>NC_072831.1:14916591-15532216 GCF_027744805.1 Dunckerocampus dactyliophorus
CAAGCCACAACAAAGCTCACATAAACATGCCCTGGGATGAGCCTCTTCCCATCTTTGTGATAAACGACATGACTGATGACAGTGGTCGAGCAGCAGGCCAGACAACTGTCCATCTGTTGACATCCGTCTTGATCATATAATAGTTAAAACCCCCAAAGACTAAATGTTCTTCCCACAAAAATGTACCATCACTGACAGCAATCAACAGACCTCACATAGACAGCAGACTGTGTTTTTTTTTTTAATCATTCTGGCCCCACTACGACCACTAACTTCTTGCCGCATAATACTCTACAGAGGACAAGAGTTTGAACTTCAATTAAGAAATTGACTTCTTCCCTTATTTTTGGCAGCAATTATGATTTCCCATCTAGCCTGTGGATTTTAGATATTGGATATGGAAAGAGAGAAAGTCTGGAAGGGGTTAGATTTATAATGGTAAACCACTTTGGAATGTGAAATTATTTTCTTAATTCATAGCAGTGGCGTCATTAGACCTATTTTAGGAGGGCCGAAGCCTCCCTAAAATATTCTTAAGCCCCCCCCAATTCATTTGCTGTTGTTTTGTTAAAAAATAGCAATCCTATAGTTCAGTTTGATTGGCTTCTGCTTGCCCTGTTCTAACAATACAGCTTTTCTCCAAACGACAAATCTCATCACGTTTTACACAACATCACGTGCCCCTATTCATTAATAAATCAAGCTGTTTTGTGGTTGAATATGGCTTATTATTTGTCAGAAAATATACATATTGTAGCAAATATTGTGTATTCTTTGCCTAATTTAAGCATTTTCAAGCATAAAAATTGCTAAATGAAAGACACATTCAAAGACACCGTGAATGATATGTAGTATTCTACACTGGTCACTGTTGTCAGTAGGCCTGTCACAATAATCTATTAATCGAATGATTTAAAAAAACAAAGTCGTCATTTTGTTGGCCTCGATAAATTGACATGTGCATGAGTGTTTGTTTTCCTCTCTCTCCTCTCTTTACTGCACAGGATGGATGACAAGAGGGTTCACTATGCAAGTTAGTTTCATGTTGGACATTTATTCGTCTCCGTCACTCTTAATTTCACGTTGGCAGTATGACACCCCTACTAACTACAAAAATCTTCCATTTAGAAAACAATCTTCACAAAAATTTGGTAATCACGGTCTGGAACGAGTTGACTGCGATCAATGCGGGATTACTGTATTCATCACTGCAGCAATTTACTTGCAAATGTGGCCATATTATTTAGAAATTCTGTACATGTATTACTTTGTGACAACACAGTGCTCTTTTTTCCACCCCATACAGTTTTGCAAACGTGGGCTCTTAATGAGTATGAATTATTTGGAAAATACGGCATTGTAACAATATGTGTTTTTTTCTTGCTGTTAATGCTGTAAACATACTGTTAGTGTGCAAATCGGTGTTTGTTATTGTGCTGTATTTAAATAATAAATAACTTCTCAGTCTTTGTTAGCTATTTGTGAAATGTTGTGCTCGCATGCTACGTTCACTTCCATCCCCTGTGTGCTAAGCCTCCTCGGTCTGTAAAAACTAGTGACTCCTCTGATTCATAGTAATTTTGGTGGCGGATGACCAGACCCTGAAGAGTAAAACTAGTACAGGGTCGCCACCTAGTGTTTTTTTTTTAAATTTCGCATGTGGAACAGCGTTTGGTAATGACTCATTGTTGGATTGCATTGTCATGAAGACTTAACTCTCCTTTTCTTACAAAATAGCTATATGTCACGTTAAAGTTAATGTACTGTTAAATATGCGAACTCAAAAAAGAATGCCGAATTCAGGCTCCATGATGAATCCCATTGTCGCTCCCGGCTTACAGACATTTATAACCACACTGCTATAGTATGTCTTTCGACAATTGTTCCACCTGGAAAACAAACAAATCATCCACTAATAATAACAAGTCATATTGATTATTACACAAAGTAGCTCCCAGTAACATGCAACTAGCCGGTTTGCTAACATATACAATAACGTACCTCCTTCGTTGTAGCAGTGTTTTCAATTCCAAGCAAACCATAAAGGTCCATCTGCAGGATTTCCTTTGCTTTTCCAGACATTTCTGCTCACGGTAATTTTCAATACTTAGACCAAAATATCAGCATAAACGGTAGAAACAAAGCACTGCTCGACAACTGCTAATGTTTGTTTTGGTTGGCGCCATGAATTTGACGTAACCGACCTTTCAACTCTTGAGCCGCAGTGCATTCTGGGAAATTGAGTTTTTGTGGCTCAGCTTCGGTTTGAGCGCTGCTACGTTGTTTCGAAAAGGCTCAAAAGCTTGGACACTTTGTAAATCACGCTCATACACGAGCAACTGTGTCTAAACTTTTGTCTTATATTGTTTATGCATTTCAGAGATATCAAACTAGAATGAATAGCAATGGGCGGGGTGGTGGGGTGGTGGGGTGGGGGTCGGGGTTGCACATGACAAGCTATTAAGTGTATTTTTTTCTGGTGGTAAAATTGTAAACTTATCGGCTATACAGTATACAAATACTGTAGCTCAGCCTGCTGGTTGTTGGTGGCTCTCTAGTGGACAAATGATAGAATTACACAGTCAATGCACGGTATTTTTTAATTTTCTTTTGCTGTTTTTTTAATCAAATTAAACTCTTGATATTGAAAGATTTTTCCAAGAGTGACCTGTAACATCAGCCTTAAACTAAATATTCTATATACTGTAAAGCAAAGTAGTATTCTTAACCAATTATTATTATGAAATAGCTGCTACTGTCAAATACGTTACTTTATTTAAAATGTAGTAACAAATTTAATTTCTTGTAATATTGTGTATTATGGTTCTATATTTGCCTACATATTGAATTTTTTATAGTATATGGAAACTTTCATTTTATGGTTGTAAATTTGTTTGTTTTTAAGAATGGCCACAGTAATTTACTTTCTAAAACTATTAAGCAATATTCATATAAAGCATCTGAAATGTTTTATTTTAAAGCTGTTTATTTGTCACTGGCAACCAGCCCAGGTGTACCCCACCTATTGTCCTAAGCCAGCTAGGATAGGCTCCTGCATACCCCCACGACCCTAGTGAGGATAAGCGGATAGCGACATGGATGGATGGATGCATAGTTGTCATTGGCCAAGATAATCCACTATTGCAACATTTCCAGCAAGCAGAGGAATTCAGATGATCTGAATCGGCAAACATGTCCTGACTGGGGCTTGAGGAGCTCTTCTTTTCTTAAAGCTGCTTGGCAAACAAAAGGTCAGAAGATGCAGTCACTGCGTAAAGTGAAATGTCTCCTTTGTGTGTTGGACTGACTTTATTCACAATGTGACATTGTTTATGATACCCTATCTTTGCTTCCATCTGTTTCAAATACATACAACCGTGTGTCCTATTAACTCTGAGATGAGACACACCATTATTACCATGAGTAAAATAATATAGTTGGGATCATTTTTGTTGACTTAAGCGCACACCGACGTGCACTTAGCTGTTTACCCTGTGGACTTTTTATGCTTAAGTCTAGCCTCAAATGTACATAAGGCGGAACAGTTGTCTCAGCTAAAGATTGAACTATTAATGGTGTTTGCAGATATAAAACAATGCACAGGCCTGAATTGCAGCACTATGTATAGTTTGGTGCTTTATCTGTGCTCTTTCACACAGTGGCCTCTTGTTCATCAAGATGAACAAGTTATCTCATGAAGATAACAGTTGTTCCGTAAAGGAGCATTCTGCTGCACCGTAACACCATCAACATAGCACTAACTTTCTCTGCAAAACATCTATTTGAAGCATCTTCTGGCTTGCACTAATATGCCCACAGAATATTATTATCAACAAAAGTATTGCTACTTTTGTATTCAAAATTTGCACATTTAATATGTGTATGTAATTGTGAGCTGTCCACTGATTGAAATACCTCTCATGTCTACAATATTTGATTTGATTTGTTGCTAAACAGTCAGAATTACACTTACACAATTATACACACTTATACACTTATACACACTTACACTTACAACACACTTAACACTTCCAATGTGCTTATCTTCTCTGTTCTCAGAGAAAAATGCTAACACGCTTGCTTTGCGGGACATCTTGGTTATTTGGTTTGGGATGTCTGAACATATTCCAGCCACGGTCACAGAGAAAAATGTAATGATGCGGGGGAGCACTTTGACACATTTTGTGCATTAAAGATGCTACAACCAATCCAAACAATATATGCTAATATTTGCCATCTACAAAACCATGCTGCCTGCCCGGCAAACTCTGGTGACAACTGGCGCCTACAGTTTGGGCTATTACCTTGCATCATGTAGCCCCTAACCATGTATGACATGACCCAGTTGAGACGATGGAAGGGAAGATCAGCGCCTTTGTTGGAAAGCGGTTAGGTGCGCCCCAATGTCTGAGCAGTATAGCCCTGTATGGCAAAAGGTTACTAAATGCACCAAAGTGAGGCTTGAGATGACCTTAGCAGCCAAAAGACTGGTGACTCAAGCTGCTGCCCCAAACCTGATGACAGGAAGAAGGTGGACGCCAAAGGATGCAGTCCAGCAGGCAAGAGCTACACTCTACCATAGTCATGGGTGAAGTCCAACATGGAAGATGTGGTGAGAGAAGTGCTGAAGTAAAGAATCCTCTGAAGAACGGAGGAAGCTGGTGGTTGCTGAAATCTGGCCACAGGAGTCCAGCAGGTGTTGCCAAAGCAGTGTCACAGGCCAAACAGGGCCAGTGGATGAGATGGGGGAGTGTGGAAAATCTTAAGATGAGCTGGATGCAAAGTAAATTTCTCCCAAGGACGGTACACCGGGATGTGTATATACATAAAGTGGATTGGATTGAAGACATAATCAAATGCTGAAATGCCTGGCAGCAACCCTGGAAAGCAACAGGACCACCATCATTGCCTTGCTGCCCAGAAAAGCTCCAAGAGTAGAGAGATTTTGTTCAAGGTGGGGGCCATGGCCATCACAATGTACAACCAAGAACCAGATTGAGTGAACTGGAGGCAGCTGGGGATTGACAGATGCTGATGGATGTGGGCCAATGTCTCACAGTTCCACCAGGGATGACAACAACCAACCTGAGGCCTGACTTGGTCCTGTGGTCCATGCACTTGGATGATTTAACATCACGTCCTGTGTATTATGAATCTGGGCCAGGGGTGTCCAAACCTTTTCCAATTATGGCCACATAGTGAAAAATCAAAGGCTGCGGAGGCCACTTTTACATTTTCTAAACCAAACCATGTTGACATGCAGACGTGTTTTTTTATATTTAAAGAAAAAACATTACACTTTTTTGCTATTTTTTTTTTACAAATGTTTCAACTTTCTTCACATATTTTTTCTCGTAATATTATGACTTTATTCTCATAATATTTTCATTTTATTATTGTAATGTTACATCCTTTTCCCAACTTATGTTCCAAAAATTGCAACTTTTATTTGTTTTGTTTGTTTCTCATGTTACAACTATTACGATTATTCAACTTTATGCTTTTTTCCCCCTCTTAATATTACAGTATTACTTTACTCTCTTAATATTTTATCTTTATTCTTGTAAAATAACTGATTTTTTCCATTTTTTCTGTTGGGTTTTTTGTGTTTGTTTTCTTGTTTAAATTTATTTTTACAAAGTGCCAAGAGCCAATAAATTTGGACACACACTGTTTTCTCCAGGTACTCCGTTTTCCTCCCACATTCCAAAAACATACATGTTAGATTAATTGGAGACTCTGAATTGTCTGTAGATATGAATGTGAGTGTGAATGATTGTTTGTCTATATGTGCGCTGCGATGGTATATCCCGCCTCTACCCCACAGTCAGGTGGGATAGGCTCCAGCACACCCCCGCGACCCCAGTGAGGATGAGCGGCATAGAAAATAAATGAATGAATGAATGAATGAATGAATGAATGAATGCATATGCCAATAAAAAACAAGTAGGGCTAAAAATGGCTCCCATGCTGCACTTAGGACACCCTAATTTTTACACGGTTTTACACAGTAATTGACTACCGATCAAAATGTACATTTGTCTACAGTTGTATAACGCTATTGTGGATATGTGAACTATGTGAACCGACAAGTGGATTTGAGGAGACCAAAACAGTCTGCAAGACAGTCTGCAAGACTTTAAGCCCGTGGGACTAAGACTGAGGGAGGACAGCCCAACCAACCACCAGCGACTGTCAACTCAGAAACCGCAGGAAAATCTACAGCAGCAGGCGGGTTGAAGCAGGAAACTGTAGCACCTTCAAAATAAAATATAATACATATGTGAGTGAAACGTCCCTTAACTTGAGGTGGATGCTTAGCTTAAACAAATCTGTTTGGTTGTTGGAATCCCATCTCAGATGCTACAGGCAGGAGACCGCTCAAGAAGGAAATGGTTCAATAGCCAAATTGTTTAGTGTTTTTAGGTGGCTGTCTGAACTTTGTTATAGGTGGCTGCTAGCTGCTAATTGCTAAGTATGTGTCGTAGTTATTTGCTTGTGCGTTAACGTGGAGCTCATTCACCCCACCTCCCTTCGTCATGTTAAGGCCAAATTTTAGGACCATATTTTAACTTTATTGGCCATCAGTGGCAAGAGATGAATTGAGTTGGCGTTCTTCGGTCGTCACTCGGCGTCGCTGTTTTATTTTGAAAGTCATGAGCGGATATTGTCGTCTTGTGGTGGTTTTGGTTGATGTCACTCTTTAAACAAGTGAGTGAGCGCTTAGGGCTGTGACGTTCTAATAGGCACATAAACACACCCACTGGGCTCGACTTGCCTCGCAAATGCCTTAATTTTAGCAGATCCGTGCATCATCTTTGGCGATGTAAAAGACCGCCAGGATGTCATCTCGTGTCTCTTCCATCTCAAACAAACACACAAGGACGCTATTCTTCCAAGTGTATTAATAGAACAACGCCAGGTAAGACATCATCCTCATTATCTATGGGTGATCTTCATGAGATGCAACAGTGCATGCAGATGTGATTTTTTTAAGATACAGTATATATACTGTAGCTTTGTGCATTACACATTATGAACATTGTATTGCTGTACTGTACTGCCTTGATGGGACAACGTATGTCCTCTGGTGTGTGCAAAGACGCATTCCAAAGTGACGATTTTGCTCAATTTTGTTTTGCCCTTTTTGTGCTTTTTGTAATGCCTGTCTACCTTCATGTAGACAGGTAAAGTGTTTTTGTCTCCTCGATACCCATACACGATGTTACACTCTTGAAACCGTCCCTCCTTGGAAAGGAGAAAGGCTGCAAAGGAAAAATGTGCCCAGTTGCCAAAATCCACTTTGAGGAGTTTTATCGGGAACATATTTGTTTATATTTCCTATGTGTGCAGAGGTTACGTGAATTTTAATTATGATGAAGCCATCACATGACAGTATCTTTAAGTAAACTACACCACTCCAGTAAAGTACATTTGCTTTACAAGCCGGTTGTTTTCCCCAAAATAGCAGAGATGGGGATAAACGATGGTAGGTATCATTTAAATGAGCTCCAGATGTTTTCAACCCAACTGCACACACTAAATACTATTGTAGGCCTACGTGTGAGCTTCTGCTTGCATGAAACTTTAAAAAGTGCTAAATTCTTGTTTACCTACATGTTTATAATTGCAGAGATAGACAGCATAAACAGGTTTTGCAGTCATAGTCTTTGCATATGTTTCAGATGAAATGAATCAGTGGGTGTGCATGGTTGAGTGTTAATGTAGTGTACAGCAGAGTTGGTCTGCTGTGTCTGCTGTGTGGGAGGCTCAAGCAAGAGGACACATGAGTGGGTTTATCCTGTAGGCTGTGAATCAGCTGCTATCAGAGGTAAATGTGGGAGCTTTTGGATGCAGAAATGAAAATGGATTTGAATGAATGACTGAAGAGCATGTACATTTGTTCAAACTGCATGGCTGTATGATGATTAATTTCAGTGTCTGTGCAGGAATTGTTCCAACTGTGAAATCCTGAGTGAAACATACGTGTAAAAAGAGGAACATGAGCCGCAGCGCTAGCATGTTTATCTGGTTTCCTGTCCAAGAAAGTCATTTTCCTTCCTTTTGAAAAATTCCCTTGCTGGCAGTCCAACCCGCATGACGCACACACAGTGTCTTCTGGAATTAAAAAAAAATGTCTGTGAACATTTTGCAGATTACAAGCATTGACTTGCAACTTTTGCACCCTGCTTACCATCAGAGAGCTCCTGCACTCATTAGCCTATACATTGGGTACACCTACAGCTTTTGATGAGAGCCAAAGCAAGAGTTAAATGTAAAATTCTGTCACTAACACACCTTGGACTGTGAGGTGTTCATAATATGTTTATTATTATATTTGTTTTTCACTTGTGTAGAACTGCACTGCATTATAATGGGACGTGCATCTTATATTTTTTGTTTTCTTGGTCATTAGAAACAACTCTCTGTGTACGCTAGTGTAGTGTGGAGTAGTATAGTTAGACAGAGTGGAAAGGGAGAATTCCACCCCTTTTGTATACTTGCATTGAGGAAGCCAAATTGTAAAACGCCATTGTGTCGGCTGGCTGCCACGGTATAACACCCATCAGGATTCTGCAGCTTCAGCTGACACATTCCTTTGCAAGACGAAGTGACAAAAGCAAAGAGTCACTTTACCTTGATTCTGCAAAGTTAATGGATTTTTTTTCGGCAGCGCATCTTATGGAGGAAAAAAAGAGAGAAGGCCGAGCCAGTTAGCAAAGCTCATATAACAGTGTTTAAGTTGAATTTGTAAAGAGGCAGTGAAAAACAAGTATAATGGCCTGATGCAAAAGCGCTCATTCCTTCCAAGCTACCCAAAGTAGCAAACAGTGAGTCAGTGCTAGTCATTGTGTTGTACTTGATCATGCTCGTCACTCAGCTTTGCCAAGTCTGAATTCTACAATAGGCAGAGACACAAGAGTCTCTCACATGTTTTGCTTCTGGCTTTTTTATATACCAAAGCTGGAAAAAGTCAACTACAGTACAGAGAATGTATTTTTAGACATTTGCAGAATGATTTCCCCTTTTTTGGACATCATGTCTATCCTATGGGAACATTTCAGAAGCTCTGCGGAGAGTCAGGTTAGTGAAAAGGGGGACTGTGCCATAAAAAGCACCATGTGTGCATTCATATGTTGGTGCCATGTTTGGGAAATGTTCACTCTCTTTGGTAGCTTCTCTGTATTAGACTCTGATGAAGAACATTCCTTGCGTTGTAAATGGCGACGTGTGCTGTCCTGACAGTGACCAGCTTGGTTTTGCATGGAGTTTTGATTGGCTGACAGCGATTTTCATGCAGGATTAAGTCGGAATGTTTGGCATTGCTGCTGGTAATGACTGTACTGCTGACATTATCGTTTACACACCCACAGAGTGCAGCGCTGTCATTTCCTATTCTCTTTTCCTTTGTGATTAGGCCCGCCGCCTTTGTTCTGCTCAGCAATGGGGACATTGTACGGTGGACAAAATTATTGCATTGGAAATGAGACACCGTATCTTTCTCGTAACAGATTGATTTTTAACCCTGTCAAAGTTATGTTTTCATTGATGTTTGTTTCTGTGCAAAGTTTTTATCTGCCAACTTCATAATATATGATTGGTATGTACAAAAAGATGTCATAAAACAGCAGGGCCATATGCGAGGACCACTACATTATATTATTCACCTTTTGTTTAATTACATGCGAAAATGAAAACAATACAGGTCAAAGTATGTTGTGTAGTTAAATATATTGAAGAAAAAAACAGCCTACATCTCAGCTTTGTGTTATTGGTGACAAAGCATGTTGTTTGCTGCAAATGGCCCCTGGGTTTTGACTTTGGACACACGTGTCATAAAATATCAATATTTTAAAAATCTATTGTTAATAATGGGCAAGGTTTTAACAATGTCCGTCAAATTATAAGTAATTTAATGAAAATATTTTTTTAAATATTATAAAAACTAATAAATGGATTCAAAAAATAATTGTGTGCATCTAGTTGACATAAAAATAAATATAAGATAAATCAGTTTCTTTTTTGGAGTGAATCCAGTTTGCATATATGGCACCAATTTGAATTTATTTTTCCGAAGAACTAAAAATATGCAATGTTTTCTTCACATAATCCATCCATCCATCCATTTTCTATGCCGATTCTCCTCATTAGGGTCACGGGGGTATGCTGGAGCCTATCCCAGCTGACTTCGGGTGACAGGCGGGGTACACCCTGGACTGGTCGCCAGCCAATGGCAGGGCACATATAGACAAATAACCATTCACACTCACATTCATACCTATGGACAATTTAGAGTTGCCAATTAAGCTAACACATAATATTCTTTCAAAATAGTTCATAGTTTTTATGTTTAATGAACAATATATAATTTTGTGGAACTTCATCGTCAAATGAAGTCAACATGTGACCACACATTGAGTGTAATTGACTCAGTCAAATGTCATGTTGTCAAGGTTGCATATTATTGTCACCCTGTCCAGTTGCTATTGCTAAACTATAAGGAGCTATTCAACTGCCCAAATGTATTTACTGTACTTTCCTCTTGTTAAATACCGATGCCCACATTCTGAGGGCTTGGTATTTAAAAAAACTCACTGCATCTTTCCCCTTTCCTTCACAGGTGCTTTAAAAATGCTGTCAGGGCTCTCAGACGTGAGGAAGAAGTGGGCAGCAGTTCGGGGTCGCCTGGGCTCCTCTCAGGACTCGGACAGCCAGCAGGAAGCCAACCTGGAGAGTGCTGATCCGGAGCTCTGCATCAGACTGCTTCAGGTGCCCACTGTGGTGAACTATTCCGGCCTGAAGCGTCGCCTGGACGGCAGCGACCAGACATGGATGGTCCAGTTCCTGGAGCTCAGTGGCTTGGACCTCCTCCTGGAGGCCCTGGACAGGCTGTCTGGGAGGGGCTGCTCTCGCATCGCAGACGCTCTCCTGCAGCTCACCTGCGTCAACTGCGTCCGTGCAGTCATGAACTCATCAGCTGGGATCCACTTCATCATAGAGAATGAGGGATACATCCGGAAGCTCTCCCAAGGTACCCACAAGCATTTAGCTCATTATAATACACTCCTGATCAAAATCTTAAGACTAGTTGAAAAATTGCTAGAATTTGCATTTTGCACATTTGGATCTTAATGAGGTTTTAAGTACAGCTACAATATGCAAGAAGGGGGAGTGAGACAAAAAGCACTTTGAAAAAGTAATTTATTGAAAACAACAATTCAACTGAAATAGGCCGTTTATCAGCTGATCAAAAGTTTAAGACCACAGGCTATAAAAGCCAAAATCTGCTCAAACTCTACTTATTAAGTTACTACTCATTAAGATCCCAATGTGCAAAATGCAAATTCTAGCAATTTTTCAACTGGTCTTAATATTTTGATCAGGAGTGTACACATCTTTCATAACGTAGCGCACGCTCTAATCACATTTCTGTAACTGTAAATAGCACTCCCTTCATGTGCAACTTATCATTTAGAAAGCTTACCCCAGCGTATTGG
This sequence comes from Dunckerocampus dactyliophorus, assembly GCF_027744805.1. Lineage (NCBI taxonomy): Eukaryota > Metazoa > Chordata > Actinopteri > Syngnathiformes > Syngnathidae > Dunckerocampus > Dunckerocampus dactyliophorus. Next base: position 14,928,090 of record NC_072831.1, read on the forward strand.
GATCTTTGAATTAGAAACACAAACATGTTTATCTGCTGCCACATCCTTGGAGGACAAAGTTCAAGTTGCACTCAAAAAAAGGAGGCATGTTAGGGTCTTGACTCAAAAAGGAAGCACAAGAAAAAGAAATGGACTGTGAGTGTGTGTTACTTGTGTGTCACGTATGTTCTCATGATGTCCCCACAGCCTTGGACACCTCAAACACCATGGTGAAGAAGCAGGTATTTGACCTACTAGCAGCCCTCAGCATGTTCTCTGCAGATGGTCATCGCCTTGCTCTGGATGCCCTGGACCACTACAAGGCAAGAGTGTTGATTGTTTCAAGAATTGTAAATATATATATATATATATATAAAGATATATACATGTGTATATATATGTATATATGCAGTATGTATACATACAAGAACAACCCTTTACAACGCCCTCTAGTGGCTGTAGTGGTGAGTTGCATGCACAAGCATTACATGAGAATAAAGAGGTCGACTAATTCCACTGTGATTTGTCCTTCAGGGCGTGAAGACACAGCAGTATCGCTTCAGCGTGATCATGAACGAGCTGCAGGCAACAGACAATGTTCCTTACATGGTCACACTCCTCAGTGTCATCAATGCCCTCATCTTTGGCTCTGATGACCTCAGACAGAGAGATAAGATGAGAAAGGAATTTATCGGTAGGTCCAAGCTGCTATTGAACCATGAATCAAGACACAATGAGTGAGGTCACTTTACTGTAAACTGTTTCAGCAGTTCCCCCTGTGGTAACTGTGAATATAAAGCACAAAACAGGACATCTTTGGAGCTTTAGCGCACTAAGAATAGGGTGGATGTCCTCATTTCCTCTGACAAAATGACTGAATGTACAAAACGTAAAGCATATTTGTGTATTTGATATCATATACTAACATTGCAAAGTGCTATTGAAATAGTGAGCAATGTGTCAGGCGGGCAGTGTTGTTTTGCTCCCTCTAACGTTTAGCCTGTACTTGCTAGCTCAGAAGACGGACAACAAGTTCTTAATAAAGACTCCAGCTGAGTTACCTTTCTTTACTTTGAAGGACTAAAAACTGAAAATACAGAAATAAAGCATGTCAATTACGACTTACATAAGATACAAATCATTTTTCTGTGACATTCACTATAAGCGATGTGCATTTAAGGAAATGCACTAGCTTGATGCTAATGTATATTGGCAATCCCATATACGTGCTAGTGATTAGCATTAGAGATATACACGGCAATTTCAAACACGTTAAAATATGACATCTAATTAGATCTAATAAAAAACTACTGAGAGTTGAAGTAAATATTCTTTGACCCTTTTTGTGAACTACTCAAGATCAGCTGAGTATCAGTATCACCATCATGAGGCTGGACACACTATGTGTTTATGTTCATTAAACAACCACACACAAATAGTGTTTTGAGGATAAGGCATAACTAGTACAACAACATTAGAGCAAAATTGTTAGCAACGCTTGGAAAAAGTTACTACGTACTCCATGAACCTGATATCCACTTGTAGATTTCCCGTGGGACAAAGATGAGCTCCAAACTAACCGCATTGCTTGTTTGTTTTAAAAATAACCACATATCCTACGTGACGCATCAGACATGTAGGGTTTGCCGCCGCACACCGATTGGTTTTTGTGATCAGCTTTGAACGGCATTCATCGGCATATGCCGATCACATGTTTTGTACGGAAATCGGGCTATATTGATCGGCGGCCAATCAATCAGAGCATCCCTAGTGTTAAGTCTACAAAAAGGAACTTTTCATTTGCACTTTTCTCAGTCTAAGCAGTCTTGTTTGAATGTTACAAATTGAGGTAATAAAATTTATTGTTTTATGTCGTTGCAGATGTCATCTCAGCTCATTTTATGAAACTTTTGATAGCGGATTGTATGCAGCAACTCATACAGCAGTTTGTACAGACAAATAAATATTAGAAAGTTGTCGGTAGTATTTTAATTTCTGCCCCCAAGGGAGGAATTACAGAAAATATTTGCTAACTGCAGTAATCTCTTATGTGATTTAACCTGCTCTTTAAGACAAGTCCTGATAGCTTCCAAAGAATGAATGAGGACCTCAAAAGTGGGGATTTATGAGCCTTCCTTTTTCCATTGGTCGGCTCCTCGGACCAATCAGCAGTTGGATTGGCCACGCCTCTCATGTAATTGCTCACCTGCGACGTCCTGCTCGTTCCCAAACTATCATCAATCAACAGTTGGATTGGCCACGCTTCTCTTGTAATTGCTCCCCTGGGATGTCCCGCTTCTTCCCAAACTATCATATATTGTTTTAATATGACTTTCCCATCTAATGTGCATAATTTCAAAAGAGTGTTGTGAAACCTGCTCTATATTTATTTATTGTTCTGCAGGGCTTCAGCTTCTTGACATTCTACCAAAATTAAGGTGAGCATGCATGCGGCCCCTTGTTCACCATTGATTATTCAGCCTCTTCATTATTTGAGAGGAAATGGCATTTAAATGTGAAGTGAGGTTGCACCCGTGCCCATTATCTGTGTGTGTACATGTGTGATGTGCAGAGAACAAGAGGATGAAGACTTGATTATTCAATGTGAGGCATTTGAAGAGGCAATGGCTGAAGATGAGGAGGAGCTCTTGCGAGTGTACGGTGGCATTGACATGAGTAATCACCTGGAGGTCTTCACGACTCTCTTCAACAAGGTGAGACTTGATGCTTAATGATGTAACGTGTACATGTTACGTCATGTATTGCGACATGCATTCACTTATGGTTTTACATATTAAAAGTGATATTTTTTTTATTGTGTGCCAGGTGAGCAGCTCCCCATCTTCCCTGCAGCTGATGTCCATCTTGCAGTCTCTTCTCCTTCTGGGGCCAAGCCGCTCTGATATCTGGCTGGCTTTGGAGGCCGTCACAAACAGAGCCGTACTGTTGGCCCAAGACTGTGAGTCAGCATCATTGTGATTCATTCATTCACATTCAGTGGATATTTTGTGACGATTCATGTTTTTTGTCAATGTTTTTGGGGGTTTTTTGGACTCCAGCTCAAATGGGGTGTTCTGAGAAGATCATGGAGCGCCTGACGTTCTCCAAGGGCAAGAGCTGTGAGAGTCGTTACGAAGTGGATGGCCAGACAGTCAGAATGGACAAGGCTGTGCAGACTGGTCATGAGGAGCACGACCAGCTGGGGAAATGCTCGGCATCATTTAAGCAGTCACGCTTTGCAGCTGCTTCTCCTCCTACGAGTAAGAACAGGCCCCAAGGTTCGATGCAGTGTCCACCACCACCACCTCCTCCTCCTCCACCACCACCACCACCAGCACTACCTCTTCCGAGTACGAAGGGACCCCAAGGTTCTTTGCAGTGTCCACCTCCACCACCACCTCCTCCTCCTCCACCTCCACTCCCTGGAGCATTTGGTGGACCACCACCACCTCCACCCTTACCAGGAATCGTGCCGCCACCACCACCACCATTGCCTTGCGGTCCGGGCATGGCACCCCCACCGCCTCCACCACCTCTGTCCGGTATGAGCAATGGACCACCGCCACCACCGCCCTTACCTGGCATGCCACTCCCTCCGCCGCCCCCCTCGGGCATGATCATGGCTCAGAGCTGGTCTGCCCTGGGATGCACCACCCCTGCAAAGGCATGCCGATGTCCCACTCTGAGGATGAAAAAGCTCAACTGGCAAAAGCTCCGATCTGTTACTGGTGAGTACAGGGGCGTTTGGGGCAGGTTTTATTTCCCTTGTCAAAAATGGTGCAGACTTTCTTCTCATTCTCTTAAGAATTTAGTAACCATCTTAGCTTTTTCCTCAACCCCAAAAAATGGTAAGGTCAAGTTTGCTGTGAATGCATTGTTTTGAGGCAGAACAATTGGTAGTGTGGTGGTTCATATGTAGATGAGTTTGTGCAGCTAGACCTAGATTCCTGGATGTAGTTTACATTTCGTCGAGTTAGCTGGGAAAGGTTCCAGCTTACACATGACCATCCATGAGACTTGATGGATGGATGGACATTTCAGCCATGTTTGTGGGTAAATTCTTGCATGGTTTGGTGCCTGTGCCCACAGACTTTGCACAACCACATTTCTTTCTTGCTGCAGATTCTAATCTAACACAACACAGGTGGTACTCAGGCTATGAATGAGTTGTGTTCCTAAACTGTGATGAAAGTCAAGTTTTGGTGTAAGTCGGAATTTACGGTATACATATATGATACATACATTAACTCCTAAGTCACTGACTGTGCACAGAACACATGAAGGACATATCAAATACAGCAATAAAAAGAGTAAATGTAAGAATGACATGAAACGAAGAACAATTCCTTAACTTTTATCAGTGGTTGTCTTGCAGGCCTTTCTACCTTGTTAAAACATTCAAATCTCCTTGTAACAGCAAACGGAAAGCATGACACGTCGTGCTTTCATTAGCCTTCAATAATCTGATGGCCGTGACAGTTGAGCAGTTAGGACCAAAAGAGTGGCCAATATTGGTGGACGCTTTGCTTTTCACTTCCATGATGATGGCTTTCCTTTTCTTTGGCACACTGTTGCTTGGGAGACATAATGAAGTGCAAAAAGTTAACTAATAAGCGATGCTATTCTTCCTCAGTGTAACTGTGCAGGCACACGCTGTATTGCTCTGCCCAGCGCGACACACACTGCATTCTTAGGCTGCACTTAGCCTGTATTTTACCGCCGACACTTGCTGTAACTAGTTCTTCAGCTCGTCTTGTATTTATGGACCAAAGCTAAGTTTTACATCATAAACAGGACAAGCTGCAGTACTTTTTGTAAGGGTGTCCCGATCCCATATCGATATTGGATATCAGTCCAATATCGGCAAAAAATGGGGATTGGATTATATTGGCTAATATCTAAGATGTACAGTATGATACAAGCACTTCATTCCAGACTCTGCTTCAGCATTTCTATTCAGCAGAGCCCGGATAGAGCCCATGTCATCACAACAGCGTGTGTTAACAGTAGCAAGAATAGAAGTGATTTCGGCCGTATAGTTGTATTTTTTGTTAGAACGAAAAAACAAGTTTCCTGTGTGGCACCAAATCAGGGAAGTTTAATACGGCTAACCTCATTGTGCATTTGAAGCAGCATCACAAAAAAAACATGAGAATTGTTGCAAGACCACAGCTCCCTCGAACATCCAACGCTGTCTGAGACATTTGCAAAGCGTGACAAACTCCCACAGGATGGCAAAGTCATTAGCTATAACAAAAGAGCCAGCCTCTGTCGGTGTTGAGTAATGTCGGGTTAACACTTGATTGAACACCTTGGGCCACTAAATTGTCGCTAAAACTATACCCCGCATGCATAAAGAAGTGGGTCAGTTTTTCTCAGCTACCTACAGCTTCTGTCTATTATGTTTTAAGTTTTATCACTTGACCAAGCCTTTTCTAACATTCCACACTACAAAATGTGTGTGTATGTTTCCTGCTGATATCGGATCGATGTCTGCCAATACTCAAGACTGCAATATCTGTATTGAATTGGATGTGAAGTTGTATCAAGGCACTCCTAAGTTTTTATATGATTTTGTAGTTTCTTATGAGATACTGTGCTCTCACCCTTAAATTCAAAACTGTCTCAGGTTCAGAAAGAGGAGAGCATATTATTTCATACTGAGGCCCTACCACAGTTTTGGTGCTTATGATGGGACCCGCCCTCTCCTTGCACACACAGATGGGCACTCCATGTGGGCTTCAGTTCAGAAAGAGCCTCCTCCTCACGAGCCGGACTATAGCAGTATCGAGCAGCTGTTCTGTCTCCCGGTGACCGAGCACAAAGACAAGGGGGCAGCTGCTCCTGTCAAGAAGGAGCCTAAAGAGGTGCGTCTGGTCAACACTCGACACTGGTGCACTAAAAATAAACATGCCTGATTTTCTAAGCCGAGTTACAAATGTTTGCTTTTAGATTTCTTTCATTGATCCCAAGAAAAACTTGAACGTCAACATATTCCTGAAGCAGTTCAAATGGTAAGAAAGGCCTTTTTCTGAACCCTATAAACTCACCACACTTTGCCTGCACAGGGCCATGAGATCCAGTCGAATGGATGCTTTAAAAATGAGTATAGTTCTACACACTGCAAAATAGAACCTTCATTTGTGGATGTACTTGCAACAATTGCACATGCTTTGAGTTTCCAGCTGTACCTAATATTTTGGCCGGCGAGTGCCCATCGTAATGTTCCAAATGTTCTGTGTCCAGCTCAAACGAGGACTTTGTGGCGATGATTCAGAAAGGTGACAGAAGCAGGTTTGATGTGGAGGTGCTAAAACAGCTCCTAAAGCTCCTGCCAGAAAAACATGAGGTTTGTTAATACCTACGCAGTATTCTTAAGCTGTCATTCAAGGGCCCACTCAAAGAATAAAGCCTGTGTCGTGACGCTGATGTTGTCATCTAGATTGAAAATTTGAAGTCTTTCCAAGGAGAAAAGGAGAAGCTGGCAAATGTCGACCGTTTCTTTGCATTGCTCCTCACTGTCCAAAGGTAACTTCCTTCCCCAGCTGTGGATTAAATGGTATCTTCTCACATTTCATCAAGCTACTTGGTTTGCATTTTAAATTGGGGAAAGAAGAAATTTGAGCTAGCACTGATAACGTTTTTAACCTCCTTGCACTTTTGCAAAAAGGTGGAATGGAGGCAATTGGACTAATGTTGATTGTTCCACCTGATGTATCCTTGTCCTGGAGTTCCCCTCTTTATGTCCCTGGTGGGTGTGTCCCCTGGGGATGGTCACCACGGGTTGTTGTGGTCTGTGTGGCCCTTCCACACCTAAAATTTAGAACTGCCTTTTGGATTAAAGGTGAAACGTTTTCAACAAGAAGAGTCCAGTTGCCTCCATTCAACAGTTTATGGATTCCAATGACTTGGATGACTGAGAATCTACACAGACATATTCCCTGCACTTTTGTTTTTCCCCTGGTTTTCAGTTATCATCTGAGGATTGAGTGCATGTTGTTGTGTGAAGAGACTGTGTCAGTGTTGGACATGCTCCAACCTAAAGTGAAGCTGGTGGAGGAGGCCTGTCACTGTAAGTAAATAAGGTCTCCAGTTGTCTATTGAGTGGAAATGACCTGATTTATCCCGGTCCGGCATATTCAAACTGACAATCTATGTCAGCTCTCAGGACGAGCACGCTCGTGCCCAGTTTCTGCAGGCTCATCCTCGACGTGGGCAATTTTCTCAACTACGTAAGCGCTACATATGGTTTATCTTAGCTGACATTTAGACAAGGCTGGCATTTAAAAAAAAAAATAAAAATCTCCTCCTAGGGAAGTCACACAGGGAACGCTGAAGGGTTCAAGATCAGCTCGCTTCTCAAGCTTACAGAGACCAAGGCCAACAAGAGCCGCATTACATTACTCCATCACATCCTAGAGGTGCACAAAGAAGCTCACAGCTGCTGTCTTGTATTTTTTGCTTTGAAACACATTTGAATCCCACATGTCTTGTGTTGCAAAGGAAGCAGAAGTGAGCCACCCAGAGTTGTTGGAGTTGCCGGAGGACATTGAGATCTGTCAAAAGGCTGCAGGGTACTGCAGGGGAACATTTCTGGGGCGGGAAAGCAAGAATGTTTGTGTTAGAAAATATTTTCCGCTTTTCCTGTAGGGTGAATCTGGAATCTATCCAGTCTGAATCCAACACCTTACTGAAACGACTGAATGAGACTGTCAAAAAAGTCTCCAACTCAGTGGAGGAGGTGAAGAATCAATATGCAAAGGTTCTTGAGGTAAGATGCTGGTATGCTAACTAGGAATTGCCAGGCCTTGATGCATAAACTGTAATACCAAAGAGTTCAATGGGGGACTATCATGCCAGTTGCTGCAGACACCCGCCATCTTCAACCACTAGCTGGTGAGGTACCGGTAGCTCGCCCGTTGATTTTGAGGAGCTCACCAGTGGGTCAAAGAATATTTGCGCTCATAGAGCGCTCACATTTGAACGTACGGCGAGCATTATATCCCGCCTTCTTCCTGTTTTGAGTACTTAAGCTACGCCTGACATAACTGCTAATGTCAGCAAATGATATCAATTTGGCGAGGTTTCGCTACTAACGTTAGGCTATACATTCAATGATAGCTGTCATAACATGACTGAAAATTGTTGATCGCCCTTGAGACTGCTCGCGCGCCGACTACAGACACTTACAGCCATGAGTGACCAATCATCTTATTCACATGATTTACGTCAATGCAGTTTAAGACTTACAGCACCTTTTTAAACTTGAGGTATTTTGTAGCTGTGGCTAGTATTAGGATGACACCAGATCAATATAATGGTGTGCTTAGAGGTTTGTCTACGACATTGATCTTGTCTTTCATCTTGAAGAAAAGATCGTAACGTAAGTGTTCAGAAAAGCTCCGAAAAGAATGACATTTTGTTCATTCATTTTGAATCGTGGATCAGCTAAAGGCCAATAACGAGTGGGGAAAATACACGTTTGATGCACAAGTAGCATTACAAGTGGTCGTCGGGTTATGTACAAGTTCCGTTCCTACACTGTAAGCCGGGTTTTGGTGCAAGTCAAATCTTATACCTCAATTAACTCTTAAGTCGCTCATACTGTACAAAGAACACATGAAGGATATACCTTCATTCCCCCCCCAAACGGTGCCGAACAGTGTGCGTAACATGGCTAGTTAAAACAGTAGCCTACCAAAAAAGTCATTCATTGCCATCCTCCGAACTAAAGCCACTTAAATCGTCTTCAGCATCACAATTGAACAGCGTCATAATTCCTTCATCACACACTTTGTCAGTCTCTCTCCATCTCCCGTTGTCGCTGATGGAGTCACTTTTGTCTCGAAGAAAATTAGCCATTTAGCTTGAGCTATCCTCATCACGCAGTAGTCGAGCCTTTCAAAACCCATTGGTGATCGTGGACGGTTGGCGGTCCGAGCAGTCTAAAGGATATGATCTTTATCCTTGCGGTCGTGATCAGTGAACGTTTTTTACCAAAAGTGCTGCCAATATTGGTGGGCGTTCCTCCCCTCTCGGGAGCTTTTAATGTTCATTTTCACTTCTATGGTGATGGAACATATTCATTTGCTGCGCTTGCTGAAACTAATTCTCAAGCGAGTCCAATGTTTAGAGACTAAAATTACGTTTTTCATTAACTTATGGGCGCTCATACATAAACCCGGAACGCAGAAACTCGAGGACCACCTGTATATCAAAGCCTTGTCCTTTCTGTGCTGCAGGAAAATCTGGAGGCTTGTCGAGCTTTGAGTGAAAGGTTCGTAGACATCGACAAGAAGAAGAGTGAACTTGCGGTCTACTTGTGTGAAGATGCCAATCAGCTGTCGCTTGAAGAACTTTTCGGAACTATCAGGACTTTCCGAGAACTTTTCATCAAGGCGCTGAAGGTCTGGGAGGATACTGGTGTCGTTTGTAGTGTGAAAAACTGCAAGTTTTGATGTGAAATTTGCTACTGTATGTACAATTTGTACTTGGCAAAGAGTGACACCTTCTTCTTTCACAAAAACAGGACAATAAGACGAGGAAAGAGCAGGCAGCCAAGGCTGAGAAGAGAAAGAAGCAGCTGGCAGAGGAAGAGTCCAAGAGACAGAAGGGAGAGAATGGAAAAATAAGTGAGATGTGACTGCACAACTGAGAAATCCCTGACATGATTTGAATTTCAGATAACCTTTTTTTTTGCTACCCCTATCACCAGTTAAGAAAGGCCTTGTGCCACAGAACGACGGCTGCATAATCGACCACCTGCTGGCGGATATCAGGAAGGGTTTCAGCCTAAGGAAGACCAGGCCAAGGTGCGATTCGGGAAGCCCCCACTCTAGTGAAATACGTAGGGATACCGCCCCACCTGGTAAGGACAAGAGACTGCGGCCCTCATCTGCAGTTTCTAGCACCGTTCCTGAGTCACTTAACTGCCACATCCTTGCTGCTTTTATATGCCCTTTCATTGTCCTTCAGCCTGCATTAGCTTATATACAGTCTCTCAAAAGTGAGTACACCAATTTTTATATCTTAAGGGACAATACAAAAAAAAGTTGAAAATGAGTTAGTCTGTACAGCTTGTATACTTGTATACATGTCCAAAGTGTATATTTGGTGTGAGCAGTTATCTAGAACGGCTTTAATCCTCTTGAGCACAGAGCTGCACAGGGTTTAAAAAAAATTAACTGGAATCCACTTCCAGTCCTCAATGATGACATCACTGCTGGAGCTGGTGGTTGTTTGACACCTTGTGCTCCATCTTCAGCTTGAGGATGCTCAATTGGGTTCAGGTGCAGCCACACTCCATCACCTTCAGCTTCCTTAGCAAGGCACTTGTTATCTTGGAAGTGTGCGTTTGGGCCTGTTGTGTTGGGGAAAAATGCCACGTGGTCCAGTTTCTCTTAGGGAAGGGTCATGCTCTGCTACACAATGTCACAGTACATGTTTAACTGCCGCTCCTCACTACTGGCAGCACTCGTGCAGCTCTATAAGGACAAAGCTTTCTGTTAACATTTCAGCTTTTTCCTCATTGTAACTTTTGCTGTTATTGGCATGCGCTGGCACCTCTGGCCGGCCTTTTGGCGACCGAGCTCAGGGCTGGGTGCGTGTCTGGTGAGCGGCGAGGCGTACAGTGGTCAAAATGTGTGTCTGTCGGTCACACTCCGAGAGGGGAGGGCATGGATGTGATGATGCATTTATTTTTCCTAATATTTTCGCGACCGTAGCGGCGAGCTAGCTGTGTGGGACCGTATGTTAAGCAAATTTGCTGGGGCACCTCATTCACACAGCTGCTCCGGTCAAAGAGTCAAATGCAATGGAATGTTTGATGGGCTTTATTAATACAGTTCAGATTTTCATCCAACTAGCTGATCTCAAATCTTTTTATTTTTTATGCAAGTCAGATCTGAGCAGTGTCTGCGCTAAAACGTATAATTGGGGAATTTACAACAGCGATTGACCGGTAGTCCCAAAGATTGACTGGTTGATTGTGATCAACGGGTTGGTGACCCCTGATTTTGACTAAAGGGTTGTCACTTTCAGTGGATAGTAAATCCCTACTGCTGTACACTGACTACTCAAAGTTTCAGTTATTTCGTATTGTCCCTTGAAGATACAGTATGTCATAGAATGGTTGCTAATAGGTGCGAGGTGTACTGTTGTGAGATGCTGCGTGCGCTCTAGTCTATAGCATGCAACCTTGCTCATTACCTCTGCCAAGTGCTAAAATCAGTGCTATTTTTTTTAATACCCATTGGATTGTTAATGGGGGAAAAAACATTTCTATTAAAACTGAAGGAAACCATTACATTTTGTGTAAATCAAAAGATCCGTCTGAATGGTATAGTCCTGTGTCATTAGACATCGCTACCATTTTTCTACCAACAGTTCTTCCCTTGGCGGAGGTATGTGCTCTTTCCATTCTAGTTCTGTTGTTTCTGGAACTGTCCGAACTATCCCAATCAGTGTTGTCGACGTCTCTCCCTTCAGGGTCAAGTGTGAAGCCTGCAGGCGAAGAAGCCGCAGGAATAGCCACAATTTCCGCTCCCACCACACCGCCGACCGAGGCTCACCAAGCCAGCGCAGGCGAGGTGAACGGCTTCATGAATCCACCAGGAGAGACTCCTTCACCGCCTCAGGGTGCTACACCAGACCAAATCCCAGGAGAACCAGCCATGACAACACGGACACCTGCAGAACGGCCAACATCGCTGCAGGAGGGGCTGAGCTCGACGACACCCACAGTAACGCAAACTAACCCTCAGGTGGATCATCAGCCGCTTCTTCTCACAGATGGGTTTTCAGTAGATTCAACCGAAACCAGTGTCTTCAGTCCATCCTCCCTGTCAGATTCCGACCTAACAGAGGCTGTGTTAGATGGAACTTCCAGCCTGGTACCTGAGAAGTTAACAGCTGAGAAGCCAGTGGACATTAGCGTGAATGTTCAACTCACAGGAAACACCAATGCTAGTGAAAGGAAGGTAGACAAGGACAGTGAAACGAGCAAGAAAAGTTGTCTAAAAGACGCCGGAGGACAAGAGTGCGGTCTAAAGCCGCTCGTTGCTAAAACACCCAAGCAGGATGAGGTGGTGAGGTCCACACACTCCAAAAGCAAGAAGGAGACTTTTAATGAGAGCATCTTGGGGTGTGATGTCAAGGATGGAGTAGAAACGGAAGACGTGCCATCGCCGTCTGAAGACGTAACGTCACATAAACCCGAGCCAAAGAAACTGCCAAGCTTCTTTAAACGCAACAAAAAGAAGAGTCCAGGTAAACCATCCGTTAACTTAAATAAAGATTTTTGGAACGCTAGTGTCTTGACATGTCGTAAGGGAAGATCTGTTTTTATTGCACTCTGCATTTTATATTATATATGGGTTATTTTACTATATGATGAGACATTTTCAAGATGTGCTGTTTTAGAGAATGAATGCAGATTATTTTTTTATTAAAACATGTTTATCAATGATGCCAATGGACACATTGTTTGAATGCTCTGTTTTCCCGTTTTGACTCTCTAAAACACAAGGTAACACTGGGAAAGGACACATTAAACCTAAAAAGGGCTGTGTGTTGCAGTGAGGTAGGTCAAACGCTGGGATGGTTTGCTGTAAGCAGGAACGTCATCCTAATTAACTCAGTCACTGTCTAAACTTTGTGGCAAATAACACCATTTGTTGGTCTAACTGGGATCTGGATTTCATTTGTCTTGTGTTGTCCAGCTTTTAACACCACCGTTTTAGCACTGTTGCAGTTATGGATGAGTCTTAAAAAAAAAAAAAAAAAAAAAAAAAAAGCGATTTGACAGCAAACTTTGGGGTTTTGGTATAAAACACAAGGAATTAAAAAAAAAAAAAATTCCTCATCTTAAACAGTCTGTGCAGTCATTGTGAATGGAGTTCTCATGACAGCTGTCACTCTTGTCTCTTCCATATTTCCCCGTTCATTCCTTAATTCTGCTACTGGGACTGCTTTTAATCTACTAGTGGCAGTCATGTGTGCTTCCTGTAAACTGATACTAAATGATACTTGTCAATGCAATAAATAACCTGAAACAATGGCGTATTTATAAATATAATAAAGTACTTTTTTTTTTTTTTTTTATTCCATTCTATCATTCACTGAAGGTTGTTTCCCCCCCAGGTGAGCCCAGAAAAAGAAGATCCAGAGGAAAAAGAAGTTGATGTAACAAGAGTTGTAAGATAGAAGGACTAGAGTATATATTTTATTTTGTGACGCCTCCTGAAGATTGTTTTGAAACTCATTCCAGGCTGGGACTTTTGACAGCATTTGGATGTAAACGTGTCACTTTATGTAAATTGTTTTCCAACTATTCCAAAAGACTTGGACTGTATGTTTTATGTGTTTTTGTATAAATGTGGCTTTTTTTGTTTTGCTTTAAACTATTTCAGCTGCTAATAGAAGATATTTAATAGTCAAAACAGTTTGGATCTTAATGTATAATATTCACTTATCTAATAGCATATACTGGATTGTCACTTTTAATGTTTAAGCTATTTTAATAAAAGTCAACGTCAAAACGAAGTGTCTTTAATGCAACATTAATGCATGAAAGTGTCAGTATATACTGGATTATAACTTTAAATGTTTAAGCTATTTTTCATAACGTTCAACGTCAAAATGAAGTCGTTCGGCACTCGCATCATTTGTGCTTCAAAGTGTCAGTTACGCAGCGTCGCATAATGAGTGCGTAAAAGAGTATCAGGGGCGACCAGCTGCTGCGTCTGGCTGTGACATCATCGGCTGTAGGCTTCCAGATATGGCAATACCCGCTCTTGGAGACAGCTAGTCCTCTTTAGACGGCCAGCACGAAGCCTCCGCTATCATGTCGCTCAGTTGGTCGGCCAAAGAGCACAAAAACACGACCCAGCCCGCTGCCACGGGACTCAAGCGACCGCGCAACGACGTAGGGAACAAAGTGACGGTGGTGCTTGGTGCGCAATGGGGCGACGAGGGTAAAGGGAAAGTGGTCGACCTGTTGGCCACGGAAGCGGACGTTGTCTGCCGATGTCAGGTAAATGATTGCAATTTGCAACAGCCGAATGTCGTTATGTATATGTTATATATGATGTATACATGCGATGTATATGTGATGTTCATTCACTGTTACTATGCCGAATAGCTTCCATGTATAGAAGACCAGTGGTGACATTAATTATACTGCAAGCTTGACTGGGCATTTACTTAAGCTGCTGTGATTACTCAATTTGACTACATTTTGCTGCGCATTGGATTCACTATCAAAATAAAAACGGTATCCAGACAGTTACATAAGAGGCATAACTGGTCAGAAATCAGAGGTCACACCAGTTCTGAACAAGCTGCCAACTGTTGCTGTGTGTTGTGCTTCCCTCACCGACAAGCACCAAACGGACTATGGAGCAGGTCACATTCTCAGGGTGGCTTGATATGTGAGAAGGCCACAGAAGCGGGGGTAGACTGGACCACCAGCTTCTGAGCCAAGGGTGCTAAAATAGGCTCAACAGGCTGCGTATGAAGTGGATAAAGGACGCTCATGTGTTTTCTGATGGGACAAAAACATATTTCAAGGTGTGCGTGCTTAAAGGGATAGTTTGGATTTTTCTTTTCTTTTTTTTTTGGAATCTTTTGAAAGCATATTGTTTTGAGAAGCCAAACTCTTTTCTTAATTGTCCCCAGCAACTAAGTGGAAGTACGTTCTTCATCACAGAAATCTGACCAGAACTGGACTTAAGTTGCTGTTATTGGACTACAATGCTGATGGGGATGTCATACAACTTCACGTCCAAAAATCCAAACTATCCTTTTAAACTAACACCTTGTTAAAGCACATTTTGCCTGAATCCCAGCTTTCAGTCAATTTGGGTAGAAGGCAGCACGGTACACGCTGACCAAACAAATTCCTCAAATTAGGATCACAGTGGGGATCACAGCCCCCCTTCACGTCACTCCGCATTCTGTATGTTAAAGATCTCGTATCGTGTGAAAATGTCTCCTCGTGCATCTCTGTGTGGAGTTTGCGTGTTCTCCCCATGCGTGCGTCCGGTGTCCTCCCACATTCCAAAAACATGCATCGCAGGTTAATTGGTGACTCTAAATTGTGGTGGCTCTAAAATATCCCATAGATATGAATGTGAGCGTGAATGCTTGTTTGTCCTTACTGTATGTGCCCTGCGACCGGCTGGCGACCAGTCCGGGGTGTACCCCGCCTCTCGCCCAAAGTCAGTTGTGATAGGCTCCAGCATACCCCGGTGACCCTAGTGAGGACTGGCGGCGTAGAAAATGGACGGAAGGATGACTCCTCATGGACATGATACCGCCTTGAGTTGACATTGTGTACACGTCCACCACCTCACAGAAGACGGCCTTGCAAAAAAATGAACTATATTGTAAATCAGGCTTCGCTATACATCTTAAAATAAATAATACCACTATCCTTCGTTCAACTGCAGACGTGGGCGCTGCGAGGTTTATCATTTTGTTTTTCTTCAGGAATAGGCTAACCTTGCATGATGTTGCTGTTAAAATGTGTCATGTTAGCACTGTCGGTCGCATAGTTACGCTAGTGCTGCTAATGTTTGTGTCCTCCTGTCCCACTCCTTAACGCAATGTTGTTGCATTACATATAAGGCATGTGGTGTGTCGGACAAATGCAGAGTTACGGTGTACAGTAGATCTCCACGAACGATGAACAAATGTGAATAATGGACACACTCATAAAAAGCCCTAAAAATGCTTATTTTTATACTCTAGTCTAAACTCTATAGCTATCGCAGAGAGAATTTTTACATGCTAAAATGTGTTTAGCATGTAAGGGCATCTAGATCAACAATGCTATCTCCCCCAATGGCTGGACGGGACGTAAAAAACCAAAAACATTTTCATGCAAATTAAAATACAGGAAAAATACGGAAAACTTTCAATCCGGCAGGACGCCGGTGGCCTAGCGGTTGGCATGTTGGCCACACAGTCAGGATATCTGGAAGATCTGGGTTCATATCTCATCTCCATTTGGGCATCACTGTGTGGAGTTGCATGTTCTCCTCGTGTGAGGGTTTCCGTGTGTACTCGGGATTCCTCCCACACTTCGAAAATATTCAAGTTAGGTTAAGTGGAGACTCTAAATTGTCCATAGGTATGAATGTCATCTTGAATGTAACACAGAGCGATTGGATGGACCCCGCTTCCTGCGCCGTGCGAGACTCAACACTGTTCTTTAAAAAAATGTAAGTCAGCACAAAAGTAACACAGTACACCTTCCGCGGAAGCACGATGTAAAAAGACAGTTTAGCATATTGATTAGAAAAAATAGATCAGTACAAATCTTGAATGTAACACGTATTATGGACGTTACACCATATTTATGATTTTGAATCAGTGTCTTTCATTATTGTCTGAGTTTTTCTGAAAACCTGGAAAATAACACGCTAATACTCTGAAGTTCACATTGTATATGAAGGCAGAGGTAATCTAATTTGCATATAGTCTTCCACGTTTAGTTACATAGTGTGTGGACTATGCTGGCTACATTTGTGACGTGTACATGTTGTGTTGGGAGTTTGGTCAAAGTCCATATTTGGTTGCAGCAAAATGCATTTGGTGCACAATGAGGTGTTACACAGTGGAACCTCAGTTAGCGTCCGCACCGGTTAGCATGTTTTTGAGTTCACGTGGAAAATTTACACCAAATTTACCTCGGTTTGTGTCCATTTTCTGGTTAGCGTACACTGTGGCACGCGTCTTGTCGTATTATTAGTACACTCCATCAGTCCAACTGTGTTCGTTATGTATTTGTGTCACAAAACGCCCTTAGCGTCTAACAAAGAAGCTAGCTTGCTAAGTTACAACTTACAACACAAAACACGTTTTTATAGTTTTACATGCACAGAACAATTCTCGCTGCGTATAAATGATGGATGAAAGAGATAAATGAACATTTAAAGTTACGTTTACCTTCACTGAAGACGTGATTTGTGATGCGACTGTTCCCAAAGAAACAATGTGGCAGCGAGACCTACGGCGGACCTTCTTTCGGTTTTGTCATGAGTTATTTCTTGAATTCAATAGTGTTTTTCATTGTTGGCACTTAAAACCTCAATGAAGGTAAAAATAACCTTAAATGTTCATTTATCTCTTTCATTCATCATTTATATGTATTCTTTATGCATTTAGAATTTATAATAATTTATAAAAAATTAAAATAAAAAATATAATAATTTATAATAATAATATAATAATTGTAAAACTATAAAAATGTGTTTTGTTTGAACATTTTTGCCTTTCTGGAATGGATTGTTTGTATTTACATGATTTCTTATGGAAAAAATGGATTCAGTTTCGATTAGAGTCGCACTTTTTCAAATTAATGACGCCAAACAAGGTTCCGCTGTACTTCAGAAAGCCCAGCAGCTGAAATGTAAGTTCCACCATTTTGTATTATTTATTTTATCACCTTTTTTGACACACATGTGCGCCTCACAAAATGGTCACGCAGAAACGGGCCGAAATTGAAAAATATTTAACACAGTTTCTCCTGTTTATTCAATGTGCTTGCAGTATATTTTTATGCGGTTGGAGCTGCAAGTCATTGTAGTCTGTGCGTCATGCCCCTTGAAGTGACGCCACCCTCTCTGATACCCCTCTCAGGAGAATCACAACATCACGTCTTGTCAAAGCATCTTCCTGATGGAAAATGTTGAGTGAATTGACTTGTGAAACAGCACCCCCTGCTGGATTCATAGCCGTAGCGGCGTCAAACCACTTTCTATTGAAGTTACCATTAAAAAAAAACACGTGGACAAACACAGCTCATTAGCATTAAAGCTGCAGACACACTTCTTTCTAAAATCATTTTTAAACTGTCTAAACACCAACATCAAGGCTACATTTTGGACGGCACACTTCCAGTGCACTATTGTGGGACCTCTGAGACTTATTTATTTTTGTTAAACTAAACAATTTTTTTCCTAGGGGGGCAACAATGCAGGACATACCGTGGTAGTGGATGGCAAAGAGTATGACTTCCACCTTCTCCCCAGTGGAATCATCAACCCAAAAAGCATTTCACTCATCGGTAAAGAATCGAAATAAATAGAAATAATAGCACAAACGTGGCACAGTTGACCACTTAGACCATTTGCTCTGCTCTTGTAGGTAATGGCGTGGTCATACATTTACCCGGCCTGTTTGAGGAGGGAGACAAAAATGAGAAGAAAGGTACTTTTCTCAAGATTTTTACACAAAGTATTGAAAATTCTGCCTTTTAATGCATTTAACAATATGATTGTTATTGTAGTTTGCAGTGGTATACAATGCAACTGCATTGTATTATACTGACACCTTTATAATAAATATTTTTAAGGTTAAACAAACACTTGAGTATTGTTATCTTTGTCAAGGCAGTAATTTCTTGTCGTGGGTCAGGTAGTGTACCTAATAAAATGTCCCGTGAGTGTACAGCATCAGTAACTGTTGTCAACCCGTTGCGATGTTTCTTCTCTCATCAGGTCTGAAAGGCTGGGAAAAGAGACTAATCGTTTCTGATAGAGCTCACCTCGGTGCGTAGGGTCATGCATTTATTATTGTTCTGGTGTGCTTGTGCAACTTAATTGTCTTCTTCCCTCAGTTTTCGACTTCCACCAGGTCGTCGACGGCTTACAGGAAACGGAAAGACAGGCACAGGAAGGAAAGAAGTAAGCTTCAACACTGGTCCCATATTATACTGTGTTTCAGCGATTTTAAATAAGTTTCAGAGGCCCAACAGTAGCGTAGTGGAAGTATGTTGGCCTTGATGCTGGAATTTAGACAGTTTAAAAGTGTTTTTAGTACTGGGAACGCTGTGTTTTGTGTGTCTATAGCTGTAATGCTAATGAGTTAGCTCCAAGAAGCGCTATTGTGCACTTTGTCCACTTTTAACACATACAGCAATCCCTCGTTTATTGTGGTTCATTGGTTCCAGACTCGACCGTGATAAGTGAATTTAAAAATGGCATACTTTCGTAGTTAGAACATAGGAAACCTGTTTACGACCTAAATACGGTTTTAACGGAAAACTGCACTTTTTTGGGGAATTTTGCCATCATCCACAATCCTGTGTTCATGTGATATTTTCTCTTTTCTGTGAATTCTAAAGATATAAAACAGACAAAAGGAGACAGCTCATTACTGCACGTAATGGGACACACCTATGCCGCCTTCAAAGACCGCTATTAAAACACCTCCAAAAACCTCCAACAAGGTTTTATGGTTTTATGCCCATGCTGTAACCATGTACATTCATGGTAGCATCAAATGCTTATAGTATTTTGCCGTATTTTGGTCTTTTTAAGCATTACTTCCTTAAGCGGAACTTCCTTCCTTCCTGGGCGCATTGATTTCACATAGCAACATAGAAACGAACGGCCACACCTAGCATTAACTTTTCCAAACTCAAAAACATACGTAAACACAGAAACAGTAGCAGTAGCGTTCCCTTGGTAGTGGCCTGAGGCATCGTGAGCACACTCACCCGCAGCGCTGGTGAAGCTAGTGGCAAAATTGCAAAAAAAAGTGCAGTTTTCCTTTTCTCTAGCCCTCTAGAGATGAAATAACACCTAGTGACTAGTGTCTTTGAATGCGTCTTTCGAATGCTTTCTAGTTGTATTTTAGTTTCTTTAGCCATTTTTGTGTTTCAAATGCCCAAACATACGTAACATTTGCTTAAATATGCATGTGTTGACTAATAATAGGCCGTATTCCACCACCAAACAGAATGCTTTATTCAGATTTTTTTTCAAAATGAGAGTGAAACCGAGGCATTCGAACCGCAAAGTGACGAGCGACGAGTGGTCCCTGAAACTCTGCACTTGTCCAACGTAATAGGCGCCATAAATCACCTACAACCTAGGTTCCCAAAGTGGGGTACGCGTACCCCCAGGGGTGCACCAATTATCATAGCGGGTATGTGAATAAAGCAACTAGCGCCTAACAGTCAGACTTACGAGTGTGCCTGAACTGAACGCCTCACGGCGCAAGGAGAATGGCGCAGAAAGGAGACTGTGTGTATCTTATGAACAAAATAAGTGCGTTTGATGATTATTTGGTGTGAGTGTTTAACCCTGAAGATTTCATTTATATTGGTGTCCAGTCCTTCAATTTGGTATGAAATGAGCGTGCAGATTTATACCGTAGTAAAAAAAAGTGAAGCTGAAATTCAAGCCATTCAAATGGCAGGATGCCAACATCAAACCGGAATAAAAGCTACGTCGGATGATTGCTTATCTTTTTATCAGTGCTCATATGAAACTATCAAAACGTGACCATGCAAAATACAACTTGGATTTACAATCAAAATAATCAATTCATGATGTTCAATATGTCTTAAGTTCATTCCAGTAAGTATGTTTCTAAAGTGTGCAGGAGGAGGGGTGACATGGCTTCAGGTCAAATGTCTGAAGGGGTACGTGACTGTAAGAAGTTTGGGAACCACTGACCTCCAACAACGTAGGATTACACAGCGGGACAGTAGGGCACAAACGTTAGCAACACTCGCGTAGCTACAGTATGTGAGGCAAAGTGCTAACATTACCATCGCATTTTAACATCATGCTTGGTTAGACTTTTTGCTGAAGAAACGCAAAATGATGAAACTTACAGCTCCCACGCCTGTAGCTGACTGACGGATAGCAGATGTGTAGTGAAGCCTGATTTTCTTGCCGGTTGGGACCATGTAGCTAGGGGCCCACGAGTCCGTAAGGTGGAGAAAAAGGCTAGAGAGATGACGATAAACAGGCGCTAAGGTTTTTACTCTTAGATCATCATTGAAACGTAAATTTAGCATAATAGGGTGACATTGAGCAACAGTTGAATGTTTTCTTCAACTGCTTTGTGACGGCAGCATTGGAACAACCAAGAAAGGCATTGGACCTGCGTACTCCAGCAAAGCATCTCGCACGGGTCTTCGTGTATGCGACCTTTTGGGTGACTTTAAGGACTTCTCTAGCCGGTAGGACGGTAATATGAACAACAGGATGCCGTCACGTTCAAGCCACGTGACGTCATTCATTGGTTTTGCGAATTCTTTCAGATTCAAGAACCTGGTCCACCAGTATCAGTCCATGTATCCATCCTTGACAGTTGACGCTGATGACCAACTGAAAAAGCTTAAGGTATGAATACAGTCGTGTCTTGTCGTTGCTCCCAACGTGAAAACGCAAGTTTTGCTCTGCAGGAGTATGGGGAAAGATTGCGACCCATGGTGAGGGATGGGGTCTACTACATGTATGAAGCCCTTCATGGATCCCCAAAGAAAATTCTGGTTGAAGGGGCCAACGCTGCTCTCCTTGATATTGACTTTGGTAGGACTCTTCTGCGTATTTGGATACGGGGATATTTTTGTGCCGCTGTGATTTTAATCAATGCTTTCTTAAGGAACCTATCCCTTTGTGACATCCTCAAACTGCACTGTGGGCGGGGCATGCACTGGCCTTGGCATCCCGCCGCTGAATATTGGTGATGTATTCGGTGTAGCAAAGGCCTACACAACCCGGGTGGGGATCGGAGCCTTCCCCACTGAGCAACTCAATGTAAGATCTGAATGTAACTTATGCTGTCCGGTTGAATACAATACACTTGCATTATGCTCGACACATATATTTTTCGTCATGTGACTGGCACCCAGGCAGCTGGCCCAAAGAGCGTGTGAGGCGTTTACTGCCTGACTGACACCTCAGCTCAGGTCACATGTTGGCAGAGATAAATTTAGGGCCAGGGTTCAGGCTTAGAATGGCGTGACAAGCACCGGTCGTGTTACTTAAAGGAGGGAACTGACCGTTTGACACAGTGTTTAAGCTTATCCCCCAACACAAGGTGAATTGCACTCTGCTGGGTGTAAGAACACTCATCAGCCTCACATTGAGATCTGTGTCAAAAATCTGACCTTAAAAGATAATATTCCTCAGTATAGATCAACAGTATGTTATATGTTTTATATGGTTGCCATTTGCAGTGATATAAAACTGCACTGCATCATACGAAGAGCTGAGCTGAGCTGAAAACTGTTTTTTCAGCAGAAAACCAAACATTTCATTCGCCATAAGTCGGTAATAATTTATAAATTCGTGATATAAGACAGCACACATGTACCACTGTTAAAAATGCCCACAGTTATGACATGTTTATTTCTTTGTGCTTCACTGATAATGTTTTTGGTGTCAAGCACTGAGATTTCACACTGTTCATTAGCCCTTGAACACACCACATTTGTATGCTGTGAGACGCAAATGTAATACATCCTTTTTTCATTGTAAACTTCCACTTGTTATTTTACGGATACTGACACAGATAAAAGCGTTAGGTTGTCTTATAAACAGGGTCGTATTTCGATATTTTTTTTGCACACATATCTTCTTAAGACATTCGAATTTCGTTGCTTCACTCTATCACTGTTTTTCCAACAATAATTAATTAGTCATATTGTTTCGTGGTTGAATACAGCCTATTATTAGTCAAAAATATGCATATTAGAGCACATTTTACTTGCTTACTTAACTAAAATACAAATGCAAGGCATTCAGAAGACGCATTCAAAGATGCTGTGTAGTATTTAGGGGTGTCATGAGACACATGACTCGTAAGACGGGACGATGCACAAGATTGGGCCCACGGGAACGAGACGAGGCGAGATTTTAACAATAATTCGAAGAAAAGTACAATGGAAAAAAAGGTGTGTTTTGAAAGGTTTATTGTCCCACAAATTGACGCTCAAAGATATTATTGTCAACATTATCATAAACTACTGTTATGATAATACATAATCATAAAAATAAATAATAATAATAATTAGTGATGTCACGAGACACTCACTTCACGAGATTGGGTCTACGAGAACGAGATGAGGCGGGATTTTAACATTATTTTTAAGAAAAGTAAAATGAAAAAATATATTGCAATAGACTAATTTGATTTCTACTACATACTTTCTATTACACACTTCTGCACTCTGTGTGTATGCTAGCGGCCCCGCCTCCACCCACCGAGACAAACAGACTCTATGACTGACAAAAGGGCTCACTCCGTTCATGCCGTTGTTCTATGGAACAAACACGCCAAGGTGCTGAAACCAGTGCACAGAGTGATCTCTCTTTCTGCCTGTTTGGAGGCGGGAGACGAGAAAAACAGACACGCATGCACATGGAAATATACTGAGGCCTGCAAAATGATCGAGTTTATTTTCATTAATTGTGTGATTAATTGATTGATTTATCGTCCCAGGCGTAGTGCCCACAAGACAGTTCCTTTCTGAACAAGAAATCTTATCCCGTTTTAATCATGCGAGCTCTTGTGACACCACTAATAATACAGATCAGTTTTTCTCTTGTCTACTTGTCTTTGTCTACTTATGTCAGGGCTGTCCAGCTGTCCTTTGATATCTATAATTTTAAAAAATTCTAATAAAAAACAACATATACTGTACATACGTATACTGTAATTTCCGGACTATAGAATGCACCGGTATTTAAGCCGCTCCCACTAAATTTAAAGAGAAAAACAGATTAGTCCATAGATAAGCCACACCAGTCTACAAGTCGCATGTTTTCACGTCGTGACATGGGATAGGACACAGAAAGATGTTACACATAAAGATTAACCATAAACAGTAGCCCATCATAAAAGTCACGCTATCATTGCCGTCTCGATCCTTATCTTTAAAAGACCAGACGTCTTGTTGAATGAGCTTGGGATGTAACCTCGAACCTGGCCCAGCAAAGTGCACTGTGGTTGGACACACTCGCCAAGTAGCCAATGTGCCGCCCAGGAGGTCAGGGGAACCAGGGTAGGGAGCGGGTGGAGCCCGCCTGGCCTGGCCCAGGAAGGTGCACTGTGGTCGGACACACTCTCCAAGCACCCCGGTGTGCCACTCCGGGTGTCAGTAGAACCAGTATACTGGCGCCATCTATGAGCGCCCTGGTGTGTTGCCCCGGGGGCCGGGAAAACCAGAATATACAGTGGGGGGGGCCACCTGCCGTGGCCCAGCAAGATGCTTTGTGGTTGGACACATTACCGACACCTCTTCATGGGCTGTCCATGACGAGGGCGCTGCTCGGAAACACACGAGATGTCACCAGACCAGAATGTGACAACATATTAACCGCACCGCGATTGTGCACAACCAATCTGTACTTTCTTACCTCTGTTGGACAGGGGCTGAGTTGCATTGTGGAGTTTTTTTGGGGGTTTTTTGACAGCTTTCAGACGCATTACAGAGATGGAGCTCAATCCCGCTCGCCTGCTCGGTGGATTTTTCACCTTTGTTAATTGCTTGTATTTAATTACCGAATAAATGCATGATGCAAGAAACACTTATGTGTGCACCCTCACTTGGTAAACATGTCGCTAAATTGTCAACTCGGATCTCGTCCATGTTTGCGGTGTGTTATGAAAGTTGGTGCTCAGCCAAATGCAATGAGCGTCAATACAACAGCCCGGTGATTGAGGGTGCAGACAAGTCCGAACATCTACATGGCTTGATCTCATACATTTTAAGTAAAATTCATGATCAGTGATCAAATGTAGCTACAGCTTCTGTTTGGGCATCAACAAGTAGCAAGCTGTTATTTAACTCCGAGGGGAAAAAAACAGCAACACATCACTCGCTGATGCTGACACCGTGAAAACCGAGGTAGGTTGGATTGCCATGTGTGCCTAAAGCACTTAATGTTCACTTCCAATAATACCTTGCACACTGTCACTTCCATATTACGTTTATTATCATTCATAGTAGCGATGCCGTTGTTCCTAGTCTTGATTGGCTTCCGGCTGCCCGGTTCTCGCAATACAGCTTTTCTCCAAAGAAGAAATGTCGTCACATTTTAATTTCACCCCTCATATTATTCTACACTGGTCCCTAGGTGTCAGTCATGTTTGGTGAGACGTCAACACCAGACCTGATCGCCAGAACAACAGGATTTTATTGCAGAATTGGATTATCTCACAACAGTCACAATAAACCCGAATAAAAACACGGGCTATTGTTGCTGCAGTAACCCGTGCCACGCTAAAACTCAACTCTGAGTCACAACGTCACTTCCTGTCCGCCCGCTACTCAGCCCCCAAGGTAACACTTTTATAGCGACACACATGACCACAAGTTTTATTTATATCTTAAATGGCTTATTCTCTGTTATTATGTCTGCTATATTTGGTAATACAAATGTAAAGGTGACTATGGGGGTGTTAGTTCATGTCAAGTGGGCTCTAATAATGTTAAAAAACATATTTAGAAGGCCATAAACAGGTTTTCTATGCTGTAACTCTGGAAATATTACATTTCTAAATAGATAAATCCACTCAATAAAGTTTTATCTAATTGGATGTATTTCCAAAGTTTTTGAGGGTTTTTTTCAAAAACACCAAAAAAACCCAAAAGATTCATAGAGACTAAGATATTATTAGACGGGAGATGACGTACAATATAAACTTTTATTCTAATGGTAAGTCTCCCATAGGAACATTAGCAAAATTCCCCAGATTAATTTATCATTAAACAGAAAGTTTCCAAAAACTACCTGGAAATGTTCCACCCTTTTGCAGCCCTAATCAAGAATGTCCGTAAGTCCCTTTGTAGCGGTAGATTTTTGGCACAGCTCTTTTATTGGTTGTCATTAAAATGTCCAATAGTCCCTCATGTGGTGATCAGTGTGTATGTGATGGACAAGGAGTGGACAATACAAATTGTTTTGCTGCTACAGGCAGTAGGGGAGCTGCTGCAGACAAGGGGTCATGAAGTGGGCGTGACCACAGGGAGGAAGCGACGCTGCGGCTGGTTGGATCTTGTCATCGTGAGATACGCGCACATGATCAATGGTTTCACCGCGTGAGTAGTTTTCGCAGTTATGACAGTCATAAAGTGGTGTGTGCTTGGTGTCATTTCATACTTGTTTTGCACACTATTGACTTGAGTGTGTTATTCCTTGCTGACCCATCACTCTTATCGCAGCATCGCATTGACAAAACTTGACATTCTGGATGTGTTGGATGAAATTAAAGTTGGCATTGCTTACAAACTCAATGGGAAAAGAATTCCACATTTCCCAGGTAATATTGTAGGAGAACCAAAACGAGAACCATCTCTTTTTTTTTTGAGAAAGGAGGTGACATGTATGTGGGTGCTTTGCTAATATTTATCTTTGCTTTGGATCCTAGCAAACATGGATGTTTTGCACAAAGTGGAGGTTGAGTATGAGACCTTACCTGGTTGGAAGACAGACACATCTGCAGCAAGGAAGTGGAGTGACCTCCCGGTCAAGGCACAAAACTACATCCGCTTCATTGAGAACCACATTGGTGTTCCCAGTAGGTTTAAATTTTACCTTGTTGAAAAGTGCATGAATGCAAATGGCAAGTACAAAAGACCTTTATCACTATATGTCCTCACAGAGTAACTTTTCTTTCTCTCCTACTCCTGACAGTCAAGTGGGTTGGTGTTGGAAAGTCCAGAGAGTGTATGATCCAGATGTTTTAGAGGAAAACATCTTCTCGTCGTCACTCAGATCACATGGCATTTTTCTTCTGTAAAAGTGATCTGCTCACCACCGCTTAATAATAAACAATACACCAACGAAACTGCCTTGTTATTGTGACAAAAGTGTTGGTATGCTTGTTCATTTGCTTTTTCTTTGGGGTAGGAAGTCATAATTAGATATACACATCTGCTCCACCATTAAGTCAACACAAGTGGCCATACCATTGAACATTTTCAAGCTCCGCCAGTCGATTTTTAAGGTTAACATTTTGGAGCCATTTAGACGGCATAGTTTAACAGCGACCCAAAATCACGTGACAGCAAAAGGAACTATTTGATTGGCGTTTAAAAATCCACGTGATAATAAAATCTGTCCAATTGGCTGTCCTCGCCCAACACTGTTTTTCCCGCAACTACCGAGCGTGGAAACAGCTCTTTGGACCTACGAAAATGCCGAAGCGATCGTGCCCTTTTACGGAAACCTTCTCGTCTCAGTATAAGATGCACATCGGGCCGCGTGAGCTTAATAACTCCAGCGTCTTTGGGAATAAATACAGGAAAGAAATCTATGGTAAGTACGTGTCGGCGTTAGCTAATGTTAGCCTCGTTGTTAATACTCACCGAAATGTTTTCGGGATGTAGACATCCATACACCCCAATTGCAGTCGCATTTGTTCAGTTTAACAACCGTTGAACGCATGTAAACTTGTCACATTATTAGTTTGAGATCTTTTCACCGAAATATGTGAAACGTGGTGGCCGAATTTGGCAGCCACTTAGCGGTTAAAAAGAGTACTGCTAGTAACGGTAGCATCTCGCCGGGTTTGCCTTATTTACGTTTCATTCTTTTCACAGAAAAGACAAAAACATTACTTTTTAATGGTGCCAAAGCGGTGGTAGACAAAATATGGACTGGGGAGGATAAGATCACCGACCGTCATCCAACTGGACAAGAGTTAACAGTTAAAAGCAGTCAGACTCTGTTAAGAGGGCAGACTTTGATTGGAACTAATGGGAGGTTGACCAAAGCAACTAAAACACAAGGTGAGTGCTTGCAGGGTTCACTGCACATATAAAGTTCATGCTTCATGGTCACTCATGTTGGCTTTTAGCACTCTGTTGGTCAGCACTATCCCCAAATGAACTATATGACCCCATGTTTTTAAAAGTTGTGCATCCACTTTTGTTTCCAGGACCATCTAGTGGTGGCTGCTGCGTGTGTCAGAAAAGTGTGTCATGCCAGACCTCCTGTTCCCAGTGTGAGCGTCGTGCCTGCTTGTCCTGCAGCCGACAGTGCTCCAGCTGCTTCAGCCAGTGCTGTTCTGTCTGCACCATCATAGAGTGGGTACCGTTTTGGTTTTGAATACAACCCCAGATTCACAAGCCTATTTTTTGACAGAATGTGCTAAACAACTTGGAATTTATTGACAGTAGTTTGTCTGGGTGCTGTAGCAGAGTTGTGTGCGTGCGCGTTCATGCCGTTCTATGGAACAAACGCTCCACGGTGCCGAAACAAATGCAGAGTGTGAACCCTCTTCCTGCCATTTGGCAGGCGAGAGACGAAAACAGACACGCATGCACATGACAATATACTAAGGCTGGCAAAATTGAGTTCATTTTCATTTTTATGTGTAATTAATTTATCATCCCCCGAGGCATAGTGCCCACGCCAATTTTTCTTTTTCTGAACAAGAAATCTTGTCACGTTTTAATCTCGCAACATCTTGTGACACCCCTAGTTTACATACTGTCACCTTCATTTTCCTCACCAAGGCACTTGTCATCTTGGAGGTGTTTTTGGGCTCCTAATGTTGGAAAACTGCCATTTGGTCCAGACTGCTTCTGCTTCAGACTGTCGCAGTACATGTTGGAATTCATATTTCCCCTCAATGAACGGCAGCCCCCTCGCACTGGCAGCACTCATGCAGCCCCATACCATGATGGTGCTCAGTTGGGCTGCCAACTATTTAGACAATGTTTGTGTTGAGTCATTTTCAGTGGACAGTAAATCTATACTGCTGTACACGGATTACTCCGAGATTCATGTATATAGCATAGTTGCTGAAATGTGAAGGATGTACTCACATTTGTGAGATGCTGTAAAAACGGCATACAGTGCTGTGAAAAAGTGTTCGCTCCTTCCTTATTTTGTGTTTTTATGTTTGTCACACTCAAATGTTTTAGATCATCAAACAAATGTAAATATTAGTCAATGACAACACAACTGAACACAAAATGAAACCTTTTATTATTAAGGGCGAAAAAAATTCAAAACCTACATGGCCCTATGTGGGGTAGAAAAAAGTGATTGCCCTCCTAAACCTAATAATTGGATGAGTCTCTTACAGCACTGTGGAGGAATTTTGGCCCACTCATCTTTTCGGAATTGTTGTAATTCAGTCACATTGGAAGGTTTTTGGGCATAAACCGGCTTTTTAAGGTCATCTCACAGTCCCTCGATAGGATTCAGGCCAGGGCTTTGACTTGGCCACTCCAAAGTCAACCATTCATAGATGGAACTGCTGGTGTGTTTTGGATCATTGTCGTACTGCAGAACCCAATTTCGTTTCAGCTTGAGGTTACGAACAGATGGCCGGGCATTCTCCTTCAGGATTTTATGGTAGATGGCAGAATTGATGGTATATGGAGTATTTTCCCAAAGTTCTTGGGGATCATCGAGATGTTTTTTGGCAAAATTGAGACAGGCCTTAATGTTAATGTTCAGGAAGGTGGTGGTGGTGGTGGGGGGGGGGACACTTTTTAACACCACTGTATATTTAATACCTCTAAATTAGTGTTTTGTTTTTAATATTTTCTCTCTCTTTCACAGTTACAGTGGACGTTATGATGAAGTGCTCTGCTGCAGTTGCTCGACGTAATGGAAGTTTGGTACGCAGATCCAATACTTGAAAACTGCAGTATCCTGCATTTTAAATTTCATAATTGTCTTTTTTTTTCTCCTTATGATCGAAATGTATGTGCATGTATAGATATCTAATGAAATAAACTTGAACATTTTTACACAATTTGGTTGTGATGGGTGACAACTTCATAGATACATTTTCAAAAAATTAGAATGTGAAGAATTTCATTTCATTTCCTTTCCTTTTTGACTTACAGATAATGAAAACTCAATTCAGTGTCAGAAAATAACATTGTCTTGATTTCCAAATGACACTCAAAATCATCTGACTTTGGAGCAACAGTCCACTTATTTTTCTCCACAGCCTAGGTAAGATGATTCTGACGTCGTCTCTGGTTCAGGCTTGAAACAAGGAATGCAATATTCTTAGCCCGCTTTCAAGGATTTGTCCGTGCTTGGTGGCTTTTGATGCACTGACTCCAACCTTAGCCCACTCCTTGTCAAGCTCCCCCAAATTCTTGAATGGATTTTGCTTGACAATCCTCTCAAGGCTGCGGTTTTCCCCGTTTGCTGGTGCACATTTTCCTTCCGTTCAACTTTCTATGAATATCCTTGGATACAGTACTCTGTGAACAACCAGCTTCTTTAACAATTACCTTTTGTGGCTTACCCTGTTTGTGTTGTCTTGTCAACAGTCTTCCCCATGATTGAATAGTCTACTGACCCAGAATAACAGACCACTTAACCCTTGAAGAGTTATTGTCCATATTTTGGACAGTGAGATTTATTTTAAAGAGAAAAGCATTTGGGGAAAAAACGTTTGATTGCTTCAAGGTCTCCCAGGTTGGAAATAGATGAAAAACAAAAAAAATGGCACCATGCCAACATTTGTAAAGTGTTGCATCTCTGAGCAAAATAAAAATGCTCCAGAACGTTACAAAAGTCCAAGTTTTGACACATAGACTCCCATTATAATGTCTATTTTTTGATGCACTGAAAACCTCATATTTTATCATGCATTTCCCGTGATTTCCGCTTCAATCCATTCAGTGGCGAGTCGAAAAACAGCAGAGAGGGATTTTTTTTTTTTTTTTGAATTTACACCCACAATCCACTGGATGGCGACACAGCCTAACTAATAGCGTCTTTGCAATGAGCGCCCAATCGTGCAAAATGAACGTCATGGAAACTGTCCATCTTGCTAGAATAGGTGCGTGTGTGTGTGTGTGCATTGCTGGGTGAAGTTATTTTGCAAAATAAAGTGTTATTTGCAAAATTGTGCATGTATGCACGGAGCATGCGTGTCTGTGGTTGCAGCGTCAGCGGCGCGTCAGCGGCGCGTAAGCGGCGCGTCACTCCAACATGGCGGCTCTGCTTGGGGGAATGCTGGGAGTTGTAGTTTGATGTTTCTATTGGTCCAGCGTTTGAATCTGACCCCCCCCTCCCTCTTCCTATTGGATAGCGGTGTTTTGAGAGCATTTCCCAATGCGGCTCGCCTTGGAAAACAAGCTTTTTCTCTGCAAAACAGCTTTTTGTCGATAAAACAGCTTTTTGTCTGCAAGACAGCTTTTTGGCTTTTAAAACCTTGCAAAACGCTTTCTTGCATGCTGCAGAGGCCACACCTGGACCTTCACGAAAGAGAAAGCAGTGTGGACTTTGTGACACACCCACTGAGAGCGTCCAATGTCTGCTCGAAATGCGGCGTATCAGTATGACGAAATCATATGAGGCCGACTTGCATGAATTGTTCGAAAAAAAAAAAGTTGTTTATTGTTCATGTTCATTCACGTTCAAAAATAAATAAATACAAAAAACTATATATACATGGATAGGTCTGATGCCACTGAATATTTTGAGTGGTTGAAAGTAAAAAAAATATTCAGAAATTATACACTTCCAAGGGTCTGTCAATATTTGAACAAAAAAACGCGTTATGGGGTAATTAACATAAAATTGCCATTGTCAAAAAAATGTGCATGCCACAAAAAATCTGTTGTTGTGATTTTTTAACATATTCAAGGCCCTAATTATTCATATCAAACATTCCAATTTTAATTAATTTTTTTATATAGATATACACATAATTGTTTTTTGCTGAAAGCACATTATTGCTTTTATTGTACATAGAGGGTATCAAAAATAAATAAATAAATAAAAACTATATATGTATGGATAGGTCTGATGCCACTGAAAATTTTGAGTGGTCGAAAGTAAAAAAGTATTCAGAAATGACTGAGTTATTACATTTTAAAGACAGAGCCAAATTTGGGCAAAAAAATCAGTTGTGGCATATGTGTGAAAAAACTCTTCACGGGTTAAAGCAGGGGTGCTCACACTTTTTCAGCCTTTGAACTTTGTTTATAATGACCAAGGCCCAAAATCTACCTCCTACTCTAAACATAGATAATATATTAATAAATATATACATATTTAATATATTTACTCTATTTATATATGAGTATTTATGTATGTTGTAAATGTACACGTACACTTTCAGCATGCATATAAATGTGTGTGTGTGTGTATATATATGAGAGAGAGACTTTAAAACTACTATACTAATGATTAGTATTTGTTTCAAAGGTTACAGGTAGTCAAAGTAATTGATATCCAATAATTCACAATTCAATTAGGTATGGCAATTACACATAATTCCTCAATAGTCTGCATAACCTGAGCAGTATGTCAGTCAAAATAGCTACGTAGCGTTCAATAGACACACACTTCATGCATTACGTCCTTTTAGCATTTGCTATCAAACATAACAGATTTACATGAAATGAAAACTGTCATGCAAAAGACCGCAGCCAGACTCAAGCCGCTGCATGAGTTCTCTGCTTGTTAGTAAGCAATTGAAGTGCATTGTCGATCTCTCTTTAACCAAATACAGTATTCTACACTGGTCACTAGGTGTCGGTAACGTTACATTGATGAGATGAGCCACCACAGGAAGTATGTGAAAGAAGAGTCTGAGATGACGTATTATGTATTAAGTCAACTACATTGGATAAATGAGTGTAAAAGTGACTGTAGGGGTGTTATTTCAAGTCTTGAGGGCTGCTAAAACCGTATTTAGGAGGTTGTAAACAGGTTTGCAATGCTGTAACTGAAAATATTCCACTTATAAATAAGGAATCTCCCTTTGTGAAAATTCATGATCGCGGTCGGGTCTGGAACTAATTAACTGCAATAAACGAGGGATTACTGTATATAAGGTATTTGGTCACACAGATACTGATTGGTTTACGCCCCCACCCCACCCCCAACCTAAGGCACACCTGTGCAATAATCATCTAACCAGCATCTTAAGATGAAATGGATGAAATACATTATGAATGCTCACGAGCACGGATTTGTGAACAATATTTGAGGCCTTTTGTGTACTTTCTGAAATTAGTGAAGAAAAATGGATTTTGTATTTCGGAATATTTTTTTTTTAGATGCACCTGTCCTGTAGTAGCATTGAAGTATATGGAAGCGTTGATATTCCATGTGTAGTGGGTATATTTGCCAGCAGGTGGCAGCACATTATGACTCACCCAAACTAGACTCTTTGGCCTTTTTAAAAGTACTCATCATCATTATTGAAAAAAGGGAAACAAAGGTTTAATAAAGGTTTGTCTTTTCTCTGTAGTGATAACGGGATTTCAATCCACTCTGCCTACTCCGACCTTGACTACCTGCTATGAAATGTATTTAATAAAACAAGCAGAGGCAGAGGTTAGACAAAAGTGGCTGCTTGTGCAGAGACTATTATCCTTACTGGACATGACCTTGTGGCGCAGTCATCACTTTCTCTTTGACTGTGGCCCGACACTGACGATGGCTGCTCTCAGGGTCACACGGTGTACACTGAGTAATTGTTCTTGGTTAGCAGGAGTCCTCAGCCCTGCTTTATAGGAACTGGTCACATGACACGGGGTAATGGATGTCAACTTGGGTGAGTGCACTTCCTGGAGCTTATTGCAAATGTGCGTATGATCTGTTGAGTCACATCCCTCGCTCAGTGGGCCTTTTGTGGGCTCAGGCCTTCTTGTGTGCTCTGCGGTTAGTCCACTTGAGCTTTTCCGCCTGAGCGTACAGAAGGATGCTGGCAGGCGACGAGTTGTCTGCACTTTTTTTTTTTTTTTAGAAAAGCCTAACTTGATTAAATGCATCATGTCTTATGTGCTGGAAGTGACTATATTTGGAATGTTTTAGTGATCAATTCCTTTTGACTAAATGTTTCGAGATGAGGTTATTCTGGGTGCTCAGATGACAAGCCACAAAAATGCTGTTGTGTTACTGCAAATGTAGTTGAAAATGTTTGCTAACCAGAAAACCTCAAAACCTTTTAGAATAGCGTCATCAGCTGCTGTGGACAGATTAACACTGGTCACAGCTTTATTATATCAATTTCCCTGGTGGTGTAATGGTCCACGCTGCTGCCTCTCGTGCAGACAACACGGGTTTAAATCCTGCAGGGCCCCAACACCCTGCCAGTGGGTGTCCCAAGCTGCGGTAAATGCTAGCATTAAGTCAGGAATGGCAGCCGATTTAACAATTAAGCTGAATCAAACCATGCCATTGACTTACTGTGGCGACCCTTAAGAGGAAAAGCCTGTAAGTTATTATTACGTAAAATGATTAAAACTGCACTTTTTCGGGGAATTTTGCCCATTATCCGCAATCCTTATGTGAAACACGAACACATTTCTTTTCCTTTTCTGCGCGTTCTAACGAGAGAAAAAGAGTTAGCATGAGCCAGCTAGCTTACACGTCATGGGAGACACCTATTACAATGATAAAGCCCTAAAAAAAAAACACCCATAAAAAAACAGCATCAGTGTTCCATTCACATAACTGACCTGTACATTAACCGAAAAACTATATTTATCTGGCGGAGTAACACAACGCTTCGCTAGTCTCAGCTCCACTCACAACGCCTCAAGCCACTGCAACGGGACGGACCGAAGAGTGGATACTACTGGCTCTCAATTTTGCTACGAAGACTCGACAAGATACTCGTTTGCTGTCAGCATTTTTTTTTTTTTTTTTTTACCTGTGCTGGAAGACACAGCCATCCCAATGAGCGCGGCCGTTGTAAGTGTCTTCGCTGTTCCTTCGCTGCTGTTGTTGACGGAAGTAGCGTTAGCTCCTGTGCGCCCAGGAAAGAAGTTCCGGTAATGTTTTAAATCACCAAAATGCTGCAAGATACTGTAAGTATTACACGTCATCATCAATGTACCTGTTAATGCATGATCACAGCAGGGATATAAAACGATAAAATGCTGTTAGAGATTTTTTTTAGAGGGCTTTACAGTCGTAACAGGTGCCTCCCATGACGTGCTATGTTAGCTGGCTCGCGCTAACTCGCTTTCTCTCGTTAGAACGCACAGAAAAGAGCGAGGAATATGTGTTAATGTTTCGCATGAGGATTGCGGAAGATGGGCAGCAAGTGCATTTTCCTTTAAATTACATGCAACTCCACTTGAGATCTCCACGTGTGTGAAAAATAGCACCGCTTTCTTCAACTCTGATGACAATTTTATCCAATAGTCAGTTTCATTTGAGCTGACTGCTTTGAACAGTTTTCATGGTACATATACTGTACATGCTCAGTCATGGAAAAATGATCAGACCACCCTTGTTTCGTCAGTTTCTTGTTCATTTTAATGCCTGATACAACTAAAGGTACCTTTTGTTTGGACAAATATAACAGTGACAACAAAAATAGCTCCTAAGAGTTACATTTTTTGGCAGTACAATGCTACACTGTAAGTACTCATGTAAGAACTTAAGTGGTTTTGGTTATCATCAAGAAAACCATGGAAGTTGCTAGATATCAGCTCTTAAATGAAACTCTTATGAGCTATATTTGTTTTGAGCTTTGAAACAATGGTGGTCTAATCCAAATTTTTTCCATGAAGGCCACATACTGAAAACGAAAGGATGCCAGTGGCACTTTGATATTCTGTAAACCAATACATGTAGATAGTCTAAGAATAAATGTAATATATTTCATGTCAGCTTTGTGTTAGAGGTGAAAAAGCATATTATTATGAACTTTGGTCTTTTTTCAAATTTGGACAACTCTTTTTGTTTTGTTTGTTTCTCATAATATTCCGACTTAAAAAAAAAAACGATTTTTTTTCATTAATACTTTAACCTTGCTACTAAAATGACTAAACTAACATTTTAATATTGCAGGTTTATTCTCGTAAAATTGCTTTTTTCTCATTAGAATGATTTTTTTTTCTGTAAATATTTTCGCTTTTCTTGTAAAAGCTTTTTTTTTCATTTTTGCAGTTTCATTGAATATTTCGATTTCAACTTTCTTCTTGTAAAGTTTCCTCTCATAATTATGACTTTAATTCTCTTAACATTTGACTTTATTCTTGTAATGTAACTTTTTTTCCCCGAACTATTTTTTCTCATAATATTACAACTTTAACGAAATAGTGTCTGTCTTTAATCGTTCAACTTTATGTTACTAAAATGACATTATTTTTCCCTCATAATATTACGTTATTCTCTTAAAATTATTTTATTTTCATTCATTCATTTTCTATGCCACTTGTCCTAACTATAAAGGAAACTGTTGCCCATCATCCACAATCCTGATGTGAGACATGAACGCATACGTTTTCCTCTTTTCCGTGCGTTCTAAAGGTATAAAAACACTCAGCTCAGTACTGCACGTTTGGGACACACTTATTCCGCCTTTTTAGCCACCTGAAAAAGACTCCAAAAAGCGCCAACAACACTCCATTTACATATAATGTGACCTGCATGTTAACCAAGCTACAGCGACATTGTTATTATTATGAGTGACATCGTTACGCCGATCGAACTGCGTTACTGCCGTATTGACAGTTAGCCGTAACACACCGGCTAGCTAGCTAGTGACTAGCTTCACCGCAGGCTCAGCCGCAGCGCATCAGCGTCGCCCTCACAACGCCTCTGACCACTACAAAAGGTAAGGCTGCATATTTGGGCTAACACCACTGCTACTGTGTTTTTATATGTGAGTTTGTAAAAGTTGAGGCTAGCTGTGGGTGTTCGTTTCTATGTTGCTAGGTGAAATCAATCGTGAGTTCCGGTAATGCTTAGAATGGCCAAAATACGGCAAAATACTGTAAGTATTCCATGTTATCATGAATGTACGTGTTACTACATGGTTACAGCATGTATACAAAACCATAAAACCTTGTTGGAGGTGTTTTAATAGCGGTCTTTGTAGGCGGCATAGGTGTGTCCCATTACACGCTCGCTTTTAATCTGTTTTTATACAGTGTCTTTAGAAGGCACAGAAAAGAGAAAGACGTGTGTTCGTGTCTCACATAAGGATTGTGGATGATGGGCAAAATTCCCCCAAAAAGTGCAGTTTTCTTTTCAAGTCTCCGGGAGGGCACGCACCGGGAGAACATGCAAACGCCACACAGAGATACGAGGCAAATATCCACATTTCAAAATCTCCTGACGTGTGTGGCCGACATGCTAACCCCTGCGCCACCGTGCCACCACCCTACTTTAGTTTTCTTAAATTACATTTTTAGAGTAAATAATTAAAAATAATAAGCTGCGGGCCACAAATGGCGAACAGGCTGCACTTTAGACACCCCTGATATATCAGAAAGATGCCCTCAGGGATACATTGTGGTCACCTACAACCATGTATTTCCAGTTATTACAGCAGGTCGAGGTTTGCGTCTCACCTCAGAACATGAAAATACACCAAAACACTTTACATTCTGGATGCTGACGCTCTCGCTCCCGCTCCCGGCTCCCCATCAACTCCATCACGATGCGCTGACTTTACGAGACAATGCAGCTGTGAAGTTTTCAGCGTGTGTAAATACATCCCACTACGTGTGTGGCTGCGTGTCTGCACAAAGAGGGGGCCCACACATATAAACTCCCGCAACCCACCAGACCGGACCGACCGCAGGCAGCCGGCGGGAGCACGTGGCCTTGTCTTTCAGCCATTCTTTTTTGGGGGAGGGGGTGGGGGGGTCGGGGGTGTGGGGGGACCAGCTGTGGTCTGAGGCCAGAGTCAAGTCCAATGATGCTGCTGCTATAAATATGAGTCAACGAGTACGTGTATGTGACAGCTGTACAGTGGACCAAGGGCACACTGTCTTGGACAGCCGCTCCAAAAAAGGAGAAGAAAGAACACTCGGTAATATGGATTCATGTACACACGCGCGCACTGAGCTTGTAAAGGTAGACTGCACATCGTCTGATATATGAGACTTACCCTGTTCACGCTGTCAATGCTGAGAGACGAGCATCCACATTAATATTGCACGTCAAAAATAACTATGCTATTATACATCAGGGATATCGCCAATGCTGAGAGAGGAACACTCACACGAATATTGTTCTGCAAACAAAACGCTATGAATGCTGAGAGACGAGCATTCACACATCTGCTGTGCATTCAAATGTTTTATTGTGCGAATACAGAGAAACAATCGCTCATACACATGCTATCATACGTCAAAAATATTGTCAATATTGTCATATTGAGGCCGCACGGTGGTCTAGTGGTTAGCATGTTGCCCAACACAGTAACAGTCTGGAGATCGGGAAGACATGGGTTTGATTCTCCCTTGGGCATTTCTGTGTGGAGTTTGCATGTTCTCCCCGTGCGTGCGTGGGGTTTTCTCCTGGTACTCCGGTTTCCTCCCACATTCCAAAAACATGCATGTTAGGTTAATTGTCATAATCAAAAAACAAGAAATTCAGTCTTTCACAGATCACATCAATGCGGTGGACACCAATATCAAATTTACTCGCGAGGACACTAAAGAAAACCAACTAGCCTTCTTAGACTGCAAGGTAATTATAGGAAAGGACAGACAGCTACTTACAGAGGTCTTTAGAAAGGCCACACACACTGACCAATACCTGCTTTTTGAATCAAACCATCCACTACAACATAAACTAGGGGTTATTAGGACCCTCCAACATAGAGCGGAACAAATACCAACTAGTGCTGAGGGAAAGAAAAAGGAGACACAACATGTCCAGAGAGCGCTCTCAACCTGTGGGTACCCACGGTGGGCTTTTAACAAATGTCAAAAGAAGAGAGTAGGGAAAGAAACCCAAAAGCCCACAGAAGCAAAAAGGAGAGGAGTGGTAGTTCCTTATGTAGCGGGGGTCTCCGAAAAACTCCAGAGGATCTTATGGCAACACAAAATTCCTACCTATTTCAAACCAGTAAATACCCTGAGACAAAAATTAGTGCATCCTAAAGACAAGGCTCCAAACCAGAAACAGAGCAATGTGGTCTATTCCATCCACTGTAAAGATGAGGAATGCAAAGAGCACTACATTGGGGAAACTAAGCAAATGCTCCAAAAAAGGCTTTATCAACATCGCAGGGACAATGCTAGTGGTCCTCAATCAGCAGTACATCTACACCTGAAAGCTACCAATCACTCTTTTCAGGACAGCGAGGTAAAGATTTTGGCCAAAGAAAACAGATGGTTTGAAAGAGGAGTAAAGGAAGCTATTTTTGTCAAACAACAGAACCCATCATTGAATCGGAATGGTGGTTTGAGGTTTAATTTGGACCCTGTGTTCAGCAGGTTACTGAGACCAAAACCCACAGCTCTTAGTCTTGCAAATGAGGTGAAGGCAGGGCCGAGCCAGAACAATAGATGCTAACAAGCCAGTATCAGAGTCGTTCATACCCAATTCAGGGAGCGACACTTCCCTTTTATCGTAGGTGTGAATAACAGGATAGGATTATACCACTGCTCCGCCCAGGCTTAGTGTAACGAACCAATAGGAGGAGGGTGTTGGCACACCAATTCCGCCCACTCTTACTGTATTTAAGGCCTAAGCTACCAGCACTTATTAGTTTGCTGACGAAGCTCTTCGGATGAGGAGCGAAACGTCCGACACCTTCTACACAGAAGTACAGATGACGTCTCAAGAAGCCTTTTCCTCGTTAGGTTAATTGGTGACTCTAAATTGTCCATAGGTATGAATGTGAGTGTGAATGGTTGTTTGTCTATACAGTATGTGCCCTGCCATTGGCTGGCGACCAGTCCAGGATGAACCCCGCCTGTCGCCCAAAGTCAGCTGGGATAGGCTCCAGCATAGCCCCGTGACCCTAATGAGGAGAATCGGTATAGAAAATGGATGGATGGATGGATGGATTGTCATATTGTATTCACACTACAGTACCGCTGTTGTGGTGTTTCATATGTGATGTGCATGCTGAGAAACAAGCAGTCATACTACGGCTATCAGAAATACTGTATTATGTCAGTGCTGAGAGGCAGGCTTGCACACAAATGTTATTGTACATCACAAATATTTCCCATGCTGAGAGACAAGCAATCACAGTTAATGCTAGAGAGCAGGGGTGTCCACAAACTGGTGTCCACCGGGGGCCAAATACTGAAAAATGAAAGGATGCGAGGGTCACTTTGATAAACCAACACATGTACAGTAGATATGCTAAGACGTTATATGTATTTCAAGGAAAAAGATGCACCTCAGCTTTGTGATACAGGCGAAAAACCATATTAGCATGAAGTTCGGTCTTTGCTCTTTTTTTCCCCTCATTTTTACAGTTGTTTTTGTTTTTTTTAATGTTCCAAATATTTCAACTTTCTTCTTAAATAATATTTGTTTTTTTTTCTAATATTATGACTTTATTCCCATAAAAGTTTGACTTTATGCCCTTAATTTTAAAACTTTTTCCCCAATCTATCCATCCATCCATTTTCTATGGCACTTCTCCTCATTAGGGTCGCAGGGGCATGCTGAAGCCTTTCCCAGCTGACTTCGGGCGACAGGCGGGGTACACCCTGGACAGCCAATCGCAGGGCACATATAGACAAACAACCATTCACACTCACATTCATACCTATGGACAATTTAGAGTCTCCAATTAACCTAACATGCATGTTTTTGGAATGTGGGAGGAAACCAGAGGACCCAGAGAAAACCCACACACGCACGGGGAGAACATGCAAACTCCACACAGAGATGCCCAAGGGAGAATCGAACCAGGCCTTGCCGATCTCCAGACTGTGACTGTGTGGCCAGCATGCAAACCACTAGACCACCGTGCGGCTTCCCCAATCTAATTTTCCAAATTACAACTTTTGTTTGTTTTTCATAATATTATTAATTTTTAAAAAATCACATATTTTCCCTTTAATATTTCAACTCTATGCTACTAAAATGACATTATTTTTTCCTCATTATATTATAAGTTTACGCTCGTAAAATTGCAACTTTTTTTCTCTTTAGAATGCAACGTTTTTCTTAAAATTTTGACTTTATTATTGTAAAATTACAGCTGTTTTTTTCATTTTGCTGGTTGTTTTTTTTTAGTATTCTCTTCAAGTATATTTTTATTTAAAAAAAACAATAAATAAATAAACCGCCGCTTCACTTCGGGCATCCCTGCTCATACAGCCTCTGAAATGTCATCGTCAATGCTGGGAAAGAAGCATCCACTTTAACGCTAATATTTGTGTAAGACAAGCATTTATTAGGCTCTTGTGTGTCAACATTATGCAGCTACTGAGACAAGCATTCATGGATGGCCAAATGCTAAAAGTTTAAGGATGACATCACTATTTCTTGAAGGACTAAAACTCATTCAAGGGACCAGGGGGGTACGGTGCCATTTCATGTTCTCTTTCATTTATTTTTTTTTTACAAGAAAATACATTTTTACCACAAGAGACATTGAATGAAAAAAAGCAAAGATGCCACGGCGTCATCCAGTCATATTACTGTCGTGTCACAGCCACAGCGGGCATACTGTACTTG
The DNA here is from genome assembly GCF_027744805.1 of Dunckerocampus dactyliophorus. Taxonomy (NCBI): domain Eukaryota; kingdom Metazoa; phylum Chordata; class Actinopteri; order Syngnathiformes; family Syngnathidae; genus Dunckerocampus; species Dunckerocampus dactyliophorus. The sequence continues at coordinate 14,969,213 of NC_072831.1, forward strand.
CATGGTTTCCGGGGGATTGCTATGACTTGTTGTGATACATGCTACTTAATGTGACTTCAACTCTTTGAAAGTCAGAAATGAATGCTTAAAGAAAAGAGATTCATGATGCATGTGTGCTAATGTCAAGTGAGGTGTATGGTCTACACACACACACACGCACACACACACATACGTGAATGTGTTTGTGTGTCCTTTTCAAGTGTGACCACCTGTCTTTTGTTCCCAAATAAATAAATAAACACAGACCACACCAGCTGTCCCTGGCAGCCCGTCCCCTTAGAGGTCAAGGGCTCCCACCGCTGGCCATGTTGAGGCGGTGGACACTTAGTACTTTCCTCTCAACTTCTCCCAAGTACATCTGCACACACACACACACACACACACGGCCTCACACAGTCAAATGAGCCAGGCTTTGGCGAGGAATGTTTTATTACACCGTGGCGTTAGACTGCACATATCCCAGCTCGTCACCCTGCAGCTAAGCTCTATCACATGGCCTCCTGCTTTCCATGTGAAGTGTTTTGCTCTAGAAGAAATGCACACACACACACACACACACACACACACACACCATGTGGCCACTCTAAGCTCTGGATCCCATCAGGCAGATGTGAACTGCTGTGGCTGAAGCATTGCATCAGGCTCTTATTGACTGGCTGGCCGTTTATGAATGATCTTGGGAGGACATTGTTTTCTTTATGTCGGAGCTGGCTGGCTAGCGCCGCTGTGTCGTCTGTTTGTGCACAAAGTACGTGCTGGGGAGCGGGGCCAGACAATAGCCTGGCTGAGCTACTACCCACACACACAATAGAGTGGAGGGATGAGGCCGAGGGCTGGGGCCACGGTTTTGGGGGCTGTGGAGGTTGGAGAGATGGGGGCAGGGGTAGTTGGATGCAACCCCCTTGTCTATGTGCCGTTCCCAGAATGGGTGCACTGGGATTGGAAGGGGGGAGGATGGTGGGAATCGGAGGCCATCCCCACTGGGATCACATAGCAGATCAGCTGGATTTCTTTCATGGTGCAAGTGAGAAATGATTACAAACTTCTCACAATTGGTAATAAGTTGATTTCCAAACAGACAAGTGTCTGCACAGTGTAATTAATGATTGCGAGTTCTTTGCATACAACAATAGCAGCCCATCTTGAAAGCATTCTGCCGTTGAGCCCAGTTTACCGTTTCAATGAACCAGCGATGTTTCCACGTTCTGTTGCCTCCATACACATTGCAACGCAAATGCAAAGCATGGACTTTGTGACTGAGACTCACTGCTGCCTTCGTGCCTGTCAAAAACGACAGACGGGAGTAGTCATGATAGAAAATGCATTATTTTCTTACACTTTAAGGCACAGAAGGTGTCATGCATTTTTATTTAGACTAGTAATGGTGGATAACACAGTCCCACAATGCACTGCAACAGGTGTATATCCGGGGGCTAAGCTTCCACTCAGAATGTCAAGCATACTTTACAGTGACTGTAGTATAATAATAAAATAACAATCCATAATGATATACTGTATTTGTTGACCCTTTGAAAATCAACCTAATCAATTAGGCAGATGTATTTTTAGCTTTTAAGAACAGTCCAGATGGAATCAGTCTTTTATTACAATACACACGTTTTAGGCTGGACCCTTCTGTTAAAAACATGACTCAGAATGTTATTACAAATGTTTAAATGCAAATCTGCAAGTGACTAGTCTTATCAAGTTGACCTTTACAACAGGACCATGTACAAACTCCTTTACGACCCTCAAAGGACACCGTAATTCCTGGTATAGGCCCACAGCTAGCTAGCTAGCTAACTTTTGTGAGCCAAGTTTATTTTTACAGACACAATTTAAAAGACCAAATAAGTGGAAATGTAATAACACATGATTATAATATACATTTTTCACTAATGACTTGTGCCATAAAATATCCTCGGAAATTTAAACTAGATAACAAACGTGCTAACACCATGGACAGTGACATGACAGCGCAAGCAGTGCATTCTGGGACTTGTAGTATCAGTGTGCATGTGTCATATGCAGTACACACTGATTAATTGAGATACAGATTTGTACAAGCAAATGTATAATAGTAACCAAAACAAAATACAATCCAATTACTACTATAATTTGTGGTATTTTTACGGTTGTTTAAATGAAATTTTGTGGTGGAGTAATACTTGGGAATGGGTTCCATTTATCATATTCTTCTAATGTGATGTGAAGCAGCGATATGAAAATGAATGAAATCCACACAAAGACAGAAAGTTGTTCCATTTAATTCTATGCATAATCTTAATAAAGACCTAAATCCAGATTGTCACATTTCCACAGCACACACACCTCCGCACACTCACGCAAACAAGTCAAAACAATTAAAATGCACAGTACAATAAATGAAAAACAGTAAATTGCTTCCATATCTAAGCAAAGGTTGTCCCCTAATCTCTACACCACTAACACTGAAGCAATTACTATAAAATATATTTTTCTTATTTAAAAAAAACAACAACATTAAATTCTAATGGCACTTCTACAGTTTGATTTTCATGTGACAATTAGACAATGTAACCTAATTTAAAAAACAGATGCTGCAGGAGAAGCAAATGTCATAGTAATAAATAGTTCTTGTCATCATACACAATTTCACAGTTAGAACCTGCAGAAGACAACATTCCAGTATACGTTAATGAAGTCATTTTCTGACTAAAAGATCATACAGCATGACTTCGGCAAACATTGCCTTTGACCAAGAGGAGCTTTGTTTCCATGAAAAGACAACAATGAGAATCTCAGCAGTTCACATTCAACAGTGACATGACCCGAGGAGCTACTGGAACCCAAAACACACATGCGCACACAAAAATGCGTGTCATTTGTTTAACACATCCATTTATTCACACAATGAAATGGTTAAAGCCCCCCCCTCCCAAAAAAAAAAACAGGAACCTCACACAAAGCAGCAAACAAACCAAAAAAGTTTCCACGTTGATATGTTAGGAAAGAAAAGCGTAGTTGTGATGCGAGTGAGCAACATACAAACAGAGGCTCCTCCAGATGCAACACCTATTTGTGTGTCGACAAGGCACGCTCGGTGAACATCCTGGAGCTTTAAATAACCACTTGTGGAACACTAAAAAAAAAAGGGAAACAAACCTTTACATGTTAGTTTTTCTAGCTTTGTACACATGTACATTCAATAATTAAGAGAATCTACAGCATATTCCTGCTTGTATGCGTACGAATATAACGAACACAACACAACAACCAAGTATGTGGAACAGAAGGGCTAACTAAAGTGGTTCAACTCAGAAAGAGAGTAAGACGGGTTGTTTTTCCTGCTGACAAACCTTTGTAATTACTCAAATGGCATGTGTAAAGTCCTGAAACAAGCGGTGTTAAAGTACAATCTTCAAGATGTTTATTTGCTAGTTTTATAGGCAGGATGATATTTCTTCTAATCTCTTTATAGGTGTACAATCAATCCCAACGGTCTCTGCTCTGTGTGGAACAATGAAGCATTTATCTACTGCATGCTGTGTGTGTGTGTGTGTGTGTGTGTGTGTGTGTGTGTGTGTGTGTGGAGGGGGTGGGGGGTCAGGACTTTGATGCCTCCAAACAATACACCTGTTTACAGTCTCCTTGGTTTCCCTTTGCCTAAATACATTTCTCACATTCCAATGGCTCCGTTCAATACAGCAAAGCTACAAGAGAAACGTGCAATGCCTCCCCAACCCCAGCAGCTCGGTGAGAGATACACAATGATCCCTTGAGAACTACCTGGGACTTGTGTGTGGAGGGGGTGAGACAAAGCCTGTATTGTCCCATTTCTATAGGTGGCCAATGCCGAATCAGTATGGCTTGTGGAAAAAACTATTTCCTGTGGCAGAACAACACAGCAGAATTAAACTCCTCAGATTCTGATTTGCACAGCGCTGCAGTCCTCTCAAGCCTTGAGACGAGAAACTTTTCCCCTCCCTTAGGCGCTGTGAGAGACTGCAGCCTTTAATAAGACACCTGACGCCATCCACCATGCGGGTGTTGTAAAAACAGACATAAATAGAATATATATTTACATTAAATATACAAATTGTAATAGCAGCCTAAGCAATAGTGTTGAAACTATATGCATGCTAAAAACAAGTGCTTCTCTAGGTTCCATGTGACTGATATTTCTCTTAAAACACAATTACAGTAACTTTGCACAAAGAAAAAAATAACAGCCCCAATGACAGTTAATGAGTACCAACTTTTGAGCTTATTGAAAAACCCCTACATTAAACCCTGAACCAAGCTAATAAATAAATTCATATCAAGTCTTCTCAGGACAGATTCGACAAAAAGAAGCCATTTAGCAACTAGTTGCACTCCTCCTTCATTCCCAAAGACCTTTTTTAACCACTAAAGGCTCCAACAACTTCATCAGTAGTAACACGTACAGTAAGAAGATACAATGAGCAAGAGAAGGTTAATTTAAAAGAAAAAGTCAGTAGCTTTTGCAGAATGGTATGGTTGTGATTACCACCATCCCCAACCCATCCACCTGTCCCCTGCAACACTTTGTTTACACTGCTGCAATACCAGGAAAGAACACTCATCCACTAATCAATAACTTCATTGATAAGAGCTTCATTGACATAGTTTTAGTCACATTCTTGTAAGGGCACTAGTGGATCAATTAGCATTCCATTGCTGCCTATTACCTCCTCTGGTATGTGCGAATGGATTGACAAAAGGCATGTTGATAGAGCACACTTGTCAATACATACACTAAAGTGTAAAGAGGCACCAGGGTTAGAGGCATTCTGTGTCCCACCTTTCAATATACCGTATATTTTCTAAAGTACTAATTGGGACATTTCTTCAATTAATTCACATTCATGAAAAAAAAAAAGTACAGGTGATACTACCCAATTAAGGCGAATTATGTCCATAATAATTTTATTATGTCACCTTTAGAGTGGACCTTTAAACTTCATTTTAGCCCAACAACAAAAAATACTCCAGTAGTATAACGTCATTAGTTTTGCTGCCTTGTGATTCTGACTTGTTACAAATACCCAAATAAATAATATTAATTATAATAATAAAGTAGGAGTTTTTTTTTTTTTTTTTTTTTTTTTTAAAGGAGGACGGTTTTGATGTGCACAAATAAAGTGGATTGTAATAATAAATGTTAGCATCTTCTATTGGGCCCCCATGTATGCTTCTAATAAAGTTAACACACATGACAAACAAGACACAAACAAACAAGTGCATCATCTACTTTGTTCGATGTCCACACTGCACTAATGCAGTTCGCCAATCAGGAAGCAACCAGCTCAGGAGAAGTGTTTTTTTTTTTTTTTTAAGTTGCTACATCTTTCTTAAGAGAAATGCCAGATGGGGTAGAATCCAAACTGCCAGTGTGTGAATACTACCGTGTGAAAAGACGCAGGGGTCATCATGGCACTTTAGAGTGTTTTAACCAATGGAGAGAGTTTTGACAAGGCCACAGTGAAACTTCCTGATGTGGCGGTACAGGTCCCCGGATTGCGTGAAGCGACGCTCGCACCACTTACACGCGTGAGGCTTCTCTCGCGTGTGGACCACGGCGTGCCGACTCAAGTTGTGCGAGTACTGGAAACTCTTGCCACACTGCCCGCAGGTGTACGGCTTCTCACCGGAGTGCGTGCGCTCGTGCCGCTTGAGCGTGTACATGCAGGAGAAGGTCTTATTGCATTGAATGCAAGTGGGCACCGAGCCGTCGGGGGACAACTTGGAGCGAGCGCCGTCCTTCTCACGGAAGTGCGAGCTAAGGTGCAGCTGCAGGACGTGCGGGCTGGGGAAGACTTTGCTGCAAAGGGGGCACACGCACACCTGTTGGCCCGGCGGCAGGAGTACCCCGCTGGAGGTGGAGATGTCCGAGGAGGCCAAGTCATCTTCTTCCTCCTCTTCGCTGTCCCCCAGCAGCCGACCCCTCCTCTCATCGGCTGCCTCCCTGCCAGGGGCGCCCTCCCTCCTCCCGCAGGCCTCCCCCTCTTCGTCCATCAGGTCCTCCTCCTGGGAGAGTAGGACGGTGGTGGAGCCGTTGTTGCCTGGGAAGAGGGCAGCGAACCCTGTCACCACTGAGCTCCTGGCGCTATTCCCAAAGCGCTGGCTCTCAGGGCTCATCGGCTCACTGTCCTCCTGCTCTGACAGCAAGTCGTGTTCATCTTTAACAAGTGGCTCAGTGCCCTGCTGCTGGCTGTCGAGGGCCAGCTGTCCCGAGATGTAGGAGGGCTGTAAGGGATCTCTGCTAGACAGAGGCTTGAAAGACAAATCCAGAGCGCAGTCCATGTCATCCGAAGCCCGGGACCTCTGGGACAGTGATACGGTGGAACTACTGACATCAGCTTTTGTTTTTCCAGCTGTTTGGATGCAGGGCTCGGCCTCTGCTGACACATAATTGACACCTACAAGGTCCGGGGACCTGCCAGAGTGACCGTTTGCCTTCTGCCTGTTCTGTGCAGACCTTTCACAATCACTGACAGCGAGCCCCACTTCGCTGTTGTCTGTGTCAAACTGCTCCATTGGGGAGGGGGACCCGGGGAGCCCCTGAGACTGTCGCCGTCCGAGCTGCTTGTCACTACGCAGTTCGCCATCCGAGGAGTTATCCCGGTCTAGACAGCTGAGTCCAAAAGCCTCGCCCATCTTCTCGTCATCTTTATCTTTCAACTTGCCTTTGCACACTTTGACAATGTCGTACATGTGGAGGTAACTGGCTGCGGCCAGGACATCCTCCACTGGAAGAGTGTTGAATTCCAACTTGCCCTCATACATAAATTCAAGGAGCAGACTGAAAGCCGGCGCTGTCACAATGTCACTGTTGAGATGCACAACGTCCCTTTTGTCTAGCTGGTCCCTGTAGAAGAGATGGAAGTACATACTGCAGGAGGCCAGCACGGCTCTGTGCGCTTTGAAGCGAGCCTCCCCGACCAGAACAGTGCAGTCACACAGGAAACCTTGGTGACGCTGCTGACTCAGACACTGCAGCAACTGCCGGCTATGGTCTGGGAACTCCATTCTTCCTTCATAACCTGATGAAAAACAGGAAAAACAGGATAGTGGATAAACGAATTGGGACTATTAAGAAGGTAGAGCCAGGCTGCTGTTGGATTAAAAAAAAGCAAAACAGGAATGCAAATTACTTAAATGTGACAGCACACACACAGACATACACTATAAGGTGGGTACGTGCCACCTATACTGTATTTCTACTTTGCAACCTGTATACATACAATCTTTTAAGCATGAAAAGGGAACACCTGCTAGATTAAGCCTGCAGCTGTATAAATGTTACTGAGTAAATAAAGAAGGATCATGCTGAAGTTTAAAAATGTGTTTCCACCAAAAGAACACTTAGCTTTGAGTGAATATCATGTTGGAATTTGCCCCACAACTTTAGGAAGTCATAGCACTACATTCCACTTTATTCACAACTAAGAAGGCACAGAAAATAACTTGTTATTGTTTGGTTTTTATTTTATCTCGCCATCTGTGAAAAAACATCACTTATTCACCCTGAATCATTTTCAAAGTTACTGGGTCACAGTAAATCATGATGGTTCAAGTTTAAAGAACACTTGCGTGAATACCTGTTGGCTTTGTCCTAAACTTTAGAAACACATAGTAAGATTGTACTAGATTCATTAACAACTTGTAACCATGACTTTAAAAGTTGATTACTTTGAGTTGAGTTTTTACTTGATGTCTAGGTTGACTAAAAAGGAAAACGTTACCAGAAACCCCAAATTTGCATTAATTTTCTTCTGCATAAATGACAGTATCGAAAACACACTCAAATTCAATTAAAAAATGAATTTTACAACTTTCGTCCAGTATTGCAGGCTGCATTCAAGAGCGCTCACCCACCCATCTTAAAGATCGAGTGTGCTCCAGTTCCAAGTCGACAGCTTCCGAAATAAAAAAAAATGCTGAAAGCGACGCGTTTCCAAATACACACATATGCACACACACAGATAGTGTTTACAGAACAAGCAAGCGGCACTGGAAATAATAGCAGTCGTCCACCAGGCAAGAAGTGTAAAGTAAAATAAGGGGGAAAAAAAGACTAAACTGCTGCTCTGTTTGCTAATTACACTGCAAGCTGTGGAGTCAGCTGCTCTGACATCACCGCAATGGAAACGCTACCTCCAGCTGTGCTCCCCTTTACGCCATATGTTACCTCGGAGCTGTCCTAAAGCACACAACTTGTATAATTTTTAAACAAAACACCCAAAGAATATCTTAAGATTGTATTCCGTCTGTAGTGTAATGTGAGTAAAAGTTTGAAGTGTCACTCAAACGCCAATGAGTTTAAAAGGAAAAGTGCAGGTAAAGCAGCGCTGTAAAACCGTGTGTGTGTGTCTGTGTGTGTGTGTGTGTGAAGGCTAAAGTGTTACGAGACACATTAGTGTGAACCTTTCAAACAACTCCTAGCAAAGCCCCCAAAATGAGCTGAGCCAAGCGGCGACTGGACTCTCTTTAACTTTCGCTTCCTCGCTGCGCTCCCCAGCAAACACAAAAACACAGTTTACTTACATTTATTCTCGCCCTCTTCTTCGAGTGTGTGTTCGTTTGTCCACCTATACACCTCGACGTGCTCCTATCATGATGTGCGGCCAGATGTTCAATTTCCCTCGTCGGTTCTTTGCGCTTTCAATCCGACCGAGGCAGGTTGCGCTCGGCGCTGCTGGCTGCTGCTGCTGTGTGTGTCAACTAGCAGGTTGAGCGTATGGACACAAATCTCGCGATAGCGCCCGGTCCCACCACTAGAGCGCGTGTACTACTGCGAGAACTCACACAGCGGCAGCAAGTAGCAGACGACGCTGGTAACATCCATTGGCCCCCTACTGGAAACACCTGTCTGTGTGCCCACTCCATACACGGAAGTGGAGGGAGGGGCTTAAAGTATGGCTCAGACAAGGAAGTGTTTGCTTTTAGGATGTGAAGATGTTGGATGTGGATTTATTTTTATCACTTTCCTGCTTTTTATATAAACCTACATGTTTTATGATGAACAAGAACCCACCACTACATTAGGTACGCTCACCCAAAATACTTAATGACATCCAATACAAGGGCTGTATCTAAGAGAATAATGCACACTTGATTGGCAGGTTTCAATTTAAAGGGCCCATGAGTCATGACATCAAAAAAGTTTGAAAAAAGCAATAATAAAATTAAAGTACTCTCTTGAAACTTATTTGTCATACTTTTGTCATAGATAAATAAACTATGAAATACGAGTGACAATGGTGATTTTGACACAATTTTGGCAAGCACCCTAGCCAGTCTTCAGAACCGCCGCCATTTCATCTGTGACGCCATGACCAGAACTGGACCATGACCATCAGAAGGCATTGGAATAAACGATAACTTCTGGATGGGAACTTCTGGTGTAAACGTGACTTGTTCCTCCTTCTCCAGTCTCAGGAAGGAGTGGCGAAGATAAAAAGCCTAAAAAACGTCAAATATAATAAACATTGGCGCACACATCTAACATGGGAAATATGCCTTTCAATGTTATTTTTAACGGTGAAAATAATAAGATTAACATGTGTTTCGGTGTCATGAGCCTTTTAATAAAATGTTTATTATTGTGGTTGCAACTGGCAGTAAGTATAATTGCACTGCATTACTGTGAATTACTCCTAGTATTTTATCTCTCATAAACAATAAAGGTAAACAATATATTAATACAGTAGTTATCCATACATTCAAATCCATCCATCTATTTTCGATGCCGCTTGTCCTCAATAGAATTTGATTTAGAAAAAACTCAATATGATCTACAACAGTTATACTCGACTGCAAACTGCACCCACATTTATAATAATGTAAAGGCAAAATCATCGTTTTCAAACGGCTTTACTGTACTGGATGTGCAGGTGTACCTAATGCTGTGGCCCAATGACATTATTGTCTGAATTGACACATTGATACTTTACATTGTCGAGATTCACTCATACATTAAAAAAGGTAGAAAAACGATTGGCCTGACACGATTTTTGCGGTTTCTGTCAGATATTAGCATTCACTTTTTGCAATCTTTTTTGGGGGGGGATTCGTTTTTTACATTGTGAACTCAAAACATTTCTTGGTAATGCTTAAATAGTCATTAAATTCACATATTTTATATGTTATTATATTATTCACATTCAAGTTTGAAATTAGGTTAACCAACTCCCTACTTTTTTGGATTTGCTTGCAGTTTCAAATCATCTGCTAATGAAACACAAACTTTATGGTCACAAAGAATTTGTTGCTTGAAAAGAATTATAAATCATGTATTGTAATTTAGATTGTCAGTGCTTTTGGGAACTTTAAAGGGCTGTTCTCTCTAATCCTGCTTCCAGTTGAGGAATTCCCTGGCACCTAACCATCCACTGGCTTTGTTTTTCCTGGCTGTGATAGCCCCAGATAGTCTCAAGACAGAAGTGATGATTTATGTGGGGAGAGAAAAGTCTCAAATCTGCTTAACCTCTTGAGTAATTAAATATTTTCCACAGTCTGTAGGGTGATGGTAAAAGCAAAAGATGGAAGTGCAGCAGAGAAACAGTCGAGGTTGCAGCTGCTCATCCCGTGCACCCCCCTCTTCCTTCTCCTTGTGTCCATCGCTGAGCTCCCCCAACTGCCTCTGTCACCTTTGCCCTGTGTTCCAGCTGTCGTGTGTTTTGAAAGGACCATTTGCAGCTCCTCGCAGCCTTCTGACACGGAGGGGAATGAGCAATGTGATGGGACGTGACAGCCACTGGTTGTAAGAGGCCACAGGCTAGATTCTTGTCAACTTACTTTATTCCATTTTTAGTCTGCTTTTGGCGAGTGACGATGGATATCTTCACTTGTGTCCAGATGAGGAGAAGAAACACAGCTTAAGTAGGTGTTTGGTGCTCTTAGACCAGAATAAATGACATCTAAAAAAAAAAAAACAACAACATTGCCATTCATTGTGCACCCTCCATGCAGGAGCAGCAATGCAGCTACAATAGGAATAGGAGCAGTGGCTGTGTGTTTTCACGGCCCTGGCAAACTTGGGCGCACAGTAAAGGAGGGGTGTGTGTTCACAGGGCAAGACAAAGCAGTGGTTGTGCCCGGGGACTGTGGCCTCAGCGAGTGAAGCTCAGCACGGCGAAAGGTTCTCACACATAGTGAAAGATAGAGAAAGATGGAGAGAGAATGAGAGTGGGGGAGTAGGCAGAGAGAGAGAAAACACTTCCTGGAGGTTCATTCTTCCTCCCTGCAACCATCAATGGCATTCTCCCCCTGACCCACTCCTCTTGCAGGCAAACAAAAGACCCTGCATTCCAGTGAAGCCTGACCGGCCAAGCAACCAGCAGCAATCCAGCCACTGTGTAAGCACATCACTGACCTGACCAGTCCACAGTCTCATCACGGACGGGGTGGGCTTGAGCTGCACTGTCGATCTGAGGAGGCTTGTAATGCAACCTAATTCAAAATCCCTAAAGGACGTTTGGAGTGACAGTTTTAGAGATCTAAGTGCACAGCACAAGCTACTGTATAAAACGTGTATAAAGCCAATCATATATAATATATTAAATATAATAATATAGTTGTCTGGCAGCAATAGCAGAACATTTTAGATTTAAACACTTCATTAGGTACACCACAATCAAATGAGATTCAAAATACTGTTTAATGGTCTTCACATAAAAAGTTGAGATGGCATCTTGATATTTCACAGCACGTATAAACCAATATAAGCTATTGATACTACGCAATGGTTGAGCAATTAATGAAGAATTTAACTTTTTAATGATGTTGTTATTATGTATGTAAGTCATTGAGCGGTGAGTCCGCTCCTGAAAAAATGTTAATTGTACAAATTGGCTTTTATGGATTGGAAAAATGTATGTTTTTATTCACTTGTTTCAATTCTTTGATTGTTATTGATGCTTAATGTGCAAGAAGACAGTTTCTATTTAAATTTTTGCATAATCACTGTATAGTGATATTCAAAGATTCTAGAGTCTGTTGGCAAAAATTCACAGGGAGCCCCTTTCCATTGCGCCACTGCAGTAGAAGTTCAACGTTTATCAGCCCTAGGGGGCCCCAAGAAGTTGCCTGCCTTGCTTGGTGGCAAGCAGCGCCCCTGGTGATATTCACCTTAGAGTTGGCAAAATTAGCTGGCATATTGAGTTACTCTGAGATGCTCAATCCCAAAAAGTAATGATGCTGAGTTTTGGATGGCGCCGTGAGAGAGGTATTAATTTATCAATATGTTTATTATTGTGGTTGTAATTTGCATCCGTGTAGAGCTGCACTGCATCACACGGTTTCTCATGTCTCATGATAAACAAGCCAAAGCCCAAAATATTAGAAACACTTCCTGTTACAATTCAGTGTAGTTCTACACTGTAAACTACTACAATTACAGTAGTACAGTAATCATATTGCTAAATGAATACTTTCTGGCAGTGTCAATCAATCTGAATACTGTATTAATATATGTTAAGGCAGAATTTTTCACATTACGTTATCCAGGTGTATCTAATTTTGTGGCCAGTGAGTATAAGTAGAAGTGCCTCAAATAGGTTTTGAACACCATTAAATGACATTTCCGTTTTTCTCTCTTTATTAATGAGCACATCCATCCGTTTTCTATACTGCTCATGTGCAGCATTATCTATCCAGGCTGCCTGCAAACAAGAGGCAGCGCACACCCTGGACTGGTTGCCAGTCAGTCACAGGGCACACATACTGCTGGGTTGCAACCACGTGACCTAGAGTGTCACGGATGGGGGGGGAAACGTTCAATACTGCCACATACACACTCCGTATCTTTGTACAATAGCTGGCAGATTAATGCAAATAACGGTGCATGTCGTTGAAATTATTCGCCCCAGTTGTAAGTGTGCCTGGTGCCTACAGTGCAACAGGGCTTGGCCGACATCACCCGAGCAGAGACAGGCAAGGTGGAGGAGGCGAAGTGCATCCCTCTACAGACACAGGAAAATATACAGGATACCCTCAATCATCTCTGCTTGTATGACAGCTAAGCAAGGCTAACATATTATGGGGTCAGTAACAAAAACGACAACAGAAGAGTGAGAGGCAGAGGCCCTTGTGTATACATCAGCAGCTGTCTTTTCTATCCTGTTCCCATAATGCTGTTTACCAAATACAGTGAAACCTCCAAGGTAGAACACAATCTGTTCCCAAACGCTGATGCAGGTTGTTTGGATGTTGAATCTGTTCCACGGTCACCAACAACTGTCATACAAGTGCCAATCTTTAAACGTGCTTTTAGCTCAATGACAAATTGCATAATATTGTAAGCAGAAGCACCTTAAATTGCTCATGACACCAAAACACATGTTGTTTGTTCTTGTTATTTTTGCCGTGAAAAATAATATTAAAAGGTATATTTCCTGTGTTAGATGTGTGCCTGAATGTTGACATATTTACGCCTTTTTACAATTTTTGCCAATGAAAAACGATCCTGTCGGAGACTGGAGTAGAAGGAGTAAGTGACGTCACTTTGAGAACCCTTCTCGGAACTATGCATGGAATACATTGGTTTCATGATGTGGTGCATTTTTTTGTTGATTTTCTGTTGTTGTTATATTTATTTTTTATATTGTGCCCACTCATTCGGTGTCGGGCTTTTGCTCAAACACTCCAGTAGACTGGTCACAACTCTGTTCACATTTCCAGATGATTTGTCAGATTCTCTGGTAATATGTTCGGCACATTTGGAGGACGGTTGTTTTGATACTGTGCCTCAGATAAAGGAAAGTTTGAGACTGAATGAGAATTACCTGAGCGTGCTTCTACCATCAGTTGTCTCGACTATCGACTCAGACCGGGATCTGCAAGTGAAAATGCAATAGAAGAAGTTGCCAAACGTACCAAGGTGGCACAAAGTAAATCTACTATTTAAATTTTCCACTAAATATATTCTCAGAATCTTAGAATAATAATATGTGTTTTCATGTCAAATTTCAGGAAATGGGAAAAATTGCCAGACTGCGTTCTTGGCGTGACGTCGCAGCCAAGATGGCGGCGGTTCAGAAAACTCGCTGGTGGGCATTTGATAATCACAACTTCATTTCACCCGTATTTTATAGTTGTTTTATAGTACGGCAGCAGTATGACAAAAACGTTTAATCAAGTGACTACTTTATTTTTTTTATTGCTTTTTGTAACATTTTTTGGTGTCATGAGCACTTTCTGTTATTTTTTCAGGTGCGCAGCATAAGGGCAACTCCAAGGACTCCTGACTGACATGGGCCTCAAAGAATAGGTAATTATTAAAAATAACTACCTATGGGGCCCAGAATTGCTGGCGGCACCCCTGAGTGAATAATGCATGTGAGAAAGAGACAAAACAAATAACAACAACAGAGGAGAGTGAGGGTCTCCTGTATCACCTTCTTGGCATGTGGCTGTTAGCCACAGTAAAAAGACCAATTTTATTCAAGAGTAGTCACCCATAGTAGAACCACACACAGAGACACAGAGAGAACATGCAAACTCCAAACTCAAACCCAGAACCATTATATTTGAGGCAGAACCACATGCTCACCTGTGCTACATTTTAGAGACAGACATTTTTCACAAACAGTTTGGCGGAATTCCAAACTTGATGTCCCATTACTGTATCTTCTAGCGGTTACTGCACTTTTAAAATGTCACATTAAGTTTGCAATGTTTGTAGATAAGTCTGATTAATTATGCTTTTAAGGGTTAACTTCATCCGAGCCATCTGAGGGCTTAATGCAAGTGAAAGAGTATCTGATATACTTTGAACCAACTGTAGTGGCCTGCCTGTACCTGTCCCAAACCAGTTCAACTCCTGTCCCTCCCACTGCTTCACTTTCATAGCTTTAAAACTCGCATGAATGTAGATACAGTGTAATAGGCTGTTGCAAGATATCCCAAAACTCTCTTTTAAAAACTTTTGCTTTTTTTGACTGTTTTTAAAGTGTAAAAAAACAGTCAGGCTAGAAGTGAGTGGAAAGAGTTTGCATAGTTGTACAGTAAACATGCAGTTCAGTCGAGTTTAGCGGGACACACCACTGCCCGAGCGAGAAAGGTTATATTTGATTCTGAACCTCACTTCATGGCTCATGTGGCTTTGTTAGAAAATGCCAGCAACCATTTCCACCTCGCAGCGACTCAGAAATAAAAGCATGTTTTTTCCCCCTTTTTTTTTGGCAAACACAAACTTCAATGCAGCCAGGAACTAAAACAGCCATAGATCAACAAGTGAACACTGCGGCCTGGTGATGACTTTGGGTTTTAATCTTTACATTTTAGACTTGAAAGGTTAAGGCTAGGCATAAATACGGTGTGAACTAAGGCACTGTATGGAGTCTCTTGTGATATGTATTGATCCTTTGGAATGTTGGATATTAGAATAATAATAATGCATTACTTTTGCTACGCAAATCTAGTTCAAATGAACTTGTCACTTGGTTGTCCAATTTGGCATGATTTTGCAACCAAATAGACCTCCTCCAGACAAGTATGACCTGTATATGAATATATCATACCTCTTTAGGCTGGCCTAGATCGAGGATCCAACTGCAACTGTTTGAAGGTCATTCAAATTAATTTCAAATGCTGCAAATCACTGGTTCCAGCTCTAGGAATATTTGCTGTCTGGATTATTTTCCAGTGTCATAAACTTAACATTTTTGGATTGTTGCATTGCAACTAGAAGTGTGGAATAAATGAAACACAGACCAGACTGCATTTTTTTTTAAGTATCTAAATAAAATCATTACCAAATGCCTATTTTTACAGAATTAATCAACAATACAATATCAATCAATTTAAAAGCACTGGAGTACTTTTCAAATAAGATGAGATGGAAATGCGTTCGCTCACTTTTGATGGCCATTTAAATTACTTTCAAATGCTGTAGACCAGGGGTCTCCAAGCTTTTTTTTCCTATGACACAACTGCCAAAATAAAAACAGCAGGGAAACACTTGTGTTTAGTTTTCAAATAAAGCTGGCTAAACATACAAACTTTTGAAAATGTTTTTGATCAGCACCCATATAAACAACAAACCAAACAATGGGAAGCTAACATCTTTCCCTGACAGGTTATCATTCAGTATGAAAGTGCTAAAGTATTTAATGTACATAACTCTTGGACCCTTTGGCGAGCTACTCAGAAACAGATGGCGAGCTACTGGTATCTCATGAGCTACCTGTTGGAAATCCCTGCTGTAGACACTATGTCCAGAAATAATAAAAACTAAATATGTTTGCATTGTTTCAATGCTGAGAGATTGGGGCACTACAGGACCACAAACTATGGCTGTCAACACGTGCGGCAATGTCCAAACACTATAAACACAAACATGATCCAAAACTAAAATCACACAAACATCATAAAACAGATCCCCTGGGAAAATGATGACAATACTGCAATCACATAAACACTGTAAGATCAAAAACAAATGCAAAAGAAATCCAGTTCATGGAACAAAACGGAGGTTTGCAAAGCTAGAGCTGAAGGATGTCTGTCTTTAAAGACATGGATGCCCAGAAGAAAGTTGGCTGACTTTTGAAGGGGCGGAATGAAAAGGTACATTTTTCTTTCGGTCTTTGTTAAACACTCGGGTGTAATATTTTGCAATATAATAAAGCAACTGCTTTTAGGAGCTAATGTTAGCATTAGAATGACACCAGAACATAGAAAACACAAGTCAAACACCCATAGAAGTTACTGAAAGTATAATATTTAAAAACGTATTTAGAGAGGTCTGGCTCCCTGGGAGCCTGGCAAACTTCCTTTTTGTTTCATGAACTTGCAGCATTTCTCTCATACAGTTGTTTTTGGGGGGGTCTGCGTGCATTTTTGGCATTTGCAGCATTTTAATTTGCAGCATTTCCTGTTTCATTTGTTCTGTGGTGTTTGTGTGTCTTCAGTTTTTCGTTATTTTTCATCAACGTTGTTGAAGTGTTTGTCCCGGCCAACGAACAAACCAGATGGCATTGTAAAAAGTTGCAAAATAAATCATATGAACAAAAAATATTCTACTGGGATTTGGTATGTTGCTCTTAAGTGTAACAACAAAGAACAATCATGCATTCATTATAAAGAATGTTATTATTTGGTACAATGTGTGAAGGCCGCACACAAAAAGCAACTATAAAACAGGAGGATTTTTCAATGAGACACACGGATGGCACTATTTTGTGTAAGTTGGGTTGGCTTTAGGACCCGGGAGAGAAGGCTGCCACAGAGGCATTGCAGACAGCGCGTTTGGGAGGTGTAGTGGAAGAAAGGCAAGAGAAACGGAGTAAATGAGAGCACTTTTGTCCAGATTGTTGAAGGACTTATCAACTTAATATACCGCCGAAACAGCTCACTAGAATGAGACGGACACATTGTTGAATTCCTGCCCAGGTAAATGGCCGCGTTTCCTTCGCATGGTTAACTACAAGAGGTCGGCAGCTAGTCAGGGTATGTCCCCATTGTACTTACATGGGATGCGGTTATTCTCACCAAAGCTGCCCTGCTAGGCCCCAAATCCTTTCTGTCGCTAAATGCAAGGCTGAAATGAGCTACTTTCCCGACTACTGTTAGCTGTAAAAGTTACTTTAAAGCCACGGAGACGTTCGAGTTCGAAAGTGAACCCTGCTGTAATGTTGTATTTTCTACAAGCAGCAGTGAACGTCTCTTCAGATGTTTGGTTTCTGACAATGAGCACTTTTTGAGACACAGCCCTCAGGCCCACTTACTTGTAACATTAAGCGGTGCGCCTTTCGACGGAAAAATGTTTTTATTGTACTCTTATGGCCCATGAGGGAGAACTAATGAGATCAACAAGAGAGCAGCCCATTCATTGTTATGAACACTGTTTACGCTTTATACTGTACCGCCATATAGCGATTTCACACATATCATTAGCTTTCTTAGCTTGTTGCTGCTCTGCCTTTAAGGAAAGAACGTGCTTCTTTTTTGCTTGTGAATTGTCTTAGCAATGTTTTAGTACTTAATTTGTTGTCTACACTGGCTCTGACAGTGTTATTTTCTTATTTATATTAGGTATGTTTATAATAGGACTCACCACAGGTGCTTGGAATTCTTGGAAATCTTTCAATGTTCATGTTGCGTTCAAAGATTTAAAAAAGTGTTTGTATTTTGGAATAGTATGGTGCATTTCAGTGCTTGAAGTCACCTGACTGAATACTGTAAGGGGCATGTGCAAAACATATTTTTTCTTGTCTATAACGGAGTATAATCTTGTTTAGAATCATAAAGTTAGATACAGGTAATCATTTCAGTGTGTATACATTATACATTGTGTAAATGTAGCATAATTTAAGGTAACTGGAAACACAAGCGATTGCATATGAGCCTGTAAAAGGTGTTTTAATCCTGACTGTTCTGTTATGCACATTGTTAACTTTTTGTTTTGGAGTGGACTTTTGTCATAACAGCCACAGTGAAAGGATGAAAACTATTCTGTACTGCACTCAGTTGGTTCAAATAGCAGTAATTTAAAGTGTATATTTGAAGCAGCATCAATACTTTAAATAGCATGATCCAGAGCCTCAATGACTAACTCTTGGTTTCCCATTTGCCTTTTCAGAGTACAACGTCCTCAGGCATGTTGTACCCTTTTACGCATTTAGTGTCAAAATGTTTTTGTCAGTCATGAGACTACTGTGCGTCTGTCCACTGTGTGTTTGAGTTTGTGTGCATGCATGGGGGCATGACATGTGACCAATGGAAGACACAACACCCTGGCGTAATGATGCAGCCGGTGACTGTTTGGCACTGCCTGTTGTATTTAGAAAATACCAGCCGCCTCCCACCCAGTCCCTATGCTGCTCCTCTGACGCAAATGTGCCATCAGGCGCATGCAGAATCTGTGGAATGCTGGTGGAAATCTTGTCCCTGTGCACAGTCAGATGTATTGTGCCCCTTTGCGCCACAGGAGTTAAGACCTTATCACTGAGAAGGATACACTTCTCAGAATGGCCGCCCACTGTTGCCGTCACATGAGCTTTGGTTTGTGACAGCACACTGACACCATTGCAGGCAGAGACACTGATAACAGTATTTAATTGATCTTGTTCACATTTTTAATGAGGTCAGGATTTAAGAAGCATTATTAAAACTTTAACTTGAGTTATGGGTTAGCAAATCTGGACACTAAAGACAGAGGGGTTACTAGTTTAAATGCACGGTAGCTGTGGACTTGTTTTCAACTGTGTAGTGGAACCTCTAATTTCAACCACAGTCTGATCTACCTCCAGATTATTTGTCGTCCAGCATTAAGGCATTGTTCAGTCTTTTTAAGTTTCTTAACGGTCATAGCAAGTACAATAAGAGGTTGACCACTGTTAATATTACATCAATAAATTCTTCACAACACTGGTCCTTTGCAGCATAGAGTTTATTATTACAAATGCTCAATATTGGCTTCCTTACAGGTATGATATATTGATATTGTCCATCACTTCATTAACAGTACAGATATTAACCAATACCAATATTGACTGCACCTCTTCCCTCAAACTGTTGTCATGTAATGAACACATTTGACTTCTTTTACTGTGATGGATTTCAAAAATAAACACTGTTTGTGCAAAATAAGACAAAAACTGCAATATGCAGTAAAAAAAGAAAAAGAGCCATATTTTTTGTAAACATTTTGTCATTTAAAAAGTTGAACAAAGTGGGTATAGCTGGGTGATAGTTGTTTGTTTTGTTTTTTTCAGTACAGCCGGTCACTTCTTATTTTGCCACATAGCGCGACATGTGACTCAAGAGTGATTGTTCCTGAGGTGTGATATTAGAGTAGAAGTATTGAAGGAAGACTCTTTACTCCCCTCTTGCAGAACCGGTGCGTTACAGACATTGCAAATTGCATGTTGACAATACAAAGGCGAAACTCTAAAATAATTCCAGACTGCGGACATACTGAGCTAGCAAGTTTGTTGCTCTTTGTAGCATGGCGCAGTTTGATGAGGTCTCACTCGCACGCTGACGTCAATATCGGTAGAAAAAAAAATGATATGGTCTGATATCTCATTGATATGTCAATATCGGCTGATATTATCGGTCGGCCGTTACTCACGGCCATCCCTATTTATTTTTATTATCTGCTTATTGTCACATTGTTGTCAGGACAGAGAAGTATGGAGAAGTATGGATCATTGCTACGTTGCAAGAAGCACCTTTTTGTACCCTTCAGTTGTGGTGTTACAAAAAATAACAATTACACGTATGGATTTTAAACCTGTGGCTGTTAACTGAGATGACTTGTGTGTCTCACAGGTGTAGTTTTCCTGGAAAATGTCAAATTCCGAATCATACGACTTTAGAGGTCCTGCGGTTGAAGTTCCGCTGTAATAACAACTTTGTTATCATTAGTAAAGTATTTACAGGAAACTTGAGTGAGGAACTTCACACTCTGTAGTTGACTAAACCATTACGAGTGCCACTTTGGGAACCCTTCCCTTTCCCAAGTGTCCATGATGGATGTTCTCCTTTCAAATGTTGTAAATACTTGAGTAAAAGCGTATACGTTTTGTAACTGTAAACCAACCACGGACTCTTGCTCACCCCAGCAGGAGCAGAAAATAGAGCATAAACAAGCCTACAACCATCGATCTGTGATGAAGGAAGTAGTGTGGTGTTGTTGGCCTGAATTTCTTCTTCCTGCCATAAACACTTTTGACTGTCACAGATGCTGTGTGTGTGTGTGTGTGTGTGTGTGCGTGCGTGTGTGTGTGTGTGTGTATCTGTGGGATCTTCGCTTCATGACACTGATTTGCATTGAATGAGTCGCCCCCAGAGCTGGAGCCAGAAAGATTGAATGATTGAAAGCTGTAGTGACAGTCAGGCAGGCAAGCGGGCGGGCGGTGGCGGTCCAGAGGCCTGAGGACCATGTGACCCGCTGTCAGGGTACTGGGTTCATTCAGTGGCTGTGGGCTGCAGCACTGGCAGCAGCCCAGCTTTTCCACACAGGCTGCAGTAGCAACAGGTCGCTCCCATTAAAACAGCAGCGCTGTGTTGTGGCTCCAGAGCCGCTCTTGTGCATGTGTTGCTTTTTCGGCTGTGGTGTATGCGCTCCGGTTTGTTTGTGTGAAGTATCCCAATGTGTATGTAATATGTGTGTGTTTGTGACAGTGTACACACCGACATGCCAAAGGCATCCAAAGGCTTTGACGTTAAATTGCGCTCAGTGTGTGTGTGTGTGTGTGTGTGCGTGCGTGTGTGTGTTATTTTTTCCAAAACCACCTCCAAGATCTTTCCACCGGCGTCTGTGGGACACAAGCACCACAACCTCACTGCAATAAACAAAAACACAGAGTAAAAATAAATAAACCTTTTTGCTCATTGATGGAAGCGAGCAGAAAGGCTGTAAAAGGTGTGTTGATCACCACACTCAGTGACACATTTATTTGAGCCCAGAGCTGTACTGATATGACTCGTAGTCTGTCAATAGTCACATCCACTTCCTGTTATTGTCCCCGGCAGTAGGCTGGCTGAGCCCACTCAAACAGAGCTCTTTTGATGGCTATACTCAGATGGAGCAGCAGCAGACAAATTGATTTCAGTGGAAGGGCGGAGATCGCCTGGTGCACTATGTGACATTTGTGTGAACAAGTAGGGAAATTGATCCTTTCTTGTTCTCCTGTCCTGCATTCAAACATGTACTTACAAGAGGTAAATTAAGGGAAAGGTCAAGTGGTTTGTCATGATAGCCTCCAGTGTTTCAATATTTGCAGTTACTGGGAACTGTGATGGAATGATTGCCTTGTTATAAACTGTGCTCACTTTATTTGGTACATCTAAACAATATATTGAAATGCACAATGATCCAAAACTTGCCTTTTTAAAGATAATACGAGGGGAAACAGTTGCCCCTCCGCCACCACAGATATTTGTGCACAAAACACAAGCCATGGTACCTTTTTGGCTTGTACAGTACAGCCCTTTGGCCACCAAGAGTTGTGGAAAGTGTGGGCTGCACTCCAATTTTGTGTGACAGTACTTAAGATGTGCACAAAGGGCCAAAACATTTTTTGGTGAAATTATTACATTTTGTTATAAATGCAATGCAATTCCAAAGACAGTTTAGTTCTACTTGATCCTATTATGAAAATCTGGGTGCTTTGAACAACTTTTATGGTACATGTGTGGTATTATAAACAGTCTGAGGATGTCCAGTGGGATATATTGGAGTCTTCTGCATCCCAGGCATTTCAAGTTGTCTGTGTAGTAGTGATGGAGAACTGTTTTCATAACACAAATAATATTATGTTGTTAAATGAATTCCCCTTTTTCATTGTCTGTCAAGAGAGAGCATTATTATTTTTGTAATGGGAGATCATAATACAACTCTTGCTTTGGACCTCATTAGATTGTGGGCCTAATGTTGAGGGTAGTTGGTACATTCAACTGTATCCTCATGATTTTTTCTGAATCTGAGCTGGCGAGACCTCTGCTATTGCCTGATTAAATGCGTAAGCTTGCACTCCACTTAGCAAAGAAAGTGCGTCATATGTGTCGGTTACTTTGGCTGTTATGCACACATCAGGCAGTCAGTAAGTCTGGAAAACATCCAGCAACATTTCCGTGTGCTTGCGCCACTGGTCAGGCATGAGTAAAAACAACAACACCCGTAGATATGGCACGAAAAGGTTGTCTTCATTCCTAGACAGATGTTGCCGACTGAGCTGCAGCTGTTTATTAATTTAAACAGTCAGCCAAACAAGGGGTGATTAATGAAATCAGTCATCACAAATGGTTGTGGTCTTTGTAATGCAGGCATAGGAACACGAAAGGTATGTCTTTTACTGCCTCAACCATAAAGTGGCAAGGCCGCTTGTCTTCTGAGTTGACCAGGAAGTTAATATTCAGACGAGTGGGGGGGGAGTTCCACCTCATTGTAGGGCTAATTTTTACTCTTTTCTAACTAATAGATAACCACAAGCCGTGTGTGTTGGGCTGAGTGAGGACTACTTGAGAAACAAAGTGACTCTCCCTGTGGAAATCCTGGATCCTCTAACCTGTCCACCAACATGACCAACGTGGTGATTGTCAAGGAAGGATGGCTGCATAAAAGAGGTAAGAATATGGCTTTGAAATGAGTTAGCTTTAGTTATATACAGTGTTGTATTTTAAATGTACAGTACATTATACTGTATATTGTACAGTGGGCCCTCTAAGGTTGACTCTAGGCCTGTCACGATAACAAATTTGCTGGAAGATAATTGATATTATTGTTATGTAATGGTACTATATCATAATACCATAATATCTGAATAGAAGCAAATAAACTTTAATTTCTCAAGAGTATTTAACATTGTAATTGGATTGTCAAAAGACAAAAAAACCCAATGTATTTTCATTTATTTTGTTTTTTTCATTTACAGTGCATGTTTTTTGTTCACTTTTTTTGGGGGGTTTATTATGTTTTTTTTGTTGACAGTATATGCTTTTTTTTATTATATTCTGTATGTTTTAAAGGGATAGTTCGGATTTTTTGACATGAAGTTGTATAACATCCCCATCAGCATTGTTGATGGTCTACTGTCCCTGAGCCAATAGGGACGCAGAAGACAATGCGGGTTCTCCCTTAGCGAATCAGGATGCAGAGCACAATGCGGTCATACGCTGTAAAAAAAAAAAAAAGCATGCTACACTGTAAAAAAACACAAAAAAACAAATCTGTGAAATAGCGAGTCCGCGTAAAGTGAACCGCATTATAGCGAGGGAACACTGTACATGCAGAATGCGTTTGGTGCCCAATGAAGTGTTATACTTCAGGAATCACAGTAGCTGAAATGTAAGTGCCAACATTTTGTATTATTTATTCCCTTGTTTTGTTACAAACTTTTTTATGTCACAAAATGACGATGCGCAAACAGGTTGTGTTTTATACCCAACAGGCACGAAGAAAGTATTCCACCCTGTTTCCCTGTTTATTCAATATATTGCCTCTATATTTTCACATGGCTATCCCCCCCACTGGGACAAAGTTCCACATGGAAATAATTTCAGGTCAAAACGGCGAAGTATTTTATTGTTTCAGCCTTTCAGCCACACGTTACCTGTGTTCTGGGTACCCTGAAACAGTAGTTTTTGAAAACTGCTCCCAGAGTGAGAAAATCTGAAAACGCTGGCTTGTCGTTTCCGTGTAGACAGCCAAACCACTGTTTTACAAAAACAATGACGTCACCGACCCGTCACTGTCATGTGACCAGAAGTGAGCATTGACGACAAGCCAACGTAATATCTGAATATTTCGACGGACATGACTCATCTCAGTCGACATTCCCCTGATATTTTGTTGTATTATTCTCCAAAATTACATGACTCGCAGAAGTAATTCCACCTCATTGCAAGTACGATGAGCCTTGGAAAACAGAAGACGACAGACTTACACGCATGTGTTGTTTCTTCTTCTATAGTTTGGGGTGTCACGTGTTTCCGTCTGCGTGTCTGTTTACAGCGCCACACATAGGTGTGCCTTGTGTATCGTGTATACGTTTCACCCAGTGATCCATTCCTGTCTGGATGCAACTATTTACTAACCCGTTGTGGATGTGCTATTTTTTTCAGCCCACCATGTTAGCGTGAGCACAAGTTAGCATTGTGAGCAAGCAAACGCATATATGAATGAAGGCACAAAAGCGATGGTTTGTAAGCCATATGCCACAGCTCCATTGCGGTGAATATTTTGGTTTTAAACAGAATTAACAAGGCATGAACACCGATGAATCGGTATGTGGCATTTGCTGGAAAGTAGTGCTGACGAAGAAGAGGATAGTGCATCTCAAACACGAACATCTTGTCTAAAAAAAACTACCGCTCGAGGTGCAGCGGACAGTTAACACTTACTGAGACGTTTGGTGGGCAAAGTAAATATAAACAAAACAGCGAAAAATGGTACATGCTCACAGACGGTGTTGTTTGCTATATGTTAAGCCTTCCTGTTAAGAAATAATAACCAATGTTCATTTATGTTTGTTTATAGGTTTGGGCATAGTTTGAATTCGAGCGATTCTGGTTCTGATTGAGATTCCTCAGTTCGATTCCGGTTCCTAACGATACTAGATTTAGATTCTTTTCATAGATATGGTCATGAAACTTTGCATGGTTTAAATGAGGGTGCTAACCAAAAGTCTTGGATGAAATTATTTTTTTCATTATATGAAATTTTTATGAATAACTTTACGATTAATTTCACACAGAGCTATTTTCAACCAATATATAAATATCAAACCATTAAATTTGAACATAAATGTTTTGAAGTCTCTTTACATAGGCACAGAGACTTTACAGAGGCTTGTTACTCCATTTTATTCTGTGTGCTTTTTACTGAAGTGTTTTTCTTTTCGTAACAGAGACAGGGTCTATTATTATGATTGTGATTTTTATTTAAGTGCAGTTTTTGCTAAAATAGACAGTCCATTTTATTTTCATTGGGCTTTTTTTTTCTTTTTTGTTTGTTTAATTTATTTAATTTAAACTCTTGACATTCCAATTACAATGTCAAATACTCCATAAGAAATTAAAGTTTATTGCTTTTGATACAATGCACACTCGCATTATTATGCCATATAATTAATGAAAAAAATTGTCTCAAATGTCAATTATATTGATTATTGACAATAATTGGTAGGACAATTATCATCCAGCAAAATGTGTTATCTTGACAGGCCTAGACAAAGGCATAATAGGATTCATAATGTGGCACATGCAATTCATCTGTGTGGTCCTCGTTTTTCGGTGTTTTGTGTTGCAATGTGTTTCATTAAATTAATTAAGAACTTAATTTGGTCTGTGAACAGGAGACTCGCAACTCGAGAACTTAATACTGCCCTGGCGCCGGAGGAATGCACTATGTGCTTAATATTGGCCACACTTGTCTCAGTTGCTCGACTGTCACCACCATTATTAAGGATAAAGACCGTATTGCAACATCCAGGCAGACGTTACAAGGATGATGAGGAGGTGATCGATCAACAATCTATTTATTGCAAAAACAAAACAGGCTACTGTCGGCCAAACCATACCAAAACAAAATGAGCAAACTCAACTGTCCGCAGTCAGGACTCATATCACGTTCATGGCTTCACAGAGTGTCGGAAATAACAAAATTCTTTAACACTACACATTGATATTCTGCTTATCTGTCACGGAGCAGCAGTCTCATTATGGACGTCCAGACTTCACGCCCATTGGCCACCTCCTTCAGTTTCACAGGGAGGAGACATGATCCCATCCTGATTTCATTTTTTAAAATTGTATTTAGTGTTTTATTACTGTATTGTATGTCCTTCATGGGTTCTGTGTACAGTGTGTGACTTCAGTGGTAACTTAGGTATGAATTCCGACGGAACTCGTTTGTAACACGAGAACTACGTGTATTAAAATTCTTGATTCTTCTTGAATATGAGTCCACTTAATTAAAACGTCTTTTCTTTTGCATTCTTCTTAGCTTAACATCTTTCATTAAGGCTGGCCTTTAGTTTGGAAGTGTTGCAAAAAAGTCTCAATACGACAAGAAAAATAAGCATTTTGAGTTGACCCTCACCACAATGCGCTTCGAATTTTGCGGCTTCACTCTATTATGGATTTTCAAAATATAATAATTCATAAATCATTGCTGTTTTGTGGTTGACTACGGCCTATTATTAGTCCAAAAATATGTATGTTTAATCAAATTTAAAGGTCTAAATTAAGCATTTTGTAGCATAAAAATGACTAAATGAACTAAAATACAAAAATAAGACATTCCAAAAACTCATTGAAAGACATGTTGATATGGAGTATTCTACACTGGTCACTTGGTGTCAGTAATGTTATGTTAACTACCAAGACGTCCAGGAAGTAAGAAACAACAAGGAACTTTCTCAATGTTAACATGAGTGAGTCTGTATGATGTCTTATTTTCTATTATGTCTACTGTATTGGGTAACACCAGCGTAATGTAACTGTAGGGGTAATATTTCATGTTGAGAGGGCTCTAATAGTGTTAAAAACCGTATTTACAAAGTCATAAATAGGTTTTCCATGCTCTAACTATGAAAATATTCCATTTATAAACAAGGAATTCTACTTAGCGGAAATGTACATATCTTGCTTTGGTCTGGAACCAATTAACCATAATAAACGAGGGATGACTCTACTAAGAAACAGGCATAGTTAATCCCATCCTCTCTCCCAGAATATGCTGATGTTTCACGTGAAGTCATGCACCTCAGTGTGCCATCTTTTGGAATAAGCATGGCTAAAAGCCAAAGAAAAAGGAAAACTTGCACAGATATAATCCTTTGATTCTCATGTGGTACCCTGAATTCTCGCATCATATTTGAAATTTCGTGTGACTGTAAAGGCATAATGTTTGAATCCCGACTTTAGGGGAGTTACATTTTTGAGGTTCTACGTTAGACACATAAGTTTAAGATATTAACACTTCCACCATTTCCTGTTTTGATAGCACTTTAATTCAGGTTCTGCTTAATCTGTTAATACATTGCACAGTCATCATCACCACCACATTTACGAGAAACAAATCATGCTGCATGCACCAAACTAACAAGAGGAAGCTTATTCTCAGAAACCTTTTCAGCAAAGATTGTTAAGGATGACATCAGAGCTTGGTTTCAGTTGTAAACTGGAATACAGCGTGAAATGTACACAGCAGATAAGCTATGCTGCATCATCAGGCCTGTCACAATAATAATTTTCCTAAAAGTTATTGTCGATAAACGATATTATCGTCAACATTATTTTGAGACCATTTTTTCATTAACGTAATGATAACATATGGCATAATAATGCGATCACACCGTATCTAAAGCAATAAAGTTCTCAAGAGTATTTAACATTGTTATTGGAATGTCACTAGCTTTTAAATAAAATTAATTAAACAACATAATACATTAAACAAACCAAAAAAAGACAAAAAAAATCCCCAATGAAAATAAAATGAACTGTCTCTTTTAGCAAAAATTGCACTTAAATAAAAATCACAATCACAACCAAAAACAAGAAGAAATACACCTGTGAAGGGGGAAAAAAAACATTCCATTAAAAACCACACACTCATCAATAAAAACAATAAATCAAATGGAGTATCAAGTCTCTGTAAACAAAATTGCACTTGAATAAATAATAAACATTGGGTATTATTCCTTAACAGGAATGCAAATTCATGAAGCTATAGGGGTGATGTCTGCTGTTGCGTGGCGGGACACAGCGGGACCAAATAATGTCAGGAGTGCTTCACGGATGTGGGAAATGATTGTGACAATGCATACCCGTGCGGCAACAATGTGCTTTGCGCGTGCTATTGCTGTGCAATAGACGTAAACAGTACTTGAGAAGGTCATGTGGGAGTGTGGTCAGTTCATGCCAATGCGCACCATTTTCGATCACGAGTTGCCAAGTGCGTAATTTAATGCGGAAACAGAACGCAAGCGGTGCGCAAACTAGTCTTCATGCATGCCATAAACACATAAATAAATGATACGCATTACCACAGCAAATTGCGGGACAATGCAGAGGCAAAATGCGTGCAAGTGTAAACGCCGCTTTACACCTCACTTGCACCACTTTGCGTGCACCTGCCAGCGGCCCCGCCTCTACTCACTGGGACAAAGAGACTGAGGCCCTTTCACCACAGGAACGCTCATGAGATTTATTTTTTTTGGCAGGTTGAAAAAAAGTCACGTCCCTGTGCCGGATTAGTAAATTGTTGCATTCAGACTGGAACGAACCACTGAGTGAAAACGATGTAATACACAAGCACACCTACGTGTGGCGCTGTGAACACACATGGAGGGGGAGCCACGTAACGCACCAAATCATAGAAGAAAAAAGAAAGTCCATCATCTTCCACTTTTCAACACTTCCTAGAAGAGGAATTAGTTCTGTGAGTCATTACGAAGTGTCAGACAACAAAATGGATGTCGACTGGGTTAAGTCATGTCGTTTTTGCATTGCCTGTATACATGGCAACAACAAGCCGGCGTTCTCAGATTTTCCCACTCGGGAAGCCGTTTTCAAAAAATGCCATTTCAGGTCACCCAGAACGTCCTTTTCTGTGTGAATGAGAGGCTGAAACGATAAAATACCTGAAAACGTTTCCGTGTGGATAGCCCCTGAATGACCGACAGGAGGGTTCATTCTGCTGTAGAACCAGTGTGGTCAGATGCACCGAGTAAACCCTCTTGTCAACCAGGCTGTTTGGTAGAAAGAGAGAGGAGAGGAGTATATTGAGGCCGGAAAAATTATCATGTTCGTTTTTATTTATTATTTTTATTTATTTTTTATTTATGTGCGATTGATATATTGATTATCGTGACCGGCCTATGTATCATTATGAAACATTATATTGTTCCTTGTTTTTGTGTTGGGTGTTCCAGTGATTTTAATAAGTGAAATATTTACTGCGTACCTAAAATGTAGTGAGGCGTCCAGTGGCCAATTCCCCAGTGGGCCTCATTGAACTGCTCTGACATAGCTGTGTGGTGTGTCGGGCGTGAGTCCTGTTGTTTGGATGAAGAGGCATTCCTCACATACCTGCTGACTTTGAGTGCTTTATGTGTGCACACTATCTCAGCCCTCAAACTGCAGCTGCCCCTCAGAGCCCACCACCACCACCAGGGGCTGAACGGGATAAGCAAACTGTCTGAGACCAATGACAACTCTAAGGCCTGGGGCCAAGGAGGCGATAGACTTTTACTGGAAGGAGGCAAAAATCATGGCTCTACTAGAAGTGTATAGTAGTTGCCGTGAGGGAGAAAATCGTTGGTAAGCCTCTTACGTCAAACTATTTACAAAAGAAAAGAGAACAGGAACATTATTTCAGTCGAAGAGAACTCTCACTGTTAAACATCGTAACTGCACTGTCCCCGACTGTTTTGTAATTTCACGTGTTTTTTTTGTTCTTCTTTTCTGTTCCAGAAAAACTGGTGAATACTGTCCAATACTTATGAGTACAGAATACACAATATAAGAATAAAAATATGTAAACACAATAAAGTAGTGACTGCTAAGTAAACACTCATGCGGCATTGGTACAATTATGCTCAGATGCACACACACGCTCAAGTTCAAGCAGTGACGCCTGTCTATTTGTGACACACACACACACATTAAACAAACAACCTTTCAGGAACAGTGAGTTGGCACACTGTCACAGTTGAGCAGCTGTGCCCTATGAAATGTCACCCAGAACCTTTTGCGTTTTGATTGGAGGACGTCCGCCTGCCTCCTTGACAGCAAGGCTTTCTGTGTCGCATCTCTGTCATGCAATCTTTGCCCCAGAGCCACTGCACAGAAGGTGAACCTGCCGTGGCCATGTCTCGCTGTCCATTACATTCAGCCACTAGCCTCATGTGTTGCACCTTGAGTGTTATTTTAGGGGCGGGGGGTTGGTTCTTAAAGGAAAACTGCACTTTTGAGGGAATCATCCACACTCCTATTTAACATGTCATGTTACATTTAACATGTCTTTCTCTTTTTTGTGCATTTTAAAGATATAAAAACAGATAAAGAGACAGCTCACTTCTGCACGTAATGGGACACACTGCCTACAAAGCCCACTATTAAAAGACCTCCAAAAACCTCCAACAAGGTTTCATGGTTTTATATACATGCTGTGACCATTTAGTAACACGTACATTCATGATAATATTTTGCGTATTTCAGCCATTCCAAGCATTACTGGATCTTCCTTGCTTGGCGCATTGATTTCACATAGCAATGTGTGGGGAAACGAACGCCTACACCTACCGTTAACTTTTCCAAACTAGTCGCGAGCCGGCTAGTGGCTAGCCGGTGTGTTATGGCAAAGTGTCAATACGCCAGTAATGAAGGTAATAAAGGTGTAATGAATGTTGATAATAACAATGTCGCTACAGCTTGGTTAATATGCACGTCACATTATATGTAAAGGGAGTGTTGTTGGCGCCTTTTGGAGACTTTTTCATACTACTTTATATGACAAATAAGTATGTTCTATCCGTGCAGTAATGAGCTGGCTCTTTTTAGCTGTATTTATATATTTAAAACGTACAGAAAAAAGAAAGATAAGTCTCACATATGATGGGCAAAATTCCATAAAAAGTGCAGTTTTCCTTTAAGAGTCCAACTTTATTGTGGTATCAGTTCAGAGAAGGCCTTTTGTTCTCCAGCTATCCCCCAGTGAACAAAGCAAAGTCCAGTAAGCGTTGATGGTAAGGTGAGGTGTGGAATAACCCCTTCAAACACACACACGACAACAGT
Organism: Dunckerocampus dactyliophorus; assembly: GCF_027744805.1. Classification (NCBI taxonomy): domain Eukaryota; kingdom Metazoa; phylum Chordata; class Actinopteri; order Syngnathiformes; family Syngnathidae; genus Dunckerocampus; species Dunckerocampus dactyliophorus. The sequence continues at coordinate 15,000,467 of NC_072831.1, forward strand.
GATTGCACTGTTGTCTAGCGTAAAGTAACCTCACAAATTGATGAAAGAGAGGGCAGAACCATTTTTTCCATTTTCACTTTCTTTTAATTGTGATAGCCAGGGGTCTCCATACATTTGTCTTCTTGCTATAGAGTAGTGTTTTCTTCATAGGAGTCTGTAAATCACCGAAAGTATCATTTGAGCTCCAGAATCTTCGCCTAGGGGTGCTCTGCACAGGCCATACTCAGTGGGATGACCTCATTCTGAAGGACACACCTACTTTCTTCCTAATTCCTCAGTGGTAAATTGTCTCTGCCTCGGGGGTGTTGTGGCTTCTATCTTCTTTTGGAATGTCAGATGAAGTAACAGAATCAGACGTTTCAGAGTAGTTACTGTATACATTGTACATACAACTTGCAAATAGTGGGTTTAGGTAGAGCGTTATGCATATTTATTTTGAGGTCCTATTGCCAGAAGGACCTCAGTCAATTACTCATACACTTTAAATTTGCCTTCAGCCCCTAGTGGCCACAGGAGCCGAGCAGTGTGTTATTTCTTTTAGCAAGTGTGTTTTTCTAAAGTTTCCGTCAAAGCCAGAGCATCGTCCGACATCAAAGAGGCAGATTGTGGGTTCCCTAGTTTCCAAGGAAGCACTGTGGCCAAGAACTCAGTGAAGCTCAACAGAACAGCGCTTGCTTGTCCTCTCCTTTTCCCTGGCCCTTGTGTGTTTGACTCATTTGCTCCTTGACAAGTATAAAGAGCCGGCCCCCTCGTTAGACTAACGAAGGCCACAACAACTGTTGGATTTGGGTAGCACGCTCAGCTGGCTCCAACTCACGAGGGGACGGGTGGAGTGGGTTGGGGAGGGAGGAAACACGGCATTAGAGATGGGAGGGAAAGATTGAAAGGCAGGCAAAAGAGCGAGACAGAAGTTAGGCAGTGTCTCTGTGATGTTCGCAGAACATTGCTCAGTGACCCAGTGTACCTCCCAAGAGGGGATAGATGTTCTGTGTGAGACACTACAGACACTGCTCATGGCCCTGGTTTGGAGCTCATCAGCTGATTGGCTCCCTTGCCGGTCATGCAGCTCAAGGGCAGCCATGAGCCGCCTCTCCAAGCAAGAGATTTTTGGTGGTCCAGTGTGTGGCATGAAACATAATGGGCCCATGCTGCTGAACATCACCTCATCAAAATTTGGCCTTCATATGTCATTTTTCAACAAGCGAGAGTGGTGTTTCCTGCACTTTTCAATACTCTTTGTTTTCTGAATGTGTGCCAGCCAGTGCTCCTGCTAGGCCCCTTTCTCATTCCAGTGATAGTCTAGGCTTGATGGCAATAGCTGGGTCACCACCGTTAATAGTATGACATCATAGCTACAAGGCGGCCTGCAGTTAAGAGAAAGAAGAAGCAAAGAGAACACTCCAGCATACTGTGCCAGGCTACTACCGCCAAAGGGTGCAGGTTGGGTATTTTGGGACCTTTTTAATAATATGGAAACAAATCATTATGAACTAAAGCCCGACCGATATGTCAGCGGGCCAATTATGACACATCACCGATTAATACAATTTTTAGTCCCGTGTATTACTGTAAGTGATGCGTGTTTTTATTAGGGATGTCCGATAACATCGGCCTAGTAGCGCATAAAAAAATTTGTTCACATACAGTGCAAGCCCACCTCCTTTGCGCGTTCCACAGGCTCTTGTGTTGCTGGCCACTCTGACTGTACTGAAGTCGGCTAGCCTTTCACGTTAGCCTCTGGGACGCTAGCTCTGAGCCATTCAGTGGAACACAAATTTGAAGGTCTTGACGTTCTTGCCAGCTTGTCCATCTTGCTCTGTCATTATCACGTTTCCCATGATAATAGAACGTACCGAAGGCTTGACTCTCCACTTTCTTGCTAGCCGCTCGACTTTCATCTTAGCTCCGGCATGGCCGCCTCGATATCAATGGGTAGACACGGAATCACACCGATGCCAGACGTCGCTCTCATGGCACGTAAAAATGTGCTTGAATAAACAAACAGAGCTGCCTGTAAGGCGGCCACTTGTGGCGCCGGTTTTAATTGCCCAACATACATACATACATACATACATACATTGATACAGAGATAAATACTTTATTACTCTCACATTCACATTTCCAGCAGCTCTGCAAAAATGGCTCCCGTATTTGCCGGCGCACAAAAGATGGCCTCATCAAACCACCTCAGCGTGTAAACAAACATGGGAGACTAGTAGCAAACTAGCTTGCTCCTTCCACCCATCCATTTTCTAGATCCGCCTATCCTCAGTAGGAATGTAGCAATTCCCGGAAGTAAGCAACTGTAAAATCTGACGCTGTGTGTGCACGCTCAATTAGGAGAGTTTGTGTAAAATGTTGCTTTTTCATATGATATCAAGTGTATTTTTATTCGTATACATGTTTGTTAAGGAGAGGGGCTCCAGCACCAGCAAAGCAAAGAACACTACACATTTGTGGCAACACATGAAAGTAAATCACAAAGAGGCATGTTCTTATGTTGACAGTCTTACTAATTAAACTTCCTTATTTTAATTTGGTAGCTTCTTTGCACTATATCGTATTTTGGGTATTATAAGAATTTATGTTAAGGTACAGTATATATCCTGTGTATATCAATGTTCTTTTTTTCACATATTGGCCAATATATCGGTTACCGGCCGATATATTGGATATCTGCTTTTTTTCAGTCCCCAATATAGGTATTGGCATCGGCCCCAAAAATCCCATATTGGTCGGGCTCTAATATGAACCAAGCACAAACAGTTAGTGTTTTGGTCCGCAACATATCAGAAAAGAGGCAAAAATGTCAGTTGCTGTTTTCCAAAGTCAAAGCTGATGTGTGCGTGTGTGTGGATATCTTGTTTTGCATGTCTGCTTTCATGGCTGGCTCAGGAAATTATAAAATATTCACATATGAGAGGCTGAAATCAGAGGACATTTACATTTTTAAATAAAATTTAAAAAATTAATTGAATATCAAATTAGTTGTTGATTAATTGGATAATCGATTGATGATTGATTAATTGTTGCAGAACTAATAAAGTGAATCTTAAATGTGTATAAGTTCCAGTCCAATTCCAAAGCAAATATTTAACTTATAAATGTCTACTAAAACAAACATGATGTTTTATTACTATGACAAAAAGTGCTAAGACACCTTTTCTGGTTCTACTCAACATTTCTTCCTAGTGAGCAAGACTTATTTTTTTGCGTCTCTGGAGGCAGCGTCCGGCAGCAGAGGGTGTCACACCAGGAAGCCAAAACTTTCTGGCTGCCGGCACAGACCCCCTGCTCTCAGTAATGGGAAACAGTCTCTCTGCTAAATGTGGTGGAGAGAAGTAAATTACTGGGCTGCAGCTGTCGGCAGGATGGTGGGCTTCACGGGGGAACCATGGTGCTGAGGGAGGTGGCAGCTCCAGTGCTTACCTCCTCTCACGACAAGCCCGCTGTGTGCTTACTTTCCTGTGCAGAGTCCGCCTGCTCAGCCACTACTGCTGAGTTCAACGTGAACAGCTTCTTTTAATTTTTGTTCCTTTCCTTTCTTCTCATTTTCACTCTCCCATTTCCCCTTGTCTGAAGTTAGCCCCTCATCATTGCCTCTGCCTGCCACCTCCTGCTCAAATTCTGCAAGTCTGTTGCAACTTCCACAACCACACTACCCTGTTGCTAGGATAATCACCCTGCTGACAACTCAGTTTCATGGCGGAAGTGACTATGGACCCACGAAAGAGCTCCCAACCTCCAACATCAATCACTTCCCTGGCACCAGTTTAGGAAGAGGGTAATGACGCTGATGCTCAGCTGTCTGCAGAAAAGAGTTGACTGTATGCGTCATACTGCATCCTCCACATGAGTTTTAGTTTGTTTCTCAAATGTACTCACCAACTTAATACTTTGGAACCAATGTATGTCAGTTTAAACCGCTTGTTTGTGTTTTGATCTTGGCCATAGAGTTTGCTGGCACTAATTAGCTTTAAAAAAAATGTGCATTTACTGTATTTGTTTAGCATTCAGTTACCGAGTTAGTTAATACATAGACTTCTTGTTTACCCAGGGAGAGGGGCAACTCTCAGCGTGGCAGGAGGGAACTACCCACAGTGTCTCTATGGTAATCAGCAGGTGTCACTCACCACCGAGAAGAAGCGAGGGCTTTCTTATGAGCGTGAGAAAGAGGGGCAGCCTCTCTCGCCCCCCACCCTGCTTCCTTCCTTTTTTTTCCCCGTTGGGGTAGCAGCAGCAACCACAGTGACGAATAGAAAGAAAGAGGGGTAAAAGGAAGGGATAGAGAAGGCAACATTTGAGGCAGGGGTGGCCCTTTCCTGCAACCTGTTGATGCTGCTGCCAAAGCCCTGGCAATGAAGTCCTCCATCCAGCTGCACGGGGGAGGGAAGAGCCAACAGAAGTGGTTTGACGAGGAAGAGGGGGATGTAATAAAGATATAAGAAGAAGGGAAAAGAAAAATAAAGGGGGCTAAACCCCTGGACCATTTAGGATATAATGTGAGTCTCCTCGTGCCTTTTATGGGCAAAGTGAGATATCGCGTGTTGGGTCAGTGCTCAGAGTTCTGAGCCAAGTTCATTCTGAAGTTGCTTGTTGCTTCAGCTCAATAGTGACCAGTAGCATCAGGAAGACCCCAGACCCCCCAGCCCCACCTCCCTCCTCTGGAAGCAGGCTGCCCCATGGCTCATTGAGATGCAGGGCACTGGGTGGCAGGCTGCAGCTGCAGCCGACAGGCAGAACACGGCAGAAAAGGGCTGAAGGATGGTGGGGACGGCTGAGAGGGTAAAAAAAAAAAAAAACAACAAAAGGTACTAGCCCCCTCCTCCAATGCTTTGGAGTTTGAATTCTCTAATCCTCCACCTCCCCCCCTCCTACCATCACCTCATCTGATTCTCACACAAACTACGTTCATGCAGTTAGTACTGGCTCCCATCCTCTCATCCCAGAGCCATGAATGGCCAGACAGGACAAAGACCAACAGCAGCCCTCACAGGAAGTCCAACCTCTGGGTGTGGGCACTAACAGGCAGATTTAGTTTGACACTCGGTGGTTCTCCTCTCTGTGTGCATTCACCCTCATGCAGATCTGAAGAGTGTCTTTGTCATGTCATGTATGACAAAGATTTAGATATTATAGGGGTTAAAACTTTAAAACCTTCAAACTGAAAATTGAAGGGCCCCTTTTAGCAAAAAGGACAACAGTTTTATTGGAGCCTATCACATACTGTATATATATGTGTGTGTGTGTGTGTGTGTGTGGGGGTATATATATCATATGTATATGTATCATATGTACTGTGTGGGCGGGCTACACCCTGGACTGGTCGCCAGCCAATCGCAGGGCACATATAGACAAACATCCATTCACACTCACATTCATACCTATGGACTATTTAGAGTCTCCAATGAACCTAACATGCATGTTTTTGGAATGTGGAAGGAAACCAGAGTACCCGGAGAAAACCCACGCACGCACGGGGAGAACATGCAAACTCCACACAGAGATGCCCAAGGGAGATTCGAAACCAGGTCTTCCCAATCTTCAGACTGTGACTGTGTGGCCAACATGCTAACCACTAGACCACCATGCGGCCCATTTATGTATTTATTGCTCATATGTGTCCTGCATGTCACTGAACTGCAGTGTTAGAATAGAATAGTTGTTATACACTATTCGGAGGCGTGTGATTCAACTATCGATCTCACCGTCGAATCATATGAAAATGTCATGTGATCAAGATTGTACTATTCTGATTACATGGGGTACCCAAGGCTCAGCATACATTTTTACATATGATTTGCATATCATATCTTTTGCTTTTGTTATGAAAAACCTATTTTACAAATTCAACCTCATTTGTGTAATAAAAGAATTGAAAATGACTGGTGTCTTTAACAGCACACCTGCACATACGCAAGGTGGTGGTGCGTGCACACAGCGAAGCCCAGCATCTCTTCCAGATTTGCACTTTAGTAGTTATTTCGTTCGGATCGTGTATATTTGAAATACATATTATATATTGTTTTTCCATGCAAAAGTCTGGGAAAGGTACTCAAAGATGTAGGCAAAAGTTCTTGTAATCCGAAAATGATTTTCAAAATCCGTGAAGCAACTCACGTCAGTGTCCCACTACTCCTGTCTTCGACTCCTCATCCACACGTTCCTCGGAACAGACTGGGCAGCAAGTGCCCTACAAACTGCTGTACTCAAAAGTTTTGTTGTCTCTGGGTGCACAAAATCCTTGAAATTGTCACAAATGTGCCAGGACTATCACAATTGTGGGGCATTTCTGTAAACACTCACGTGTGTGACTATCTAGGTTTTGTGCGCATGTGCGTCACTTCCCAGACACATTGCAGTTACATTTCACAAAAATAGCTTTTTTTTTTTAAGTAATCTAAAAGACTATATAAAAAGAGGGATTTCAACAAAAAGAATTGGGCATCATACCCTGCAGTAACATAGCCTAAGTCCTCAACATTGTTGTCATCATGTTGAAACAAACAGAGCAGCTGGACTTTGCCCAGAAGAAACCACTAACATCTTCTCTGCGCCTATGCATTTTATTTACTTTAGTAATGGTCAATTCATACTATGAAAGCATCTTGATCCAAGTTGTATTCCGTGTATAGAGGAAGTTCAATTCTATCCTATACAGTGGAACATCTGTTACCGCCAACCCCAATAAAGTTTGACTTCTGTCATCATGTCAACTCTTGTCATAGTACCGTGTAAAATTGCAGACCTTCAGTACACTAGGAGTCTGAATTGTTACGTAAACAAATATGACAACATCCTCTCATGCGCAGCTGTGGAAGAACCTGTTCTTTTTCCCGTCTCCCTTGGTGTGAACAGGTTTGGAATTATGGAGGGTGTGTCAGTAGCAGGTTGGAGCTGTACACGTGGGGCCTGTGCAGCAGTTGGCAAATAAAGATAAATTCTGTTTGTTTGGCAGTGGTTCTCCGTTCATTATTTCCCACTTTGCCCAGCGCGCATCCCCGACCTCAGCAGCTGCTTGTCATGTAAAGACACTCTATCAGACTTTGACAGCTCCGCCCATGAACACACACGACGTGCACACACACCCTGCAAACAGTTGTACATATGTGGGGAACATATGTAGTGATTTATCTCGCTATTCTTTGCACACTATGAAGCTTTCTCGCCCCTTCTACTTCACTCATCTCTCATCTGGTGTCAAATCAGTCTTCTGTCATACAGCCAGTGTCGCTGAGTAGTGCTTTACAGGCAATGCTTGGATTCTGTATTATCTTTATTACTTAAGTGTGTCACAGCAGATTCTCCCGTAATATTTGCTACAGGTTTTGTCTCCTTGAAGTTATAGTTGGTCTGTCTGCTGGCCATTTTCCTGTTTTGGATGACATGTTCGCATCAAAAAAGGATTTGGTTTATTGTCTATGATGGACTATCATGAAGAGGTAAAAGCAGAAGGATGTTTCATCTTATGAGATCCATTGTCCTTTGTCAGGAGTCAATACTGTGTTCCGTACTCTACGCAGGATGAATTTAGATTGTACTCCGTAAAGCACTGATGACGATAACCTTTTGAAAGCAAGGGCCTCTCACAACATAATTGATCATGTCAAATGGTGGATAGGGCCTTATGTTTGTTTTCATGAGGCCCATATAATCTCTAGCTGCGCGTGTTGCCCTGTGTGTTAGTTAACTGTGAAACAGCTTAGCCATCAGTCTCACTTTTTGTCATGTCAAAGAAGAGGAGACGACACTGTGTGTGGAAAGTAGCATACAAGTAGAAGGGGAAGTTGGTCTAAATAGGAAGCTGTCAAGGGTCATCTTTGTTGTTTGAGCAGACAGTTAGTTGGTGGGGGTGGGGGGGACGCCGCCGCAAAAGTTGCCGGATGAGCCCGCTTCCACTGTTGTCAGCTTTGTTGTCATAGATGAGGAAGCTACTATTGTAGTTTGTCTATTGTAGAGTCATAGCCTACAGATGCATGTAGGCCTGTCACGATACATTTTGCTGGACAATAATTGTCCTACAAATTATTGTCGATAATCGATATTATGGACAACATTTTTTGAGACCGTAAATAAATTAAACAAACAAAAAAAGACCAAAAAAAAATCAATGAAAATAAAATGGACTCTGTCTCTTTTAGCAAAAAAATTACTTAAATACAAATCACAATAATAATCCAAAACAATACAAAATAGACTCGCCTAGCCAAACAAAAACTAAGTTAACAGATAGCTAATAAAATAAAAAAATGTTTTTGTTTTGCGCAACTGCTGTGGAAGCATGACTTTTAAGCTTGACTTGTGCTTCTGCGTAGTGGCTCTCTCCTACCCCTTCCAACACTGCGGCGTTGTGTGACGTGCACCAACAAATCAAAGTAACCTCACATCATGGACAGTAAGGGCTGTGATTTGTCTGCTTTTAGTACATAATTTCCAGTGTGCATACAACTTCTTCAGAGGACGTACGGCAAATGCCACCAACATTTTCAATAAAAGTGATGGTAATTGGTTTTACTTTCAATAACACTCTCCAGCTCTTTTTAGTTGGCATTGTTCAATTGCTACAAAGGAGGCTAACAATGTAACTAGCCATCAAAAGCCAAGGTGGGTGCCAGAAAACCCAAGCGTTTTGGTGGAGAATTCCACGGCACGTCCTCAACACCGACAGACTTTTAAATGGTTTGCAATTGTGTCAGGTGGGAGTGTGTCGTGATTTTGCAGAAACTTAAACCAAACTTTAGTTGGATCTGCATCAGTTTGCTTTTTAACATCCTTAACTCTCATACAAGTGTAAAAAGAAGTTAACAATGAGCAATGCAAGGTAACGTAGTATAGGTTAGGAGGGAAAAAGATGCTTGCAAAGCCAAATGCCACAGCACTCGTCTGGAAATATTAATACTGAGTATGTGAGCCCATCAACACAAACGAGCCAGTATGGCAAAAATTGGTAACAACCTAAAGGGCAACAAAACAAACTTGCCAACCTAAAAAGAAAAATGGTGACAATAATATTGTTTCGTGTCAATTTTTGGGACAATAAACATTTAAAAATGACTCTGCATTGTTTTGTGACTTGGTTAAATAAAAAACTTTGTTTGTCCCGTCATATTTTTTCATTGTACTTTTCTTTAAATTAATGTTAAAATCTCATCTCGTTCTGGTGGACCCAATCTCGTGCATCGTCTCGTGAATTGGGTGTCTCGTCCTCACATATCACACGCTTTGTGGCTGCCCACAGCAGTCCAGCTGAACGCTGTTGTTATCTGTAACACACAAATACTTCTCAAGGCATCAGACACACACACAAATGTATTTATACACAGGCACATGTAAACGCCCCTCCATATTTGAATGAAATAATGTGAGAGATTACTGAAGATGTTTTCTTTTTTTGTTTGTGATAATGGTGTCGCATTATGATGTCTTAGCATTGTGCACATAATGTCTTCAGTGTGAACTGGGATGATAGCTGGGGGATATAGGTCAGCCAAAATCTTACCACGGTGTGGGAGACCAGCTGGAGCCCAACTGAGGTGTGGGCAGTGTAAAGGAAAGTGCTACCAAAGGCGTTAGGGCACGCAGGGATTGCTACGTGCTGCGGACTGCAATAGTGCTAACCACAGGTGATCGGCCTTGAAAGGCATTTCTCGGCATATGCCAACCACATGCTTTTTCACAAAATTGGCCAATACTGATCGGTGGCCAATGGATCGGAGCATCCCTAATTCTTACCCATTTTAGATTTCATGCAAACTCTTTGTTAGCACCAATGTGATAAAGTCACTTGTGGTAAATTGAGGGTTTAAAAAAACTGTATGACAAATTGCATATGATTTAAATGGGGTATGTTTGATGCAAAAGTGCTAACTGTGCAGAAAAACAGATGAAAAATGAGTATGCATTGTGCCATGATGAAAAATACAAGACATCTGCTGAAGATTGAAGACAAAAGTACATTAGACTGTGGGACAGATGTTTTGTCTTTGAGCCAACACTTTCACAGTAAGTCTTGACAGCTAATGAGCGCTTCACCTCTCATCCGGTCAACTCTGCCAGAATGTCCGTACTTTACTTAAGTGTCCTTTTCCTTTCATTCTCTTTTTCGCATCTCATCCCGGAATGCCATTTGGACTCTGTCCCGCTTGGGTTGGTTGCTATGTCATCTGGGCTCAAAATAAATGTAATGCGGGAGAAGGAAGTTCATACTTTGGAGTTGTGAAAAGTGCAAATGTTGAAAAGTGACATTGGCTCAATCAGTGGTAATAGATTTTCCGTTTTAAGATTATTTTGAAAGATGTACACAAAAATGGAGACCTCACTAGCTGCTGTTGAAAGAGATCACTTATCAGTTTCATTAGTCACATGTGTGCTTGAAGAGGGCAACAGAAGCTTATATTGACAGATCCCCTATGTCTCCCCGACACACACACACACACACACACCGCTTCTGTGTTGGAGGAAATGGGGCAATTAAGGACAGCTTGCTACGACTCTGCATGGGGCTAATATGTGTCTCCATAATTAAAAATGAATTACTCTTTTCCTTTATAAATATTCAAGTCCCATTGCACGGTGTGTCACAGCCTTGCTATGGAACATAGGCTGGATTTTCCCCATCTGCACAACATCTGGCGCAGCATTTCCTGAAGCATCACCGAAATAAATTGAGTTTTGTCTGAGAGGGACACGCGTGGCTAGAAGTTACGGATGTTGTCTCAAAATCAAAGCGGGCTTTTTTGGCACATTTGGTGGTGTTTACAAAATCACGACAAAATAGTGGCCTCACTCAGGACATACTGACTTGACTCTGGCTTGGTGGTAGTTGCTACATTAAAACAGTTCTTCTACAAGGCATTGTCCTCTAGGTTTCCATGCCAGTTATATATGATAACCGGCACCTTTTTATAAAATCAATCAATAGCCTTCAACATAATCCCGCGACCGTGTGTCATAAAATTAATGCAATCATTTTCCGCCGTGCTGTATATCACAAGAGCATAGGATAATTGTAAATGCGCGACCTTGTAGAGGAAAAAAATGATATGCTCTTGTGTAAGTAATAGGGGAGTCACGAGACACCTAACCCACTAAACGAGACGATGCACAAGATTGCGTCCGAGAGAACGAGACCAGATCTTAATATTCATTTTAAGAAAAGTAAAATGAGAAAATATGGCTGGACAAACAAACGTCCGAAGAGACAAAAATCCACACAAACACACCACCAAAAAACACAAACAAAAGCAATCATAGCAATGACAATAATAACTACAGAATGCAATTTCGACTTTTTCGAAATTGCGTGTGAATGCCTGAAATGCAGAATTGCAAATGAAGAAGCTTAACTGAAATGTTGTAGAATGGTTGAATTTTGAAATGTAGAATGACTGTAGGAATATTTTGGAAGATGAGCGGAAGCTGTATTGAAATGCTGTCGAAATATATGAATGTTCAAATGTAGAATGAGTGTACAAATATGTTACATGAGCTGAAGCCGAACTGAAATGGTTTTGAAATGTATGAAAGTTTAAATGGAGCATGAATGTCTAAATTTGTTGAATGAAGGTTGAAATGAGTGGAAGTGTAGAAAGAATTGGAAAAACGGAAGAACGGTAGTTCAATGTAGAATGAATGTAAAAATTTGTAGTCTATGCGGAATTGTGCTCAAATGTAAAATGAACAAAGGAAGAGTTTGAATGACTTAAAGAATGCTAGCAATGCTAACATGCTAACGTTAAAATGGTAACACCTAGCATAATATTGCTAGGTGTTGATAAGTGTCTAACCATGAAAATAGCAAAAAAAGTCAGCATGCTAACATTATGCTAACTAATATTAGCATGTTAGCATTGCTAATGTTAGCATGGTAACATCTAGCATGATAGTGCTGTGTTTATCTGTGTCTACCTATAAAAATGGCAAAAAAATTCTAGCATGCTAACACTTAACACGATAGTGCTAAGTCTTTATATATGTGTGTACGTATAAAAATGCCTAAAAATGCTACTATGCTTATGTTAGCGTACTAGTAACGTTAACATGCTAACGCCTAGCATGATAGTGCTAAGTGTTTATACATGTATGTACCCATGAAAATAGTGAAAAATGCTAAATGTGCCGAATGAGTTTAGAAGTTTGACTTCGGAACGAGTCTGAATCGATTGAGAAATGTGGAAGTTGTGGGAATTTTAGAAACATGGAGAAACACAGAGCGATTTTCAGTAATACAGTGAAAATGTGAGGAAATGTGAATATTTACTTTGAAAGTCAATTTCGGTGTGCACCCCTAAATTTTCTGCTTGCGCTCCTAAAATTTTAAGTTAGAGGCCACTGTGCTCCTGGTAAAAAAAAAAAAAAAAATGTTCAAACTAAGTGTCTGCGACATCTAGTGACTGCTGGAAAGGAGACAAGCGGAACAGAAGAAAGGGTCCTGACTCCTGCTAAAAAACATTTGTCCTCCAGCTGACCTACAGTGAAAGAAAGGTGGTGACAAGATGGTCATTTTAGTGAGCACTAGAACTGAATAGTAATTATCACATTGCAGCAAGGGACAGGAGGGAAAAATGATCGTCGATGAAAAAGCTTTCATCACAAAACTCACCCATGAAACCATTGCAAAAATGGTCCGTTTGAAAACCCGCTTATACTGAATATGTTGTAGTTGCTGAATTACTTTGTAAGATTAATTTTCTCCTCCGTAATTTTGATGCCCTTTTTTTCCATTCGTATCAGGAGAATACATCAAGACCTGGAGGCCAAGGTATTTTCTTTTGAAGAGTGATGGTACATTCATTGGCTACAAAGAACGACCACAAGATGTCGACCAGCTGGAAACCCCCTTAAATAACTTCTCTGTAGCACGTGAGTATTTGCTTTCACAGAAACCACTGCATTTTTTCCCCTTGATTCTTGGCAACTCGGCATCCAACTACTTATCCATAGTTGCATTGTTGTAACAGTTACAGTATGTTCATAAACAATTCCCACAGATGTCTACCTTCTTTGAAAAGTGATTATTATTTGGAGCAATCATTAAGAAGCTTGTCCAAATGGATGCATGATTTCAGTATAAAAGTGGCTGATCCTGTCTCTGCATGTAAATTAGAAACTTTTGAAATATTACCAAATTCACCACACTGCCATTGCTTTGAACTTGTTGTTTTGACTCCTGTCATTAATACATTAGATGTCTTCCCTGCATGCATCTTCTCCGACGCTCTACTGTGCGAAAAAATAAAAAGTGCCCAGAGCGGCCTGGCCTGATCCATCTTCTAAAAGTTGCTGCGACAAGTCTGCCAATGACTGAACTCAGCAATTATACAGCCCACTGTTAGTTGAAATGCTTCCTCTTAGACACTTCTGAGTTATCATGGCTATTAGCCGCCTGACTTTTATTTATCTGCTCCGAGGCGCTGCCGCCATCAGCGATAGCGTTGCTTTACAGAGACAGCGACGTCGAGGACACGTGATGCTTTGCGGCTGACGAGGGTGCGGCAGCCGGATTACGTTTCATCCCTGATAGTCATGTTGGATCTCAGTGGTGGTCCACTCTGCTGTCCTCCATCGCTCAGACTGAGGGCATTTTATGTTACTTTCTGACTATTTTACTGACATTTTTCATTTAGGAACAGATGTTAATAGAGGATCAGAAGGAAATCCATTTCCCCAAATGTACTTATTAGATCATTGTTTACAGATTGCTTTCAAGAAACTGGTGATTGAAGAAAATGATTACCGGTATAATCTCTATGGTTGAAACTAATTCTGTTGCACAGTTTAGAGTAACAGAGGCTTATTTTTACTGAGTTTGGACACTGAATGCGAATGTGAGTTGTGAATTGTTTGTCTATATGCGTCTTGTGGCTTAACCACCTTGACCTTAATGAGGACAAACGCAAACGGTATAGAAAATGGATGGATGCATTGACATCAGACATGCACATCTCATGACATTTGCAGAGCATCTGAAGGATTAACTTCACATGTGTGTTTTTTTCACCACCACAGAAGAATACCAGTGATTAATGGCAAATAGGAAATATAAAACAACTTATGATGTTGCCTTTCCTGGCTGCTTTGTACGATATGGCTGTTGTGTGAGTTGACAATAATAACAATAATCATTTTAAAAATGCTTAGAAAATATGCTAATTCAAATGGACTACCAGGTTTAGTATCAAAAGCGGTTTCCTCTGCCAAAGTACAACTTTTATATTCTAAATTGGTCAATGGTGTGTGTGTGTTCTGGTAGAGATGAAGATAAATGGCTATAACTGTGGGTCTGGCTCTCCCCTCTGCTCTCCGACCCCGGCACCTCTCTCTGTCTCCCCTCCCCACTACCTCCCGTCTTTCGGCTAGAATGCCAGCTGATGAAGACGGAACGACCTAAGCCCAACACATTCATCATTCGCTGCCTGCAGTGGACCACTGTCATCGAGCGCACCTTCCACGTCGAGACCCCCGAGGAGAGGCAAGTGAGAAGCATGCGCCTCTTGGCTCACAGAGCAGCAAAAGACAAATCATGTACATGCAGGGCAGCTGTCCCTGATGCTAGAAAACAACACAAAAGTTGTTTTTTAACTTTACACTTGGAACCATTGAAATACATGCATTCAATCATGATTACACACTTGCAGATTGTCCACTTGGCGGAACTCACACTTGAAATTGCCCTTCTGTTGATAAGAAGACAATTATGTGACTGGGCTGCTGGCTTTTCGTAAATGGGCTGATGTAATCTTTTCTGCTGCTTGTGCCTTCCTTTAGGGAAGAATGGACAAAAGCCATCCAGGCAGTTGCAGAAGGTCTGCAGAAACAAGAGGAGGAGATGATGGACTCCTCTCCAGATCCCATGGACATGGAGGTCTACCTGACCAAACCCAGACACAAAGTGGTATGTCTCATTTTGCATGCTGCACCTGTCAACCTCTTTGACTTTCCCAACATCAGCCCTGTGTGGTTTAGCACCAGATAGCATGTCCACCAGGTTCTCCAGCCCCCATGTGTATCATGACATAAAGGTCCAAGGCCACTGGATTGGATGTCCCTCACACAACCATTTTTAACATTTTCAAGGGTCAAGGGTTAACTGAGACACAACCGCATATAGGCTAAACCATTAGAGTGGGAATTGGATGGTGGGTGAAATAGTGCCTTGAATGCTTCTCTGTTGTTGTCAGTGGTATTGTATGTCCTGGCTGGTTTGAGCATGAGTTTGTTTGTAATCAGATGCCGCTTTCTGTCCTCTGGCTCTCCAGACTATGCACGACTTTGAATACCTCAAGCTCCTGGGAAAAGGCACTTTTGGAAAAGTTATACTCGTAAAGGAGAAGGCCACGGGACGCTACTATGCCATGAAGATCCTAAAAAAGGAGGTGATCGTAGCAAAAGTGAGTGGTTGCCAGTGAGATAGTAAAGCAGCGAAAATACTTGGGGGGGAGGGGGGGACATTGGAGCAATGACCCGATACCTAACTATTGTTTTGAGTTGCACAAATGTTCTTTGTGGACTCTTTTTCCAGGATGAAGTGGCGCACACACTCACAGAAAACAGAGTGCTCCAGAATTCAAAGCATCCATTCTTGACAGTAAGGAACCTCTTCATATACCTTAACTTTATTTTACATTGTGATGAGTCTTAGTCATCACGTTGTAGCATTCATTCAGAAAAATAAGGAATGAGGGGCCCTACCTTTTAGTTCTGAGGCAGGTTGTGCTAAATATAAAATGATCCTTATAAAATAAGGGTGTGTAAGCATATTGGATATACTGCATAATGCTTTACTTTTTGTCATTTTCTATGCAGATGTTTTATTTTGAAGTGTAGCACCTCACAATATATTCATTTACATTCAGCTGTTTAAATAATGGTCTTTTTCTCATTTTCTGTCTCCAGGGACTGAAATACTCTTTCCAAACACACGACCGCCTTTGCTTTGTCATGGAATATGCAAATGGTGGTGAGGTAAACTCTCACTTTCTCAACTTTCACTCAAGATTCACTGGTAGTTTCAGTTATAGCCATTTTTCTGCAATAACCAACCTCCCATCTCTTTACCGCCAATCTCTGCTATTTCCTCTCAGCTTTTCTTCCACCTTTCAAGGGATCGAGTATTCTCAGAGGAACGAGCTCGGTTCTACGGTGCAGAGATTGTGTCGGCGCTTGACTACCTGCATGCTGAAAGAAATGTGGTATATCGAGATCTAAAGGTAGATGTAGATATTTGTCCTTTCCAATCCTTGCTTCACCACGCTGTCTTTTTTTAGCCTTCTATTGTAGGAAGGAGATGATCAGTGATTGATTTCCAGATGTCTTGTTTATTTAGAGCTGTGGTGGTCTGTGGCCTGTTTTGTAGCAGGTATCTGTAGCTATACCACTTCCTTTTGCATAGACCAGCCAGGTCAGCATAGCACCCCTCCAACCCCCACACCCCTGGTTCCCTGCCTATTTCCCTTGGGTTTATGAGGCAGTATCTCATCCTGCTAAGCTGCTATTGAAAATGCCAGTGTAGCAGGATTGGATGATGGTACAAATGGTGCTGACTTGCTTGGCCCTGTTGGACACATGAGATACAGCCATCTGACTTAAAACGAATGTTGCCTCAATGTTGCTTCACTTCATCAGACTACATATTTAAAGGGCTCATGACACCAAAATTCATTTTAATGTTATTATTTTCTCGAATGCTGAAATATTTACAGTTTTTCAGGCTTTTGTCACTCCTTCTACAAACTGGTGAAGGAGTGGCAGGTGATGTTTTACACCAGAATTGACTACACAAAAGTTATCGTTCACACCAATGCTTTCTCAATTGTTATGGTCCAGTTTGGAATTAATATCTGTAGTTACATATTTTTCTATATTATGCCTGGGGATGTCTTGAACCACATTTTTTGGCTTCCGATAAGATTTTTTTTTTTATAGTCTTGCCTATCCGATTCGGTACCGATGGTTTTTTCTTTTTCTTTTTTTTTTTTTTATAAAAAGGTTTTGTTACAAACATGAATTTGTGGAATTGAATATGGTTATGAAAATAGCTCTTTCTGAATTTACTTTTTTATTACACAGCATGACCAACAATATTGTTTCGCTTTTGTAACAAACCTCTGTGAGTCAGGTACCTAATCCAATAAAAGATCCAATAAAAGATCAACTCGAAAAAAATGAGTGCAAAATACTTTTAGGGTAGGACTAATCATTTGACATGGTGATAGATCAATTTGTGGTGTGATTTAGAATATATAACTTTTTTTAACACATCTCTCTATGAAATTCATTTTATTTTTTCCTAAATTCCGTTTTTTCTGTTTTAATGTTTTAGAATTCAGTTTTTTACCTTTTCCACTTATTTTACCAGCATAGAGTGTGTGCCATTTGGGTTAGTGATTAAAATGCAAAAATCTTTACATTTATTGATGTAATACATCATGGGTCCATTTTGTAGAGTAATTGAGAAATGGATGTAGCTTAGCTAACTTTTCTAATGGGATGTCAGCTTTTCACACATTGGTACAAAATGTTCAACACACTGTAATGCCCGTGCTTGTGATTAAGGAAGATGTAGTCACATATGTAATTCCAATCGCATTATTAATGTAAGTTATTTTTATGACTTATTTTGTTTACACAATTAGACAAATGTGACAAAGAGCACTCTTATTTTGTGTGTTGAGAATGGCAAATGACGGTTGAGACACGCTGGGTGCCACAAGAAACGTGCCTCTCGTCTTTTTTCACTCAGAACCTGCACTTTGTCAGTGGGCATTGAAAAATGGTCCTTACATTAAAGCAGTAAAACACAACACGGTGAAAATATACTCCTCCAGTCAGTCTGAGTCGCGCACACACACACACACACACACACACAGCTGCACTAGCTAAACGAAGCGAACCCCGCTAGCTTACATTCACGCGCGGTAACAACTTTTGGATTCTTAGATATCTTATATTTAAAGGGACTTTTGCGACAGTTACGCGGATGCCTAGACATGCACCTCTTGGCGGCGTAGCAAGCGACTACCACAGACAAGAACGTGAGGTGCATTAATGAACATCGGGTCATTACAGTTATTATTTTTTTTCCAGGCTAGGAGCCACGACCCACTGAAACCTGCTCCGAAACCCGCTTTTAGGTCACGACCCAGAGTCACTGCTATAGATGATGTTGTGTGTTATTCCTTACGTCACAAACTAACACTAAATCAACACCACCTCTGCAGGCCGCAGCATGTATTACACTCCATTTTGACTTCATTGCCTGAAGACACAATTAATCAGCAGTATATTACACAAAGTCGTAATATATCTTATATAGAGGCAAGTGCATGTTTCCTAATTTTTTGTTTGTTTGTTTTTTCCACCTCAGTTGGAAAATCTGATGCTGGATAAAGATGGACACATCAAGATAACTGATTTTGGCCTCTGTAAGGAGGGGATCAAAGATGGTGCCACCATGAAAACTTTCTGTGGAACCCCAGAATACCTGGCACCTGAGGTAACCTTATTGTGTTTCACTATAACACCTTCTGCCCGGTATATAAGAACAAACACGTAGTGTCTCTCAAAAGTGAGTACACCCCTCACAATTCCAGAATTGTACTATATCTTCTCAAGGGACAATACTACTGCTATAAATAAAATGTAGCTATAACTAAGAGTATTCAGTGTACAGTTGGTAAAGCAGTATAGATTTGTCCTCTGAAAATAAGTCTGTACACTTCTTCTTAGGCAGCAGCCTAAGCAGGGAAGTCTTCCCTCTCCTCAGCCACTTCGTCCAGCTCCTCCCGGCGGATCCCGAGGTGTTCCCAGGGCATTTGAGGGACATAGTCTCTTTAATGTGTCCTGGGTCTTCCCCGAGGCCTCCTACCGGCTGGATGTGCTCTGAACACCTCCCCAGGGAGACGCCCGGGAGGCATCCTGAACAGATGCCCAAGCCACCTCATCTGGCTCATTTCAATTTGGAGGAGCAGCGGTTCTACTCCGAATTTCTCCCAGATGACAGTGCTTCTCACCTTATCTCTAAGAGAGAGCCCAGCCATCCTACAGCTAAAACTCATTTAGGCCGCTTTTGCTCGTGATCTTGTCCTTTCGGTCATTACCCAAAGCGCATGGCCATAGTTGAGGGTAGGAACGTAGATCGGCCGGTAAATTGAGAGCTTTGCCTTTCGACTCAGCTCGTTCTTCACCACAACAGATGGATGCAGGGTCTGCATCACTGCAGACACGGCACAAATCCGCCTGTCGATCTCGCGTTCCATCTTTCCCTTACTCGTGAACAAGACCCCGAGGTACTTAAACTCCTCCACTTGGCTCAGGGCCTCATCCCCAACCCGGAGATGGCAGTCCACCCTTTTCCGAGCAAGAACCATCAACTCGGACTTGGAGGTGCGGATTCTCATCCCACACTCAGCTACGAACTGATTCAGTGAGAGTTGAAGGTCACGATTCGATGAAGCCAGCAGGACAACAGCATCTGCAAAAAGAAGAGACCCAATCCTACAGCCACCAAACGGGAGCCCCTCAATACACTGGTTGCACCGAGAAATCTCTCCATAAAAGTAATGAACAGAATTGGTGACAAAGGGCAGTCCTGGCAGCGTCCAACCTTCTCTGGAAACTGACTTATTGCCGACAGTGTGAACCAAACTCTGACACTGGTCATACAGGGAATGAACAGCCTGAATTAGGTGGTCTGCTACTCCCCACAGAATTCCTCGAGGAACACGGTCGAATGCCTTCTCCAAAACACATGTGGACCGGTTGGGAAAACTCCCATGCAACCTCAAGGACCCTGCCGAGAGTGTAGAGTTGGTCCACACTTCCGCGGCCAGGACGAAAAACAAACTACTCCTCCTGAATTTGAGATTCAGCTGCCTCCGGCTGTCTCAGAGATGGGAGTTGAAACTCCTTCTGATAGCCCATGCTTGACTGTAGACAGGACACAATTATCTTTCTACTTACTTGTTTGCCGGCTATTTAGACAAAAATGGCTGTGTGTTGAGTCATTTTCAGTGGATGGTAAATCTATACTGCGATACAAGCTGTACTCTGACTACTCTAAAGTATATTCACGTTTCATTTCCATAGTCATACATTTATGATAATGCTTATGAAATGGACACAATTGCAATACAATGTAAAACAATCGGTAGATGTAGGCTTTGTACTGTTTTTTGTAAATGTTTTTAAAAGAGGCTGCAGCTTTGTTTTGAACTTTGAAGTGAACACGTGTGCCAAGCTGTCACGTGCGACCTGTGTGGATCCGAAACAAATTTGCAGCGTGTGTCGTCAGACATCAGTTGTTAAGAAGCATGTGGAGCAAAGGACAGCTGTTCCGAAATGCCTTTCTAATCTCCAGCTGAAGTCTGTATGTTAATAAGGGTGCCATGCGCACAGGGCATAGCAGCCTGCTCTAATATTTGCTGTATTGGGAGGGGTGTGGCTACTCCTTGTTGCGTGCAGGTATGACAAGAGTCTGAGAGGCCTGTGTAACTTGATAGTGCATTGTGAGTGTGGGTGGCGTTTATGTGGGAGGCGGAATACAAGCATTTGCTTGGTGGTGTAAAAATGTTTTCCGGGAGAAGCGTGTCCAAGTTGACTCAGTTGCCCCATCGTTGTTTTTAGCCCCCATTTGGAATTTTCTGGATGGGGCGAGGAGGAGGAGGGCCTGTCATTGGCCGTCAGCCCTTCAAGAAACGTGAGCTTCTGCCCCTGGAAAATAAAACCGCATTGGCTACAGCTGTTATGTGGCATCAGGGGAGCCACAGCGTCGTTGCTGCCGCTTCGCCTGCCTTGGCTGACCTGGGCACAACCAAGATACAATATGCTTACTCGCTGCCATATTGGAATACATACATTTCAATTTTATCAGTCAGAACAAACCTCATCAGAACATCATTCCAACTGACCACATCACAATATTTACTCCTTTGCAGCAACACAAACTTACTAATTTCATTTTAAAAAGGAATGAAAAATTCTCACAGAGCTTCACCTGTTCATCCGAGCTCTTCTCAGGACCACTCTCATCTCCACTGAAAAGCCCAGCGTATGACAGCTCCATTCGAGAGCAGGGAGACATCAGGGGCTGTTCACATGGCAACAGGGTTGCTGGCGAGCGTCTCTATGGAGTGCGGCCCAGGCAGTGTTACAGGTTGTTCTGCAGTAAACAATGACCTTGTTGTGTGAGCTGCGCAGGAATGCTGAAATGTCTGGGAATATTCCATTCAGATCAGGGGGGTGGGAGAGATGCAATCACCAGCTCTGGACCAGTGTGCCTCCGGAAAAAGTTGTGGGGAACATTCACTTTGTCACCTTAGAAGTAATTATAGTAAAAATAAAAAAATAAACAGAATATCAACATCTGTGTTGTCCACACATTGTATTTTTTATTACTCTGGGGTTAAAGAAGTCAACTGAACAATGTGTAAACCTTCAGCGCTTAAAAAAATAATTGAATCAAGTTACAGGCTATAAGTTATCATCTATGCCAAAACCACTGGAAACTATATCCTTAACTGTCAGGCGGTTTTGCCCATATATAAGTCTGAAAAAGTCATTCCTAAAAGGCAAAATAACAACGGCTAAAGGAAAAATGTTAAACTGAAATGTCACACTTAAACATGATCTAAAGCTACAGAAACACACAATCAAAAATCGTATTTTTGATAAAAGTATTTTCTAAGCTACCCTAAATTTCGAATTATTGACTGCACCTGACTATAAACGGCATCCACCAAATTTAAAGGGAAAACATTTTTTTGACATGCAGTCTATAAGGCGCAGGTGTCCACGTTGTAACATGTTATATTTACACAGAAAGACAATTTTATTTACACTCTGTGTTCCCAATGTCACTCGCTAGCTTCGGTAAGACGCCAGTTGCTTTTCAGTTCACTTTCAAGTTCAACAGCTGCTGCGGTCCAAGCAGTACAGGCGGAGGCTGGAGTAATTGTACACTTGATTAAACTTGCTTAAGATTTGTCGGATCATAACATGATCACTGCATAAGACTTAAAAATATGTGATATTAGCTTCTATTGCTGAAATGCACGACTTTCTCTTTCGGCACTCTTAGCGTCATGGGAACTGGTAGTTCTTTTAGCCATAAATTAGCTGCATCATCGTTTAAGCCGCAGGGGCCAAAGCGTGTGGGGGGGAAAAGTAGCAGGTTATAGTCCCAAAATGATGGTGTTTAAATAAAAGTTTGGGTGACGAACACATTAGTATGTACTAGTATGACACTTGTTACAGTGCAGACATCCTCCAATTCTGGGTAATGCACATTTGTGTCATCATCAAATTGTACACCTTGATATCATTGATAATGTATAACCTAATGTCGACATTAGAAAATACTACAGGGAAGGAAAATGCCTGGTAGGTTCAATTAGGTAAAGACTTAGTTTGAAGGTTTCTTTCTCAAATAATCCACAAAAGTGCGTTGAAAAAAAAAAAACAAGCACAGATTGATACACATCAGCATTGAATTCATCTTGTCATCCCATCATCGATAACAAGTGTTTTGTTAAACACATAAATGATGTAGAATGACACACAATCAACAGTAGTGTTACATTTTGACACTGTACCGACCAATGTAAATAGATGGTTATGGTTTTATTTTATTTGAACATGCATGCAAGTTACTGTGGAATACATCACATAATTCAATTCCCAGTTCCACCTGTCCAAAGGGAGTAGGAAGTAGGATTTAATCATACCCCCCATCCGTTCCACATTTTGTGTAGTACATATTATTCACTTCCTGTATTCCATATGTGATTTTTTTTAATACACAGAATAATGATACGTTAATGTAACAATATGATGATGTAATTATTATGATTTTTTCACTCTTCATATAATAATACGTATAATAAATAAATAAATAATAATAAATAGACACAAGTCAGAATAAAAATGTGCAGCTTAAATGTCAAACACACATTTAAAGTAAACACATTAATATACATGATTCGAAAGACTGTAATCATACATTAATTTCTTCAAGAAAACTTAATCTGCACCTAAACTGAATCTTTCGCCTTGGCTCAATCTCCCCCTGTAAAGTTGTGTGTTGTGTGACAACATAACCTCCTCGGTGGGGGTAAATATCCATCCATCCAATTTCTATTCCGCTTCTCATTAGGGTCACGGGGGCATGCTGGAACCTATCCCAGCTGACTTCCGGCGACAGGCGGGGTACACCCTGGACTGGTCGCCAGCCAATCGCAGGGCACATATAGACTATGTTTTTAAAAAATGAATGTTAATGAATGTCATTTCTTGTATCGGCCCCTTTCTGTGCCCCTCTTCTGAGCTCCTTAGGGGTAGTGTAACAGTGTTAGTCTGACTCAGGGGCCCAAGCAGGCAATCCTGCTTACGTATATGAGGGATGAGCTTGGCTCCTGCGCTCCTGGCAGCTTCACAGCTGTGGCGCTCTTCTACATATATGGGGCAGCTGCAGGCCCAGCTGTCGCACGGTGTGAATCACACGACAGCAACGCTGGAAATAGAGACGGCCTAGTAATCCAAGCCCTGACTGGGCTTCACGTTACTCCCCCCCTGCTCTCTTGGTCGTCCTCCGTGGTTCTTGCAGACACATGTGTGCACGCACAGCGCAGTTTTGTTCCTTTTAGGGACACATGCCGTCATCTGTTTTCCAGGACACTCCTGGCCCACGTACTGTTTTGTCCATATCTAATTCTATTAATCCACCCACGTCTTTTAAGTGAAGCTGCTATTCTTGGGTGTGAATTGCCCTCCATCACCCTCCTTCAGCTTTAAGAGGACAGGCTGTTCTTTTTGTCTTCATTTCACCTTCAACATCCGCCTGGAGAGGTAGAATCCAGTACATGTCTCCAGGGACTTTGGAACAACTGTGCTCAGCAGCACATTATTCATGCAACAGGTTGCGCTCTTCACTGAGCACACCACCAATAGAGTTTGTCTCATTAATTGTTTCCTATGAGACAAAATACTTTCCATTTTTTGACCAGTGCTGTGCACATTTGATAGTCTATGTACAGTAGCCTGATCTGTGTTTGTTCACTCACATTTGCTTATTTTAGCGACTTGCACACCTCAGCACCATGTTGATGCGTATGTGCGGAGGGCCCTGGGGTTATTAAATATGCAGGGCTCCAGGGGAAACACTATCCTTGCTCCTAATGCGAGATGTGAGTCAGTGTTGGCCTGGCCTGCCTCAAAACCACAGATCTGGAGGGAGACCAGGTGATTTTGGTAACACGTCCTATGGGTATATTTACCTTCTAAAATGATACATTGGTTTTTGTTATTAATTTAGAGAATAGTTATAGTTTTACATGTAGAAAACTTAAAATTGCTAAATACTTATCAATGACAAATGGATGGAATTAATTATGAATTTATTTATTGTTAATGTGGACTTCTAAAAGACCCTGGCAAGATCGTATTCAATGGTGTTTTTCACCTTCTTTGTCAAATTTCTGGTGCACGCAACTTTCTTTGGCCCCATGGCGGCTTATTTGGCAGTCCCACTCAATAGAAAATACACGGACAATTAGTGGGCAACGCTAGGGTGCTTTGTTTGGCTGCTCCATTTCGCGAAACGGTACAGTACAGGGAAAATAGTTTTTTTCAGCAAAATTTTTGGACAAAAACCGAATCATACAAAAACTGGGGCATACAGAAACC
The DNA here is from genome assembly GCF_027744805.1 of Dunckerocampus dactyliophorus. Lineage (NCBI taxonomy): Eukaryota > Metazoa > Chordata > Actinopteri > Syngnathiformes > Syngnathidae > Dunckerocampus > Dunckerocampus dactyliophorus. The sequence continues at coordinate 15,025,145 of NC_072831.1, forward strand.
GAGGTTTGACTGTACCTCTCACTATGGAGCAGTGCAGTTCTACACCACTGTTAACTACAAGTGCAATAATGAACATAAATACCTCTCTTCTTAAAAATAGGTTTTGTCTATTCAGTTCTTGTATTAAATCATTTGTGCATCTACAACTTTACTGTCAATTGTCCAAAGGTACTCGAGGACAACGACTATGGCCGTGCTGTGGACTGGTGGGGTCTTGGCGTAGTGATGTACGAGATGATGTGTGGCAGACTGCCTTTTTACAACCAGGACCACGAGAAGCTGTTTGAGCTCATCCTCATGGAAGACATCCGCTTCCCACGAACACTCGGTCTAGAGGCACGCTCGCTGCTCTCTGGACTTCTCAAGAAGGACCCCATGCAGAGGTGAGACTCGTCCAGAGTTTGATGTGAAAGTGAAAAGTGAAAATTCATAAAAAACACTTAAATTTGTTAATTATATGGTGTTGATGATATAATGGCTAAACATTAAACTAAGAATGTTTAAAGCTAACGAGATTGTTGAAAATAGCTTCAAATGTGCTACAGGTATGTATTATTGTATACTATTAATGTATCAACTTCATGCAAGTTTCCCTAACCCATATTTAGTCAACACACAGCTCAGAGTTGTACTAGGAGTTTCTTTAAACAACAATCTGCATTGTGAAGTGCAGAGCTCCACCATGGATGTCCACCTTTGTCCTGTAGAGGGTAGTAATGTCCACCACCTTACTAGGATCTGAGTTGATCTTACTTTCCGCTTTCGATTCCCGCTTTATCTCATGCCGCTCTCTTCCACAAGGTTTTGTGAAAACTGGTTTGTTGATTTTTTGAATTGTGCCGGTAACAAATAAATACACTTACACAGGCAAAAACATCTTTTCTTTTTGTCTACAGTTTGTGTATTTCAATTTCATTCAGTACTGGAGTCATTCTTAAGCCTTTCCATTGTCAAAGGTCACAAAATATGCAACTTGCACATCCCACTTTTCAACACACTTTCCTTTTAATACTGGCATGGTTTGCATGGGTATGGTAGTTAAACACACTGCTGTCTGTAGAGAACAGTCACTTTCATTTAAATACAGGCGGTTTTCCAAGTTTTGGCTTTTCGTGGGTACGAGCGCACCCACTTAAATTAATGAAATACTTTAATTTGCGTTACAGCACGGTGTGCTGCTCACGCACAGCCGCATTACTCTCAACACTGGACTGTCGTGACCATCATTAAGGGTAAAGATCGTATTGAACGTTGTAAGGATGACGAGGAGGCGGTCAATCAACAATTTCGAAACAGGCTACTGTCAGCCAAAGCACACCAAAACAACATCAGCAAACTCAGCTGTCCTCTTTGCACGCAGCCACACACAGTCAGGATCATGTCATGTTAAAATCACAAAATTCTTTAGCACTACACATAACCGCCAGGTCGTTGATCCTCTTGGCAGTGACAGTGATAACTAATGCAGTGGTCTTATTATTGACATGGAAAGGTTGCTAGGGCTTTGGCTTTTATTTTATATTACTTTTTTATTAAATTGTTGTATTTTGTGTTTTCTTACTGTGTCTTATGTCATTTGTGTGTTCTGTGTATAGTGTGAGTGACTTATAGACCAAAACTCAACTTAGATTATAGTCTAGGAACGTAACTCGCACATAACCCAAGGACCACTTGTATGGTGGGTATACAGGGTTATTCAAAAAGGATGAACCGATTTCATTATGCAATATTTTATTGAGGAAAGCAATATAAAACTCCAGCCAAGTCACAAGTATTCTACTCACAATCAAGTTTTATTTCTTGTCCACCACCTGCAGTACAGGCAACATCAATGCAATAAAAGAATTCCTCCCAGACGCGTATTAACATATCACCACTGAGTTGATCGCTGTTGTTATTCAGTGTTTAAGGTCATCGTGGTTAGTGGGTAGCAATGGAACACAAACAAGATCTTTCACATATCCCCGCAAGAAAAAAATCACACACGGTGAGGTCTGGCAAAGCACAAAGAGTAAGGTCTCGGGCCCCCTTCCGACCAACGTTGCCGGAGGAACGACGCGACGACAGCGCCCCTGTGGCAGCCATTCTAAACGTAGAAAACCTGTCTTTCAAATGGTCACTGACTCGTTCTATGATGATGCTTGAGAACTGAAGCAATGCGTCATGAAATTGGTTCATTCTTTTTTAATAACCCTGTAGTTTTCTCCGTGTGATTGCACTTTGTATTTACCAATGGCTGTAAGTTTATATGTATATTTTCTAATTATTAATTTGACATATGTCCTGACATCTTCTGTAATATTGATGTTCCAGGTTAGGGGGCGGTCCCGATGATGCCAAGGAGATCATGCAGCACAAGTTCTTTGCTGGGATCGAATGGCAAGACGTTTATGAAAAAAAGGTCCATTTCATAGACCCACTTGTCTTCAAACACTTTCGCAAAATGTACTGTTCTCGCTGACATGTTTCTCTATCGTTCGCCTCAAACAGTTGGTCCCACCCTTCAAGCCCCAAGTTACCTCGGAGACAGACACACGATATTTTGATGAGGAGTTCACTGCACAGACCATCACGATTACGCCGCCCGGACAAGGTAAAGCTAAACTTGTGAACGTTTGTGTTATCGAAGTAAATGTTACAGCTAGTGATTACATTATTTATATTATATTACGTTTATTTATATTACGTTATTTACTACCACCTCTGTTTATTGGTTAAATTACAATAAATAAGCTGGTAACATATAATTTTTTTGCAGTGAAACAATAAACATATGACAAAACTATTTTGTTGAATAGATGCCATTATAGTATATATTTTTTAAACTGTAGAGTTAAATAATTTCTTCCAGGACACGGTTGACCTTCAATTTATTTGGATTTACAAAATAGCTCTTTCCATAATGGAAAGTACCCGGAAATGATTCCATTCCAAGCTGTTGTCCAACTAAAACCTACAGCAGTACAGCAATTTTTAAAGTAACATTTTAACGTTCATAATGCTCATCAAAGTGTAAAACAAAATGTAAACACAAAACATTCAATCTTAACTTCAGTGACAAAGATGTAATATGAATGCACGTCCCCTTAAAGATGTGCCTTGCACAATAACGTTTAAAAAGAAGTGAATCGATAAGCATGCGACCATACTTGACACAGCAAGTAATATGATGGCGCAGGAGTCTCTTTTGATATTTTTTTACACACCTTGTCAAGGCTGGTTCTGCTTTTTTGGAATAAGTGTTGCCAAAGAAAATAAAAACGTGAACAGTTAATTCCTTTAGGATCACTGACCTGAGGTAAGTATGTGAGGTACTCTGATGTCTTGTGTGGCATCCTGCATTGCAGCAGTTTTGTATGCCTTACAGTATCGGTATTTGGATACTATACCAGGGTAAATTTTCTAAACCACCTGTGGAGATTTAGGATCCACAAGCCACATTTGTGCTTTAGTGTTGTCAGTTTGTTTTTGTCAGGAAACATAGTTTGAAAAATATCAGCAAACGTAGCCAAAAGAGTGTCAGCGAACGTAGCTGTCTCCACTCATGCACTGCAGCCGTCCTCCTCACTCGCGCTGTGCACACACACACACACACACACACACACACACACACAGGCACTCCGACTAACACGTTCACAGGTGCACAAAACAGCTGGACATCACAAACTCTTCCAACTATACAAAACTTCTACACTATCATACTTGCCTGTGAAGAGGAGTTTATTTCAGAACTCAAAAACTCATATTCCAATATATTTGTGTTAAATATCGATATACGATATATATCACGATATTTCTTCCACAAAGTGAGTTTCACTTAAAATTTAAAAAATCTTCTACAAAAATAAATATAGAAAAAGTCAAATATAATCATCAGTCTTCTTTATAGCAAACCTTTAGCTATGCTCAAATCCTCAGCTAATGCCAAAAGAACAAAATAACAAGATATGACATCATGTGCCTCGTTTAAGAGGACATTTTTAAATTCAGCAGCAACTCAAATACTTTCGGGGCTTTTTGTTGGTTTGATGCCTGATTAATCATGTCTTTCACAGCACTAAGGGTACAATTAGGGATGTCCCGATCCACATTTTTTGGCATCCGATTTATAGTTTTGCCGATCCCATCTGATCCAATATAAATCTTTTTCTCTTTTTTTCATATAAGCTTTTGTTACAAACATGAATTTGTGGAATTGTATATAGTTATGAAAATAGCTCTTCAAAGCATTAAAAATATTATACAACCAAAGTATTGCTGAATGTACATTTTTGTTACACAGCATGACCAACAATATTGTTTGGCTTTTGTAACAAACCTCTCTGAGTCGGCTCCCTAATCCAATAAAAGATAAAATTGGAAAAAATGGGTGTGCAAAATACTTTGAGTAGGACTAATCATTTGACATGGTTATAGCTCAATTTGTGGTGTGATTTAAAATGTGGCTTTTTTTTTTTTTTTTTACCAACTCTGTTCAGCGCAACAGTAACTTATTGACAGTCCGTAGAATAAACAACCAGCAGTTAGAGTAGCACTCCCTGTGCGAGCAGTGGCGGAGCCAGTAATTTTTCATTGGGGTGGCCAAGGTGAGACTATTACTCACATAGGGGTGGCAATAAGTTGATACCTGAAATGTCTAGATGGCCGGCGGGATGGCTGGAAAGTGAAGCGCAAATTCAGTCTACTGTATATCGACATGAACGATATGTTTGTTTTTTATATTGTGCTTAAAAGAAATATTTTTTAAATATCATTATATCGCCCAGCCCTACCCGGAAGTAAGATCTTCAGGATCGGGATCGGCTGCCGATCTGCTGTATTTGTGAGGATCGGATAAAACTGGTTTCCGCCACAAGATTGGGCCGATCCGTTTGCCGTAGCTACAGCGGTAGTTCCCTTTCACTTTGCCCGGCCTGCTGCGTCATAAACACTACTAAACATGTCGAAACGTGGAAACTCCTCTGTTACGGCGCGTGAATGGAAGCTAGCGGGGTTTGCTTAGTTTAGCTAGTGCAGCTGTGTGTGTTACATATACATACACATTAATATGTTACATTAATAACGTGATTGAAATTAAATCTGCGACTCCATCTTCCTTAATCACAGGCACGGGCATTACAGTTTGTTGAAGATTGTGTACCAATGTGTGAAAAGCTGACATCCCATTAGAAAAGTTAGCAAAGCTACATCCATTTCTCAATTACCGGACAAAATGGGCCAATGATGTATTGCATACCTTTTAACATAGGTTGTTAAAAAAAATCGTATTCTAAATCAAACCACATTGATCTATAACCATGTCAAATGATTAGTTCGACCCTAAAAGTATTTTGCACGCCCATTTTTTTCAATTTTATCCTTTTATTGGATTAGGGAGCTGACTCACAGAGGTTTGTTACAAAAGCCGAACAATACTGTTGGTCATGCTGTGTAATAAAAAAAGTAAATTCAGCAACACTTTACCGGATCGGATTGGCAAGACTATAAAAAAAAATCAGATCGGATCAGAAGCCAAAAAATGTAGAACGGGACATCCCCAGTAGAGACAACTATGTTCGCTGGTATTCTTCTAGCTGCATTTGCTGATATTCTTTTGGCGTGGCGCATATTAAAGAAAACAGATCTCTGGTCATTTACAGATATCCACATTTAGGTATTGGGATTGGATCAAAAGTGAAAAAATGTGGTCGGTGCATCCATACTTACAGCCATATTTTTCCACCAACAGTTTTTACAACCTCAAGGCAAAGTTTGACTGTCATTACCTCACATTTGGCTTAAGTTGCTGTTTTCCCTGCGCTTCCCTCCAGACGACAGCATGGAGTCTTTCGACAGCGAGCGGAGGCCCCACTTCCCTCAGTTCTCCTACTCTGCCAGTGGGGTGGCCTGAACCACACTTCCACATTCCTCTGGTCCTACCATCAACCCCCACCAAAACCCTCTCCTTCCGCCTGACTGCACCCTCTACAAAGACTGGGGCCTCTGCCTCGTCCTCCCAGCATTCTCTGCGCATAGCCATCGCAGAACATCACCTCGCCTCATCTCCCAACTTGTGTTCTCCAGGAAGCAGGAAGGGCAAGAGGACACAAACAGAGCCGTGTTTTTTTTTTTTTTCCTGTGCAAGCATGCAGTTAGCACTAGTCTTCGTCTCCTGGTTGTCATGTTGTCTAGCTTGCAGGCATCCACACACACACACACACACACACACACACACACACGCAAACAAACAAAACACACACACACACACACACACCATAAGTTTTGATGCAAATATTGAGCCACTGCCGCGAGTTGCAAGAAGGGCTGTTTTTTTTGTTGTTTTTTTAAATCCTAATTGAGCAGGAGTCAATCATTTCAAGTAGAAATAATAAATAGTACCATGGACCAAAAATATACAATAGTCTGGTGTGTGTGCGTGTGTGTGCGCGCGTGTGCCTTGGTTGGCTCCTCTCCAAATCAAAACCAAACCTTTCAAGACATTTACCTGAGTCTCAAAAGCGAATGTACCATTTCAAATAAAGTCCTCCTTTCCTGCATGTAACACCTTAGTGAGTGTAATGAATCAATTGTGTGAAAGGCAGAGGAATGGCAAAGGGTTTGATTACTGTTAAGGTAAACCTCTTAGATCTAAGTGTTGGCACACAAAGATGTTTCTAGTTCTCGTTGCCTTCCTTGCTTTCTCAATGCTGCGCAGCGAACTGATCCGAAACGGTCGGGCCCTCGCTGACCCCTCAGAACCTCTTCTCTCCTGTAGTTTGTCTTCTAGTAAAGAGTATTGGGTGTTTTTCATCCAGTGCTTCCTCTGCAGCCTCAGTGAGGTCACTTTAACATGATACATTTCTGTAGTAACACAAAGTGGGCTTCAGGGGAAAATACACCAAGAGTCATCTTTCATTTGCGTCTTACAGGGAATTTGTGTCCCTTCACCAACTTCTTATTTATATGAGACCAGCATTTAACTTTTATTAACAAGTTTTAATGTGCCAATGAAATGCACCTTGCTGCCCCAAAATGATTGTATCTGGACTTTGTATTTTGTGGTTGGTAAAGACTAAATTGCTATGTGATATTCAAATGTTGGGGATAAATTAAACCCTTTTTAAAACATGGCTGCGGCTAAACTGGGATCTTTCAAGTGTGATGAGAGTTTTCCAATGTGGTTAAGATGACAGATAATCATTTTTCAAAAGTGCATTATGCCTTATTGAATGTAACTGTTTTTATTCTACATTTTCATTTCAAACGTTTTTGTTTGGGGTTTTTTTGTGTGTTTTAATCTGATTGTTGCTTATTCCTATGCACACCCCCTTTTTGCTGTCACCTTCTGAAAAATAGGGAAATTCATTTATTTTATTTTTATTGCAACTTTTTTTGTACCTGCCCTACCATAATATTCACAAGACTGAGGACACCAGCTTTAGTAAACAAATAATATAAACTTTGTACACTGTTTTTACTTGTTTCTTTCAAACTGATGGAATAAAAGGTCTTAACAATGCAATTGTACAGACTCCTTTTTTTATAGGAAATACCATTGTTAATATTCAGTTGAGCAAGTCTCTTTTTATTACAGTGTATCTTCTTACTGGACAGCTATACTGTATACAGTACTTTAGAATAGTCTGTGTACAGCTTAGATAGCAGATAGACTTCTGCTCAAAAACCTCAGCAGAAATGGCATGCTGCAAGAGACCTTACTTATGGAGCGTGACGGTCCGACCGCGTTGAAAGACAGAAACCTTTTTTGCCTTTGCCATCAAGAGATCAGGACAGTTGTGACTTGTGTTGTTTAGACAATAATGACTCTGTGTTGACTTATGTTAAGAGGACTACATTTATACTGATATGGAAGCTGTACATAGACTACTCTGACTGATATCAAAGTGCTATTTTTATAGTCTCTCTTTAGAAGATGTAATAAAATGCTTGCTGAAGTGTGAGACACTGCATATAACTCCTTGATAATAACTCTCAATATGATGCAGTGGTTAGCATGTTGGCCACACAGTCAGGAGATTGGGAAGACCTGGGTTCGAATCTCCGTTGGGCATCTCTGTGTGGAGTTTGCATGTTCTCTCAGTGCGTGAGGGTTTTCTCCTGGTACTCTGGTTTCTTCCCACATTCCAAAAACCTGCATGTTAGGCTAATTGGCGACTCTAAATTGTCCATAGGTATGAATGTGAGTGTGAATGATTGTTTGTCTATATGTGCCCTGCGATTGACTGGTGACTAGTCGGCCAAAGTCAGCTGGGATAGGCTCCAGCACACCCGCGACCCTGGTGAAATAAGCGGGCATAGAAAATGGATGGATGATGCAGTGCAGTTCCACACCACTGCAAACTACAACGGCAATAAATCAATGAAAGTCATGAATTAAATTGAATGAATATCTTTCTCACAGTGTCGCGCAAAACAAACATTATTGTTTATTTAACAGCTAGAATTTCTAATATAGCTCTCTACCATAAAACTACCATAGCTTTCATGGGTACCTAAAAAATCAATATGATCTGCTCCAGAGAAACATATCTTACTTTGTGTCAAAATTCATTCACAAAGGACCTGACTATGCATGTCTTGTCTCTGCAGGCCCTCGCAGGTCCTTGTCTGGGGCTCTGCAGCTGGTCTGACACGAGAAGGATGCTGTCCCCCTTGCCTCAGCCAGATGGTACAGTCTCTAGAGCAGATGTTGACAGCCAGGCCTCACAGTCTGTCTTTTGCCAGATGCAGTGCACGGTGCCAACACAGCAAGCTTTGGACCAGTTTGGCCCGGCTCACCTGACTCCAGATGCATGGAAAAACCCACCTGGGTGATACTGTGCTGGTGTGGTGTGTGTGTTAGCAACCATCACAGCATCACAGTATCAATTCGTTACTGATTGTAGCACAATGAAATGGTGCATGGTTGATGGGAAGCTGTATTCAAGTCTAAAGACAATTTCAGAACCTTCGCCAACATTAAAGGCTTTTTTTTACAAACTGTCACAAATTGAAGTTCACAATTTCATTTCTACAAGGCGTCTTCAACCCTTCACTGTTGACTTAGGAATCACATGAACAAATGATGAACTGGTTCCACATATTGATTCACTTTGTTTTACCGTGACACAAATATTAAGGTACAACGTGTCTGTGCTGGAGTAGTTCCAGCATCCACACCATGTGATATAATATTCTTGGGGTGATGTTTTAAACTATTCTTTTCTTATTGAAATTACGGCTTTCTGGCTTATAAGGCATTACAACAAATTAGCTGATTAAGTTATTTATTTTTATGCGGTTCATGCTATGCATTTTTAACATCGCGGCATACAACGTTAAAATTAGTCTAGAGCGCTCTCTTGTGGTGACTGTGTTAACCTTACTTTTCAGCATATTGGCGTTGGACGTTGCATATAAACGTTAATATACATTTACGTTGTGTAAGAGGACTTTAAACAATTAATAATTTACCTTAAACAAAATTAGAACCGTGTTTGTTGCATTTCCAATTATACAAAAGTTATCTTTGCTTGAATGGGGAGGAAAATGTTGAATATTTATAAGAAAATCGTTGTCACACAAAACCTAATCGATATTGTACATTTTTAAAAGTTTCTGTTTGTTCTGAGCTTCCGTCAAACTGGATAAGCAAAGTCCTCGCTGGTCGAGACGAAGATCGTCTCTAAAATAAGGACGATACACTTTAGGTTAAAAAGCAGTGGTTTTGTTGCTTTAGTCTGTGGTTTTGTAAGTCCGGCTTTTTATGAGGTTTTCTTGTGTAAATTCATAAATGCAATACAGAGAAACATCTGTTTAAATATCACAGTTAATTGCGTTGAAATAAACATGAAAAAGGAGCAGCGAAATGGTTAATGAACGCTCTCTATTTCAGAAATTTTGCATCAGAGTGAGAACTCTTACTTTCAGTACTGTCTTAGTGCGTTTGACCGGACTTGTCAAGCTACGTCATCGTGTAGGGAGGAGAGGCGCTGGAGAGTTTCGCCGGGTTGTCATTCCCCGAGGGAAAAAAGAGGGTGTGAACGTCATTTACCTGGCCACCGTCACCTGGTGCTGTTCATATACATGTCGGTCGTCGAATTTCATTTTTACGAAGACGCTAAACGCTGGCTTCGCTCAGGAGTAAGACGGAGAAGGCTTTTCAGGTAGGTTCATGCTCAGTGAAAAACACACGGAAAAGCTGGTTTCGGTCCCTTCAGAATTTCACAACCATAGTCCAAGTCTACCAAGTGAAACAGTCGTCACTGTTCATCTGAAATACGGAAGCGAGTTGTTTTTGTCTGTTTTGAATATATAGTTTAAATCTGGCAAGTATGTGTTTCAGTCGCAAAGGAATAAGGTTACAAGAAGCAAAAAAGCTAGCATTGGAAGTTTCCCATTTAGCTAAAGTTCCACGAATGTTTCACATTGCAACAAGATTCGCAATGACCACTGAGGACTGGATTTATAATGATTTATAGTCTCGTGCACACCCGTTAATCCTTTACCTGCCAGATCCGTCGCCATTGCATGGAATATGTTTACCGCATGCTCTTTAGTGAAGTAACTGCCAGACCGGAATTATTTGGATAAACAGGTCTAACCAAAACTAGGTGAGATGAGTACTTCCGCTCTTTAATCGCAACATAAGTGTGTCTTCCTGCCCACAGCCACACAGGTGTTCACTTCTATTACTGTCACCTCCCAGTGATTCTTCCCTTATGTGTTGTTTACATCCTAGGATGCCAAGAAGATCCTGACTCGCAGCAGCACCAGGATGAGCGTGACGTCATGGTTTCTGGTCAGCAGCTCTGGCACACGCCACCGGTTGCCACGAGAGATGATCTTTGTGGGCCGGGATGACTGCGAGCTAATGCTGCAGGTGTGTAACTTTGTTTGTTTTACTTGGGAGGTTTCAAAGAGCAGCACTGTGTAGTATCAACCATGCTCTGTATAAAATGTAGACGTCTGATGGGGTAGCCATTTAAAGTGTCAAACACTAGGCACAGCCTCCCCTGGTAGCAGGTACAGTATGCTATGAAACTATTTACCAAGCCCATAATTTGATTAAAAAGTTGCTGTGGTTCACAGGCATGCACAACTGGATTCAGGCAAAAAAGAGCTCAACCAACTGATGCAGATGTTCAGTTGATTTGGTTTAAAGGCCTTCTTACTCAGCACATAAACTTCCAAACTACTTAACAGTTTAGTACTTTGAATATTTTCCATAGCTCTCCATATTCAGTGTGTTTGAGAGAGACTATCCTGTCGTATCAAATAACGCCGGCCCCTCCAACTTGCGTGTTTGGAATTACCGAGACAACTGTTGTCGGAAGAGTATCCAAGTCTTAAACTAGCAATTAGGCCACATATCTCCCTTTTTTGTTCAGTTTTTTTGTCTCCAGTTCAATGGCCTATTTGCTGTTTCCTTGTGCTGCAGTTAACATATTCTCTCTGCTAAAGCAGGGCAAAGTGATTTGTCCCAAAACTGACAGTGAGGAATGTGTTAGTGTTGCAGCACAGTTAACCTAATCAAGAACGTAAACTGTTTAATTAACCCACAGGCTCAGGGCAAGCACGCTATTCACCAGAAAGTTGACAGAGCAGATAGGACAAGAGACAATGCACATCAGAGCGGCTTTTTCCCTCCAGATAAAAGGCCCATTGAAGTTGTCAACAATTTTGCTTGGTAGTCAGTTGTCATGATTATTGTAATGTGGAGGCCCTGAGTGGTCAATGAGATGAGAAAAACAGTGAATAAAACTGAATTGCTTCTATAGTAATTGACAGAAGCATATTTACCCTGGTTAATGCAAGGGGGAAGAGAGAACGCTTATACATGTTGGCATATACGGTGTATTATATTATTTTAAAATTCAAACCACTTACATTTTTTTACGGAAATTTTAAAAATACAGTACTCCCTGTGTGATATGCTTTTATTCTTTCTCATACATTCTCCCATAATAATATATTAAAACTCAGTCTTGATGGTAGGCAGAATTCTGTCCTTAAGTTTCTGTAATTTTTTTTATCACATGGCACAACAGAAAATTATTCTTTAGCTGTGTTGCAGGTGCAGTAATGTAGATCAACATGATAGTTTAGAATTATTATTATGGTAGAATTATTCCTGGTCACATCACATGGTGTGCAGCCACTTGTTGCTAGGTAGAAATCAGTGCTCAATATGCCGTTTATTAGGCAAGTTGGGTCTGACGGTGCCGCTGCATCACACAGCAAAGAAAGGACAGTGAGAGTTGGCAGCAACACAAAAATTTACACAAAAATCCTGCAAAATAGTTGCATCAGCTCTGGTGCTACTTCCCACAGGAGGAAAATTGCCAGCTGGGTTTGTACAGAAAAGTAACAGGCGAAAAAAGGCTGCAAATGCACGTTTTTACAGGCAGTGTAAATGTGGGTAAAGTGGGACGTAGAGATTTCTCCAAAGAGACAAGTTTATCCACACACTTTAATTTTACAATTGAATGATAGGGTGAGGAGCACTGTCATCCAGGAGAATCTTGGAATACAGCCATTGTTTCCTCCACATTGAGAGGAGCCAGATGAAGTGGCTTGGGCATCTAGTTAGGATGTCTTCGGAATGCCTCCCTGGAGAGGTGTTCAGGACATGTCCAACCGGTAGATTTCTAGGGGAAGACCTGGGACACGTTGGAGAGACTGTCTCCCAGCTGGCCTGGGAGACATAGTCAGGATCCGTCAGGAGAAGCTGGACAAAGCAGTCGGGGAGACGGAATCCTGGGTTTCTCGTCTTAGGCTGCTTCCCCTGCAACCCGACCTCGGATAAGCGGAAGAAGATGCATGGATGGATGGAATCACTACTCTGTATTAAATATGAAAGAATAAGCTCTTTCTTTTTTTTTTTTTTTTACCAAAGCTCAATTGCTTGATCTGGTGGAGCACTGCCCCACTGTCACCTAATCCAAAATCTATCCTCTGTCTTTTGCAGTCTCGGAGTGTTGACAAACAGCACGCTGTGATCAACTATGACCCAAACACAGATGAGCACATGGTGAAGGACCTGGGCAGCTTGAACGGGGTGAGTGATTCAGGTTTGACGGAGGCCCTCTGGTCTACACTTGCTGTTCCACAAACTGCTCCTTAAGCACACAATGAGAGCAACCATTTGTAGACTAGTGGTAATCATTAGCCTTTTCTTTCAAAGTTTTAGCGCTGGATTCCTGTGTTGCCTCTCTGCTGGCTCATTATCTCCAGTGAGCTGTCCATGCAGTGGTCAGAGAAAGTGCTTATTTTTCTCCCACAGTGTCTTTTGGCTGTGGCTACAGCAGCCAAATTAATCAGAGCAGAGCAATGTGAGAACCTGTAACAGTAATTCAACATGACTTTTATCCTCACATAGAGGACTGAATAAAGCGGCTCTTTCATTCTCCCCCCAGACCACTGTTGTCCCGTAACATAGACACAGATCTCACTGATTTGTAGTTTTTACAGAAGATAACGCAGTAATAGGCAGTTTCACTAGGCCACTTCTACTTAGTTGACTTTCACTTTTACGCATATCTCTGCCAATGGCTACCCTTGCATGGACATAATCTCATCAGAGTTTAATGTACTGCTGGATTAGGTTTCAATGGGAAAAGTGCCAATTGCAAAGCAACTTACGGTATTTGCCTGCATGCAACAGTGAGCGAGAATGCCTATCCACTTCATTTAAATACAAGGTTGATCTTTATACTTCTGTTTTTTTTACAGACATTTGTGAATGACCTCAGAATTCCGGACCAGACCTACATCACCCTCAAGCTTTCAGATGTCATTCGCTTTGGCTATGATATCCTTTTTTATTCCTTTGTCATTCCTAATATTACTGATATCTATATCTATACTATATAACTATCATATGGCATATTGTCTGTGTCTAACTTTAATTCACCCTGTACTTCAGCCCAGGCTGATATGAGGCAGCACTAGGCTGTTGTTTGCATCACAAATATCTACCATTTTCCCTTTGTTGGCCACTGCCTGCAAAGGCATGTTAATCCCCTGTGGTTTTCCAGTCAGGGGTTTTAGATTATTGTCAAATGTGGACCGAAAATCTCCTGCACCCTTTGACCCCACCCCTCACAGCGGAAAGCCTGTGGGAGGTGGAGTTTAGTTTAGATATGGCGGAAAGCTCTTTTGAAGTACAGTGACATTTAGGAATGTTTGTCACCATAACTGAATACACTGCACATGGTGTATTGTGTTGAACTGTCCTCCCTTCCTACCTTCCTACATAGAGTATTTGGCGTAAATAGTGTTTCTTCATGGGGCAAAGTTGCACATTAGTGACTGTTAATATATGAACAGATGGTTGATCACATCTGGCATGTTGTTCTACTTTAACTGGTGCACACATACTCATGTCTATATCCTGGAGAAGAATCAACACAAAGTCCCAGAGGAAGCTCTCAAAGTAAGTAGGCTTTTCAGACGAGCAGTAATAAAATATTTGACATTATTTCACTAATAAAATACACATGGAACTACAGATTGCTTAGAAATGTAGGAAATATTCCTAGTTGGAGGTGTGTGTGCGAGAGTTGTACCTTGTGCAGAACGTTCCTCACGTCCTGTTTCCCTTCTTTCATACCATTTGCAGCATGAAAAGTACACCAGTCAGTTGCAGCTTGGCCTAAAAGCCCTTGAGGCCCGTGTAAAGGACAAGCAGCAGGTCCAGAGCACAGAGAAAAACAAAGAGGCCGTTGCCAATGTCAAGCTACCTCAGAAGAGCGAGCGCCGAGCCCTCTCACTCACAGGTACAAATGACTCTGCACACAGTCATTGTCATAGAAGACTGCTGGTTTGGAAACAGTCACAGGTAGAGTGGAACCTTGAAACATAATTCTGGCACTGGTGGACATCCAAGTTGTTGTCATTTAAATTTTCCTTAATTTCTGAACTGTACTGTACCTGTCATACAAGTATAAAGAGAAGTAAACTGTAATAACATAGACCTGAATAAACCTAAAATAATGTGAAACTACCCGCCCATTAAACAAGTAATGAGAGCGAATACAAAGGTGCATTCTAAAGGTATTTCTGGAATTTTGTTGAAAGTTGTTTGATTGTTGGACACATTCTTTTCAAAAAAAGTGTTTGTACATCTTTTGAGGTGTTGGACTTTGGATGTTCCCCTGTGCTGTATTGTTCAAGTTGTATGGCTTATGCAGTTTTAACTTAAATAATGAGTGGCGTGTTCTGTGTTCGTGTATATATAAGAGTCAAAGTGTTAGTGGCGTTTGCACTTGCATGCATTCAGCCTCCGCATCGTCCCGCAATTTGCCGTGGCAATATGTGTCATTTATTTGTTTATTTATGGCACGCCTGAAAGGTGTGAAGAGGAGTTTGTACACTGTTTGCATTCTGTTTACGCATAAACTATGAACTTGGCATGCAGTTTGTGACCAGAAATGGTGCACGTTGGCCGACTTATTTACACCTTGTCAAGTACTGTTTACACAGAGGCGTCTACACGCATTGTTCCTGCATGGGTATGCGATGTCACCACTACCTCCCGCAAGCAGTTGTGGCATTATTTGGTGCCACTGTGTCCCACATGATGCCACGCACCAGCAGGCATAACCCCTAGCTTCATTAATTCCTCTATTTGCAAGGGATGTACAAGATGTTGAACTCCAGAGAAGAAGCTCATGCAATAAAGAAAGGTAAATCTATATTTTCTTGCAGCTGCAGGTTGAGAGTGCAAAATAGGAAGGAGGCAATAAACTAGAAAAAAAGAGACACTGACAGTGTGGGTGAAGAATTTCTGACTAGAAGACATTATTGGACATTATGATTAGTTATTAACACAAAATTAAAACACCCCCCATGCCCCCTTTCTTGGGGGCATAAAAATACTTACACATTTTGGATTATTTTTTTAGGAGCCATTATGGGAAAAGTTGACCCATTAATGTGAAAGAGACACGCAGAGGCACGCTTTGGTACGCACCGGCCGCTTTGTTTACACATAGGTTGCGGTGCGTTCACGTTGCATTCATGACTAGTTCACGGATATTATTTTCAAAATTTGTGAACATTTCAAACTTTTCTTTGTGCACCAGCACGCAGCCCCGCACAGTTTACACATACTTCACACCTGTTAATGACCAATTTACTCAGAGGCACGCAAAATTGCGTACCACTGCGGGGACAAAGTGCGTGCAGTGTGTAAACGAGACTTAAAAAAAGTTGCTGCAAAATCCTACAATATTTTGTCAAAGTTTCTTGTCAAAGCCACGCCACAGAATAATTTCTTGCAAAGCCAGTCAAAACACAGTACGGAACATACGGCTCATATAGACAAACAATCAGGGCTTTAGTTGTCAAGTGTGCCCAAGCACAGCACATATTGCATCGTTATAGTGTGGCCTTATTCTTGTGTAGATACTGTATGTGCCTGGTTGTTTGAAGCTTATGGGATATTATGTTTCCAAGAGGGTTATCAGTGAAGAAATAGACATCGGAGTTGGCAGCACAAGTTGACTTAACTGTAAGTGTTTGGTTCAGACAAGCTGAGTGGTGAAAGGTCAAGGAGCAGCGCTTATCTTTGTGAGCCATGCCTGTCAGCTGACAAGAAGACCTTTTGAATGCACGCCCATAAAGGTTCTTAAAACGGTGTGTAGGTCATAGTGCCACCTTGACACATGTGCTTATCTAGCTAGCTGGAGTTGGTCTCAGGGCATCTAAGCTGCTCTGAGCTGCATGAATCTCAGCAAATCCTATTATACAGCATGGAACAGTTAAAGAATTGTTAGAGAATTGAGAATTTGTGTGCCCCTCCAGCCGTTCACAATTTAGTAAATATGTTTTTTTTTCTGCTCTGTAATAACCTCTGTGAGGTCAGAGGAAGGGTAAGATTTGTGCTTAGAATAGAACGTTTCTGAACATCCTCGCCCAGACTATGTTCCAGCATAGCTACACATTGGGGTGTGGTGGCCGTGCAATGTGATCTGTGCACCAATGAGAAGATGGTGTCTTTGTTCAACAGTCCTCCTGCACTAGCAATATTTGATCTCTCGGTAACTTCAGGAAACAGAGAATCTCCTTTTTTCCTACACTGAGAAATACAAGCTCTCGGACTCTCTGCTGGATTACATTCTGGTTTTTCATGTTAGTCACTTGTCCAAATCTGGCAACTCTGCCTCATACTTGAAAGAGAGCTATTAATATCTTTTTGGTGTTCTCTTGCAAGTTTTCCCATCCAGCTGCACAGGATGTGGAGTCTGTCAAGGCCATGCTTCTGTCTGCACAGGGTGTGACTCATTAAAGCATTAAAGGAACAGTTGACAATGTCATAGGACTTTACCTTGACAACCATAGCTAGTATTGAATACAGTAGAGCAAATCTACAAAGCAGCTTGTCTGACATATTCCTGAAGGTACCATAGAGTAACCGTCTTAATTCAGTTATTCTAGCATGTACTGGAGACTTCCACATTGCTTTCCTCATCTTTTCATATTGTTATTAAAAAGTACGCTGACCATAGATGAGCCCTGACCACAAACTAACTAATGAGGATGGAGGATACTGTATGTTATGTCTTTATAGGTCAAAAGCTACAGTGGCTAAATGCTTGTGATTTTTGTAATATCAACACAGCTCAGAGCGTAAATTCAGCAGTAATGCAGAGAACTCTTATCAATAAATCTTTTACATACAATATACCTCCTTATGGACGTAGATGTTACTCATTTTCATGTTCTTCCCCATTGAAGATTAGGATTAGCTTCATCTGTTTTTGTATTAGAAGGATTATCTGCATACACCGTGCATGATAGCATCTGTGTCAGATGGTTGACCCTCTTTTATGTCATCATATTGTGTGTGCGCACACCTTTTTTTAAATAAATAATAATAATTTATTTTTATTTGCGAAAAATGTTATTTCTTGATCCTCCTATGGAGCTAATCCTGTGTGTGTGTGTGTGTGTGTGTGTGTGTGTGTTTGTCATTTAGCTGCGACAGATACACCAATATCCAAGCCAACTCCTCTTTATGGCCAACCGTCCTGGTGGGGGGAGGATGAAGATCCTGCCACAAAAATTCAGAACAGAAGCGGAAAACCGTCTGAACTTCAGTCAACAGGTCTGAGAATGTGTCTTACAGTTCTACAAAAGTGTGTACAAGCCACTTTTATTCAAAGTAAAATTGGTGTCAGTATTTTTACACATCTGCTATTTAGAACCTAATTAGAAATGGCTTTTCTGTGGCGTAACGTTTAGATAGCCTTTGTGGGTCACCAAGAGATGGGTGGTGTTAAGCCCAAGGCAGTTCTCTGGCTGCCAGTTGTGGAATGTGAGCCAGATCTTACCATGCCAGGCCAATGGGCAGTGCCTGTCTGCCTCGTGATGGATTATGACCCTCTAAGCTGCTGAATGGGGGAGGAAGCATGACTGTTAGCCTCATGTTGCCCAGTAGAAATGGATTATGTGAGTGGTATTGGGCCACATCCAGCAACTGTCAGATTGACAACCCAGTAGTGGAATAAAATGTAAATAGAGGTTATATTAATTGTTATATTAATTGGTATGTCATCATCCTTGTCAACAGAATCCAGTAAAGATGTGTCCAGATACGAGCTCAGCAGTTCTCTGTCTGAAAATCAAGGAAAGTCCATCTTCTCCTACCGACGTGAGCCCAGCTACTTTGAAATCCCCACGAAAGAGCTCCAGCAACGTCCTCCCAAGAAACAAGAGTTGGAAGTTCAGGAGGTTCCAACAAAGGACACCCAAGATTCATCTCAGCATTTCCCATCCACCCCCACACCGCCGGTGGTTCAAAGCCATGCCTCCTTCACTATCGAATTTGATGACTGCACCCCAGGCAAAATGAAGATCAAGGACCATGTGACCAAGTTCTCGTTTCGACAGCAGCGTAAGCCGCCTGCCACAGAGGCTGTCACCACGCCCACTGAGGTCATATCAGCAGAAAGTAAGGTCGCTGACTGGCTCGTTCAAAGTACTGCTAACATGATGCAGACAAAGTCACCGGGTGAAAGCATCTTAAGCTCTAACAGTGACCAGTTACTTCTAAAGAGCAGCAAGGGTGAGTACCAAACTCTGCATTTTTATCAGTCATTAAATTAACTGATATACTCTCTATAAATGCTAACGTGATGTTCTGTCACCATCAGTGAACCATGAAAATGGCACTGACGGTGGTTCAGAGGATGCTACAATCAATGAAAAGTGTTTAACCCAATCATCCCAGAGAGCCTCCCCTCCACAACGCTTCACTGACTCAGAGGAGCCGCTGTCCTACTCTCCTCCAGACTCTCATTCTGGTACTGGCAAGGCTGATCCACACCAAGCCTTTGTCATAGAATTCTTTGATGAAAACTTTGACAACTCCAGACGGAAGCGTTCCCAGACCACCCCACCCGAGCCTCCAAATTTCAGGGTCCAGCTTGATAAGCCCAGGAAAAGCCCCACTTGCGACAGGCAAGTCCAGCCTCCAGCATCTAGCACTCCCCCAACACAGCGGTACACTATTCCCCTCAAAGCTCCTTCTTCCACAGGCTCCCAGAGAGCTGGCTCTCTGCGAAGGGAAAAGACAGAAGAACGAATTAGCACCAGCTTCTCATCACGGTCATCATCCTCAATTTCTATAAGGCCTTTCAGTAGTGTAGGCCGGAGATCCAAACTTGCAAAGGAATTTACTACTGAATGGCTCAAAGAGACAAAACAGATGTCTTCCTCTAGTGGGGAGCCAAAGGCATCTAGTCCCCCAACAAAACCTGAACCTGAGACATTGGTAGTCTCAAAGACTGAGACACTCACAAGCCCTCCTGGAGTTAATTCCTCCCTCCTGCCCAAGACATCCTCTCCCATCCACCAGCCGGTTCCCCTCAAGGTGCCCAAAATGCCTCTGGTCTCTCAGGGTGGAGAGGTCAAGGTCACCCATGGTGGGCCTAGAAACGAAGAGGAGGAAACTTTAAGTGATGCAGGAACCTACACCATTGAAGCGGATATCCAAGATAAAGAGCTTGAAGAGGCACGGAACAAGATTGATCAGGCAAGTTTTCTTTACTCCAATGCACCATTGCTGTACTCTCCATTGGGAAATAAAAACCCATAAGACTCTCCAGTCAAGCAGTCTCATCTCTCTTGAGATAAGGTCCCTCTCAAGAGGAAAAAATATGGATATTGGCAGCCCCAATTACCCACTGTAATGCAATGCTTTGTTCCAGGTGTTTGGCGTTGTTGAGAATCCCCAGCGAACCAACCAGAGTGAAGCACACACATCAGCAGCATTTAGGACTGTTAATATTGAGGGCAGGGAGCAGCATAGGGAGAGTAGCAGTGGGGAGGTGAGGCCAGCTCCACATCAAGGAGCAAATGGGGTGAAGGTAAACCTTCCTGCTCAGAATTGGATCAACCAAATCAATAGATTTATCAATTTAACACCAAACCTTTAAATTATTACGGTGGGTCCGTGAACCACATATTTTTTTTATTAATGGACAAATCTGCATGCATTGCTGTCTTGATTTGTCCTCTTGGTGTTTCCTCTGTCTTTTGGTGAATCTGTTTTGTTTCCGAGATTCCTTTTTCTCACACACTCCGGGACTTTTATGGTTTGTTTCGATCAAGGTGTAAAAATAAATGAAGAATCCCCTCACAAGACAATGCAGATGCACCTGCACAATCTGACGATATTCAATAAAGAACTAGGGCTGTCTTTGACTAAGGATTTTCAAAGTTGAATCTGATTTGTTAGATTTGCCTTACAAATAAACAAATCTCATTTGCGACTTTTTCCACCTCAAAGAAAGAGGGTAAAACACTCAGATAAACAAACATGGTAAGTGTGCAACAACAGTACGGTAATTCATTTAGTGACACACAAAGCAAGAGACGAACAAAACCGAAATATGCTCACTGTCGACAATTGGGCATATCAGACATCAGCAAAGTGCACATACAATAGTAACAAAATGGCTTGAAAAAACAACTTGGCAAAACTCTGTTAGCAGGCTAATATCTTGGATTAAGTAGGGATGTGAAATCAAGTGGGCGTAATGGCCTTACCCATTTTAAATGATACACCATGTTGGTTGTTGTTTCATGACTTGTAAGAAGTTGCTAACACAAGTTGCACTTTACTTTCTTGGGGGCATAAAAATACTTACACATTTTGGATTATTTTTTTTTAGGAGCCATTATGAGCCAACAAGTCTGTTAATGGTGAAGATCGTGCTATAGTGCTCACCTCAGGTCCTTTGGAGTGTGCAACTTTAGCGGGTGATTTTATCAATGCGTAGTAAGTAGAGGTCTTCTGTTTAAAGTTAAACACAGGTCATTTTCAATTCTTTATTAACTTAGTGACTTAAATTACGCTGATGTATCAAAAATGGCGATGTATAACAAAAACACATTTTATGTAAAAATTTATGCTCGGCATCAGCTGTGGCCACCCGCATGTATTCAGAATGATACAGTCTTGATGATGATGATACAGTCACATGACATTTTCACCAATTCGACTGCGAGATTGGTAGTTGAATTATCCATCTATCCATTTTCTATCATTCGCATATCCTCATTAGCCTATTCCAGCTGACTTTGGGTGTGAGGCGGGATACACCCTTTACTGGTCACCAGCCAATCGCATATAGACAACCATTCATGCTTCCATTCATACTTGTCGCCAATTAACCTAATGTTTCGGGGTTGTGGGAGGAAACCCATGCACAGGGAGAACATGCAAACTCCACACAGTTGCCCAAGCAGAGATTTGGACCCAGGTCTTCCCGATCCCCTGACTGTGTTGCCAACATGCTAACCACTCAGCACGGTGGACGAGTGGTTAGCTCCTCCAAATCAAATGGTCGATTATTCTAAGACACCCCCAACAGGAACTGTCTTAGGAAACGGGCCTTTGCAAAGATGCTCAATTCTGACGTGTAACGGCAAAAAAACATTGATTTTACAATGCGTGTTTTTTCTTGTGGTTGCTGTTTGCAGTGGTGTAGAAACACATCTCAGAATGATACAGTGTCAGTTGCAACCACAATAATATACACAATGTTTAATACTTCTCTGACAATGCCCATGAGAGATGGCCATCAAACACAGTTCCTATATTGAATCTCGTTAGATTGTGTCTGTGTACTTAAAGTGGTAGCCGATGAGAAAAGATGCTTATATGAAAGGACTCATCTGAATCCCTTCTGTTCCTCATCTTTTTTTGCTACTTAGAATGACATAATCAGCCATGCTTATTCCCAATATGTTAAGTACTTAGACACATAAAATAAGTTGATTTACCTCACACAGGTCCAGCCATCAGGTGCAGTGTTGCAAGGAGCACCTAAATGGATGTCTTGCTGGGCTAGTTTGGCAGACAGCTATGCGGAGTCTGGCCCTTCTTCTGTCCTCTTTGATACGTCATCCCAGATGGATCTGTCAGGAGGGGGTAAGCAACTTGACGAGACGTGCGTCTTATTTGAAATGATAATGAGCTGCCCTGATGAATATGAATTCTATTTTTTATTCTGGCATGTGTGTTTACTATGTTAATATGCAATAATTATTTGACTGTAGCACGGGGCACAATCATCCACAAGACCTCACTCAGCCAAAATCATGACAGCAACGACCCTGAATGCCCAAGAGCCCAACGCATCCTTGGAGAGAAGAGTGACGTTCCAGCTCCCAGCATTCATATTCATTATGACACGCACTCAACATTTGACGTAGAGGAAAGTAGCTTGGTGGCCTTGAGCTCTTATGATGGCATTCACAGGTTGTCTGTGCAGGATGATGTGGAACCTGATAGTTTGAGTGATGCCAGCAAGTCTGATGATGGCTCCATCGTAGAGCAGAGGAGGAGGCCTCTGTCGAACACAGAGGATAAGAAAAATAAAGACGAGCTAACGCTGTCAGAAAAGTCAAAATCATTCTACATAGGATCTGAAGAAGATGCCCCCCCCCAAATAGAATATGGAGGTTCAAAACTTTTCAAAAGCACTCAAGAAAAAACAGGGAAAAAACTTTCCACTAAAACCTTCTCAACAGCTACTTTGACCAAACGCAGAGGTAGCCAAGAATCTGGTAAAGTACGGCCCAGCATGTCTGCACCTATTCTGAGCCAAGCCAAACACAACACTGAGTCCAAGGACAGCTCAGTATCCTCCTTAGTTAGGCAAGAGAGCTTCACCAAGGACCATCCCTGCAGTGCTAGACTGCCCAACATCTCCTTTCAAAGAGACCTAGAACATGATTCATTCCAGCCAGGATACAACCAGGACACTCATTCTTACCTCAGAGAAACTGAGAATGTTCTGGCAGTTTTAGAAGCCAAGCTCCAAGCAGGCCAATCAGAAACCACATCGTCTCCCATTCCAGATTCCCTATCAGGGGAATCTGATGTGGATTCCTCCAGCACACTCAGCCAGCAGAGCAGTAAGACCAGGTCACACCCTAAAACACCCATGAGTAGTCGGGAGACGTCCTCAACCAGCATATCTAGTCGCTACTCAAACCACCAGACTTCTGTTTTGGACCAGAGACAAGAAAAGAGTGAGCCCCTCAGGAGACCAGTTGGACTTAGGCGAAGTGTTGGCAAATGTGGCTCCGCAGACCTGAGTGACGACCCTCAGAGTTCCAATATTCTGTGCTCCGATCAGGAGTCAAATTCCATACAGGCCACTAAAAAATATACTGTTCCACTTCAAAGGGAAGAGGGTAAGAGTTCTAGGGTGACCCAAGCTTTGAGTCGTGTCAGTAGCTTGTCAGCACCAAGACCCACTCGGGCGTCCATGCTCCGACGAGCACGGCTTGGCGAGGCCTCCGACAACGAGACCACTGAAATGGACAGGCCTTCTCAGGAGACAGCTAACGTCCCTACTAAGCAGTCACAGGAAACCAAAAAACTATCTAGATGGGATATGTTGGCGATGCCTCGAAGGCGGACAAGCTCCTTCCACACACCCAGCGACACAGAGAGCTCATCTGCCCCACAGTGGACGAGAAGGAGCACAGCATTCCCAAATCGCAACACAGAGCCTGGGAGCAGCTCTGTTTACAAGACCTCAGCTCTGGGACCAAAACCTGGCGAAAGGCCTCAGAAACCCCCTCTTACCAAGACACCCATCACTCGTATACGCTCCAGAAGTGCCAA
The DNA here is from genome assembly GCF_027744805.1 of Dunckerocampus dactyliophorus. Taxonomy (NCBI): domain Eukaryota; kingdom Metazoa; phylum Chordata; class Actinopteri; order Syngnathiformes; family Syngnathidae; genus Dunckerocampus; species Dunckerocampus dactyliophorus. The sequence continues at coordinate 15,049,275 of NC_072831.1, forward strand.
ATACGCAAGCAGCACAGCAAGTAAGTTTAACATTGCTTTAATTACAATGGATTTTTTTTTACATTTTTGGGTAATGTTAGATATAATAAAATATCAATGGGTCTTGTTGCAAGTAAGCCCATAGGCAACATTAACAGTACAAATGTGGTCAGTTTATAAACTTCAATCACATGCAGATAATTGTACATTTATAGAGATAGATACATGAGTGGGAGCAGAGTAGAAATATTGAATGTACAGTAGAGCCCCTTCTATTCGAAATTCAGCATTCGTACCCCCTAGGCCTGTCACGATAACAAATTTTGCTGGACGATAATTGTCTGACAGATTATTGTTGAGAAACATTATTATTGTCTACATTAGAACATTTTTTCATTAACAGAATGATATTATATGGCATAATAACGTGAGGACAACGTATCAAAATCAATAAACTTTCTCAAGAATATTAAACATCGTAATTGGAATGTCAAGAGCTTTTAAACGGTCACTGGCATGATTTTTCAACTTTGTTTAAATATGTTCTATATTGTTATTATGTTCTACATTTGTTTTTTTGAAAGTGAACGTTACATTAATGTATGCTGGTCACCAGCATACCAGCACGGGACTAGCATGGTCCACCAGCTAAACCAGCACTGACCAGCATACACCAGCATAAATTCCATGCTGGTTAATGTTGTTTTTTCCAGTAGGGACAAAAGACAAAAAAAAAAAAACAAGTAAAATAAAATGGTCTCTTAAATTAAAATCACTATTTCAGATTTTCACTTTTCGTTACTAAAAACTGAGAAATAACTCGGAAATATTCACATTGTGTGTCAATGCAGACGCCAGCTCATTTGCAGCGCGTAGCAAAGAGACTAGATGACTGACAGGAGGGTTCATTCACTCCGTTCATTCTACTATAAAACCAACGGGCCCGGGTGTTGAGACAGATGCACGGAGTGAACCCTCTTGTTATCCATCGTGTTTGGTAGAGAGAGAGGAAGAAAACAAACGCGCATGCACATGTCAATTTATCAAGGCCGACAAAATAGTTTGTTTTTATTTATTGTGCAGGTAATTGATTTATTGATTATCGTGACAGGCCTATTACCCCCACAAATTCACAGATTTATTTTCTCTGCTTTAAATTGTAAATAATTTATTCTGTTTTTTTCTATGGTAACTTGGTTCGGTGGCACTATGGGAAAAGAGTGCAGAAATTATGAATCCAGCAAAGGGCAGTGTCTCATAAGTCAATGCACTCACATTTTCCAGCAGGAAGATTTTACAATGATGATGTGTAACTGCACGTTTCGTAGTGGACATAGTGAACATTCATTTATTTGAATTATTTATAGAGTGGACATTCTATGCCTGTAATTTTTTTCCTAATGTGTAAAACTGGATTCAGAATGCATTTTAAGAACTGAGAGGCATATTATAGGCTTTCATGTATCAAAAATAGGCATTTTTATGCTGTTTTTTTCTCCTCAATTTGGAAGAAGCCTTGTAATGTAACCCCTGCGAATACCATGGATCTACTCTACCCTGAAAACAGATGAGTTGTTTATATTGGTTTATATATAAAATAGTTTTAAGACTATTTACATCATGAAAATGAATGCATAACGCAAAATGTGACTTCTGCAATGAACATGGCACTAGCCCAGTCTTCTCACAATTCTAAGACCATTATTTAATTATTTTACCTCAAAAATGCTATCCTTTAAACTATGTTGTTATTCCCAGAGACCTTAACCTGATTGGCTTGAAACTGCAAGGTCTGGTACGGGACCCAGTAGTGATGAATTGGTTTTCTTCAACGGTGTTAACCTCTTTCACACAGAAGACTTCTAGCAAAATTGGTGAATCAGAGCCGTAACAGTTGACCCAAAATTTTATTCACCTTTATTTGCCTCACACAGAACCCAGCAAAGCAGGACATTGCCCAAATTGTGTGTTTTCAGACAGTGACACTGCCAAAATCAGACGTCATCACCAGCCTCTGGTGTGACATACAGTGCCCTTCAGAAGTATTGGAACAGTGAAGTCAAGTCCTTTGATTTTTTTTGTAGACTGAAAACATTTGGGTTTGACATCAAGAGACAAATTTGAGATCCCAGAGCAACATTTCAGCTTTTATGTCCATGTATTTACATCTGGATTGGTCAGGCTGGAATTTTCCAAGAAGTACAGAGATGAGCCTCAAAAATTCATCAGTCCATAAAATGTTAAAATTGTTCGGCTCATCTCTGTACATTCTGACAAATTCCACCCTGCCCTTCCTATTCTTCTTGCAAATGAGTGGTTTGCATATTCTGGTATAGCCATTCTATTTTTTTTCATGAATCTTCTATGAACAGTAGTGATACTTCACTCCTGCCCTCTGCAGGTTGTTTCTGATGTGTTTAACTGTTTTAGGGTTTTTCTTTACAGTTCTCAAAATGTTTGTCATGAACTGCTGGTGTTTTCCTGATGTCTGTTTATTCTTCAGGACATTCTGAATGCTGGTACTGGCTTTGGCCAATGTTGGTGCAGTGGTTTGATTGATTTTCTATCTTCTCTCAGATTCACAATTGCTTGATTTTCACTCATAGCGCTCTGAGTTTCATGTTATTTTCGTCTCTAAATGCAGTCTACACAGGCAAAACCTATCCTGCCCAATCTCAAACTGAGCGTAGATGTTCAGTGCTATTTATTGATTGAATAAGCAGTGCAATCAGACACACCAATCTTATACATTGTGCATGTGATCCAGATGTGAATACCTGGAAATAAATGTCACTTTCCGGTCTCAAATTCACTTTTCATGCCAAAACCAAATGTTTTCAGTCTACAGCAAAAATAAAGAAATTGGCCTTACTGTTCCAATACGTCTGGAGAGAACTGTATAAAAAACATTTTTTGTTTACAGTTGCTTCCAACACAATCGGGCGGGGGCAGTGAGTCTACTGTGTGAAATATCAGTCCCTGCATAATAGAATACCCTTACCACAAAGGTGGCATCCCGCTTGCGTTACAGCTCTGATACGACCACCATCGCAGAAAAACTGACAGCCAACTTCAAACCCCTCATTCCATTTCAATTTTAGAGGCAGTGTGAAAAGGGCTGTTTTACTTTTATTGTCCTCTCTACTCAAGCAGCTATTTTTTTTTATTTTTTACAGAAGGTCTATGTGGGAAGAAATTGAATCTTAACTTTTACTAACAATATTAACACTTGCATTCTTCAACATTAAGGACCTGTTTTTATTTATAGTTGTGGGTATACAGAAAGGTGCACAATCAGCTCATTATGTTGAGCTTGTGTATATTCTGCTTGTGTGCTGTGGAAGTTTAATGTTTGCTCATTTCATTTCATAAATCATTTTCATCAGGTGAATACCAATAAACCAAAACAATTCTTTACAAACGAGCGCTTCTACAGCACCTTTTCTTTCCTTCATTTGTGAACCCTTGTGTCAAACTTTTTGGCGGTGTACTATGATGCAATCTCTCCCTCCCTCTCACCATTTCCTCCCGTCCTCGTCCTCCTTAACCCAAACCAATTCACGCTGCCAAGGCTCTCGGAGACGGCAGAAAGGTTCTGGCTATACCTCCACCTCAGACGAGGAGTACGACTCCAGTCAAAGCACTCCTAAATACAAACGCTCCCAACCTTCCTCAGCCTCTCACAGCCCACACCGTCCACCTCGACCGCACCCAGTGGTCCCAGTCCACCCGAAACCCCACAGCAAAGATTCTGAGGAGGAGAACCAGGAGGCGGAGGCCTTCCACAACTGGTCCACACACAGTGCTGAGATTGCACGGTACAAAATAACAGAGCACTCAGTTCCTGATCCCCCACTCACACTGTCATATTTTATGTAAAAGATTTACTTTGAGTTGATTGTCAAGTTGATTCTCCCTCTGTTAGCTTGAGTCAAGACCTGGCCAAAGATCTCGCCATCTTGGCCAGAGAGATTCATGACGTCGCAGGTGAGGGCGACCAACAGAGCTCAAGCGTGGAGAGAAGCATGCCTGTGTCTGCAATGACTGCTCACGAAAAAGTAAAGACATTCTCGAGATTTTCACCGCTTCAAATACTCATTCAATGCATTTCCTCTTGATCTTTTAAAAACAAGATGTGGTACAGTTGTTGTCTCCTAACACTAACTTTTAAAGCATTTCTGTGTTGCAGCTGGTTCACCAAATACCAGAGACTGGATTAAACTATGAAAGAGCCCCACCTAGTTCTTCACCAGCAGCGGAACCGTATCTGAACTTGCGTGATCGTGAGCCAAACTCTCTGGAGCAACCTCACAACAGAGAGGAGGTTTGACACAATGCACTGCCTCTCATAAAGGTCTGAAGCATCTCATGTGGATGATATTTTCTTGTTCCTGCAGGTCACTGTAGAAGACCCCATGCTCAATCCAGTGTCTCAAGTCATCATGGCCATCAGAGAGAATACGGAGCAACTGTCTGAGAAGATCAAGTAAGATGAAACCACATCCAACACATACAATACACTACATTCACATCTTTAGTCTGATTTAAACTAGGAAAAGGAATACCTGAGTGAGTCAGCACACAAACAACACAAAATCAACAGACACTTTCTAACAAAGGTCTATTTTATATTCTATATCAACATTTTTATCCCATTCGTGAAAACCTTGGTATGCACTGGATTAATAGTTGTCCATCCGCGACGTCAACCACTGCCAAGATTTCTTTTCTTTTACACAGAATGTAACTCAGTGTTGTCTGTCCATCCAGCCAGTTTTTCTACCACTTCCTCATTCGGGTCACGGGTAAGCTGGAGCCTAGCCCAGCTGACTTTGGGTGAGAGGTGGGGTACACCTTGGAGATTAGCTTTATGATTACGCTAAAAGAGCTACAGTTTCCATGATGCTTAGAGTGACAAACCAGGAAGTAGTGAATTTCCAAAACTAATAATGTTTTGATAAAAGTTATGCAGCGATCATGTTATGATCGGACAAATCTTAAGATTGATCAAATGTAGAATTACTACAGCTTCTACTTGGACATTAATACCCATACTGATGCTGGGAATACAGAGTGCAGGTAGAGTTGCAAGGTTTATAGTGTGTTTAAAGCACTTAATGTGTGCTTCCAATCCTGCCTCGAGCGCTGCCACTTCCATATTACAGGTTTTATCATTCACAGCAGCGATGCCAAAGCTCACCATCTGATAGACCGAGACAGCTATCCTCAGAATGAGAAATATCGTCACGTTTTAATCTCGTGAGATCTCGTGACACCCCAACTTGCCAGTCAATCACAGGACACATAGACAGCCAATCACACTCACATTCACTCCTGTGGATGATTTAAAGTCTGTCACCGTTTTGTTTGGATCACATTTGTTTTGTGTTAACATGTCTTCAATTTTGATGTAAATTCAATGTCATGCAAAAGACATCATTTTTATTTGAGCTGACTTTGAGCATGACTACTGTTTTGTTGAGGAACCTTTGGGGTACATGTACACTACCACCTGATTTAAAATAATTAAGCCAACTTTATTTAAAATAATTATCTACATTTTATCAACTGACAGTCCCCGGCATCAATCTCCTGGTATGGCGGCATGTCATTTAAAGGCTAAAAATGGCCAGAAAGAAAGCACCTGTCAGTCTATTTGCTGTGCTTTGGAAGGAAGGGTATTCAATATGGCGAGGAAACTTAAAATGTCTTAGCATGCTGTTACTTGCACCTTTCAGAGCAACACAGACTGGCTTTAACAAGGCCAAAAGTAAGGACTAGGAGGCCTCGATGCACAACTGTGCAGGAAGCTGAACAGACAAAGATGCCTTACAATCTGTCAACAGGCAGCAACACTAAAAAGTACTCGTCTCACATCCGCATCAACGGTGAAGCAGTGACTTCAGGATGATGGACTTCAGAGCACAATTTCCAAGAAAAAGGAAGTAGACAATGTGGGAAGGGCCAACAAAAGAAAGGAAGCCTAAGATGGGCCAAATTTGAGGTCTTTTGCTTGGCCAGCATTCTGAAGTCACCTCTTCCCCAGCTTTATGTTATACCGTAACATAAACAATTACAGGATGCCTGGTGTGATACATTGTATTTATCTATGACCAAGTATTTTGCTTTTACTTTATGACCGTTTTCGTTTCCTGATTCGTGCAGTAGTTTCAGGCACAAATATGCAGATTGTCCAATAACGTCATTCTGTACTGCTTTCAGAGTACTGTTTCAGGACAGGATGGATGTTTGGGAACAAATTGAGGCTGAAGTGAATTCTGACGGTGATGGCCCTGTCGTCAAAGCGTCAAATAAGGTTTGATTTTTTTTTTTTTTTTTTTTTTTGGTCGAGTTTCAGCATAAATATTTGAGACCTAATGGAAAAACTGCATTTCAGGACATCACTTCTATTTTGAAAGAACTCAGGAGAGTCCAAAGACAACTCGAGGGTATAAGTCATTATTTATTGACAGCGCATGATAAAAATCTGAATACTTTTTTTAATTGTATTTTTTTTCCCCAGTCATAAATACAGTCATGGAGCCCAGTTGCCAGTCGGATTCTCGGTCCTCTTTGTCTGAGGTCTCATCGTCCTTAGGTGATCGCTCTTCCAGACCTGCAGCCTCACGAGACTGGAGAACAGTCCACTCCGTTTCGAAGCGAGGCGGCGGTCGGAGGCCAGGTGAGAGTGTGAGGAGGGCCGCCGTAACACCAGATGACGTCAGAGAGGGACGCTTGGTTTGATATCAGCCCCCTTAAGGCCTGAACATCACAAACACAGGTGTCAGACTGTTTTGCAGGAAGTGAAATTGAGCGGAGAGGGGGGAAGTGTAAGTTGAAACAGACTTGGAACTTCCCACACAACCAGTCAAACGCACTACTGAACTTTACTGCACTACACTGATGTAACAACATCCATTCTACGATTATTTCTCTCTGAATCTGTCCTCAAGACTCCTTGATTGTGTGTGTGTGTGTGTGTGTGTGTGTGTGTGTGTGTGTGTGTGCGTGTGTGCGTGCGTGCATGCGTGCGTGCGTGCGTGCGTGCGTGCGTGCGTGCGTGCGCGCGCGGGCGGGCGGGCGGGCGGGCGGGCGACATACACACAGTAATTTGCCAATCATTTGACCAACTGCTGATTTTTAAGCTAAATGAAGAGGCATTTGTAACATTAAAAAAAGCAACCTGAGAAGATTCAACTCAGGGATTCCAACTTAAATTTGAATTGTACTTGCGCTCACTACTAAATCACATTGTTGAATATATTAGTTTTGCTGCAATGCAGCTATGTACATGTGTTGTGTTCTTGGTAGATGTTAGGCAGATTTCTCAGTGAATGTCAACTATTTATAAGGGCTCTTTTGTGGGACACATTTATTGTATGCAAGATGTCATGATGATGTAGCGGAGGCGGTTATTGGACTCCACAATTTGATCAGTAAATTATGATTCAAACAAAATCTGTCAGTTTTGTCTGTCTGAATTGAGGTTAAACCAAATAACACAAGTGATGTAAAACTTCATTTTAAATAACCAATTTACTTAGTTTTGTAGCGTTATACCGCTGTTAAGATGTTGTGAGTCATTAGCATTCTTCTAGCACATCATCTTCTACTAAGGCGTCCCTTCAATCACAAGGCCACTTCTGGCAAGACCACACTCGTCGTCCTGATAGTGAATATTGTCATGTGGCTATTGTAAGTGCTTGATCATTTGTGATCACCAATTACCTCTAAGTCTCTTCGGGCTTTTTGCACTAAAGTAGCACAACCTTATCTGCTCGTCTCTACATGCTGAAATTTGAAAGCCTTTTTCTCCTGCAGGATGAATATACCATGGTGCACCAGCACGCTATATTGTTCCTCTTCCCAGTCCAGGTTGTGCATGATTGTAAGGTTCATGCAAGTGCCACAGAAGCTGTTAGGATGCTTCTTGCAGCCAAGTGCAAGCTGTTTACAAGTGAATGTGTGATGTGTTGCTGCTAATCATCTTTGATGGGATGCTGGGGTTTAATCCCAACAAAGACCTTACAAAGCTACAATGTAAACATACAGTATGTCAATTTGTGTCTTTTTTTTTTTTTTTTAAGATGTGTGTGTTTGAAGAGAATCACATCTAGTTGTCTTATTGCTGTTGTATTATTATGTTTGGTCATTGTGTTGAAGAATTATGAGTCTTTTTCTAATAAATGAAACTAGCACAGATGTTTTTATTGCAGTCATTTACTTGTGTTGCGATTCTAAGCAATGGAAAGGTGATATTTAAATGAAAGAATGGGGAAGTGAGTACAGTACAGTACAGCTGAGGGCGGGAGAAGCACATTTGTTGTGTTCTTTGTGGTGGGACTCTTTCTGCATCAGCCTCATGTGAGTTGAACCATTTGACTTAATAAGTTTCTTATTCCCACTTCATGGATAAATGCACATTGCTTTCTTTTTATTGAACTCCATTAGGTCGCTGGTTTATGAAAAGATGATCTCCATCTACCGCAGCCTATGTGACCGTTATGTTTCAAACAAAAATGTATGTCTTTATCAGTTACATAGCTTTGTACAGTGTGAGACTTTTCCCTGAATTTGATTTATATCACATCAGGGGTCAAGGGACTTTGTGACTTTAGTTGTGGTACTGGCCTGTCTGACAATCCTGGGGATTCTGCTTGCAATTGTTGTGCTTGAGAGACCCCGGACCCCCCAAAGTCACGTCATTCTTCCTCTGGATGCGGATGGTGATAATCTTTCTGTGGATCAATGCAGGTAACAAACTCAATGATAGCGGTTTTGTTTAGTTTACATTCTTGCAGTAACAATTTTATTGTACATATAAATGCAGATAGAAAATATTATGAAATGTGTTAGAAACGTTCAATGGTGGAATGAATGGAATAAACTGGAAATTTGCAGTATTGCCGATTACTGTAGTCTCTCAGACGGGGGTTTTCAAAGTGTGGCACAGTGCCTCCACATAGCTACCCCTCTGAGAATATACGGCTCTCTGGCCTTCCCTACTCACTGAAAAACAGATTTTCTGTGTCATATTTGTTGGGTGATAGGCTCCAGCTTAATGAGGTCTAACAAAAGAATGGATCGATATTGTTGAGTTTTTTACTCACCCCCAGACTGTCTTTACTCTCACCATAGGGACTAAAAATTTGAAATGCTTGATATTGTCTTCCTTATCAATATCCATTATTGTCCAGCACTTTATTATTGATACTGATATTGGCAGCAGCTCTTCCCTCAAAGTAACAGTAAAACAAACTATTCTTTTTTTTCTGAATACATTTCTCAAACACTGTGCAAAGACAAATACTACTCCAGTGCAAGTTATAGAAAAACAACACTGCATGTGACTTGAAGTGATTCTTCCTGAGGTGTAATTTTGAAGTATTAAAGGAAGACTTTTACTCCCCCCTTGCACAACCAACGCTTTAGGTCATGTCCCCGCATGATAGGTTGGACTTTAATTTTGTTTTTTCTGAGTTTTCGCATTGTTTTATGCTCTTAGTTTTTGGGGGGGGGGGTTTTGTTCCTGTTTGGCGTGATGTGCAGCTGCTTTGCAGTCCCTGGAAAGCACATGCAGTGGAACTATTTAGGTGGACCCCCATTACGTGCAGTGAGCAAAACGCTTTACAGTCATTGCAAATTGCATATTTGCAATCTGAAGGCCAAACTTATTGAGATTGTTGCTCTGTGGAGCACGGTGCAGTTTTATGAGGTCTCACTTGCGCACCAAAATCATTATCGGTACAAAATCCAATATCGATATGATCTGATATTTTTCATTTTTATGCCAATATTGGCCGGCCGATGTTATTGGACATCCCTACTACCAATCTCTTCATTTAGCCTTTAATCATAACAGAAGTTAGATTTTAGAAGTTAGAAGTTATTTTCCTCAAGCTGCCGTGTTTGGAGTCTTGTGAGACCTGCCCCCACACTTTGAATCCCCAAGTTTTCAGCCCTATCATAATCAAGTCAAAGTACAGTATTTTAGTATTCAGGAGTTTGCTGGTATGAAAGTACATTAAAGTACTTTTAATACTAATGCAATGGGGACTTGTATGTACTGGTATATACAGTAGTGTGAAAAAGTGTTTGCCCCCAAGATCGTCAAAGAAATGTAAATGTTAGACAACACAACTGAACACAAAATGCAGTTTTAAATGAAAGTGTTTATTATAAAGAGAGAGAAAAAAATCCAAACCTACATGGCCCTGTGTGAAAAAGTGATTGCCCCTAAACCTAATAACTGGTTGGCCCACACTCAGCAGCAACAACTGCAAAGTTTTTCCGATAACTTGCAATGAGTCTCTTAAAGTGCTGTGGAAAAATTTTGGCCCACTCCTTTTTGCAGAATTGTTGTAATTCAGCCACATTGGAGAGTTTTCGAGCATGAAGTGCCTTTTTAAGATCATGCCACAGCATATCAGTAGGATTCAGGTCAGGACTTTGACTAGGCCACTCAAATGACTTCATTTTGATTTTCTTCAGCCATTCAGAGGTGGACTTGCTCGTGTGTTTTGGATCATTGTCCTGCTGCAGAACCCAAGTTGGTTTCAGTTTGAGGTCACGAACAGATGGTCAGACATTGTCCTTCAGGGTTTTTGGTAGACAGCGGAATTCATGGTTCCGTTTATAACAGCAATTCTTCCAGGTCCTGAAGCAGCAAAACAACCCCAGACCATCACACTACCACCACCATATTTTACTGTTGGTATGATGTTCTTTTTCTGAAATGCAGCGTTACTTTTATGCCAAATGTAAAGGGACACACACACCTTCCAAAAAGTTTAACTTTTGTCTCATCAGACCACAGAGGATATTGCCAAAGGTGTTTGGTATCATCAAGATGTTTTCTGGCAATATACTGTGTATATATATATATATATAATTATGGTTATAGTTATAATATGCTTATGGTAATGTAATATTCACCCTTACAGTATGAGTCTTGTGGAGAGTATTCCTCAACACATGCAATATAAAGCCAATGTAACATTCGGGATCCCTTTGGAAAAAGCTTGGAAAGATCTTCTCTCCATGGCAACGGACGAACTGGATGTGGTGTCTTTTTACTGGACATTGATTGGGAAGGACATCAATGTCAACTCTTCGTCTGATATACCTGCAAGTTCCCATCAAACTATGATACTTTGAAGTATACGTTCTTTATGGATATCATATTAATGTGATTGTTTTTGACAATGACAGGGGCAGGAAATCCTGGAGCAACTTCAGTCGCTTCCCTCCAAGAACGTGTCGGTCCGAGTAGTGACCAGCCTTCCTTCAATCAGGGAAAACTCCACTGATTTAAAGATCTTAAAACAGAAAGGTTTGGGCTTGTAAATCGCTTTTTGTTTATCGATGACATCCATTTATTTGTCTGTCCTCTGCAGGAGCGCACGTGCGTAAGGTGAACTTTGGCCGCCTGACAAACGGTGTCCTACACAGCAAGTTCTGGGTAGTGGACAGAAAGCATGTATTTGTAGGCAGTGCCAACATGGACTGGAGGGCTCTGACACAGGTAACTGGACATCATAAAAATATGAAAAGATTTGTCGCTACACATGTGACTGTGTAGGTAAAAGAACTGGGCGTGGTCATCTATAACTGCTCCAGTCTCGCAAGAGACCTCCATAAGATCTTCCTTTCTTACTGGGTGATGGGACAGCCCAACAGCTCCTTGCCTGCCATCTGGCCTGCCACCTTTGACACCCACATCAATAAGGAGCGTCCCCTGCTGGTGAAAGATGGAAACATCACCAGCAGACTCTACCTTGCAGTGAGTTTCTGCCTATTTAAGTTAGCGCACTTCCATACTTACACTTCACACGCATTTTGAGTGCGTAAGTGACTTCACACTGAGAATCACGGCGAAACCGTCAGTACCCGGATGATGCACTCTACACCCCCCCAAATGGTGAGTGTGCAGCAATTGACCCTAACCACCGTCAATCATCGCCATCTTGGCTATGTAGCATAAAAGGAGGGACTAAAAAGCACCAAAAAGTCCTCCAAAACAAAAGAAAGAATGGTGCAAATTAAGGAGTGTCTCAGCTAAGATACAGTATATGCAATACGCAAATATGAGCACTTATATAAATATGGGCGGAGCAACACGTACAATAAAAGTACATTGATTAGTTCCAGATCCAACAACGATCTGTTTGTCACTTCATTCGCCATTGTTTACTACTGCTAGGCAGGAAACTAAATAGCTAGTCAATGAGAGGTGGGTGCAATTTACAATTAATAAGACAAGAATAAAAATAATAAGAAACAATATTGTGGATACCGATACTTTTTAATTGAAAATTGGTCAAGACCATTGAATGACTTTGTGATTGATTTCCTTTAATTTGTTGATCAGGATAACACACCGGATAAAGGTTTTAGGCAAAAAATAAGTATTTGTATCAACGTACTTATATGTGAAGAATTCTTTAATACAGCAATATAAGACGCCACAATATCAACAAAATACTAAACGTATTCCCTTATTCCCTTTTGTTCCATACAACTGTTTGAGAAATAAGTCAAAAGAAAATTACAGTAAAACTGGCTCCTATTGAAATCCCTCAAAGCCCTCCTGTATTATAAAATGTAACAATATATTATTCATATATACAATATTGAGCAACACAACAAAAAGCACACATGTACTGTATGTGAAAATAAACAGACAGGAAATTATGTAAAAATATTGGTCTCATCATGCTAGTATTGATCCGATACCGATACTACCCTAGTAGTAATGATAGTATCAATATTTGGATTGATCCTCCCACGCCCTACTAAGTAAGCAGTGTCTATAGTGTACATACGTATTACAAGTAACTGAAACACAGCTTGACTTTGACTTGACCTTTACTGTTAAAGACCTTAATGTAATGTAACAAGTATTTTTTTTTGTATTAAGGGCTCTCCACCATCATTCTGTCCTGCATCACGGACTCAAGACCTGGAGGCTATTATCTCCATCATCTCGGAAGCTGAACATTCTATTGATGTGGCTGTCATGGAGTATTTACCCACAATACACCTGAGGCGGTGAATAGTTATAATAAAATAAATTACTTCAAAAATAAAGGGAACACTTAATCAATCACAATGTCAATCACACTTGTGTGAAATCAAACTGTCCAATGCTGTTGTGAAAATGGAATAGACAACAGCTGGGCAGAAAGACACCCCAAATAATAATAATTATAATAATAATAAATTAGATTTCCATTGATAATTTTAGTGGGATTTTGTTGTCAGCACATTAAACTATATAAAGAACAAAGTATTTGATAAGAATATTTCATTCATTCAGACCTAGGATGTGTTATGTTAGTGTTCCCTTTATTTTTTTTTAAGTGTAATTGGCCCAATCAAGCAATGTGCCTTTTTGGTTTATGGCCTCACTGTATTGTTCTTGCAGATACTGGCCCGTTATTGACACCGCCATCAGGACAGCTGCAGTTGAGAGGAAGGTGAGGATCCGGATGCTTATCAGCTGCAGGCAGAGTTCCTTTTCATCAATGCTGCCATTTCTTCAGTCCCTCGCCTCCCTGGACAGCATCCAGGAGAATATCACAATTCAAATTGTAAGGAGATGACGAGATGATCCTGGTTGAAGTCAACATACGCTTTTACAAGTTATTTTGTGTGTGTTTTTGTGTGTTTAGAAGTTGTACATTGTACCTATGGGAAACCAGACAAACATTCCCTTTAGTCGAGTCAACCACAGTAAATACATGGTGACTGAAAAAGTGGCCTACATTGGTGAGTATTGAGTAATTGCTGACCTTTGCCTTTTACACTTGATGAGATTGATCAATGATTAATGAGATCTTTGCTTTGCAGGTACATCCAACTGGTCAGGGGACTACTTTGTAAGCACAGCTGGAGTGGGTCTGGTGATTTCCCAGCATGCTGCTTCCCCTTCATGGAAGACCAAGAGCGTGCAGAGCCAGCTCAAAGCTGTGTTCAACAGGGACTGGTTCTCTGACTTTGCAGTGCACCTGTCTGACCTGGGCCACCACCCAGAGTGTGTACAGTTATCATGAGAGACTATGAAGTCTTTCCATATTCATGCATTTAACCACAACCATTCTGTTTTTGTCACCTTTACATCCACTATTGTTATGAATTATTTCCATGTGTCCATATATTTTCCTTACTGCTGAAGACCTGAATCAATGAACATTTTCATCAAATTGTTTTAAATTGTCCATGTAATGCAGATGGCAATTATTTAATCGTTGTCCTACAGTATGTCTGTATGTGTTAGGAGATTAAATCAGGATATTTTTATTGAAAGAGCAAATGACTTGGATAGCACAACTTTCTTATAAAAATATATTTGAACTGCTCAGCAATGCCCTACATGATCAGACTCTAAACTGACGACACGTTGTTGCTTATTAACGTCGAAGATGAGTTGGCTGGAATAAAAATAAAAAGAGGAAGTTTAACGTTTTACTTTACTTCTCCACGCCAATAGAGGGCGCTGTAATCAAGACAAGAAGCGGAAGTGCTATCGAGAGGCGGGGCTCCGGGTGAAGTAGTACGTGTGCTTGTAGCTGTTAGCTTGCAGCAAGAGAGTTAACGGCTACCTTTTCTTTAGACACAAACATGGTGCTACTCGAAAACGATTCGGTAAGACCTAAAGTTATTTTCATTGCAAAATGGGTTTTGTCATCATTCATAGTAACTTAGACTTTGGTATTGTCTACTTCAGCTGTTAAAGCCTGACTGAATCAATATGAGTCTCTAGCTTTGCTGCTAGCGTCAGTATTGATGAAGCTGGAATAATAATACCGGAAACGTTTTTTTTTTAAATTGTTAAACCGATACAGTCACAAACGGAATGAATTATAAAACAATTACATTTTAAACAGCAAACCTGATATTTGGTTGAATTGTAAAATGTTGTTGTGTACTTAAATTTAAGATTATGAACAAAATCATGTGTGTGTTACAAACGGTGTTCCTTACAAACCAAGCCTGCATCGTTGAAGTTGACCTCATTTCAGCTTGATCACTATTTAAGGCTAAGCTTTCTAAGAAGCAATCACTACTAATGGCACTTAAGATCGGTTCAATTGTATTTACTCCACCCTAACCTAATCTGACTACAGTTTCTTCATGCAGCACTTGTTGGTAGGTAGAACCTTCGTTGCTGTCTGAACACAATGTGGCAGTTTGTGCCTTGTCATAAACACTTTTGTTAAAGTTGACTTGTGTATCTTCTTGTCTCTTGTAGTTCCTCACAGAGCTCACTCGTTTGTTCCAGAAGTGCAGATCTTCCGGTAGTGTTGTCATCACATTGAAAAAGTGTAAGTAGTCTGTGACCCTGGGCTGTTGTTTCCGTGTTGGTGAGATTATTTAATTCTCTATAAACACAATAGTGTATCCAGCAGTCCAGGACTACGTCCATGGCTATGTGACTGATGTCATTAGTAGCACACTAACGCTTCGCCTTAGTGTCTAATAAGAGTACCTTGCTGGCGTGTAAGTTGTACATGAACATTGCTCTTTACATTACTTACAACGCACATTAAACACAAACTATGGAATGTCTTACCTTAAACTAACCTCTCGGTGGAAGATCAGCACAGTCAAAGGATTGTGTCAAAAAGCACCTCAAGACTCGGCTATCTGATCGGGCATTTGCTCAGCCATTTCTTATTAAGCCAGACAATAAAATGGAATGTCTCCCAGGGAGACAATGAACTGTGGCACAGCTGCGCCAAAATCATAACAGTTGTGCTACATTGTACTTTTGGAGAATTATCAACACTTACAAGTGAGGGGGTACTCATGGTACGACAAAAAGGCTCTGGGGGTACACAAGATGAAACGTTGGGCGACACTGGTCAAGGCTGAGCGCCATGGTTAATCCGTATTTTTCTGTCGTATGTTTGAGGGTTCTGCAATTCTACTTACCCTTTCTCTGGCATGTTCTAACAGTGTCAAAGTCATACTTGACTGTGTGCACGTTCCCCTGTAAAACACTTTGTGACTCTTACAACACACATACATGCTCATGTCCTTTTTACTTTGATTATGAAGCTTTACACTGTAGTTGCATCTGTAATGATGAGTTGTTCCCCAGATGATGGGAGGACCAAGCCAGTGCCCAGAAAAGGCCACTCGGAGTCCTTTGAGCCTGCAGACAATAAATGTCTTCTCAGAGCTTCTGACGGCAAGAAGAAAATTAGCACAGTGGTGAGCTTCTTGTTGGATTTTAACTGGATGTGTTTTTCTGCTTATTGTGTGCTTCCCCTCATGAAATCAACCTTTTTTCCTGCAGGTCAACATCAAAGAAGTCATCAAGTTTCAGATGGTAGGTTTTTTTTTTTTTTTAATTGTTGGCTGCTGTTGTTGATTCTTACGTGGTGATGTTCATGTGAGACCATATATCCTCATCATACAGTGTATATATCAAATAGTTACCAAATCAATGTTTATGTTATTTATGTGCACAGTGCATATTTATAAACATTTTTGTCAATATGCCAGAATTAGCCAAAAGGCTATTACTGGGTTTCGCGTAACGTCACGTCCGGGGTGTTGGGGGTCAAAGAAGCGTATTGGTAACTAGAAGTCTCATAAAATCAGAGGAAAAAAAGGCCACATGCATGGGCTGTTCTCGCATGTGGAAGTCGTTCAAATATGTGTTTTGTAAAACGTTATTACTATGAGTCTATTATAATGGGAGTAAAGTTCAGGACACAACCAAAAAAGTTTCTTATGAAGTTACGAAGCCACGAACAAGCAAAATTTATACTAAAATCAAAGTTAAAACATTGTCGGAACTTAAATTGCAGAAGAATCGCCTCATAACAAAACTACAGTATATATTCATCCTTTCCTTATACTGCATCATCTAAATGCTCCAACTGTATAAGTGGCAAATGACTGAGTAAACATCATAAATATACTGCCAAGGTTACTGCTCTGCTACAAGACGACAACATGGAAAAGTAATTTGCCTGGAAGCCTGGGGGATTGGGTGTGGAGCTCACACTTTGACAAGTGCAGCGAAACGATGAAGTACACATACAAAAATGTATTCATGCAGACTGATTTTGTGTAAAGAACACAATAGACATGTTAGAAGCATTCATTCTCTCTGACGCGGAAGATGAACTTCTTACTGCTGTTGGATGGTCTTGTTTTCAGCTATTGTTCATGTGTTCATGCATCACAGCACACACACTCATGCACCGTTAATTCGCTTTAATCTGCTGCTGTTCTTTCCATAAACCAAGCCATGACAACTGGTTTGAATAGAAGCGAATCACTTAATGATCACAACATACAAGAAACATAATAGTGTATATGGTGGTACGGTCTTACAGCTGTGCAGCAAGTGCAAACTTGAATACTCACTTTTTTGCCATAAAAAAGTCTTCGGGCACCCTCTGCAGTTAAGTAAAGGGACTGTCACCCTGGCCCCTGTTGGCCCCACACTAACACAGCTCTACAGCATCTGTGCTTCAGCCCGTTCATGTGTGCAATCACTTTTACACAACACTCAACTACTGTAATTTCCTCGACTTTGCGCACTATTTTCAGCTGTTTATTTCTGCTGTGTAAGGTGGAGGTTATGATTAATAAATCATTGGACCACCTCTTTCTAGGCATATTCCAACCTACTCAGAGCACACATGGATGGACTGAAGAAGAAAGATAAGAAGAGCAAAAGCAAGAAAACCAAAGCCACCCAGTGAGCAGTAGACTCCTAGGCTTATGAACTGATCCTGGTCCAGCTGAGAGGATGGGAGAGGGTTCCAACCCAAACGACCCCCTCGGTCCTTCCCTCAGAATCTGTGTACATCCTTCCAGTGACCACTTCCGTACTTTGCCATGACAACGTCTCTTCATCGACTCTCGTGCCATCCATGAGGATTTGTTGTACCGCACAAAAGGACCACTCATTGGTCGTCATCTCTGGAGCCAAATCCATGCAGTCCAACGGTCTGTCGCCTTCTCTTTTATTTAATGGCTACGCTCCCTATTTATGTTCAAATTATGATCGTCAGAAGAGTCACTTTTTGGTTTTTTAAAAGCTGCGTTTCTTTAGAAGCAAATGTATTGAACTTTAAAAAGAGGTTCCCCTCACCCCCCACACCCCCATGTGTTTCAACTAGTTGTTGACTTTTTTGTACAATTATTCCCCCATTTAATGACCACATGAAGCTGCCACATTGGCCATCTTATTTTGTCAATCAAGCGTTCTGTAGAAAGCTTCAGTTACTCGAAACATGAATCCCATATCTTTATGGAGCTAAATAGCACAACATATGTACACGTTGTAGATTTACTGAAAGGCAAGTTTGAGTTGTGGAAGATGCATGCTAAGTCCAAGGCAGTGTGTTGTGTCAGGGGATTGCAGCAGAATTGAAGTTGACAAATAAAGTGCTGTGTTAAAAAGTCACTCCAGTGCTTCGGTGTATTCACACTATGTACATGAAGACTTGTGTGGTACAGTCCCTCAAAGGGCTGTGTTCCTCTTGTCTGCTCTCTCCCTTGGGGAGCCTGCTGCATGGTTCTGTCGCTCACACTCCTCCTCGTAGCCCTGCTTCATCAAGCCAGTCACGTACTGGAACAAAGTCTGATCACAAAACACACAATTGGTCAGCATTGATGGTATGTTAATCACAAGCTAGTTGGTGCCAATTAGTGTTATAGCAATATATTACTGTATATACACAAATGTACAGATAATGGAACGTCATTTAAAATGCACCCTGTGCAATAATCCAATATAACTAGTATAACACTGGTGAAGAAAAACAAAAAATGCCACGGTTACACTACTGACAAACGGGTCCATTTTAGACGTTTATGACGTCGATGGCAATCTTACAACACAAGAGGGCAGCAAAGATTATCCACATTGTCAGTAAACCTTAATATTACGACCGTATTGTCCTTTTAGATGTTTTTATGTTTTCTAAACTGATTATGGTGTCTTTTATGTTTAGAAAAGTGTACCGTAGTATGAAACAGACTGACATGAAAATGTACTTGAACTTTGCTTAAAAACGAATGACTTGTTGGTTAAAAAAAACTGTTTTTGAAACAATATGCCCCGACCATGACACCCGAATGCGTTTAGCGGCATGGATGCATAGCATAATAATACAAAAAGGTCAATAACATCTATCTGTTAAATTGTTCCCACTCTTATGTCACGATGCTAGCTGGCGAGGAAGTCATCTGATTGAAAAAGCGTACATATTTATGGCTGCATGTTTCACTTTGAGTGGGCGCGTAGGAAAATAGCGGTGCATCATACACAAATCGGGAAAAGAAGGCCACATTCGGTCATTGTGCCCTCAAACTGTTGATGCAAAAGCACTGCTGTTGAATGTAATGTGCACCGTTGCCATTACTTAGAAGGACCTTGAACACACGTTGACATGATGTGACAGCGGCATGTACTTTGTATGGTTCACTGGCATGTACAGTACATGCTAACATGTTCCATGTGGCCTTAAAGAAGGATCCACACTCATCACCTTCCATGCCTCCTCCAGCTCGGTGGTCCACCTGTCCTTCAGGATGGGCTGCACAGCACTGATGAATTCTGCTCCAACGTACTGCAAGCATAAAGATGATAGCAGACCGCCATGTTTATTTGATGTATTCAGGATCTGTTTCCATATACAATTTCTTAACTAATTCAATGATGTTAATAAAACCAGTTTATGAGGGGGTCTTACACTGTAGTATTTAGGGGGGGCATTGTAGTGGTAATGGCTTTTCCCCAGCTCCACTGCCAGAGTCTCCAGTCTTTCCAGCTGGTCTAACCTGGCCACGCTTTTCTCAATAAAAGACATCACCCTTAAAGAAAGGAGAAAAACGTGAGCAGTACGTCATCCCCGTGGCGTCTATCAACTGTGACAAGCAGCTCTCTCTGCGCTGACATTTCACGCTTCAGCAGCTCAAATGCCGACATATCTTTGATTGTGCATTCATTCATTGACTTCACACTTGCACAAGTCTACCAGCGTGTGTGTGTGTGTGTGTGTGTGTGTGTGTGTGTGTGTGTGTGTGTGCGTGCTGCAATGCTATGCAAGGTTAGCTTGTGCACCGTTATCTCCACAGGCAATAATTGGCTGCTTTGCAAAGTCTCAAACACTCTGTCGTCACTGGAGTGGAAAGTTGCAATTATTTGACGACTTAAGGTGCTGCATGCAACATGGCTTCATCTTATGCAATGGAAGTGGCACCATTATGCTACAAATGTCATAAAAGTACCAAAACATTACATTAACTTCATGGAATTTATTGCCCTGCAAATTTACCCGCCTTAATCTTATGTCCCATAAGATGTTATTTATTTGAATGTATTATTTATATACCATTTAATTTATATATACTTTAAAAAATCCATCTTCTCTGCCGCTTATCCTCACGAGGGTCGCTGGTATGCTGGAGCCTATCCCAGTTGACTTCGGGTGAGAGGCGGGGTACACCCTGGACTGGTCGCCAGCCAATGGCAGGGCACATATAGACAATCAACCATTCACACTCACATTCATACCTATGGACTATTTAGTTTTTTGGAATTTCTGAAAAATACCCCCAAAAGTAATTATTACCACTGCAATAAGTGAATGAAGTAGGATTCAATATTAATAAACCCGGCGACCAGTCCAGTGTGTTCCTGCCTCTCACCCATAGTCAGCTGGGATAGGCTCCAGCATACTCCGCGACCTGAGTGAGGACCAAATAATGAAGTACCATCCATGAGAAGCTACTACTGTGTATCTAGCATGACTTCAGCACTACAAACGTGTCCTTCACATAACGTTTATTAACTATTAACTGTTATCACACATTATGTACCACTCAAATAAGCACCATAGTGGCCGTCTGATTGGACAAAAAAAACAAAACACTGACTTTATACATTTGGAATGTTGAACCTGCACCAACTTATAGTACAACGCATGTACAGTATATCTTATATGTATATACCAGGTTGACCTGAATAGAAGACGTATTTTATTTTATTTATAGAAAGTATTTCTCCCCCTAGAAAAACGTTTTAAAAAAGACAAGTCATCTTATATTTGGGGTGGAGAGATTTACATGTGCACACCAACAGGTGCTGCCAAAAAAAGGTATCTCAAATCAGAGCTTTTCTTCCTGTCACTCACACCAGTGGCCTGGAGACACAGTGAAAAGGTGTCATAAAGGTTGAGCAAGTTAGCAAACAACGTAGGAGGAGTTCTGATGGTTTTTTTTGTTTTTTTTTAAGATAATGGCGCTGAATAAAGTAGAGCAGCTAAGAAACATGCTGTCATTTTTTATTGCAACTTACCAGTTTTTATTCCACTGATATTGAAAACATAATTTATAGTAAATTATTCATTTTGTACTGAATTGTGAAAACTGTTTTTGCATGCATCTTCTTGAAGATATGGTCCAACATTTGGGAAGCATGACGGTCACCCACCCTGTGCCAGCAGCATTGGAGGTGCTGCGTGTCCCTTAGCATGCTCTCAGCAGGAGTGTTATTTGACTGATGTCATCCAGCATAACAGCGAGAGTGACTGCTTGGATTCATGTGTGACGTTATAGCGACGGTGTTTGCCAACGTGAGCCAAAGGTCATCATGCAGGCGTACAGGTGAGGTGCTCATGTGACTGACTGACCGTAGTCCGTGTGCTCTGAGTTCGTGGCTGGTCCGCAGCCTCTCCAGGTCTTTGACGTCACGGAACAGGAAGAAGACATCCTTGCATTCGGGGTGTGTCTCAAAGAGCCTGTAACCATGACAACAGCATCAAGCAGACAAGGGTGAAGCAGTTTGTCATATCAGCTCCCCCCAGAGGGATGCATCACCCCCTGCCCTCCCCAGCACCCATCCACCCACGTCACGTCTACTCATCCTACATGTACACGTCAGCTGGTCGGGACCTTTGGATCATCATCTTCTCCTCATTGGCTTCTTCTTTTGAGCTCAATCAGTCATCTTTTGAAATGTGCTGCCATCCAATCAGAGAACATTCTGGTTTCCAGCTGAGCTCCACGCCGTTAGTCATGCATCCGCAATGCATCACTGGCGAGGGTAGGATGTGTGGCGCTCACATCCACAATGCCAGACCAGACCAGACCAGACCAGACCTGTCCTCCTTTACGCTTAGAACCACAGGAGAAGACGAAGAGAAAGACGCAACTAATTCTAAGGTGAACTTCAAGCCCTTGTTTCAGATACACTCACTGGCCACAATATTAGGTACACCTGCACAAGATCCTCGTGTGAGCGTTTCCTCTCGAAGAAATCTATTGTTTGTTTGTTTTTAAATACATTTTACTTTTTTTATTTTATTTGATTAATAGAGAACAAACATAAAAAACAAAAACAGCTCAGCTTCACCCTAGTCCAGCTCCACAACACCCGAAAACAAATACACACGACAACAATAATAATAATGTTAATAACAATCACAACAACAAAAAAAGCAAATAATAATGATATTATGATAACAATAACTCATAAAATTTTAAAATCCACTTACATAAGGAAGAAGACTTACATGAGGTCTATTTTATAGTTCAAATAAATTCATACATTGGATCCCATATTTGTAAATATCGTCATATATTGTCATATTTGTCATTTTTACAATATGTGCGTATGTCATTTAGACCACTTTTTCCTGCTTGTGAAATCTGTCAGTTATCTGTCAGCTTAAAGGGATGCTTCACCATTTTTGACATGAAGCTGTATGACAGCAGTGTGCATCAACAGTGACTTACCCCCCACTTGGTCCCCTGAGCCCACTTCTGGTCGAATTTCGGTGATCAGTTAGTTTCTGGGGCCTCTTAAGTAAAGAGTTTGGCTTCTCAGAACAATATGCGTTCAAAAGAGTAACACATCTGCATCACAAAAATGCCTCCTCGAAAAAAAAAATCTGACCTCACAAATCGCTCGGCGTTACTTTCTCTCCGTTCGTATCAATGCGCGCTGTCGCCTGTGGATTGTTGTTTGTGTGATGAAGACGGCTGCGACGCGACATCGTTTACGTACACACACAGTGGATGAAGATGCGAGCGTCGCAGCCATCTTCATCACACTCTGCATATCACATTTCTGATTAGCAAGAATAATGATGTCTCACACACACAAACACAGGCTTCGAAAAAAATGTTTATATTATCAGCAACATGCTGATGGTCCAACTCAGTGCACTCGCTGAGTACACTCAGACGGTAGGCAGGGTTTCTTCGCCTCTACTTGATCAGAAAATGTGCAAATTCAGCGATTTTTACTCAAGAAAATGTTGAAAACGATTGGAATCATGCAGAAAATGCATTTATAATACAGTTCAGTGGACAAATATGATTTATCTTATGCTGTCATTAGTTTATTTTTCAACATGATCGCCTCCGCTGACCGCACGCGACTGCTATCACTGCTTTCTATTTAGAACAAAAGCCACATTTAAGTGTTGTTCACTACTCATCTCCCTGCACACACACACACACACACATCAGACAATAAGAGAAATTGGTTGCATGTTTTTTCTCTTTCTTTCCTCATCCCGCGGTCTCCAACCTTTCATCACAGCGCTAACATGCAGAGAGCTGCTTATTTATTTAGCCTCTATATTGTGCTCCTCTTTTGGAAGCGGACACGATATCATCCTATTCACACAACAGACCACCGTCAGCACTTAAGAGTTATCGTGTTTACTTCCATATGCGAATGGAAAAGAACACAGGAGTCAGTAAAAAGGTGGCTCAGCGGTTTTGCTGTAAAAAAATAAAATAAAATAAAAAAGATCCCGTTCATACAATCACGTGGTCCTGCTGTGGCCCTCCCATACATTTCCAGACTAACACGCTAAGGTCAATCTTCTCAACTGTTAAAGTCACACTGGGGACACATGGCATTAATTGGGCCCCAAGTCATGTGACCTACAGCCTCTGTGCCCTACTGAGGCAGCTGAGGACCGCGCATCCAACACGTGCCTATATGCCAAACGGACGCAGCGCTGTCGTAGGTCCACTAGCAACATCCAGTGACAGACATCACATCACATTCACATTCATTTAACAATATAATAAGAACAGTTTATAATCATTATAACGACTGTGGTCCAGTTTGATGAGGAATTTTTCAAACATTCAACATTGGACACAAGTTAGAAATACTGTATCTATCTACCTTCCTACAGTATATACTGTACCTACCTGTGTGTATGTATATCAGTGATATATATTTCTTGAAAGAAAGATAAATGACAGGACAGGGTATGTATTTGTACGGATTAAACGCTCCAGAAGAAGTTAACATTTAAAACAAGCTAAAAGATAGCACACGTATGAAAATCTATTTACCTAATACTGTTTTTTTAATAGTAGCGGAACATTTGAATCACACTTTAATGGCGTTATTATGAGCAATGAGGGGTTTGCGTTTAAAGACGCCACGTCATCTAAGTTCAATTCACATGGTTTGAGTGTATTTTTTGGTATTTCCGAGCATACTTAAATGCAGCAAATTGTACTTCCGCATTAAGAGTTATAAACTGAGTGATAAGAATATCCACTTATTGTTTTTCTTTTCTCATTTAGACCACACATACATGCATAATAAAAACATTGTGATGGTCGGAGTGTCTGTGAATGCATCTCGCGGTAGTCTCGTGACAATGAGGAAGTGTCGTTCGGGACGCGGGGACGAGAGACGTGTTTGTGAGTTAGAGATAAAGTACATGTACGGTGTTGGAATAGATCTGCTGTTTATGTGTTCCGGTCAGAATCAAGTTATAAAAGAGCGTCAGACGCTGTGTGAGTCTGGGGGACGCTAGACTAGTACGTCGTAGGTCCGTCCTAAAATGTATCTGAAATATCGCTAACTTGGTAGGCAAAAAATATTTGTTTACTTAGTAGTTTTTTTATTTGCGATCATTAAACAATAAAATGATTAAAGTTGTGTAAAAAAAAATAATACTTCATAAACTTGCTATATAAAAGTGATTTATTGTAAATGCACCTGTGGCAACAGTAGTAAATTGTGCAGGAAGATGATTTATTTTACATTACTTCAAGAACACCTGGTCTGAGACTACTTGTTTTGCAGTACACAGGAGCCCCGCCCCCCTCCCCAAAGTACTAGTAACTTTTAGTCTGAGTACATTTGAAATCAGTTACCTTTCCTTAGATTGGTACAGACCTGTACTTTTACGCGACTACAACATTCCAGTGCTCTTTCCACCTTTGAATAATGAATAATAATGCACACACTGTATTGCGATATGAATATAATCGGAAACCAAGTTTCTTGACATATTGGGTCAGTGATGTGCGGGTGTACCTAATGAAGTGGACAGGGAGGCTATAGTGCTCATTTAAATGGCCACACACACATTAATCAATAGGATACTGTTGCCATTAATAGTATATAGAGCAGCAGCGCTGTGCATTATTATGTCATGTTGTTAGATGTGATATGAAATGATATGATAATGCCACAAGCTTTGAGTTAGGTCAGCACACAATACAATGAGAATTAAATTGAATTGCTGCCGATATTGATACGTTTTGTACCACTTGTTTTGGCTCTACTCACACATGTACACATGGCAACATAAATAATGCATAATAAATGCATTATTGCATAAAGCCCTGCATCCCCCCTTTAGTCTTTCAAAAAGCCTTACCTGACAAACACTATGATGCCCACTTTGGCTATGTCGTCTCTGATAACTTTCCACGACTCCTTGATCATGTCAATGTCATCTTGGCTGAGATGTGCTCCATCCGGATGAGCGCTCTTCTCACCCAAGTCCGCACTTTCAGCCAAACCGGATATTGCACAGCCCATTCTTCATAAACAAAATAAGTTTTTTATAATTTCAAGGGGTTTTAATGTTTATAAAGTTAATTGTTGGGAGAGCGGTGTGTGTGGTACCGCGGGCTTTCCTCTGGTGGCGGAGTGCCCCACTCTGTTTGCCTTTGTGTTCGACTCATTACCACTGACACAGTGGACGTACAATTTCCGGTATTTTCTTTTCCAAATACAACATTGTGAGCGCGCGTTTCTAGGAGGGAGGAATGAAAATGCACTTTTAATCTGAAGGTTAGTTCCGGCTAACATCCGGTGTTGCCTTAACGGCAGCTAGCCAACTCGTGACTACAGGTGCAACTAAATTCTTAATAAACGCAATAATGAAACATGGAGACGTGCTCAAATGTAATACACTGCTTAAAACAAAGGTAAACATTTCACATAAAATCAATCTGCATATTAAAAATATATAACAAGCCGATACCACATTGAAATTTCAGGCAAAGATATGTTTTAATATAGTTCACTTTCCGTTTTCTTGTCAGTGAATCAGTAAAAAGGTGCTAAATTTGCTGATCACGGTTTATTCATGAATGCAGTCAAATGAAGACAATGTCTGTGGACTACATGTCACGTGTATAATTTGTGCATCAGTCCATGACAACAATGACCAGCGGCCACGTGCCATTTCTGTTTTTTATTGCAAATATGGCAAATTCAAGTAGGTTTTATGAAATGAAAAACAAACGGGTCCATATCTATTTACACACCAATCTTTGCCAAAAATACAGCTTCATAAATATTACGCTATTCAATAAAAATATACAACATTTGAGAAAGAAGTAAAGCTCCAGTGATGCACGACAACAGCTACAATTAGTGCGAAATGCCATGATTGCTGTTACATGACAGCCACAATGGAAGCTCTTTGGTGTGCAGTCAGCTTAGTTGAGGTATTTTTTTTTTCTCTGAAACGCCATGTTCTTTGCTTTAATAGTAATAAAGTACACATCACCGACAGTGAGAACTAAACAAATGCAGGAATAATGATATTAATAGAGGGACCACTTACACATTTACGTCAAATGATTTAGAAAAGTCCCAAATGTACAAATATTGCAACACACCTTTTTAAAGACATTGCATTGACACAAGAACATCCCTTACAAATCATCACTGGGAGTCCAAACCTGACTGTACACACAACACGTTGTAAAAGGTTTCCGTGTTTCTCAAGATAAACATGAACACGTTCACGAGCTTGTGCTCAAGCTCTGGAACCTCTCCAGTAAACTCTTCACAAGATTACGTTCTGACATCTTTGCTGAACTCGGACCAGCCGACTTGGCGGGACAGTCACGGCTGTCCTGGAGGAGTTCCTCTGCCTCTGTGAGGACGCTGCCCTCCTGTGCAGTCAGGGACATTTGACCAGTTGAACAGCAGGTCGGCACATGTTCCTGCAGGTTCTGCACTTCGTTAAGTGGATAAGATCCAAGCATGTGGTCCAAAGAGCTCCACCTGCACAGCATCTTGGACCGTGGCCGAGGCCACTCTTGTTCGCCTCTCTCCTCGTACCAGGTCTCAGATTGTGCTGCAGGACAGTGTGTCACTTCATCAGGGTCCGTGTGAGAGCAGCCATTGCATTTGTCTGTAGAACATTCCAGCGACCTCTTTGAGGCGTGGGCCGTGTCTGTGTCCAGTCTGCAGGGGTTGTACTTAGACCGTAGCTCTTGTACGTCAGGCCAGTGGAAGTTCTCCGACTGTGGGCTTTGCGAGCCAGTGGCTGCGCTGTGGGAGCTGGCTCCGGAACTTGGGGTCTGGGCTGGGCTTGGTGAATTCACCTCATGGATGACCATCTGTTCACAAATGTTCAAGGGCAGCCTGAGGTTGGGTTTACCTGCATACAGCACAAAACAATACATTGGAAACATCTGGCTTCTTCATTTTCTTATTCTGTTCATGGAGTCTATTCCACTGAACAGTAGCGCTCTGCAATCAGTGTGGTGCAGATGGCTTTCCTATCACAAAATAGTATCATGGCAAATACAAAAACCCAGGCACCACTGAACGCATCAGTTATGCCTAAACATGCTATGTGACAGTTGTATGTGGAAAAGGGTCAGAACAACAATTTCTTCAAGACAAGGACTAAGGGGAACCAAGAAAACAGGCTGCTGCAGCAAAGAGACTATAGAGATTAATACCATAATACTTCCTGTCATGTCTACCCATCCAGCTTTGATGATAAAGAAAACCAGACGTGGTTTCCCAATATGGTTGGCATTCTGATCAGGCACCAGTACTTGTGCTAGTAGCACAAAAAAATCGAGTGGAACCATTCAGAGGGGCATTAAGACGAAATGCAGACTACATCCTACTGATCACTTGTTCATTTCAGGGCAGCTGAGAGTGCATTCAGTGAGTTATGTGAACCGCTACTCTCCCAGTTTACCTTTTTTCTTGACCTTCTCCTCGGGGACAGCAGGCATGTTCCTGAAGCCTTGTGGACCTGAGGCTTCTCGGTTCCTCTGCCAGACCATGGGTCGGTTGCTTTTGATGCGTTGGCTGTACTGACGCGCCAGCTGGAACACCTTATTCTTCATCTTGCCCATGTCCTGTAAGATCTGGTCCTCATCCACACTTGCTCTAAAGCTTATGATCCTTGGGAGTTGGACCAGGTTCTTCCCTTGAGTCACTGAGGCCTTATGGGGTTTGCAATCTTGATGAGAGTTTCTGTCGACTTCTGAAATGCTTGAACTATCCAGGACAGGACTTGTTTCACTTTCTTCTAGGATTGGAGGTGGTTGCATGGAGTCTAAACACTCACCATGTGCCTTTTCCTCCTCTTCACTCTGCTGGACTTCCATCGCTGATTCCACATCTTGCCAGACTTTCATCATCTCTGACGAAGGTCGGAAGTCTTCATCTGTGGTAAAAGAGTCTGTGACACTTGGAGATCTCATCTTAACTTCCTTTGGTCTTTGGTGAAAGTCCATATTTGGACTCTTCTCCAAGCCCGGAAGGTCAAAGACAGACCAGGAAGTAGGCCGGTGACGAGAGAGGACTTTCCTGTGGAGTGGGACAACATGCTGGTCTGGAATATTGTTTAGCTGTCGACTCAGGTGTCTAACCAAACCTACTGGGATGTAGGAGAGACTTTCCCTGCGCTTGATGCTAAAGTTGGCATCTTGGTTCTCGGCGTGTTCGTAGTATCTCCTGATCTTGTGGATCAGGATGCGATCCTGTTTAGAGAGAGTGGACCTGCGCTCTACATCCAATTCATGCACAGGTGTATCGGCCTCAGAGGTCACCTGTGGCTCTGGAGATGACGCTTGGGGGGTTTCTTCAGAGTTTGTGCAGGTTGAAGGGCTTATGAAGACACTATTGGGGGTCAAAGGTGAGGCACAAGCTAGGGGGTCCAAATCGTCTGTAATCAGGCTGCTCCGCCTGGACAGGCCACTGATGAAGCGCTCTGCGATGACACTCGCCTGATCCAACACGGAGCATGGTAGGATGCTCTTACTCCCCGCCAGCACCTCCTCCTCTTCCTCCTCAGAGAGCTCACTGCTGATGAGCACACTCGTCTCCTCCAATTGAAGACCCGATGAGTCGCTACCTCCCTCCTCTTCCTCACCGGTTTCTCCAGAGGTCTCCACAGGCTCAGGAGTAACATCCTCTTGGGTTTGGGAAGAGAGAGGTGAGCAAGGGTGTTGGGGCTTCCGAGCCAGCAGCTGAGGGTTTCTCTCTATTTCAGGGAGACAGTTTAGAGAGTGCAGCTCATCCAAATGGACCTGAAATATGACAAGTGTGTTTGCACATATTTAGACACGATGAGCCAGAGAAACATTCTAACGAACACACTCTGCACTCGCTATTATCTTAATGGACCATTTCAAAGTCAAATGAGCAGTTTAATTGAAAGCATCCACAGTGTACTGTATGATTCAATTTGATCTTCAGAGAGGCACTTAAGTTTAATTGGAGTGGCCCCTTCTAAAGTCCAACCCAAACACTCCACTACTGATACAAATAATCATTACAGTGCTGATAAAAGACTTTTTAGGTGTTTTAGAGTACATGCATGTGCAGCCGGGGAGGTTTGGAGCTGTTGGGGGGAGATAAGGTTCATGAAAATAAGCTTAATGTGGCCTCTGCTCAGGGGGGCGGGAGCTGTGCTTCAGATGAGGGCTGCAGCTGCTCCCTAAATCTAATTCACAGTGGGAGAGCTGACCGCAGGAGAGCAGGTACTAATACAGCTCCATATGACTGAAATGGGTCCTCCCAGAAATGTTGTGCTCCTGGTAAAGTGCACTTATTGGTGAGCTATACAGTCAGTGACGCCTGGTGAGGCTCATGGCTGGTGAGACACTGACTACTTTGAAGTTTTTTTTATGTTAACACAGGTTCCTCATTAAGAGGATAACCAAAGACTAATTCACTTTGGGTAAAACATTTTTGAAATTGTTTTCTGACACTTCTTGGTCCCTTTTATTTATTTATTTTATTAGCTGTAGAACATTTGTGTTCTTACCTTTTATTTGTATATGGAGTACATGTACCTTCCTTCTCCAGGAAAGGTTCGGATACTTGTTGTACAAGTCTGGGTATATAATCCTCCATCTTGGCAGTCAATTCATTTATTCCGTAGAGCATAAAAACATCTTGCATTTACCTGGATGTAAATCTAGCTCTAGCCGGCACTGCTCTTTGTGTGTTTCAATTAAAAAAAAATATACAGGCTGTAGAAAGTCACTGTGTATAATAAATGTTTCTGCAACATTATTGGCGACATACTGACAAAAGAGGCAGGCGCCATGTTCATACTCGGTGTGCACTCAAAGACAGTAGGTGGGGCTTGCGCACTAATCCGTGAAGCCACGCTTACAGTGGCCTCATCTTAGGTTTCTTCCCCGTTTTTTGATCAGGAAATATGCAAATTAAACCATTTTTACAACCAATTGGAATCATACAGAAAGTATATTTATAATACAATTCAATGGACAAATAATACTTATTTTATGTTATTATTCGTTTAGTTTTTTAATTTTTCATCATGACAAGTGCGGGTCTGCCTGACCTGCCCCCCCCTGACCGCACGTCACTGCTTACAATCAGTCTATTCTAGCACGACCTCGCTGCTACTTAGAAGGTCCACAGTGTACTTGTGTGTTCTTGCTCACAACCTTCTGTGTTTCCTCATGGCTGGGAGCATCTTCTGTCTCTGTTTTCTCGTTATCTGACAGCTGAGCAGCATCGCTCAATGGATCATCCTACAAGAGCCAAACAACGTAAAAATGAGAGCTTTGAATTTGAAATTGTCATCAATATTCAGCTATAACAATTAACCTCTTATTGTGAAAATTGATAAAGGAAAATGTTTATCAAAGAGCAAATCTTTCACTATGGCTACATTACCCCTTGAGTTCAAACGGGTCACATTAAGTCGGGAAATCGAGACATGAATTACATCTATGTTGTAAAAATAATCATGAAACAGAAAAAGAAACATAAGAGGAGCACATGCATCGTTAGACCCATGCAAACAAAGACCATGCACCAAGTGTGACCTGCATGTTTCACTGCTAAACAGTCTCAGCCCACAAGAGCATGAATACAACCTGACTCATTCATTGTGCACGGTGCACATGCAGCTGTTAGTTGCTGTGTTCATACAGACAGAGTGGGACGAGGACCAGCGTGGGCGGAGAGAGTGGTCGAGAGGAGCGGTGAGCAAGCGGAATAAAGCAGGAAATGGTGAAGTCGTGGGTGGCAGAAAACCCTCACCGTTGTGAAGTGAGAAGAAAGCAAAGACCTGGCTCTATAGTGCCAGCAGGAGATGGCTGCCAGCACGGAGCTGGCAAAGTCAGCTACCTGGTCGTCCCCCATCAGTAAATCTTCCTTGTAACTCTCTCCCTCCTCCTCCTGTTTTTCCTGCTCTGTCACCTGAAGCTCCAGACCCCCCTCACAAGGTGAGGAGCTCAGGTTTGGATCAGTGGATCTTAGCTGCAGAGTTTCCCTTCTGGGGATGAGATCCTCCGCACCGGACCTCTCATCCTGGGCCTCGCCTAAATTGGAAGACTGTGTACTGACACTTGTGGCAGGCTGAGCGAGGTGCCTGTCGCCCAGCAGGGCACCCTCACTCTCTGCATGCTGTGTGTGAGGTCACAGACATGTGGTTTGTTACTGCAAGGCCAGTGCTTGGATCATATTGTTAACAGGGATGAAATCACCAGAAAGCTGCTTTGCGGGAGCTATGTTTTGGTAGTCCATGGCTTGTCATCATTTTCTTCTGATGATTCAACTATTTGCTGTCATTTTGCTATTAGGATTAAGCATTTGACAAACCAGACCATAGCTCACCAAAGCACATGGTATAAGGTTTATGAGAATAAAGCATGGATTTACATTTCCAACACTTACCTTCATAACATCTAGAAGAAGAGCAGAAAAAGAGAAACAGATGAACAAATGAGGATGCCACACAAATGTTCAAGTCCAACATTTCATGACCAGATAAGCAGAGCTATCACATGCATCTTATGCAATTACAGTGGAGACCTAAGTGGAGAGTGAGCCTGCCAGTGGTTAGTCTGGTCCAGACTTATGGGAGGCCTTGTGATTAGATAAATGCCAATTAGAAATAGACTTCTCTCAAAATGAGCATGATGCAATTATCTAGGATGTGATGGCCGACTCCCTGACTGAGATGGGAAGGTTGAGATGAAAATTACATCTTCATTAGGTCAATGTGCAATGGATTACAACCTGGGCCAAGAATACAGAGGTCTTCCCTTTCATAACGGCCAATTACGGCAAGACTGAATTTGACTATTCAAAAGAGCTTGTGTATGACAAAGCCTTGCGCCAATGGCATATAATTAACTTCATTATGGGTGAGGCTAGTGGAGTGGCAGTGTGTGTGTGTGTGTGTGTGTGTGTGTGTGTGT
This sequence comes from Dunckerocampus dactyliophorus, assembly GCF_027744805.1. Classification (NCBI taxonomy): domain Eukaryota; kingdom Metazoa; phylum Chordata; class Actinopteri; order Syngnathiformes; family Syngnathidae; genus Dunckerocampus; species Dunckerocampus dactyliophorus. The sequence continues at coordinate 15,082,008 of NC_072831.1, forward strand.
GTGTGTGTGTGTGTGTGTGTGTGTGTGTCTTTTGATCCGGTTTGTTGGTCTGGCCTCAGAGGGAGGGACAAAGCAGAGGTGCAATGGCGGCGTTTTCAACTCTTATAAAACAAACATAACCTCGCTCGAGGGCTTTCTGGACTTGTGGACTGGATGGGGTGCAAACAAAGCTACTTCAATGCATTAAACCAACATACTGACCTTTTGTACTTTTCATGATTTGTTTTGCAGGTTCTAAAAGAGAAATGGTGAATGACAATTAATGATGCACAAAATAGCTTTCAATATTACACATTATTGCCATTAGCAAACTTTAGATCCCCATACATTTGGCATTCAGCATTCACAGCCCCACAAATTTGCTGATGTTTTTTTTTGTTTTTTTGTTATTGCGTTGTTTCTGGAGAAACCCCATCTCATTCACCCTAAGTCTGTACAGCATACATCTGCCACTGTTTAAAAAGCCCAGTGATACTGATTTTTTTGTCAAGCGTTTATTCCGCGGTCCTTGAACACACTGTAATATCTGTGAGACACAGAAGTAAAACTTATATGTAACTTCTACGCCAGGGGTACGGAACCTTTGCCTCGGGAGCCAGATGTGGCTCTTTTGATGACCGCATCTGGCTTTCAGACATTTGTAAATACAGTAAAATGTATTAATTTAAAAAAAAAATTGACACAAAACATTACAGAAATCACAGTGTTAAAAATAAAGTTCAAAATAGAAAACTTTTTGATGCATTTTAATCCATCCATCCATTTTCTACCGCAAAGTGGCCAGAGCCAATGCCAGCCGTCCTTCCAATATTTTCCGCGTCAGACACCAAAACTTGATTACGGAACAATGCGGTAGCCCACCCAGGTCATTGAGAGGTCAAGAAGTCCCTCCTTTCATCAAATAGTCAGCTAGCTAATTCTGCAGCGCTAACCCTTTTGACAAAGAAGATGGCAAAAAGAAAGATAAGGAGTATGGTGTAAAGCCATGCAGCACCACAAGACACAAGAAGTATTTTATTTATTATTGGTTAGCTACAGTGTGAAAACGTTATTAAAAAGAATAAATTCAGATACTTATTATATTCTAAAATTGTTGGTCTTGCTTGAAGATGCACGCATTTAGTTGTATTCAGTGTTAAAAAATATATATATATAGATTATAGATTAAGATACTTATGTGTGACAGATTAAAAAAATGGGGTCTGGGGTATTTTACCTGATCTTCTTCTCCCATTCCGTCCTGCAAGGTGAAAATCTTCAGAGTGGTATGAATCTGCTCTTTTCAGCCTCTCTGGACCTATGTTGTGAGAACAGAATAGATGAGGCATGCTGTTTTCTTATGCGAATTAAAAACAACGTTACAATCAGCGTTTTGGTTCATACTCACAATTAGAACTGTCCATGATAGTTTCTTTTGCCTTAAATTAAGAGCGGGAAATACTTTTTCTTGAGAAGATGGCTTAAAAGAGATCATTTGTGATGTAAGTGGACATTGTTGTGTACCTTTGGTGGAACAATGGTGTTGTGGTTCTCGAGAATGAGCCTCTTAATGTGATGGGACCAGAGACGCTTCTCTTCGACAGACTTGGCCTAGAACAACAAGGCCTTGTTATTAAAAGATACAGATGACGTATGTTGCCATGACCACACAAAACAACGCAGACTATGAGCAGAGCAGCTCTGTATTGTTTCTGTCAACAATCTTACAGCGGATAAAGGAAGTGAACATATATCCCAGCTAACATACTAATACACTATCATATATTTTCCTGATGCAAACACAATGAGACCATGATAAGTAATTGGAAAATTTGATGCATTTCTGCACAGCCCCATTAGGCAACACTACTTTAGGTCTGGACTCTGATTACCGTAGGCTATTCCATAATATCTTCTGCCATCCTTTTGTTCATTTTGCTTGGGGCTGTTCTCTTCAGCTCTCAAGCAGACATCTACAGGTTTTAGGCCAAAATTGACTTATACTGAGTTTGGAACTGTTCATAATAGTCTATTTTAACAGGTGTGTGTTCACTTTCTATACTGTATGCACTTGAGATGACAACTCCCTAAGAAGGTTCGTTCAATGTGGCTCCTTTGAATACATTTTATTTGCACTAAAGTGCACACCGAAGCTCATATTTACCTGCACTGTATGGGGCTGCTTGGGATGCTTGAAATGGATAACACTGAAGAGAAGGGGATCCTTTGCACTGTCTAGTAGCATCAAGGTTGAACACTGAAATCACAGCAGGTGTGTGAATACATAAGAGGGAAGGCCACGTTAAGTTAGATGCTAACTGAGCATGTTCTCAAAAATTAATAGGATTTTGTAGAAAAGGTGAAGCTTTTTCCCTAACCCTCTAGCCCCTAATTACACTTTTAAGTATACACAACAGGTGCAGTGATACTCATGTTGCTAAAAAAAAAAGGGGGGGGGGGCAAACATACTACGATATGCGTCTTGTAGACATAGTGTTCCCCTCTTCTTTTGGTAATAAGCAGCATCTTCTCAAACAGGAAGAGTGTACGAGTGTTCTTCGCCCGCAGGACGTGAAAGGTGCCCTCCAGCACCAGCTCACCACAAGTGGTTAGGTCAGGACCCTTCCAGTTGATCAGAAGAGACTGTATCTCCTGCGCATGAAAACAGAAAAAAACATCCTCTTTACTGTGAAAACACTTCAATTGAGTGAATCGAGTCAAGTCAATTTAAATCATTAGAAGCGTGTCAATGTCTTTGCTCGGTTAGACTCAATTCTAAGTTTTATGGACAAATGGTCAAAGTTAACTGATTGGCTTTACATCATTTGAAGAGAAAAATATTATACAAGTGCATGGCAGGGCAAACTCCTGCAGTTACATTATGACATGCCTTCGCTTGGTTTGTGAGTGTTTCGCAAACCTGCACTCTGACAGCATGTTCGTGTTTCCTCTTCATGTCGTTGATGTACCAGGCCACCCCGGTCATCGTGTCTATAGCCTCCTGGATCACCTCATACCCCACCTGATCTTGGTCGAAGTGCTTTGCAATTTCCTGTATAGGGTGAAAAAACATCATGGAAAATGCAGCGATTTACATACAACAAAGTAGTATGCTATTTAATCAACCCCTACCTGCAGCAGGAGGTGATATTTTAGGATCCTCTGCACTGGCTTGAGGAGAAAAGAACCCAAAGGGAGGGAACGTTTCAGAGCAGCCTGACGATCCTTGAAGAACTTTGCCAGAGATTTATTCCTCATGCAGTCAGTCAGTGCTGCTACGGAACTGGAAGATTGTAGAAATATATTTATAAAACCCTTACTCATGGTATCTTTAATGTATTCCTAAAGAACTGTGTATGAGCCTCTTACTTTGGATAGTTGGTGCAATATTGGGTGTAGATTTCAAAATATTCACTCTGGGGGTACAAAGAGCAACAATCACCGAATGCATGTTTATTTCCTCACATTTTTGTTTAGATTTATGTGAGTAAGACAAGACCGCCCACCTTATCTACAAAGCATTGAGCGATGGCCACAGGGTCATTCTCACACATGTCCAGTGACTGCAGCAATTCACTGACACGCACAACACAACACCACACAACACAAAAAGATGAAGCTTCACATAATCACCAAAACAATAACTTACAATTGAGTAAAAATACATATTACAGCCTTATGATAAGTACCACTATGTGAAACTACAACACTAATTCAAGGATGTCACGTTATGTCCTATATTGGCCACTAGAGGGCAGGGTACATTGTAAAATACTCGGAATATTGCATGTGACGTCATGCACTTGGTTTGAAACGCATACAGCTGGACGTCCAAACTCCGAAGTGCACCCCGCAGCTCGATTTTTAAGTAATATTCTATTCAAAACATTAAACATTAAAAATGATTAAGGCGGATTAGGGCCACATTGAAGAGCGAAAAAGGTGAAATAGTGAATGTTAGGACAAGACATTACACTTACTTACTTATTACTGATGATTGAAATAATACATTTAACAGCTTAGCATATTTTCACCTAGAGTGGAGGGGTTTTACCAAAAATGTAATAAAGAAAATTGAATAATATCATAATGGCCCATGCTTCGCTTTATTTATTTATTTATGTGGCCCTTGGTGGAAAGTTTGGCCCCTGACACACAAGTAACCTTATTTTTCTGTAGGTGTAATGACAGTTTGGAACATATGTTTCACAATTTGTAATACTGTCACTAAGAAAATGTGCACAACCGATGGAGGAGTTAGGTGGTGAAACCTGCTGTTATTATAATTGCTAATATTACCATCCTTGTGTGGCGTTTTTTTTTTTTTTACACGAATAAAAAGCATTACAGGACCAAATCTGTTAAAGTCATTCCAATACATGTGATTAGAATTTCAATAAAATACAGGCTGCTATGGCATTAGCAAAGTGGCTCCTCACAGTCAGAGGAATGTGAGTGAGTGTGTTTTGGCAAGCAGCAGGTTCAGAAATGAGCACCTGCTGACGCAAGTTGTGTTTAGTTAGGTCTGTAGTGCACATTTAAAGTCTGAGACAAAGCGAAGCATCATAATATTCTTCTGTTCTTGGTTATCAAACAACAGAATATTTTATACACAAACGTATGAAAAAGGGAAATATGTTCTTTTTATGTCTTCGTTGTTCGTCATTGTTTGCAGTGAGGAGAAAAACATACCTGTTGAATTCATAAATGTCCTCGATGTTCCCAAACAGGGCACACACGAGCTCTGGCCGTATGGAGTCGTTGCTCGTGTCAATAATGTGAGCCAAATAGTCCTGGAAAAACAGTAGGGGTGAGAACGTGACAACAAACAATGGACATTATTTAGAAAACTGATGTGTATAATGCTGACACTTGCACATTATTACAACTGGAGAGAGCACAGTTTTATGTACAGTTGTCCCTCGCCACTTTGCATTTCAAATTTCGCGGTTTCACTCCATCACGTTTTTTTCCAAAATACATTATAAATCGTGCTGTTCTGTAGTTCATCCTATTAGTCCAAAATAGGCATATTTAAGCAAATGTTATGTATTTTTTGCATAAATAAAAGCATTTTCAAGCATAGAAATGGCAAAATGGACTAAAACACAAATGTAAGGCATTCAAAAGGTAAACTAAAATGCAAATATAATGCATTCAAAAGGCACATTTAAAGTATTCTACGCTGGTCACTAGGTGTCAGTACTGTTACTGTAATGTTTGGTGAAACAAAAGGATAAGACTCGATCGCCAGAACAAGGGTTTTTTATTGCAGGTTTTAAGTATCTCACAACAAATAAATAATAATAAAATAATAATAAAATTCCTAATAAAAACGGGCTACTTTTGTGGCCGTTACCCACGCAAAGATGAAACGCAGCACTCAACCCCCGACGCTTCCTGTCTGCCTCTCTTTTAGGTACAGAATACATTTATAGTAACACACACGAGCATGAGTCTTATTTATGTCTTAAATGGATTATTTACTCTTATTTTGTCTACTACATTGGGTAATACAAGTGTAAAGGTGACTATCCCAGGGTTAGTACATGTCTAGAGGACTCTGATGATGTTAAAAACTGTATTTAGAAGGTCGTAAACAGGTTTTCTATGCTGTTAACTATGAAAATATTGAATTTATAAATAAGGAATCCTACTTGGCTACTTGGCAGAAACTCCCTTATCACAGTCTGGAACCAACTAACCGTGATAAAAGAGGGATTATAGTAGTTTACGTAAAGTAGATTTTATCCAATTTGATTCTTTACTGCGGTTTACAAATGATGTATTGTGCATTTGTTAGAGGTACTTTTCAAGATTTGCTCCACAAACACGCTGACATGGGCCATAAACTGCTCCGCATCTCATTTCCCTCCTGGGGACTCAACTCTCTGTTGACCTCACTCTGATGAGAACATGTAAAAAAAAAATACCAACATCTGGATGACTATAGACCTGCATGCTCAGTTACACACTCACGTGACATTCAAACAAGTAGCAAGGAATGTTGACGAGAGCCAAACACTCACATGTGGTCAAGTAAAAGAGCAGACTCGCAATCTGTCCTGACACCCAGACGATGTGATGCAAAAAAGTGTATTGAGCGTAGACCAGACATCACACAAACAAATGGACTGCAGCTTGTTTGGGATGCAAATTCCTGCACAATGAGAGCACCACACACGTGACCTTTGGCCACGTGTGGGAGATATAGACGTTTCTTGCAGTCCTACAAGCTGCAGTAGGAGTTTTTAGCACGATTTAATCCTAAAAGTGATGCACTGCCCACATTCCTGTTCAAACAATGTTGCGTATAATGACACGGGGTGACTTCAAGCCAGGTGTATTGATGTATTTGGATGTGTGAGGCCATCTGGGTCAAACAGCTGTTCTCTCCACTCTCACGGATAGACAGTTGAGAATGAGAGGCATGTGAGCGAGTGATAAAACAACTTTTAAAGGCATGGATGGACGCAATTTCAACAGCTGTCAGCGGGTTATATGTCATATCAAGAGGGAGCTTCGCATTAGGTCACAGTCTTCAGTTTCTCACATTTTTCCCCCTCATTGGAGTATCAGTGTGAGGATAAAATCCCTGCGATTAAGGCTGCGCTGTAATCACAAACGGGTAGCGGACACATCTGTACGAGAATGTTCCCACATTGTAGCCTGTGGAAAACCCCACTGCTCTTTTGTTTCAAGGGTGGGTGTTTGTGTTGGCTGGACACATCTTGTATGACTGCATAACTGTATGACTGCGGCCAGACCCGGCATGTCAACTGAAATACTTAAGAGGTCATGGAAGTGCTTGTCAGAAGCAAGCCTCAGGCACCAGCGCAGTGCGAGACAAAGTGAAGAAAGGTGCTGGCTAGTTTACTGCCAGTCTGTTTCACAAACGCCTCACATGTTAAACACATCACCATTAGTAGCAAGGGACTGTTTGACAGTGAAATGCTCCTGTTTCTTTGCTACATTAATGACTGAGGGTCAAAGCTGTTTCTCTTTCTGCAAGTTGTTGGTCAAAGATGAATGAACTGTTGAGTGGTAAAATGATTTTTCAATGCATCACGTCTCTGTGACGTCCCGAGTTAGACAGCAAAGCTTAGCCCATGGAAGACACACATTGTGTCTCAATTTAAACATCAAATGTAAGAACTCCTAATTCTCACTGATTGTAAATAAAGTCACAGGTTTATATACAACATTATAAGCAAGCCATAAACTGTTCCACATCCATCAGTATGGGCTACAAATCTTATAAACATGTTAGGCTTGATTTTCGTTTTTTTCACTGATTTGTTTAGAACTTTAATCCAGGTAAAGACAGTAATAATACACTCAAGTTTTTACCTGTGCAAGACAATATTTCCTTTGAACGGCTGTTCATTGGCTGCAGACATGAAGTCATAACTGTGTTTTCTTCCAAATCAAACATATTCTGATGCTGACAGAGTGTACGCTTGGCTGGAAGGGGGATAAAAATCTTAACGTAAAAGTAGAGTCGGCACAAAATTCACTCACCTCTACAATACTGCGCAGATCTCTGACGTACATGCGCTCTGTCTCGATGATCTCCATGACAACTCGGTCCATGTAGGTTAGCTTTGGGTTGGGCGCCATCGTGTCCATGACGACAGGCGAGGCAGTGGTATGAAGGATCTCTGCCCTTGCCTTCCTGTTTGACGTGGCATTGTTATTCCACTGGTTGCCGATCAGGTGTGGCTGCCATAGGCCGCTGGAACCTGCGAGACCGGGACTCTGGTTTCTTGTCTGCTCTATGGTGCTTTCAGTCGGGCTCAGCTCCAAGTCTATGTCCTCCTCGCTTGGTATGGGTGGCGTGCTGGAGGAAGGAAGGGTCATGGTGCTCCCAAAAAGGCTGTGACTGTCACGCGAGGATCCGGAAGACAGTGTGGACACTAGACTCACTGGACGTGAGTCCAACGGCTCCGCACATAGCTGACTGTAACAGTCTCGTCCCAAGTCAGTGTTCACTTGTTTATGTCCTCCTCCAGTGGAGAGGGGCGAGGGCAACTGAGGATATTCTATTGAGAAACACAAATTGTACATGTCATGAGCAGACAGTTTGGACAAACTAGGTCATGTGACAAATATTTTTCGTTGCCTGTCTACAAAAAGCTACATTTCTGGAAAAAAAAATGTCTATGAAGTCACACAAAGCTTTAATTGTTGCCATGTATGACACTGCATGAGATCCACATATCTAGTGAGACTTTAGCAAGTCTGAAATGTTAACCCCACAGCAGATTTTTTTCTGACTATTTGTCATAAAACCACAATAGATGCAACATCCACAAAACTCTGGTCAAATCTTACTTAAAGCATTACAGATACAGTTAACTTAGAATTCCGGGATTGTTATTTTTTGGCTAAATTGCAAGAAAAATTCATCCACAAAGTAAATGTGAACCTGTCATTGAACCACTGGCTTTGGTCTCGTTTAAAAACTAACAAAATGGATTGTAACTGTCAGAATGTGTCTAAGTGCTACTGACACTGATTAATAGACGTCTGAATACACTACGGAGGATTTTTTTTTTTTTAGGTTGGCGGATATTTTTTTGAGAAATATGTGCCTTCAAAATAACTAATCGCATTTGAAATGTAACAATGATACTATAAAAGATGAAACATTTTTTATACAGGTTTGTCTAAAGTTAGGCTCAGGCATTCCAAAAGTGTTCCATTTAAAGGCTCTTGGTCAAAGTCTTCACTAGCGCCATGCAAAGAGCTTCATGACTGAATCTTATCAAGACTGTTTTGTTATGAATGTTTGTAACACAAATACAGAAAAAAAACTTCCAAAAAGGTGCAACACCGATGCACCATTGACACACAGCCCACATTTTTCATTTCTCCTTTACGCAGCAGTTCCTTGCTTTTATGACAGAAGTCCTCCCACCAACCAGCATATTGGCGTTTTCACTATTTCATTGGCTATTCAATGCGTCAGTCACCATTTAGATTGAATTTAATTGGCCTGAGCTATGTCCGTCAGAAGCTGAGCTGATATATTTTTGTGCACAGAAAGTAACGTAGCTATTGATTTACATTGGGTCGAGTGAGGTGCCAATCAAAGGTTCACAGTTCAGAGTTGTTCAGGCAGCACCAGGTGGCGAAGGTCCAATAGGATCCCTTCTTCAGCTTGACGGAATCCCTCATCGCTGATGTCCACCAACGGGTTCTGGGATTAACGCCGGGACAGGCACAGCTTGGCCACAGCTCCTCTCAGCTGCCTCCACAATGGAAGAACATGACCCACTCGGACTCAATGTCTGCTGCCTCCCTTGGAACGTGGTTGTGGAGCTCTCCCAGAGGTGGGAGTTGAAACTCCGTCTAATGGAGGACTATGCCGGTTACAATACGCTTACAATACGTTTGGGCCTGCCAGGTCTGACCACTGAAGCCAACTCACCACCAGGTGGTTATCGGTTGACTGATTTTTTCACCTGAGTGTCCGAAACAATGTGGCCGCAAGTCCAACGATAAAACCACAAAGTCGATCATCGAACTGCGGCCAGGGTATCCTAGTGCCAAGTGTACGTGGACACCCTTATACTTGAACACGGTGTTCATTATGAAGTCCAGTAACAAAGCACCAGTAAGTTCAGATCACGGCCAGGGCCTCAAGGGTGCAAGCCCACCATCATGCCCACCTCCAGGCCTGGCTCCAGAGGGGGGTCGCAGTGACCTACGTCCAGGCAAGGGAAACCTTGGTCCATATACTGTATGTTGCTCGTCATAGGGGTCTATTTGTGCTACTCTGTCTGGTCCCTCCTGGGTAGCCCTAAGATGGGCATAAAAGCCCCCGACAACTTAGCTCCTAAGATCATCGGGACATGCAAACTCGTGTTCAGGTTGTAGCTCAGAACTCAGCACTTGTCATGATCCATCCATTTTCTATGTCGCTTATCCTCAGTAAGGTCGCGGGTATGCTGGAGCTTATCCCAGCTGACAGCAGGGTACACCCTGGACTGGTCGTCAGTCAATCGCAGGGCGCATATAGACAAACAAGCATTCACACTCATGCATGTTTTTGGAATGTGGGAGGAAACCGGAGTACCCGGAGAAAACCCACGCACGCACGGGGAGAACATGCAAACTCCACACGGAGATGCCCAACGGAGATTCGAACCCAGATCTTCTCGATCTCCTGACTGTGTGGTCAACATGCTAACCACTATGTGCTCTGCGGCACTGATGAAAAAAAAAAAAAAAAAAAACACTAAAAAAACCCATACATATATATATATATATGGATATTTGTCTATTGAACTATGATTCCAATAGTTTTTTTACATTTACTTAAGTACAAATCGCTGAATTTGCTTATTTCCTGATTAAATACAGAGCAGAAACGTAAGATGAGCACACTGTGCACGGCGCTCTACTTCATGCGCAAGCCCCGCCTACCGTCTGAGTGGACACTGAGTAGCTGCACGTCGGCAATAATATATCATAGCAGAAACATTTATTATATGCCATGACTTTCTACAGCTTGTATACATAATGTCTTTAATGTTAGTGTGACATCATTATTCTTACTAATCGAAAAATAAAATACACAGAAATGTCAGGAGTCATTGCCTCACTAGCTATGAACCTCACCACACATCACTGTTTGCCGCCTCAATGTTGGTGTAAGCTTTTTTATGATACCCTCATTTTGTACAAGTAAACGAGATGTGGTGCACAGCACGCTTATTTTGAAGGCCAGAAGTGTGTTGTGTGGCTTGAGAAGGTCTTGACTGTTGCTAAAAGAGATGAGCTGTGTGCACACGTCCTTATATTTACACCCAACTTCCACGACATCCGCAGGCATCCTGAAACCCTAGGTAACATTGGCATGAGAAAGATGTAATTTATTGTTTGACTTCCTTGATTCTGACTGCTTAGAGGAAGTCCGACGTAGCGCATCAACGACGCTTGTTATTTCTACACCATGAATCCGGATTTGTTTAGTCAGGTTGATCGAGCACCATTCTTTGCATGATACCATTGTGTTACAAATGCTGCACTGAGTGAACCACTCTTTTTTTTTTTAAATTAAGTTAAGCTAAACGTTTTAGATGCAACTACCATGCACCTACTTGGTCGCAAATGAGGGCAGTGTATAATGTACATGTTTGGTTTTATCATGTTCATTCAATTGCCATTATTTTCTATGGGATGAATGGATTCTAAATTCAAATTCAATCCACCAGTGAAATGATTGGTGTATTTTCATTTGTATGCCACATGTGGAGACAAACTGTGGTTATCTGGGGTAAAGAGTTCAGTGGTCTAGGAATTTCAGATAGAGGTCAGAGACTGCTCTGAGCTTAGAAGGCGCCGAAAAAGTGTACGAGTCAGTAGCGACATTGTCTATTACATGTAGCAACGCTTTGTATTTTCAGGAGAACCCTACCATTCCTTCTCATTCCCCTGACTGTTCAACTCAACTTTGGCCAAACTTTAGAAAAACAGAGAAAAATGATGAGATGAAAATACTGGAACGGGAAAGGAGGTTTGTTTATATGCCCTTTTTGGCTGCATTTAAAATTTTAGAAAAATGGAATCTGTATTCAGTTTCACATCCTTCCTGGCAAGAGGAGGAATTTTCCTCACAGCCCTTCCTAAATACATGAAGTCATAGGAGTATGAGACTGAGTGGTACCAAGTTGCCCCTGTGCAGAAAGCTCAATTTCCTGAGGTATTTGCAGGGTACAAAGGGGTCAAACCAATTTTGTGAAGCTGGAGAAATGAGCCTCTGTCAATGTAAGTTGACTTCAGACCAATAAATTGGATCGTATGAGACCCACAAGTGTTAACTGAAATGGCTCAGGTAAAGTCGATTGCCAAGTGGAGACGGAGAGCATAATTTGGTGCTGATAGCTCACAGATGTAGCTCATGTCAGCTTGAAATCCACTCAACTACCTCAATGTTGACAAGTGTTAGCTTGTTATGTTCATCAATATGTTCATCATTAGATGTGCGTCATTAAAATTCAGCCAACATTTAAAAACTGCCATTATGCCCTATAGAAAGTGTGGAAGAGGCGGATGGATTCACTCTTACCCACTTCACTGAAAATACAACCTTTGATTGTTCTCACTGGAATAAATCAAGCTACATAAGCCAGACATTTCACATGAGCGCAAGCAAAACGGCCAAAGTTTGGAAAGGTTTGACAGTTGGATGATGTGCTTCCAGTTTATTCACACGCACATCTGGCACCCTACAATTTTCCATGAGTCAGGACTGAGCTCAACAGAGGCTTGTGCACCATGTTACTCCTGTCGACTCACACTGCTTTCCACGCTAATGTAGCCAAAACAATGCAGTGGAAGACAGAGAGGAGCTAACGAGTGGAAGCTGACTGCTGTTTATGCTCCGTGACAAATCACAAGGATGATGGTGCAAAGGAAGGGTAGCGGTAAGCTATTATATACCAATCTGAATTAGCCATCTGCTTCCTTTGCCATGTCCTTCTCGAGAGCTGTGCCATGGCAAACCTTTTCAAACTCACTTCCTTTTTCCTTCTACACCTCCCACCCAAAATATTTCTCTTTAATAAATCTGCTGTGCTACAGTATACTGCAGTGTTTGCCAAGCCAGAGGGAAGGTTCAGAAATGGTGCAATAATCTGTAAAGGAAAAAAATTTGAGTTGTTGCGCCACTTCTCCTCTCAAAACTTGCAGTAACGATAAGAGTGTCTTCAAAAGTGGACTATGGACTTATCTCAAGAGCAACACACTTCACTTCAGCACCGGCTCAGCCCCCACCACAGCTCTAATCAACCACAAGAGATAGTCCGGAATTATCTGTGCCTGAAACCACACATTACATGTTTCCCATCAAGACAGCCATGGCGCAGCAATCAAGCCAGTGCAATTGAATGCTATACAGTTTAATTGTCAATCCAGAACAACAAGGAATTTGTCATCTTCTGTGAGGTCTGCACACCCTTGTGAATATTTACCTTCTTCCATGTGGTCTGAGGGCTCAGAGTGGTTCTCTCTGATGGTTTGGCTGCGGGACACAACAACACCCCTCAATAACATGCGGCAACCCATATTGCATAGGTTTTTCAACTCTAAATCTTCCATATATCTTATATTTCAAAGGAAGTCTTTGCAACATAACATGACCTGCGGCGGTGTTACTCTCTCTCTTTTTATGGCACGCTCTTCTCCAGCAGGTATCTGCAGCTGTGTGTCGGCTGTTTTGTAGTGTACTTCTGCATTAAGAACTGTGTTGTTTTTTTGGAACTGAACATTACCATATCTGTATCTCTTATTTGATTTACTTGCAATTGAACAGACCTATTTTACTATGAACAGGTAATCATCTTAATGTAATACACAAGAAATATGTTCTCGCCTCCTTTCAAACACTTCAGCGAGGGAAGCTATGCTATTCATAGTATAGAAATTGTTAGGTTCTGTTGTGTTGCCTCTGTTTTGTTTTACCTTGGTGACCCTTAGATCCTGTGACTTCCTGAGAGGGCGGTACCACGAGGCGTAACTGTAGCCACTTTGCCATTTGGGGTATTTAGCTACCTGGCTAATGGAAGAGGACGTGGGATCATACTGATTTGTCTGCATGCCTACCCAGTTAGTATTATGTGCTCGTGTCTACTCCCGCCAAGTATTATGTATGCTGGTCTTCCGTCCTCCTAGCGCCTCTTGACACCATCCTGGTCACCTAGGCCCTTTTGTTCCTGATTTTCAGTTCTTAGTTACCTTAGTCATTTTCCCTGTTACTGGTTTTCCTACGGTGCGTCTTTGTTTTTTGCTACCCTGTTTTGCACAGTCTCTCAGTTTTTGATTGTCACCATTTTTGCTGCATTGGAGAGCCCTCGCTTTTTGTGTTTATAAAAAGACTTCCATTTTTGCACCCAAACTGAGTGGCTCTGTGTCTGAGATCCTTACCTGTAAAAACCGTAACAGAATTTGTCCTTTTAAGGCCCACATGCCCATGATGTTTTGTCAATAACTCACACAGTAAAATATACAAGTATTATAGGAACGCTGTATTCTGTGCACAATGCTTCACACCATTTGTTTTCTGCAGAAGTATAATCTTTCAAATACAACCTGCACAAAAACATAACACTTTCTAACATGCAATTTGCTTGTCAGTGCTTAAAAATTTCTTTACCACAGTTTTAGAACCTCCTTTGTTTTACCTCTGCATCAATACAGTTGTTAACTCTGCGATATAAACATTAACAAAGTCAAGGCTAGAGAGATAGTATAGTATTTGCTCTACATGAAAAACAGCCCTAAGCTCAGTAACTCGTAGTGTTTTACTGAGTTATACACTGATAACACCATCACCACGTGTGCATTGATGTGATACTTAATGGATTTCATTTTATCAGCTGCTCAAGTGTGTGAACAGAATACTTATTTTGTTGTTAAAAGAAAAATGCAAGGAATTCCACTGAAACAATCTCACGACACCTCTTTGTGGTTTTTTGAATTCCAGTATCCTGGCTGTTAAACCGAGGTTAACATTTACAGACAAAGGTGTCCTAATGCAACAAGCACAGCCTTCCCCTTTCTTTTGTTGCTTCCCTCAATACAAATCCCCCAGACACTAGTTCTGTTATATAGTTCCACAACAAATAACTGATAAACTGCTAAGTTCCCTAACAGACAGCAGACTAGACAGTTATTCACAGAGAGGCTCGATGACTAATGTAATTCGTCTTTTAATGTAAAGTCTAAGCCAGTTTCTGGTTATCAGATCAGTAACAATGCAGACGGTTCATATGCTGTTGATTCTCTGATGTCATAGAGGTGATGCCGGAGATGAACAGAACACTACAATGAACACTCCAGCACCTGGCAATTAACTTTTGTCAAAAGGTGCAGTCACTGGAATGACAGCAATGATCCACATCTCTTTAAGGTTGTAGGCCTACAGAACATTCCTTTATATGGAAAATCTGGTTTGCGCAAAAACAGTGTCAGCATGCTTACTTTACTATAGAGTCATCACGGCAGGAGTCATATGTTCCAACCATAACGTCCTTTGACATGCTCTGGCATAAATCAGGGCAAATATTTCCAGATAAGGATTGGTACACTCCCTCAGGAAGCGATAAGACATAGCATGCAGCAATGATGATACTTGAAGGTTGCAAAATCTTGTGAGGATGTGATTAATTTTCTCAATAGGACATAAATGCAAATCAGCTTCTATGCTAGATAACCATGCAAACTCTGACAAAGGCAATATGACATGTTCATGCACCTGGCAACTTCTTCTCATGGCATCTTCTTTGTGTGTTATGTAACACAATGGCGTTACAAACAACACAAGGTGTAAATAGTGACTGAAAAGATTATAGTGCAGGTTTGAAAGAGAACTAGACGGCAGTAGACAATACTCATTATATATAGTAGATAACACTAATTATATGTTAAAAATATCGCTATACTCTACTTATAATGTGCTTGTCGCTGTATGACGTCAACGAGAGCAGTGATGAGACAAATCCACCAGCGTGAGATGCCTAAAAAGGACAATGTGTCAAATGGCAGGATGATTTCTAAATCTGTCTCCAGCTCCTCCTCCTCCAGACTTTTAATAGCATGATTTACGAGTGAGCACCACACAGATGAACAAAGCCATTTCCCTACAAAGACATATCTTTGGGACCTTAGTCTGTCAGTCAAAAATCGTCCCACGTCACTTCGCGCTTCGAATTTCATAGCTTCACTCTATCATGGCTATTTAAAAAATAGTATAAATAATAAATAATGCTGTTTTGCGTTTTTTTGTGATTTTTATACATCTGTTTGCTTAAAATTAAGCATTTTCAAGCATAAAAATCACTAAATGAAATAAAATACATATATAAGGCATTCAGAAGATGCATTCAAAGACGCTGTGAATGATATGTAATATTCTACACTGGTCACTAGATGTTAGTAATGTTCCTGTAATGTTTGATGAGACACACAAACACGAGGCGTTTACTGCTGGTTTGAATTATCAACAGGCACAATAATACCAAATACAACTCCTTAATAAAAACACAGGCTACTGTTGCTGCAGTAACACACATCGAGTTAAAACGCAACTCTGAACCCCCCGACATCACTTCCTGTCTGCCTGCCACTCAGCTTCCTTATGGAACACATTTATAACAACACACACAAGCACGACTCTTATTTATGTTTTAAATAAGTTATTTACTGTTATTATGTCTACCATGTTGGGGAATAAGTGTAAAGGTGATTGTAGGGGTGTTATTTCATGTCTAAAGGGCTCTAACCATGTTAAAAACTGAACTGAGGTTTAAAATAATTAAATCGTAATTCACTTAGCACGGTCAGGTCTGGAACCAATTAAACGTGATAAACGAGGGATTACTGTATTTTGTTTTCTTACTAAATTGGGACCAAATATCACGGCCCTTATCTAAACACTGCATGTAGATCCTCCCCCTGAGGGCACAGAAAAACTAAATCTTGTCAGTGACAAATTGCTCAGCAAACTGCTCATGAAATGCCTGTCTTTCATTTTTGTCTGTGGTGAGTATTTTTTTGAACACCGGAAACAAAAATGAGAGCGAACATGCCATAGGAGAAAAAAAAAACAAGCTCGTGCTTGCTCTGGCAGCAATACGCCACACAGACACATCTGCTTGATTCATACTGACTCACCATAGCTCTCGGCTAGTGAAATTTACCCCAGCGGCCAGTGGAATCACATCTTGCTTCACCTTGTAATATTCCTCACGACATCCAATCAATCTTACAAGCAACTGAATGACTTGTGACCCAATAGGTAGTTTTAGAGTGAGCTCGGATTGCCTTTTTACAACTGAACCACACATTTAACTGGACAGTCTGGTTGATATGGGCCTCACCAGATTTATGATTGCTGTATTCACACTGGGGCTGGTTGAGTATTGACCGAGTCGTTCAAAACTCATGTGTTTTTTACTGAACCAGGACTTGCAGAGTAGAGCCAATCAAGCAGAGAGTCACTGTCTGTATTGTGACTTCGTGTGAAAGAGTGACAGGCATGGCTCCTCTCTCTGTCAATCTTCTGGTAAAATACCAAAAAATCCATATTCCCTGGATGCTTGGTACTTTGCACTGTAACATCTTGTTTCTATGTTGTTTTTACAAATGCGCAAACCATTCACCTCCTTGTCAAAATCAAATTTTGAAGACAAAATCATTTTTCTGTTTCTGTATGTACAAACATACAAACAGTCATGATTTGTAGCCAGATACTCACTTCTGACATGCAACAATGTAACAAGGTGAGAAAAATAAGGCTTCCTCACATGAAACTTATATGTGATTATATGAAAACTCACAATGTAATTACTTCAAACAACCACAAATTTGCTAACTTTCTGAGCCATGGCACAGCACATGACCCTCGTCCTTATTGGATAAAAACTGATACAGCCTGTATGCTACATATATAATAAAGCCCTTCCCTGTCACAGAGTTTTTTTCCTCAATGCCCCCCCCCCCCCCCCCCCATCCCACAGAGAATAAATGTTATGGTCCTGATCCCCATGGGAAAAACTCCTCCCCACCTGATAACTTGAATGGCTGCTCCTTAGGCGGTCAGGGGCACAAGCAGAGTGTGTGTTCAAGGTAAAAACCCTGAGGTCTTCAAAGGCCATTGTCAAACAGCATGAGCCAAAATGCCAGCAATTACACAGAGCTTGGATTAGTGTGCTATCCCTCAATGGAGACAAGAATTTAGGCCACTTCTCACTCTAAATATGCAGTACGAAGGTTACATTTTTTCCGCCGCAGGGAGATTTGAATGTTAATAATTAGCCTGAAGGTGTGCAAATGGTAGTGGACAGCAAAGGCTGAGTACACACACACACACACACACACACACACACACACACACACACACACACACACACACACACACACACAGAACGCGCATTCCACACTGACAGTCAAGGTCAAAAAGCTAGGCTGGGAAGCTTTTGGGGAATTTTGCTGTTTTACAAGTAAAGCGATCTGCTTTTCGTCGTCTCACTTTGAATCATTTACTGATTTCAGTTAAATGTCTTGACATTTATCATTAAGACACACTTTAAGACCTTTTCGTCTCCATCTATGCTTCCATAAGACATTTTGGTAACAGTGGATAATATTTACCAACAGTGATGTTATTGTACTTCAGTATACAGTTGATTCTCGGGTAACGTCCAAGTTCTGATCCTAGACTGTGATGCAAGTCGGGTTTTGGTGCAAGTGGTCTCTTATACCTAAATTAAACCTAAATTAACTCCTAAATCACTCTCACTGTACACAGACCACTTAAGACATAAAACACAGTAATAAAACATAAAATGCAAGAACTAAATCCAAAATAAAAGCCAACGCATGTGTTGAGCGTGTACATAACCACGGAACAAACTTAAACAAACTCAATCTACATTTATAGATAAAATGTTGGATTTTAGAGGAAGGGCTGGCATCTTTTGCAAAGCCAGATTTGTGTGTACTGTGTACTCCACCACCGACTCTTAAAGGATCCAGCGGTGCCAAGTGACCTCAGTGTATAGGCATGTAATGGTCCACTTAGAAAACTCCATCGACATCCCACCCCCCGCCTACAATAACGCTTCAGGCACTCGCACACTCAGCAGACCCACAATCTATTCAACACTACCGCTTCCTCTGGTCAACACATCTGGGCTTAGTGGAGGTGCGAGTCCACTGTAAACTTTACCACCAGTTTGACGATCTACAACTGCACCTCCGGGCTGGTGGTAGGACAGCTGCATGCAAGTGTGGAGGACTGGCTTCATTCACTTCACACCAAGCTGTTCATCACATGCAGGGCTATAAAGGGTGTGATGCAGTTTATTCAGTGGTTCAAGCGTCCATAAACAAATGAGGAATTTAACATCTTGGTACAGCAGCTGACCCTGTACACATTATTTACTGACATTCTTCCCCAAACTTGAGTATGGATCAGAGCACTCACATTAACCAAACATGCCAGATTTTAGGTGTAAAGTGGGCCCAAGCACCAAAAGATTGGCCTAGTACAGTGCTTCTCAAATAGTGGGGTGGGTCCCCCTGGGGGGCATAAAAGCATTTCTGTCCCCCACGGGGGGCATGACAGAATATAACTGAGAACCACTGGCTTAGTGTGAGCACACCCTTAGAACCAAATTATGCCCCGGCGTCATGGCGCCAAGCTAAGCTACGCCGGTTAGCTCTGCCTTCTCCAAACCCTCCGGCAGAGCTTGATGTGCACCTCCAAAAATTCAAACTTTGCATCAAAGGCAATGCAGACCGCAAAGCTGTCATTGGTCGGCTTTTCCTTGGCCATCATTTACATTAGTAAATAGTCCACCATAACAAAAGAAACAATGGCGCAAGTTGAGAAGTGTCTGAGTGAATTGTATATTATATTATAACTTGTATTATGAGTATTTATATGTTTAGTATTAAAGTGCACTTAAAGTAATGCCCCATTGTGTTGTTTGAAGTGTTGCTTGTTTTGCACTAAAAAATTGCACATTAATAAAAATGTGTTCTTAAACAGTTTGTTTATTTACAATAACATAGCTTAATCACCGGTCAGGGATGTAATGATATGAACATTTCATATAACGATTATTGTGACCAAAATGATCGCGATTATGATCACGGTATTGTTGAATGTGCTCAAAATGTTTGAAAAGTACTGATACACACACCCACACACCGAAGTCTAACAAAGTTTTGTCTCAAATGATTGGATATTGTTTCGGAGGAAGCTGATAACTTTAATTGGTTTCAACAGATTTCTGAGAAGACAACCCAAAGCAGAGAGCCTGTGACGAATGTGGGTAATCTAGCAGAATAGTTGTATAAGAGAAACACTATTGTAGGGTGCAGTAAAATGATTTACAGTTAAAGAAATGCTTTTGAAGAGAGTACAAGAGTCTGAGGCAATACAAATACAATGCAGTGACGGTGTGGTCGTTTCGGAGTACTCTGACAATAGCAGGTACGTTGTGTAATAATTTAACTGAAGATATCCAACAAGGTGAGTATGAGTACCAGACTGCATAACTTAACATTTCACCTGAGGCTAAACACTAAAAGTAATTAAGCAGTGGAAGATTTCCTGTCTAGGAGCTGCATTAAAAAAAAGCCTACTCAGAGATTGCTGCCATCATCTATCTACATCCACATCCCGATAACCACTGAGCTGGAAAAGCTGCAAAGAATGGGAATGATCCGCTCGTCCCCCAGAAGCCCTTTAAAGCTGTACATTCTGCGCACACAGCTACATTCCTGCCAGGGGGCAAGTAGATCAGCGGGTGTCCTTATATTTTGAGAGAGCTGCCGCAGGTCTGCTGATGCCTGGCTGACCATCAACCATCAAAGCTGACAGCTGAGATGTATATCAACTGGTTAACGCGTTATGATAGGTAGGATATTCCAACATGGTGAGGAAAGTTGCACTGAGGTGGAAACTTTGAGGGCTTGTATGTTCCTATCATTCCGCTCCTCTGGAAAAATAATCCAAAGAGACAACAAATGCTTAAATCAGATGGGAAAGAACATCCGCTGAATCAAAATACTTGCCTCCAGGCAGCTTTTCAGGTGAAAAAAAAAATCACACAGGATTTGTGAGTATGCTGGTGGCGAAAGAACACTGCTCTTTCAGTTCATAAACCTTTGATCCGACAGAGCAATTGCGGTTGGATACCCACCACAATGTTTACCTTGACCACACTCACACTTAGTTTCACCATCTGCATTCCTTGTGTCCACTTACCACATCTAACTCAAACATATCACCAGCATTATTGTCTATTAATGAACACCCATTGATCAAAAACAAGGTTATTAGCTCAGCCTAATGTTTGTCCCAACTGCTCCAACAATAATCAAAACATGTTTCATTTGTACAAGCTGCAAAATGAGCTGTCCGTATGTGCGATCAGTGCATGGTGTGGCCTTTGGAGGGAAAACAAGTTCTCATGTGGCTGACACACGTTTCCTTCAGCCAAAAGTCTCTTCAGGCCAAAGCTGAAGCAAAGAAAAAAGGGAACCATTGACACATTTGTAATCTTCAGCCAAAGAGGAAACGTAGCGCCAAATGTAGAGAGGAGGGGAGGCGTAGGGGTTGAGGGACAGAACAGGCAGACAGATACAAAGGACGCCCTGTGTCAAAGCTGTGGCTAAAGATAATGACCACTAAAATAATATGTAATTATCACTCACAATATGTAATTGCCACTCCTTTAAGCCCATGCATGCAAATCAGCACCACTGGCTAAACAATCCATCATAGTTACCTGTGACATTGACACATTCTGGGTTATGTGTGTGAAGCTGCAGCTGTATGGCTGAGGTTGGCAGAGCTCCACAGACACACAAAGAAGCTCTGAGCCAAGCAGGGCTGTAGGAGGACGGCTCAATGCCTGTCCAAGCCATTACATTTCTCTAATTGTTCCACATGCAGCATTTCTCCATTTGGTTTACTACCCTACGCAGGGGAGGGAATAGACTGACAAATTAAAGCTCTACACTGTGTAAGTAGAGATTAAGAGGGCATGTCTCATAAAAAGTAAAGCTGGGCTTACCTTCCCCCATTGGGCCCTGGTGGAGAGCAGAACGGGACCCCTCTGGCATGGCACTCAGGCCTTTGGTGCTGAAAAACATAAGGGTCAAATATATATTTTCTGTATAGAAAAAAGAGCAAATATATGTCATGTCTAGACGTACAGCACATAAATCAGAGAAATAGTGATCCTTCCTAGTATGTTGTTATTGTACAAAGTTTAGATTTGACTGTATCCATGTCTCATTTTCAAAAACAGGCGTCACAGTGACGTGAGGCCAAAAAAGGTGCAGACTTATTGGATCTTACTGTAAGCAAAAGAGGACATTCTTGCCATTCCCCCACTCACTGCTGGGTTCACTCATGCCAACCACTTTGTAATATACTGTACAGTGTAGCCAGGGTTGTGGTATGCAGGAGCAACTGTGATATGAGCTCATGCTAATAAGAACAGAAAGGGAAGTGCAGAGACGATGTGACAAGAGTGGGACTTAACCAGAATGGACTCTTGAGAGCAGGGGTTTCATTGAGGTCAAATGGCGACAAAAAACACTTGTACCACCCACCCACGTTTCATGGAAAACAGTAGTGTTGTTTGACAGTATGAATCCCAACTAAGCATTATTATCTATGCTGTATATAATATTACAGTATATGCCTAATATTGAGTCCACAAGGGAATAGCGATAGGATTATGCTAAAAAAAACAGAAGAAAGAAGGTATAGTTCTACTGAATTTTGTATATACAAAAAAAACGAAAACAAACAAGTGTTCATTATATGTATAAAAAAGATGGATTAAGAGCGATCACAGCTCCACTCTTTGATGTTGTGTATTTTCCAGTCCCTCATGCTCAGAAGAGGTGTGTCTCCTCACAACAAATTTGCAGCCAGTTCCTCTCTGGTTTCTTGCAGTAAATTAACATGGATCGCTGTGCATGAGAACTTGTCTCACTGTGATTCCAAGTAAGCCTGCGGCCTTTTAAACATCACATTCTTGGGCCAGTGAGATCAGAAGGGCAAGAATTATTTGGGGATTAGGATGCGCATTGTTCCTTTTGCTTTTGCTGGCCACTGTGCCGAGCTGACAGCCAGGCCAGCCGAGGCCACAGTGAGCCCACTGCCAGGAGGAGTGCCAATTAAGATGTGCAGGAATCCAAAGAGAAATGTCACAGAGATGGGATGGATATGCATAGTACTCAAAAAAACTGCTGCTGGGTGAGACAACTGCCACCTGGAATCGTGTAAACTTGTTAACGAGATTAAAAAAACAAACAAAAAACAGCATGTATTAAGCTTATTTTGGTAAAAACAGATGAATCTGTGTCAAACCATATAATCTGTTAAACCAAACTGTGAACATGGATCTGACCTGAGAAATCAGATAATAAATCTGCCCAGAAGTGCTGCAGTGCACTGCCTCAATGTCATTCATCACATATTAGGCCAATCTATATAGTCTTTGGCCCATCTTGGCTTATTGAGTTTGAAGTAGTGTGTTCCTTGTGTGTAATTTGCTCAAATGGTCTTTGTGTTTTGAGGTAGGCTTTGAACTTTTCTTAGCTGAGTAATAAAATCCTAATAATCCCACCTACAATGACCTCTCAGCTAACCCCACTTACGCCCAGACCATAGCTATGCTAATCTGCCTTCAGTCAATGAGGGGGACTAGAAAAAAATACTGTACTATGAGAATCTGATGTGTACCCATCTTTCCCAGTGAGTGATAGTTTCAGAGAAAAAAATCTGACAATAAGAATGTTGCTTCAACTAGTCATCAGACGTAAAAAGACGTTCATGGCAAAAGTTTTGCTACCATAGTGTTGAACTATTTTCTAACCACACTTCATGATCACAAAACTAGGATAGTGCGCTGACATCTCCAACTTCAACCTGGACTGGATTCATCGAACTAAACAAATTGTAAGCGCCAATAGCTGTTAACAAAGCAAGCTAACCGGCTAACCGCCGAAGCTCAAGGCGGTTGCTTTGCAAAATGCCAAGAAGAAACAATTTGATTCAGGCACTGAGAAACAGATACCCCGGAAAGCCCACCCCTGGTCATAATGCTACCACCAACAGACCTGCTAAAAGCCATGGGGCCACCCAAGATGCAGGAAGACTTGAAGAATCTATTGATTGGCCAAATCAAAGATCTACAGCAGGAAATCTTGACACAAAAGCCTGTGAAAACATATTAAATCTAAAACAGCAGAACGACAGCCTCAAGGAGAGTTTTTTGTCCGAGTTTGAAGAGGAGGTTAAACACCTGAGGGAGGAAAATAGAGAACAGCGCAATGAAATCAAGGTATTATAGGATAATAATGTTGCCTTGAGCGTCGCGCTCAAAGAAGAAAACGAAGCAAAGTAGAAATAATTGAGCAAATGAAGAACACAATTAATGAAATGGATCAGAATGCACTAATGAACAATGTGATCTTGACGAGGCTCCTAATTGAACCCAGATCGTATGCCAGGGCAGTCGGGAACAAAGAAGACCCAGATGAAATGAATGTCAACAAACTGCCAACTTTGTACATTCAAAGCATGTAGATGTAGACATCCACACCATCGATACTTGCATCCCACTGTATGGCAGAAACAGCACCACACCTGTCATCATCGTTAAGTTCACCAACAGGAAATTCAAAACCGCATTACTGAAACAGGGAAAGAAGCTAAAAGGAACATACATACATACATGAATGAGCAACTGACAAAATGCAACGCCGACACTGCCAAGAAAGCATGTGACTTGAGGAAGCAGGGAAAGGTTCAGGGCACTTGGAGTGCCAACTGCAAAATGTACATCAAGCTAAATGGAGGACCGGATGCCAGAGTGCTTGTTGTCAAAGGCATCAGCATCAAGGACCTGCAAAAATACTAAAGATCGTATCGTATCACCAAGACAAAGAGGAAAAGGGACACACCTCACAAAAAAAAAAAAACAACGCAGATGAAAGGACTACATTCATTATCCTTTGACAACATCATCAGCATGTCACAAGGGACTGATCAACAAGCACTAGATTTAGGAACCCATTTATCTACATTTAATGACACTTATAATACAACACAAACATTTGCAGGACAAGATGATCTAAAATTGGAAACCACACCACAAACAACTGGAATTGGAGAAATATATAGATCCGGACACAAACCTTTTTTCTCACATCAGAAATGACTGCTGTTACTACACGGAGGAACAATACAATAAAAACTTTAATATCGATGTCAATTCGCCACATAAACAGCAGAAGCATGTACACAAACAACATCATATATTTGAGTCAATTTAAGGAACCCTAATCACAATCTCAGAAACTTGGATTGATGTCGACAGCGGCATGAGCTGGAAGGATATGAAATAAACTGCATCAACAGGAATAACAAAAGTGGAGGAGGTGTGGCTTTGTACGTAGACAAACAACTGAACTACAAAGTAGTAAAGAACTTGTCATTTGCAATAGAAAACATTGTAGAATGCATAACGGCTGAAACCTGTAAAGAAAAAAGCAAACATGTATTACTATGTTACTTATATAGAACACCTAAGTCAAGCATTGAAACGTTCGAGGACTGGATCAAAACCTTCACACATGTCAGCTAAAAAATAATCTTCATATGTGGAGACTTCAATATTGATTTTCTGAATCCAAATAAGCCAAGGATAATAGATGACTTCATAGATACAATGTACAGTTTGAGTCTACAGATCATTGTTCCATGCTAATTGGTAATATATTCACTAATGATCTTAGTGGTCGAGTGGTCTGCTAATTAATGATACCAATTTACAATGAACACTATAAAAAGAAAATGATGTAAGGCATAAGAACTTTCAAAAAGACCATGTCTACATAGTAAAGTATCAGCGCTTTCAAGAAAGATCTGGAAGAACAAATATGGGAGTGTGTGTACAGTGAAAAAGACAGGGATGAAGTATATGAAAACGTTCTAAATATTTACATGCAGTTATACGATAAGCACTGTCCATTGAGAGAATTGTACAAGAAGCCAAGGGACTGCAAAAAATGCCTCGAAGAAGAAAAACACATTACTGTATATAGGCGATTTATTATATAAAAAACTAAAGAAGCAGAAAAAAAAGACGTATAAAAACAAGTTCAACATTTTGAGAATGTGTAAGAAAGAATATTAAGTCATTTGTGACATCTGTAAAGTCACAAAAGACCGAAAGCTAGTATTATTTGCAGATGATAGTACTGCATTTTGTTCTGGAAAAAGCACACAAGCGCAAATTTTAAAAAGTCACAGATTAATTGACTACACTAAAAAGATGGTTTGATAAAAACAGACTATTCTTGAACCTAAGTAAAACTAAGATAATGCTATTTGGTAATAGGAAAAATAAATACAAATACAAATTGACGGCGTGGACATTGACAGGGTGAACGAAAATACATTTCTGGGGGAAATAATAGATGATATGAGCTGGAAATCTCACTCTAAAAATGTACAACATAAAATGGCAGGCAATACCTCAATACTGAATAAAGCAAACTTTGTTCTGAACCAAAAATCACTCCATACTCTCTATTGTTCTGTGGTATTACCATATCTAACTTACTGTGCGGCGATATGGGGAAATACTCACTCACTAACTGTGCTACAAAAAGCATCAGTTAGCATAATCCATAATGCCGCTTATAGAGAACATACAAACCCTTTATTCCTAAAATCACAATTATTCAAATTTACTGATCTAGTAAACTTTCAAACAGCTAAAATATGCATATGGCAAACAATAACCTGCTACCCAAAAATGCAATACAATTCTTCTCAACAAGAGGGGAGAAATATGACAAACTTAAAACACTTATATGCGAGAAGAATGCTACAAAACCTTCAGCACTTGAGTATGTGGAATCAAGTTATGGAACGGATTGAGTAAGGAAGTCAAACAATGCACGAAAATGAGAGATGTCAAGAAACAGTACAAGCAGTTGATGTTTACAAAGTACATGGAAGACGAGAGCTGAACCAGTGTGTACATACAATGCTATGTTAAACCACTCTTGCACTTACTAACTCTTCATTTCTTTGTGAGTACATTGTACTCATTCATCATCCAACTATGTTTCTGTCAACTATGAACCCTTGCATCAGTTCTTATTATTGTATATTTATTATTATTTATTATGACTGTTATATAATTTTTTTACTGTGGTTAAACCTTGACTCCTATTGTACCACATTGTTATACTTATCATTATCTTATGTATTTAAAATTGGCAAAGAGTACATCTGGAATACAGAAAGTGAACAAATGTATTGTAATTGATGTGACACAGAAACGGGGTAGGGTTAAATAAGCGTGGCTTTTTCCTACTCCTTTTTGGACATGTGGAACTGTGAATTGTACGATGTGATGTATTCCACTGTAACTTGTATGCATGTTCAAAATAAATTTCACCATTACCATAAAAACCAGTGTATCATTCGTAATTTAACAATTACAACTCATTAGATCCCACCTCCTGTTTGCTGACATATGGCAATTCCATCTTTGTTTTTCTAAGGAGGGGACGTGGCCAAATTTAAAATCCTAAAAAAACACTACATACAGGCCAAAATTCATGCTAAGCTGACCACCTGTGCTTGAACTAGCAGCCATTACACCCAAATGTAGAGCATTTGGTTCCCACAGCCAATGGCTGCATTACCCACAGCATGGGAGTCAGCAATTTGCTCCTTAATGGGAGACAGATGTACATAAGTCGAGCCATTCCAATTGTTATTAAAGGAAAGAGCTGCAATGGATCACTTCTTCAGAGGGGCTGATATAAACGTCCTTGTTCCTTTAATTACCGTCTTCATGCTAATTCCAAAGCTTTGGATATCTTACTTGAAAGCACAATCATATGTTTAAAGGAACAGATGAGAAAATGTGTTTATGTGTTTATGTTTCTTACGTTCTTATTCTTTCTTGTGTTTTCTTTCTTTTCTTGGGAGAATGAACAGAATAAGATTTTCATTGCATGGTATAACTGCTGTTTTACCATGCACATGACAATAAAACTCTCTTGAATCTTGAAAACATATACAGTGAACCATCACTTAAAGCTTGACCTGATGGAGAAAAATAGCCCCTGGGGAGTGATGGGCATCTGTAGGGCCCTATCAATTTCGTTTAATTTTTTCCCAAATTTTTACAAATTCCATTTTATATTTTTAGAATTCCGTTTTTGTACATATTGCACTTATTTTTACCAGCATAGAGTGTGTGCTTTTTCGGTTGGTGATTAAAATGTGAAAATCCTTACATTTATTGATGCAATAGATCAATGGACAATTTTGCCCAGTAATTGAGAAACGGATGTAGCTTGGCTAACTTTTGTAATGGGATGTCAGCCTCTGCACACATCACGGCAAAACCTTCAACAAACTGTAATGCCCGTGCTTGTGATTAAGGAAGATGTAATCACGGATGTAATTCCAACTGCATATGTAAGATATTTTTAATGACGTTTCTTTTTTTTTTTTTATACAGTTAGACATGGAGCAGACGGTACTCATATTTTGAAGGCCAGAAGTGTGTTCTTGTGTTCTGTGTGTGTTGAGAATGTCTGTTTACGGCTAGGACGAGCTGGGTGCAAAAATAAACGTGCTTCTAGTCTTTTTTCACTCAAAACCTGCATGTCGTCATCAGGCATTGTAAAACGCTCCTTACATAAAGCGGTAAAACACAACTCTGTGGAATTATGCTCATGCAACCCGAGTTGCACACACACAACCGCACTAGCATGCTAAATTAAGCTAACCCCGCTAGCTTCCATTCACGCTTGTTTCAGGGTTTCTTTATGCTTAAACTACTGTGCGTCAGGGTAGGCTGCCTCATATAACTGCCGCTATTTCTGTACTTCAGCTGCGAGGATCTCCTGCTCGTCTACCATTTTTTCAGTGTGTCTCCGTCCACATTGTTAGAAAAATTTGAAGGTGTGCGGAGCGGGAATTTTCCGCATGAAAAGGGCCGCTCGAGGGGGCGTGGGTGCGATAATGGCGTTATTTGTCCGCACGGAGCGGCACAGACCTCGCGGATGCAGAAAGCATAAAACAAACTTCAGAGGAGGTTCCGCCAACTTTCGCCGGTGTTTATTGCCATTTCAACATGCTTAGGTCAAGAGGGGGCGGTTTAGTGTTTGTAATGATATTCCGCCACGATTGAGCCATCCACCGGGGAAATACTCCCTCACACGAACGTTCCTTCTCCTCACGTTGACAACATTGATTCATTTGCATTATGTCAATTTTCACAAGATTCCGCGTTAAACAGTAAATTTTGTTTTTATTGGCCAATTCCGCGATTTCGTCTGTAATTCTGTTAACGTGGAAACCATAGAGCCCTACATCTGGAGCATTTATCACCTTTATGATGGTCTATCAGGATGGTGAGTGAAGTGAAACCAGTTAGCAGTCTAGAGAGGAAGCCAGAGGAAAAAGTATACTTCTGCTCTCCCTTTTCCCCATCCTCAGGATGACTTAAAAGGGTAGACACAGAACCAAAAGGATTTAACCAAATACTACTATAAGCATGTGATTGAAGATAAATTAGCATATCATCCTAACAATTGTTCTGTATAGAGGAAGGTTGAATCCTTTTCTTCACTGTCTAGACTCAGTTTATACTTATGTTTGTGTCTGTCACTTATTAGCGTCACACATATGCTCAAGTATACAGTCTACACAGCAGAGCCTGAAACCAAACAATAAAACCTAATAAACCTAAACAAGAGTTTCTCTGCATATAAATCAAAACAGACCTCAGCCATAGCAATGCCACAAACAATATAACACACGTATACACATAACTGTATTGTCATCTGTAACTGTTTTGCAATTTACTGCCACTACCAAAGACATCGGTAGTATCACATGTTGATGCTGCAAGCTCAAATACAATGGAACATGAAGCCCTTTAAGGGTTTGCTTGTGCAAACCAACCTCAGCATACTTGTTAAGTGTTTCAGTATCATTTCCAGGGAGCCTTAAGCATGAATGATACTGCATCGTCACAGTGTACATATAAGCTACGCAGCCTTGCTCTTCCTCCTCCAAACCCTCCGGCGAAGCTTGACATGCACCTCCAAAAAATCAACGGTGACACGGTGACTGATCGGCTTTTTTATATTACATCATTTTCGTTTCCCCCTTTCTCAAAGTCTTCAAAAAGTCTGTCAAAACAAAAGGAACAATGGCGCAAATTGAGGAGCGTTTTAGCAAAGAAATATGCAACATCCAAGTATGAGCAGTTATATGAATATGATATAAATATGAGCAGTTTCAGAGTAACGTGTACAATACAAGTAACTGGTAACAGCGATTAGTTCCAGCTCCAACACATCAGCCTCCGCCGTAAGAGGTGTAAATCCATCAGAAGGGTCGGTATCGTGACGAGGCTGAAGCTTCAAGTAAAAAAAAAGAGTTTTAGAAATATTGGATTTTTGGTGCATATTCACATCTTATCATTAATTTTTGATTACCACAGTTGAGTTTGGCTGCATTAAATGTATCAATCAGGAAAGCTCACGACAATGGAGGAGAATGAGGATTATTTCTATTCTATAATCTTAGCGTACACTTGCAATTTAAAAGCTGAAGGCAGATGATTTCCTGATAGCATCTCATCGATAAAACACAACTTCACCTGACTTCCACAAGTCACTCGCTGCAGCAGATGGCAAAAACTGCAACAGTGCACAGAAACAACTCCTACTTGGCTATCCTTTATTTACTTCTCTGCATAATTTTGTTGTCCATGGAAGTTGAGATTTTATAGGCGAGGCGCAAGGAAGAAAACAAACTGCAAAGTGGAGACTGAGAATTCTAATAAACCAGTCCAGAGCTGGGGCCTGTGGCACAAAACTAGGATGACGGGGTAAGCCATGATATCTTCGTTGCCCTGGCTCATCTTATCCATGATCCAGTTGGACAAAAGTGGGGTAGTGGAAAGTGGGATATGTTCTGACATAAGTTACCATGGAGATTTATTCTGTGGAGCGAGCCTGCTCCAGACCAGGCTAAGGTCCGGCCTCTATTTCATCTCGTCCCTTGTCTCAGTCAGCAGTCACCATAAACAGAAACCAAGAATTATTCCACTGCCCACTCCACATTGTTATCATATTCAACTACACCCACTGTCATTATTTAAAGATTTGTCATCATTCATTTCAATATTTGTAGATAAATTATTTTAGATGATGTTGCAATCATTAGATCATTTATTAGATCATGTATTAGATAACAAAAGGTCTATAAAATTTGATGACGTTGCAGAACCAAGAATGAAAACCATGCTTTTTAGCTAATTTGAAGGTGCTGATTTAAAAAATGACATTGCCTTTGTCGTAACGGATCACATTATGATCTTTTTTTTTTTTTTTTTTTTTTTTTTTTACTGTTGCACACTGAAATTTATAAATTAATGTCAAACTGTGAAGACAAAGGCAGGTACTAAGTGATGGATATGGCATAAATTAAGCACAGAGGAGGAAATACAATTACTTAGAATATAATTTTATGCTAACAGCTTCCCTCTTTTAGATTGACGGGAGTGTTCAGCAGCCAAAGATTCACGGCTCAAACTCCAGCAGTAGTCCGCAATCATACTGACATTCCATCTTCCCCGATACCTTTTTTCCACCACTTTTATGTCTTGGTGAAATCTTACCTTATGGCAATTGCACTAAGACTTCCAAGAGAAGTGAAGCTCAACAAGATAGAATACCACTCCTGCTTGTAGTGAAATAACCCAGGGAACCAATGCAAATTGAGCCGTTTCAGCAAGAATCTGCCCAGCTGCAAATCTAACCTACAGAAGGCAGATTAGAAATCATTGCTTTTTAAGCTTTTTCAGTATGATAAATGGCATTTTTACGCTTTTTAGGGGGAGTGAACATAAGATTACCAAAAATGAAGGCTGATACAAAAAAATGGACATCAGATTCTAAATCAGCGCCCCAAAATTAGCCAATGGGAGATCTACGAGATAAAAGAGACATAGTATGTGATGGAGTTACCATTTACACAATTTCACTCACATCTGCAGTCAATTTCACCTACATTTTAAACAGATTCATAATCACAGTGTGACTACATTTTCTGAAATATTAATTGTGTTGGTTAATGTGGATGTGTACTACACTATGGAGTTACAAATTGTGGTGTAATTGTTTTTAGTTAGCCAAAAAACATGCTAACTGAGGCGGATGCTAACCAAGGTTTCACTGTACATAGTACTGAGGACACTGCGATAACAAATCTGCTTGACCAATTTATGTCACCCACATGATTGATACTGATTCGGCATGGGAATCCCAACCAATAAACTACTACCAACAGGTCCTCGTAGTACCTACTTTTGACTATGGGAACGCATCAATAACAAGCACAGTGGTACCTCGGTTTTTGTTATTCGTTTGTTCCAAAAGGTCGAAAACCGAAATGTACAAACGTTTTTCCAAAAGAAATAATGTAAATCTAATTAATCAAAATTCAAGAGTTTTATTGTCATATGCATAGTAAAACAGGCAGTAATACTATGCAATGAAATTCTTATTCTGTTCATTCTCCCAAGAAAAGAAAGAAAACACAAGAAAGAATAAGAACATAACAAACATATATACCAATAAATTAAGCAACAACAACAGAAGAGACATTAATACAAATAAATAATACAAATAAATCAATAAATAAATAAATTAATTAATCCGTCCCAGACCCCCCAAAATGTGGACAAAAATACATTTTATAGAATAATTATAGTTTTACAAGCAGAGAACAATGCAAGATTTCCGTATTTGTTCACTGCCAAAGATGGACTTTCCATACATCCTGGCAAGATCAACCACGCGGACGCCATCTTCGTAGTTTGCAATGACGTCTTTCTTGAATTCTATAGAATTTCTTGACTCCTTTATGAAATTGATGCTGCTCGCAACTTTATTTTAATTATTATTCAGTCACACTCAATAAAAAGAAAAAAGCACGGACAGCAAGTCAGCAATGTGTAGGGTGCTTTGCTGGGCACTCGATTCCGTGGAATGATACAGTGATACGGACAATGATACGGACTTGCTAGTTAAGCACAATATTGTACGATAACCTAGACGGTGTACAAAAACTGACAGCATTTTGGTGGAAATTTTAGTCAAAAACAGAGTCATACAAAAACTGGGGTGTTTGAAAAGTGAGATAGGACTCTATAGCCATGAGTAGGCAAATAGCTATCGTGCCGTCTATAACCCTCCCAGTTCTCCACAGGGATAGAACTTGTTCCACACTCACGATAGAGCTCAGTTGTTAGCCAGACCCATAAATGGACACGAAGATTGCTGCCAACTCATGGCCAAATTATGTGCAAGTTAAAATAGACGCTTAATGCGTGTTTCAACAACTAACCCCCCAAAATGATGTTCGGTCAAGCAGAACAAGATGATGCGAGGAAAGCTAAAAATACTTAAGAGAATTCCTTCTCAGGGATGACCTAACAGTGTCATGTTGCATTCGACGTCTGCCCCAAAATGGCTTGAGGGACTCTGCAAGCATGACATAAGACCCAAGGGATTATCTTGAGTCAGACATAGTGGCAGTCTAACTGGGACACTATCTGTCAAGATCTGATGTTCATGTGGAGAACAACTACAAATCCAACCTGAACAGGGCAAGCAGGAGACCTAGTGGTTGAATTAACTTGATATTATTTTAGCACAGGTGTTATGTTTATCTTCCAAGACCTTTCTCTTACCCCCGTATTCACCAGTGAAAAAATTCCACCCTTTCTATACGAGTGCCCTCTTTCCCACATTACTCCTGCAGTTTATTTCCTGACACAGGCCGCAAGA
Source organism: Dunckerocampus dactyliophorus (assembly GCF_027744805.1). Taxonomy (NCBI): domain Eukaryota; kingdom Metazoa; phylum Chordata; class Actinopteri; order Syngnathiformes; family Syngnathidae; genus Dunckerocampus; species Dunckerocampus dactyliophorus. The sequence continues at coordinate 15,115,428 of NC_072831.1, forward strand.
GACTAACGGCTTTCCATTCACAGGGGTAAACAATACACCCTGACAGTTTCTCTTCATCTCAATCAAATACTCGGTTTCTACAAAAGCGCGGCCCACAGACACGCTACAAACGAGCCACTTATTGGAATCCACTGCTTTTTTTTTACGTGGAAAAGTGATTAACACCCAGGGAGCACTGTGTACACACATGGTGCACAACTATCACTGTGATGAAAATAGGCCTTAATGAGAGAATGATTGTTCCCTGCTATGGTGGGTAAAATAAAGAATTTCTGACCACACCACCACTGAGCTATAACCACAGACCTTAAGATGCATACTTTGTGAATGAGGTTGAAAAGTGCCACATTAATTAATAAATTTAGACTTTTAGTCCGTATATCGTAAACACCAGGCAACTTAAGGTAAGTAGTTCTTTCTACATTAAGGAGGCGTTTGCAGAAGATGGAAATTGATGTCTTTTTGGCTGTTTGTGTTCAACAAAACAGAATTTTTGGCACATGAAAACACCAACATTGGAAAAAGGTCATTTTAGCCAATCACAGCGTTACCACTTCCGTGTAAACGTTTGTCTGTGTGGGTGAAAAGGCTTTCAAAATTTGGTTTTGCATGTGGTTGCGCACATGCGTACAGTCGTCCCTCGCCACATCACGATTTGAGTTTGTCGGCTTCACTCTACCAGTTAAAAAATAAATTCATTAATAAATCATGGCAGGACACGCCCCAATCCAGCACACTCCACCCGCGTGTGTGATGAGATGGGATTGTGTCTATCGTGCAATTTAAAAAATTAATAAAGACCTCCACTTTCTCTCATACCCTAGAAGTGTGATGTTTTAGCGGTTTTGAAATCGCCATGGTATACCGTGGTATACCTTGAAACTGGTAACGGGCCCATGCCTACTTGGCAGGGAAAGGACAAGATTGCTGAATAGATTTCTAATGCACATTCGGCCACATTTACGGGACCTACAGCTGCCGTGTGCTTTCAGTGGGTCTTGACAGGACTGTAATAATATAAAAACACAGACATGACCTCCATATGGCGCCTGCGATGCTAAATCACTTACGGCACACTGTCTTCCACTTTCAGACAAACAGAGCTGTCACATGTTTGGTTCAAAGTTGACCTTTAACTCTCATGTGTAAACTTACCTGGAACTTGCAAAAGCTACAACTTTGGGCTCTGACATGTCCAAGGTTTTACTTACTCATCAAAGTTGCATCTACCATTCAACCACGACACCATACAATTGTGATTGTGTAAAGTTCAAATGTGCCTAGTCAAAGTTAGTGGGTCTGGTAATTCCATAACAGCTGCAGCATACCAAGGATCTGGAAGAATGAGTTAAGAGCCAGATCTAACATTCTTGGGTAGTTTCCTGTCTGGACCACATAGCTGGTAATTGTTAACTTGTATTAAGGCAACATTTAGTCTTGAAGTGATCTTGAGATATTACGGTCTGCAAGGTCAAGTGGGGTCAAAAAGGGAGAAGATGGAACTTTTCACTAGTAGTTGATTGATTATGTTCCTTTCTTCTTTAGCAGCTGGTCACAGCCTGCTTTTTAGAAGAAGAAACACACAAGATCACACTGGGGCGCTCATTAGAGGAGAACAATTGGCTTTGGCTGTGCTAAATATGGTCACCATAGGGGGTGAGAGAGAAGGAGGAAATGATTCAGTAGCACCAAGGATGCTAGACTGACCTGGCATTAAAGGCACTGAAAAAGCTAAGACACTATCAAAACAACTGACCAAAGTTCACTGAACTGAAAGTGTTCAGTTCAAACACAAACATCACTTATCTCACTGAAACTAAACGCCACCAAACAGGACTTTCAAACTTTGGAACTGTGAAATTGCACAAAGCAAGAATGCAATATTTAAAAAAAAAAATCTTTAAGCAGTGTCCGCTTACCAGGGTTGCAGCGTGAGCAGCAAATCTTTCGGAATGATCCAGACTGTTATTTACTGCAAAAATGACTGGAATGGAAGAGGACTTAACTGTGGGCTTCAAAGTGAGCATCTTGGATGTATAGTAGTTTAGAGTGTACTGGCAAGCATTTTATTTTGAAATACCAATCATGCTAGTTTAGACTTATACATTTGAAAACGTGCCAGTCAAGCTTAAAGTTCAAGTTTAAGATTTCTTCCTTGACACAATAAGCACCCATTAATATCACCACTATAAAGTACACAGGACAAATTGTCTTTATATTGGCTATCAAAGCCAATATGAAGTTCGCAAAGACTTTTGTGTTAAAATGCAGTTCACGTACCGAAAGGGACAACTTCTTTCCTCCGACGACACTTGTCAGACGTAAAAGTTTTAATCGGTGGTTTCTTGGTGATAAAATCAATGCGACTACGTTAAATCCGTATTTTCCACATGTTAAAGTCCCACTGAGACGTCATGCTATTGTACTCTACTGCTCCAGCGGCTTTAAACCGACTGAACTGTAGCATCTTTGAAGAGAAGCACAGTACGTACTACCGCTGCATTCAGGGTCCATCGGAAAATTGTAAACTACTGTATGGATAGCGTGTTGGTCTTTTTAACTTTGTATCATTTTTTCAGTGTGTTCTCCATCACAAAATACATCATTAGAATTTGAACAAATACATTAATTACTTCTTCATCTTTTATCCATGAGGTAATTACTAAATTCCCACCCACCTAAAGAAAGTAAAATATACGAGTGCAGTGAATGCAGCAAAGGGACGCCTGCTTTTGACATGTCAGTGTTGTGTTTTCCTAACACCTGGATTGTTGTGGTGCAAAATAACAAAAATTAGATTAACCAAAGTACTCTACTCAAGCACACTTTTAAGTGTGTTTGTGTATGTTTCTAAAAATCTAAACATATGCATGCTACCCTTTTATAAAAACACATAGTTGTCCACACAGGCTGCCCCTGTGAATAGACAAAACAAATTTAACCCTGACAATTACTTTTATGGGGGTCAGGTCAGCTGAAAGTTTAGCTGACAAGAGAAGGCTTCAGTGAATCAATTGGGGTGCATGATAATTTATGTGAGGCTGATTAAACGTTCACTTCTGCCTCTTTGCTTTTCTTCCTCCTTACAGACAATATGCTGAATGTTTTACTGAAAGACTTCTCACAATGTTAAAGTTCAGCTTTCATTGTCACACACAAAGGGGATTGTACCGCCATTATAAAAAGTATCTTCTGATATTTTAAAATGTTTTTTTAAAAACAGCAAAAAACATAAAATAAGAAAAAATAACAGACAAAACACCACAATTGCAGTACAGTACAGTACAGTACTGTACAATGAAAGATTTTCAACAGTCAACAAAGCAATATCGCCATCTGCTGGTAATAAAAGGTAGTGCCTACCGGGGGTAATTTGTTTTCAAGATTTTGGACGTTTTGAAATAGTGTATCATGTATTGTTGAGCGTGACCAATAATAATCATATTCATAATCAGGAAATTTAGATATAATAAAATTTCCCGGGAGTAATATTATTTTTATGATATTGAATATGGGCCGCACGGTGGTCGAGTGGTTAGCATGTTGGCCACACAGTGAGCGTTCGAATCTTCGTTGGGCATTTCTGTGCATAGGTTTTTTTCCGGGTACTCCGGTTTCCTCCCATATTCCAAAAACATGCATGTTAGTTTAATTGGAGAGTCTAAATTGTCCATTGGTATAAATGTGAGTGTGAATGTTGCCCTGCGATTGGCTGGCAACCCGTCCAGGGTGTACCGCGCCTCTCGACCGAAGGCAGCTGAGATAGACTCCAGCATACCCCCGCGACCCTAATGATAGGCGACATAGAAAATGGATGGATGGATATTGAATATGGAGCGTAAATGCCTGTGCTCACTGCCTTTTTAGAAACCTCATTGGAACATGTACATTTTGAAAGCATTGACTCAAGTGTTTTACCCTTATTGCATAATAATAGTAATAATAATAATAATGATGATGGAAAACTATATTGCGTAAGGCAGGTGTGTTTTTCCATCAAGGGCCATTAAAAGAAAAATTGTTACATCACAGATGCTAAAACCAATCCAATGTGGAACAATAAAACATCTTAGCTTTGTGTTACAGGTGACAAAGCAAATTAGTTTAATATAATGAATTAATTTTATTTTTAGAATATGCTGTGGGCCAAAAATGGCCCCCCGGGGCCGCACTGCAGACATCACTGGTGTTAGGACGCAATGTCCGAGATGGCCTCAGATGACCACACAAAGACACAGGTGGCAAACACATATTGAGGTAATTCTTTATTTGACATCAACACAACCATATGGCTTAAGACAATCTGTGCCAGTTGACAAGCAAGTGTGCTTTATTTTGCAATCAATTATCATGAATGCATTATGTTTATTATAAAAACATATTGAAACACTAAACAACATTCCTTCTACAAACTATATTAAGATCAAGATTATGGATTACCCCTATATATTTCAGATCATCCAATGGAGTAACATATGTTTAGAAGATAAAAACAAATCTGATCTTGAGAAGTCAGTAAATTAAAAGAGACATTACATAAAACTCAAAGAATGCAGTTTTAACAATGTTTAGGTTTACTGTGAAGTAACAGAACATATTAGGGATTAAGTGTAGAGTGGTATTCTATCAAATATAATACATTTAATTTCCTGTTAATCTAATTAGAAACTGTTAGTCAAACAAACTGTGTAACAAGACGTATTAAAACAAGCTTAAACAAAATCAAATAATTCAACAAGGTTAAAGACTCACTGCCTCCTGCGTACACTGCCTTTAAAAAAACAAACACTTTACATACACTATTATAACAGTTCCACTCTTGTGGTGAACATGAACATTGTTGTCTCTCTCATCAATCAGAGTTCATTCAGTTAATGACACAGCTCTGGCCGATGGTGTCATTTATCGTACTGACTGGGGATCACAGCTGAAGGGGTCAGATGGGCTTGGTAGTACTGTTGTAGACGAGGCGCTCCCTGTCTTCTATGGAGGTGAGTGGAGGGTTGTTGACGGGCACGCGGTGGTGCTGCGAGGACTTCTTTCCCTTCATAAAGCAGTAGAACAGGATGCCCAACAGGATGACAATAGCTATACCCAAAATGGCAGCTATCGCAATGACACCTGCACAAATAAATTAGTTGATCAGTGTTGAAGAAAATCTGGCCTATTTTTTTTTTTATGTGAATTTCAGGTACAAGAACAGTTACATACTTGTCTGGCTTTCAGACACTCTGCGCTCAAACTCCTCTTTTCTTGCGAACACATCCTTTTCTGAACAAAAAAGAAATAAAAATTGAGGTCGGAAGCACTGGAAACACGTCAAAGAACATTGTTTAATTTGACTGTTTGAGCCTGATCTGATGCAAACATCTTCATTTGTTTAATAAGAAATATTAGTAATTTGTTTAGTAAAGTGTTTAAACAAATTAGGAGAAGTCAAGCTAAAACAAAACAGGGCTGATTGTTGAATGTACTGTAACTTACTACCTTACTTGCACTGGTCTAGTAGCAAGTACACACAAAGTATTAATCGGAGAATGCTACTTAATGTCGGCTTGTTTTGTTACTATTGTGTTGAATCATACTGAGAGGCATTTGCTGTATTTCTTTCAAAAGGGTCAAAATAATATAATACTTTACATACAATTGCAACCTATAAAAAACATTAATAAATGAATATTTGTGTTGCAATGTCAATGAAAATGAGCATTGTTACCTTAGTAAAGGCAGAATTTTTCATGATGCTTTTGTCATGCATCTGTATTAAGGTTTTATGGGGTAACTACTGACATATCTGCTGAGCGTTTACAGATTGTATCAATGTGAGACGCGTTTAGTGAGAAAGTAAAATCAATGCGGTCATACCAAAGTAAAGAGTTTTAGTTCCTATTTTATCACCATTAGAAACATTTTCATTTCACAGTCATGTACAGTGGTGTGAAAAAGTGTTTGCGCCCTTCCTGATTTCTTTTTTTGTTGTTGTTGCATGTTTGTCACACTTAAATGTTTCAGATCAACAAAAAATGTGAATATTAGTCAATGACAACACAACTGAACACAAAATGCAGTTTTTAAATGAAAGTTTTTATTAATTAATTGGTTAATTAATTAATTTTTATTAATAAGGGAGAACAAAATCCAAAGTTTCATTTTTAAAAACTGCATTCTGTATTCAATTGTGTTGTCATTGACTAATATTTAAATATTTGATGATTTGTTTGTGTGACAAACATGGAAAAAAAAGGAATCAAGAAGGGGGCAAACACTTTTTTTTTGTAATTATGATGACTAGTATTAGGGCCATATGTGTACACCCGCCTCCATTCATTTGTAGTGTCCTATTCAGGATCGTGGGGAGGCTGGATGCTATCCCAGCTGACTGACAAAGGTGGATTAGATAGCTACTTTATTGATCCCGAGGGAAATTCAAGACCAAACACTGGACTGGCCGCCAGTCAATCACAGGGCACACACAGAAACAAACAAGCAACCACCTGCACAAACGTCAGCAGTGTAACACTATACTACAAATGACAAAAAACACGTCAACACAAGGAGAACACGCATACTCCACACAGAAGTCACGGGATTTGAATAAAGACCCTCCCTGCTGTGAGGCAGACGTGCTAACCATATGCACTGCAGTGGTGCTGATTAGATAACTATCTGACATAGTAACCTGAGGCGACAGAAAATGTTGGAACGACAAGACAAAAGTGAAACACTAATCCAAACAAAAAGCCATAAGTGTTCAAGAAAAATTCAACTAACTGGGATGAGTACTGATAAAAGCAAATATTACATGGATGTGATAGAAAAGAACCATGTGGATGTCAGTGAGAACCTACCCGTCACGCCTCTGCAGACCTTCCCGCAGGCCTCCTTAGAGTCAAAACGGTTTTCGTTTCCCTGGCAACCACCGTAGTTAAAGCGAAAACAGTGCTGTTGTAGGGGGTTGTAGTACCACCTAGTGAGACTGTCTCTGCAGCTGCCGGTGTCGGGAGGCTCAGTGCAGCGCACTGTTGACCACAAGAAAGAAGATTAAAGATTACACATTATACTAATAAAATCTACTCAAAGAAGAAAAAAAAAAATCACCTTTTTGCTCATCCACTGGAATTTTCAGCAAAATCTGGAATGTGTTGTCCACTGGTAAGAATTAAATATATGAATTCATTTAAGAATATATTTCACCCAAAAACTGAGTGACGGTGATGAAATAAAATGATTCTTACAGTCCTGGCATTTCTGTTCATCTGAGCCATCGCTACATTGAGGGGTGGAGTCACACTCCAAGCCTGGCTCCAAGCAGCAGCCGTTTGCACAGGTGAACTGCTCTGGGGTGCACGCAACGCCACACTTTTCTGCCATGGAATACAAAGAACAAGATACACACTATGATTAAGACATAATACAGAATATAATATCAATCAGATATTAGAAAGTCAAAAAGTCCTGTTACTACATACCTGGGCGATCCGGAACTGGTAAACCTCTACCGGTACCCCTTTTTTCTGAGGATTAAAACATGATAAGTCAGTGATACTCATCAGGCAACAAATAGAGACTTCTAATGAAAGTGGAGTTCTATTACATTTATAAAACAGTACAGAAGATGCATTTCCTAGATGCAAGTGAGGGGATTTTGTCCCTGCTTTCTGGTGCTTTATGATAAGAGTAACCAGACATCCTCTTTTCCTGTGACATGTATTTAGGTACCAGTCTGCATGTATTTAGGCGATGCGCTAGGGCTTGTGTTTCATCCCTATACTGTCTCTGTCTAACCATCCTTGGCAATTTTTTAGTGTTAGGTGTTAGGTTAAGTGTGAGAAGAGTAGTGTCCAAAGTGCAGCCCGGGGACCATTGGCGGCCCATGGCTGTTTTTTTTTTTTTTTTTTTGGCCCACGGCATGTTCTAAAAATATAATAGCCAACAATGGAAAAATGTAAAAATCAGCAGTAATTTTATAAGAATAAACTCAAAATATTAGGAGAAAAAAAATTGTAATCTAACGAGAAAAATCACAGCTTTATGACAAAAACGTTGCAATATTATGAGGGACAAATACTGTAACGTTAGTAGCATAAAGTTGAAATATTAAAGGAAAAAGCAGTTATTTTTTCAAAGTTGTAATATTATGAGAAACAAACACAACAACAAAGTAAGTTCTCATTTTTGGAAAATTCGGTTGTGGAAAAGTTATGTTACAAGAATAAAATGTAAATATTATGGGAATAAAGTCATAATTACAAGAAGAACATTTACAAGAAGAAAATTCAAATAGTTGGAAAATTTTTTAAACTGCAGAAATGCGAAAAACTGCTGTAATTTTACAAGAATACAGTCAAAATATTGAGGAAAAAAAGTCGTATTCTCAGGGGAAAAAAAGTTGCAAATTTACGATAAATAATAATAATTTTTTTTAAGTCTTGATATAAGAACAAAACAAAATTAAAACTAAATACAGTATACAGTAGACAAACAGTAATTCTTTGGAAAATTTGGTTGGGGGAAAGTTATAATATTCTAAGAATAAATATAATAATATGAAAAGAAAATTGACCAAAATTATTGAAAACGAAAGAAGAAAAGAAAAAAAAAACCTCAGCAAAAATGGGGAAAAAAATCAGCAAAGACTGAAGTTCATACGAATAACACGCTTTTTCACCTACAGTCATCATTCGTTTAGTGTGGTTAAATGGTTCCGGACATGACCGTGATAAGTGAATTTCCACGAAGTAGAATTCCTTATTTATAAATGAAATAGTTCATGAACTGCTAAACATGGGTTTTAACATTATTAGAGGCCTCTAGACATGAAATAACAGCCCTAAAGTCACTTTTACAATCATATTACTCATTATAGTAGGAATAATAATAGAAAATAAGACACCCCTGCGTTAGACAGTCTGCATGTCAGTCATTATATGTAGCACCACTGATTGGCTGTGATGTCATTCAGTCATTCATTTTGTGTACCGGTACATGGCAGTCATTACTGTCGCAAACTGATTTGCAGTGGATGTGGTGCGGCAACACCACTTGGACAAACTCACTTGTAAAAAGAGTTCGCTTCCTACGTAACATAAAAAAAATTATCAAAGTTTAGGGGACTGCATCTTTAAAGGTCCACCACCACCCCAAGTCTGTGTGTAAGTGTTGTATTTACTTATTTGCGGACAACACAAAAAAAGTAAACACTATTAGTCAACTGATTAAACCTAATTAATTGTATTTTAACCCTGAAATATTAAGTCAATGTTAGTTTAACACAAAAAGTAAGTTAGCAAGATACAATTGTATGGAACTGGCTGACATGAAAATATCAGTCAAAGTTAGCCTCCCATTTTAGTAATGGAAAACCACCATGAGCAGGATTTAAAGTGCTCTTTCCAGCATCCCCTGTCTTTTTATTACATGCAAACGGATGCAAAGCAGTATCATTTCAAATGCAAAAGCTACTTTAACATCTGAAATTCACAATGGAATTATCCAATTAAAAAACAGTTTCAAATGATGGCAACAATGTAATGTCACGCTGTAGGAATGTAGCAGAGGAAACATACCTGTGCCATAGCAGGCATTGGTGCACTCGTCCTTGGAAAGATAGTTATTCAGGTTCTCTCTGCAGCCTCCAAATATAAAGTCCTCGCACTTTTCCGAAGCAGCGTTGTAGTGCCATCGAGGGAAAGCGCCACGACATGGTCCAATCTTCTTTGGAGCCATGCAATGATCTAAAAGAAGTTAGGGTAAAGCGAGTTACACACAATTATTTTGTACTGTCATGAAAACATTAAAAATTGTTGTGTTCAAATCTCAACATGATTCAAACAAAAAAACAACATGGAAAGTATATTGTTGCAATTCCCTTTTACAACCTGGTTACTTCTTCTACTGTACATCTCAAATGGTGTCTCCTCCATCAAATTAAATGTACACCAGACAACAAAGTGTGCGCTTTATCAAGCAGTTCAACAATAAAGGTTATTGTCTCACACCTGAAACCAGATACAGTGTATTCAATTTTTTCCTGTAGCTACTCCCAACATTCAATATTTTGGTGTCTGCTTTGAATAGTCGACAGACACTAAAAGTAATTATGTGTCGAGACATGTAAAAACAGGATGTTTGTTTAGCCATGTGGGCCATCGAGGGAGATGTGGTTTGTCTGTATGTCGCTGATGAGACATGCTTTGCTCATCGTACATGAGCTTACAAAGAAGTGCTTTGACTCCATCATGTGAACCGAAAACTACACAGCTGCAATATTCTTTGTGTTATATCTAGTTCCCATTCATGAATGGGCTGTATTGCAGAAATTAAAACAAAACACAGACCTGTGTGTATCTGAATTACATCAGTAACAGTGAATAAAAACAAAATGTACAAGTAAAAGTATTAGGCCAAAACACAGCCACAGACAGACAGTCTTACCAGTTTATTTGTGAATCCAGAGCCAGAGCTGTTGGCAAAATGCTTATTGTTAATATTTTACATGTTAAAGTAGAGAGCTTTTAAAGTCATCCTAAATTGCCTGCAAATGGGAAAAAAAACACAAAACGCACAAAAGGTTTGAGTGTGAGCATTGTGAATTCCTTCATTCTGTGTTGACCTATAAAATATTTTGGATATAAATAATGAAAACTAATTCAATACAGATTTCCTTGGCAGTTTTGTTGTTTTAAAACATGCCGTTTACACTGAACCTGCTTCCTTAGAACCATGCATTCCAATCTCAAAGCTGCTTTGAATTAGGCCTGTCATGATAATCAATAAATCACTTAACAGCACGGTAAATCAAATATTTATTTAAAATAATCAATATATTGACATGTGCGTGTGTGTTTGTTTTCCTCTTCTCTCTCTCTGCAGAACAGGCTGGATGACAAGAAGGTTCGCTCCGTGCGTCTGTCTAAACACCTGGGCACGTTGGTTCCATAGCAGAATGAACAGAGTGAGTGAACCGTCCTGTCAGTTATTCAGCCTCTTTGTCCCAGTGAAGAGAGGCACGCTACGCGCCAGCGGTGTACTATTTGCTAGTTGTGTGTCACGATCCAATACTTTCTTCGTGCCTTTGCGTAAAAAACACGATATGTAATTTCCAGCCTGTTTGCACATCGTCAATTTGTGACATGAAAAAGTTTGGGACAAAGACAATGAAGTAAATTATACAACAGCATGGAACTTACATTTTAGTGAAGCTAAACACCTCATTGTGCACCAAACACATTTTGCTGCATCCAAAACATGTACTTCAGCCAAACTCCGACAAAATGTTTCACCTCATTAAACGTAAACGGCGTATTCCACACATGTTGCTAAAAGTGAATCAAGGAAGTCTATATGCAAATGAGCTGACGTCTGCATTGACAGACAATATGAACTTCAGAGTATTTCTGGGTTATATTGCTCCAATCAGAAATATTGTGATTGATTGTGATCTTCATTAAGGTGCAATTTTTGCCATTTTATTTAAGTGAAATTTTTGCTAAAATAGACTGAGACTCCGTTTTATTTTCATTGGGCTTTGTCTTTTTTTGTTTGTTTAATTTATTATGTTTGCATGTTTGTTTATTTTATATAAAAGCTCAAGATTCCAATTACAATGTTAAATACTCTTGAGAAATTCAAGTCTATTTGCTGTTGATACGGTGTACTCGCATTATTATGCCATATATTATCATTACATTAATGAAAAAATGGTCTCAAAATAATGTTGACAACAATATCATTTATCGGCAATCATTTGTATGACAGTTATCGTCCAGCAAAACGTGTTGTTTGGTTGAGCTAAAAGGCGTCAAAAAGGTGTCACCTTGGTCACTTTGGAGTATTTCCTGCCTAAATATATTTACTACAGCAATGGTAAGTCAAATAACAATACTATACTCTTAAAATCATCAAAAACTGTTCTGGAAAACAACAGGTTTAGGTCTGGAAAATGTGAGGTCAACAACAGAACCAGAAATGAAAGTTATTTTAACATATGAAAATTGCGCACTTCCGCATGTGTGACCATATAGTCGTTCACTTAGTTTCTTACTATCGAGAGAATGAAAAATAGTGTAATCAACTGACGACAGCTTGTCGCAGGCTAAGCCTATCTATACCAGCGTGTGTGATCGCTCACGTTTCAATCTCATTCGACTTTCTGGCATCTTTGTTTACACATTTTGCCTGGCTCCCGCTGCCTCCCTGGCGGCAGCTAGCTAGCTCGTTTATGTCCCACGGGCAAGCTACAAGTGGCTATCACGTTCATGAGATACAGTACATGCTAACTTGCTTTTTAAAAAGTGTTAATCTTCCTCTCGTTATCATTGTAATACTTACGACTTGTCTTCAAAAGACTAGATGTGTGTCTAAGTTGTTCAACATAAACACATATTGTGTCCAGCGTTACGATAGTGACACAGAGGTCTCCAACAGGTAGCTCGTACGCTAGCAGTAGCTCAACAGCTGTTGTTGAGTAGTTCAAAGAATATTTCAAATTTTGGTGTCTGACCCGGAACATATCAGAAGGACAAATGGCGTTGGCTCTGGCCACCCGCATTGCGGTACAAAATGGAAGGATGAATTAAAATACATTAAAAAGTTTTATATTTTGAACATTATTTTTAACACTGTGATTTCTGTAATGTTTTACTTTAAAATGTCAGTGAATAAAAAAAAAAATACATTTTATCATGTTAAGAAAGATGTAGTCATCAAAAGAGCCACATCTGGCTCCTGAGCCATAGGTTCCCTACTCCTGGTCTATAGTGTGCGTTAAGCAGTTAAAGTGCGGTTCCAATAATGCCTTGCACACTGCCACTTACATATTCCTGTATTATCATTCGTAGTGACATAGTTCACAGTCTGATTGGCTTCTGGCTGCCCTGTTCTCACGAGACAGCTTTTCTCAGACGAGAAATGTTGTCACCTTTGAATCTCACAAGATCCCTATTAAATATTTCTTGTTGTACACAGTAAATGTTGGCTTGTCACATTTTTCAAGTTGATTGTCATCTTCTGTTTCTGTTTAAGAAATGTTGTAGACAATTATTTTGAAAAAGTATATTGTGTCAGGTTTTATACCAAACAGTAGCTTCACTTGAATGAAAACCTGCTGTTCTTTTTTCCACCTTTGTTTCTCCACATATTCCACATTCTAAACAAGCTGTTAATGGATAATTCAACTGAATTGCTGACCCCACTCCATTGTCCTACAAAGTGCACTCAAGCTGCAAGCACACCGAATACATGACTTTAAAAAGCTCCACCACTGAATAAACCTTAAAACCTTCTAATGACTTTCCATTGATATGGAGGATGATTGGCGTGTTCTCGTTTGCGTAACTAAAGTCGAAACCAGACAGACAGGTTTCGTTGAGTCGGGGGTGGAGGGAGTGGGAGAACACCTAGTACTCACTTCCGTTTTTTCAGAGAAATCTGAAAACACACACATAGCTTCACTTCATCCGGGCCGTATGTGGCATTCCAAGACAATGACCTTGATACCACAAGGAAAACGTTTTACTAAGTAGTGTAACCACACTTTGTATTTTCTTATCTTTGTGCGTTCTATCATTCAGCTTGTAGGAGGAATTAAGTCAGCGTGTCTTGGAAAGTTTTATAACAGGAAAAGACAAAGGCTTGACAATGACAACACAACAAGGAGCATAGGACCATCCCAGGTGGCTTGCAAACAGGGAACTACTGAGCAGAACAAACAAAAATGTGAACACATAAAAAACGTAGGTATGTAAAAAGCCCTGAGGAAAGAAAAGGAGCAAAAGGGCATTGTCTCAACATGAAACATAAACAGACAACTCTGAAGGGGGTCTAGAGACTCATCAACAAACAGGGATTAAAATGGTTTGACACACAAAAGTACAATTATGCTCATTCACAGCAGTACATTATTTTGTAGTGGACAAAAACAATTTTCCTAAAACTTTATAGAGGAAGAAACAACCTGTCAAATTCTGATGAGGCTTTGGAATAAGGGCAAAAACAGTAATATATTTTGCTGTGAATGTTCCTATCCATCCAGATAATTGTATTCTTAGGGAATTTAGTCACTCCCTTGTATCATCAATGCACAGCAGTCGTGGTGGGTACGTACTATGTACGTATGGTCATTATAGAATCACTAAAACAACTCATCTAATGAGGCCCATGACTTCAGTAATAAAGTATTGTATTGCGTCTGTGTAGGCTCTCAGTGGTACAGGAGTTGTCCATCGAGGGAAAGGCTTCTTGAGACGTCATCTGTACTTCTGTGAAGAAGGTGTCGAACGTTTCGCTCCTCATCCGAAGAGCTTCGTCAGCGAACTAATAAGTGCTGGTAGCCTAGGCCTTAAATACAGTAAGAGTGGGCGGAATTGGTCTGCCAACACCCTCCTCCTATTGGTTCTGTGGGCTTTTGGGTTTCTTTCCCTATTGTCAAAAGAAGAGAGTAGTGAAAGAAATCCAAAAGCCCACAGAAGCAAAAAGGAGAGGAGTGGTAGTCCCTTATGTAGCTGGGGTCTCCGAAAAACTCCAGAGGATCTTATGGCAACACAAAATTCCTACCTATTTCAAACCAGTAAATACCCTGAGACAAAAATTAGTGCATCCTAAAGACAAGGTGCCAAACCAAAAACAGAGCAATGTGGTCTATTCCATCCACTGTAAAGATGAGGAATGCAAAGAGCACTACATTGGGGAAACTAAGCAAATGCTCCAAAAAAGGCTTTATCAACATCGCAGGGACAATTCTAGTGGGTCTCAATCAGCAGTACATCTACACCTTAAAGCAACCAATCACTCTTTTCAGGACAGCGAGGTAAAGATTTGGCCAAAGAAAACAGATGGTTTGAAAGAGGAGTAAAGGAAGCTATTTTTGTCAAACAACAGAACCCATCACTGAATCGGAATGGTGGCTTGAGGTTTAATTTGGACCCTGTGTTCAGCAGGTTACTGAAGACCAAAACCCACAGCTCTTAGTCTTGCAAATGAGGCGGAGCCAGGGCCGAGCCAGAACAATAGATGCTAACGAGCCAGTATCAGAGTCGTTCATACCCAACTACAGGGAGCTACACTTCCCTTTGATCAGAGGTGCTAATGGCAGGAGAGGATTAGACCACAACTCCGCCCAGGCTTAGTGTAAGGAACCAATAGGAGGAGGGTGTTGGCACACTAATTCCGCCCACTCTCACTGTATTTAAGGCCTAGGCTACCAGCACTTATTAGTTCGCTGACGAAGCTCTTCGGATGAGGAGCGAAACGTCCAACACCTTCTTCACAGAAGTACAGATGACGTCTCAAGATGCCTTTCCCTTGAAAGTATTGTATTGTGCGCAAGTGAGGAAACAAAGTCTAGACACTTACGTTCAGATTGCTCAGGTGTAAGAACCAGAACAGTGACCTTGGTTGAGTCGGACTGGCCAATGGTGTCTGTGACGGTCAATTGGAACTTGTAAATCCCGGATGTCAGATTGGACACAATAATTTGGTCGTCAAAGTTGGTTTTCTGCATTAAAAAAAAACACAAGTCTCTGTTAACATCTGGATGATAAGAGTATTAACGTGTGATAATTCATTAGATACCGTATTGACCCAAATATAAGACAAACCTGAATATAAGATTAACTCTCAAGGCCTCTTTTTGAATTAAAAAAACATTTTTTTTTCAATACAAGAAAAATAACTGGTGGATTACAATAAAAGTTTTCACAGATCTCAGCTGCTGGACTGCTGCTTGATGCTTCACTGATTACCATCACTGATCAAGTAAAATTATCATAACTCCTCTGTTGTTTGTTACTTGCCAACCTTTGGGACTGTGTTCACCCTTGTGGTTGTGACAGAGAGAAGCAGTTTCAGACGCATTTTCTCTTATACAAATTTCTAGATGCCGAAATAAAAAACAACCAGTCTTTTTGAGACTTTTACTGTCTTAAGTTCGGGTCAATGCGGTATGTAGACAGACGCACTTCAATGATGGCATAAGGATACTCTGTGAGCATTTGCCACTGATAGGAGACAATCCGCTCGTCATCTTTGCTCTCCACTCCGTTCAGGGTCACGCTGTCCTGAGGTTGGACTACTCGGTCCTGTCCTCCATTGGCCACAGGCGGACGGTCAGTTTCCTCTGGAGGAAGACATCATGGTAACAGTTCTTATCATACAAACACTACTGCAGTTATTTCCGAGGAGAATCCTCTTACAAGCACATAATGCAACACCAAATGACATTGTGGTGGATGAGAAACTCAACACTCCACCAGGGGCAATAAGGGCTGGGCGTGTGTGAACATGCTGAAGTGGAGGTTTCTGCCCTAGTTATGTGGACTCACATATCCTCAGTGCAAACAGGCCAGTGGAATACAATGGAAAATGGTTATCAGACTGTTAAAATGATGACGTGGTAATGATTCAATACCTACTTAATTAAAGTGTTGTGTGATTGAATTATCCTCATCCATATAATCTCCCTCACATGATTAATAAAGTCTATGTATCTGTCTTTCCATCCACCCCACAAAAAGATGACACACTCTTAGCATGACTGTCATCGGTAGTGATCCCTAGCTGGAACGTGTATCGTGATGGCACGTTTGTATTTAAAAAGATGAAAAACTAGACTCTATAAGATCAGGGGAACACAGTGGAAAAGTGAATATTTTTTTTTTACGGTCACATATTATTTGAACTGACCAGGCTTAGATAAACTCATTGTTTGATGAAACTTTTATGGTACATACAATTGGGAAAATACTCACAAGGATAACTTGTGGTTGTTTACAATCATACATTTGTAGTATATACAGCACTGTCCACACTGAAAAGTGATTTAACAGATTAACAGTGCATTGAAATTTTGTTAAAAGAATCTAAAACAATAAGAATGATGTAAATGCTCTGTCTTGACAATAGCAACTTTATTTGGATGCTACAAAATAGTCCTTGCAATTTTTCAAATAAATTAGTTTGGCACCTTCTGTATTAAAGTTAAAACAAACATGCTGACAAACAAACATCAATGTTGACATTAAATTGATGTAAAAAGAGATATGTCATAGAACTGTCATACATCATGATTCCTAAAACTCTTCAGTTCTTTCACATTTTTTCATTAATGAGTAAAGTATAATAGTTTGATAGGTAGAATAACATCAAATATCTATATATGTGTGTGTGTGTGTGTGTTAAGGGGGATTTCTTACTTGGTGGGACCTCCAACTCCAGGTAGCTGTCATAGACGGAGTCCAGGATGTAGTTAAAGAAGCCCTTCTTCCTGACGAAGCGACAAACATATTTCTTCTTGTAGAGGCAGTCAAATAGGAAGCAAGAGCTGATAGAGCCCTCCTCAGCACCTCCTTGCATGAAGGCCACATTGCACTTGGGTTCCTTGCAGCAGGCCATCACACAGTCTTTCGCACTGCTCAGTTTGGGGGCCGAGATAAAGGTGGCCCCGTCTTTCACAGACTCGTCGGCATCCAGCACAAAATCCTCACGGCCTTTCGTAAATTTGCCCAAACACTCTTCGCCAACCTCCTGGCTGGAGGCGCACCCCAAAACCCCAACAAGCAGCACCAGCAACCAGGGTGGAAGTATATCCATAATTAAAAGACCACCTCTTAAAGACTTTAACTCTCAGATTCCTAGCGACACCTGTAACGAAAGCGAAGGCAATAATTAGCTGAAAAATGTCTTCCAGAAGGTCTAGGCCGCGTAGGTGAACGCTGACTTTGCTTTACTTTCTCATTTATAAACCAAAAAGGGAAGCATCGTCCTTGAATCGTCCTTAATGTCCTGAATTTCGTAAGTGAAAGACTAAGAAGCGAAGCCTAATCACGACAAAGCGCTGGAATTTGACGCCACTGACAGAGTGACTCACACGTTCGCTCACCTGAGAGAGACAGGAAGTGCACATATGCCACTCCCTTTCCCTTACACGCCTCTCTTCTTCTTTGGTTTAGTGGAGGGTACATGCTTCTCTCGAACAGCAAGCATCGTAATCCCTCAATCACTTAATGACACTCACTGATAAATATGTACTGTATCAACATTCCTCCCCTCACTACCATAGCTTTGGTATACAAAATGTTTATTTTCCAACAACATTTGATACAATGTACAAATATTTACAGTACAATATACAATATGTAAGGTGCATATCTACATCACTGCAAGCGCAATAATCCACATACTGTTTACAAAAGGAATTGCATTTAAGAACATATCGTTACTACAATCCCAAAAGACGGCACTTTAACTGTTAATTATTTTATGCACAGGTTTTGTGTAAGTTTTATTCATCATGAAGTTATTTTTTCGTTGTTTACAATTGCTACAGGTTTTGTTGTTGTTATGTTTCAAACAACAGCACGACAAACGCGCTGTTTTGAACAGTAATAAATGGTATAGTAATGCTTTTGTCTGGTTTGGAGGCCCTTGGCTGAAAAAATATTCCACGGTGGGCACTTCGCCGCAAAAAGGTTGACAGAACCACTGTATTAAGCTCTGTAATAATGAATGTAATAATGTATTAAATATGCATTACATTGCGTTAAAAAGATTACAACATGTTCCAAATCAGCTGTTTGTTATACAGCATACAGTATGTTACATGATCGATAATAAAATAATAATATACAAGTTACATTTTCTAGGGATTTTTTTTAAACGTAAAGCAATACATATTTACATATGCATATGTGTATAATCACGTGACTTTTATAATGAAAGCCACGTAATGATATACATCACATCAACAAAATGCTTTTTCGGTGACTATGATTGCATGTTGAAATAAAATCAAACCATTACCATTACCATGGTTCGGTGCACGTCTCGCTTTAATCCAAAAGGTGGCAGTAAAAGCCCATCTACCTGTATATTGAACGCGGAAGTGTACTCTAAAGAACGCACTCCTGTCATACATTTGTCTCATTTCTACGTTTTCGTTATGCGATTTCTTATTATTTCAAATCAAAGTGCCAGTTGCTGAGTTGGAGCTGATTCATACTCTGAGTCAGGTAGTGCGTCATGAACAATAACACCTCCCTCGAAACCACAGGGGGAGGAGCAGGAAGTTGCCGTGCCAACTCCGACGTCATGGATTATAACGTAATTGCATTTTTGTCCTTTTAGTATATTTTTAAATAAATAATAATATAAAGGTTAACTTTTTACCTGTCCAACTTGCCTTTTAATAAACTCTACTGGCTATATTAATTAAGATAATTACGCAGTGAGGTATACTAATACTAATACAGTACTAATACTTTATGCCCTGATGTCTCTGATCTTTTAACAGTGCAGAACTAAGTATCATAATAACAGATGAATAAATTTGTGTACCAGGAAAGGTGAGCTGTTGGAGGTTCTCAATAATTCAAGGGCATCAGTGAGTGTACTATATATGGCTGGCCATGGCTGATTAATAGCCCTGTCAACCAACATAAATAATCATATGATAATAGGATCACTGGAAACCTCAGCAATTTGAAAATGTACCACAAAGAATGTGTAACTGTGGATTAGTTGCAAATTCTATATTTGATGTAGTAGCTAATGTTATTTTATTGTGTCTTTTCACATTTTTGACATAAAACAGTAAGCCGTACAAGCATTGGTTAGGACATTGATCAATCTTCAAGATTCCATTTTCGATTGCAGAAATGCACAGCCTGCAGCTTTACTTTGTTCCATTCATTTAAGATTTTTGCCCTAACTGTATGTATTTTAGTTAACTGTGCCTTGTAGGGCTGCAAATAATGATTATTTTAATAACTGATTAATCGGTCGATTATTTTTTCGATTAATCGATGACTCGGATTAAAAATATACATTTTTAATATCCGCCTCTTTTTTCAGAAAGAGAAGATTTGAACTGACAGTGCAAATAAGTGCACAAACACCAGGTTGCCGCTTGAATAGTCTGTTAAAATAATGTTAAATAATACAAAATCTAAATGTTTGTCAAATAGCTTCAGTAAAACAATAAATGTATACAAAAATACAAACATGATCATTTTCTTACACAATTAATCTGAAGCTTGTTGTGTCAATTAATGTAGGATTGGTTAGGCTACAGATTGACCAAATGAATATGACGCAAACACCTACAGTTAGTGTTTGGGTCCGCAACATATCAGAAAAAAAGGCAAAAATGCCCATCACTGTTTTCCAAAGTCAAAGCTGATATGTGTGATTATCTTATTTTGGCTAAAAGACAAAGATAATAGGTCTGCTTTCATGCGTGACTAAGGAAATTAAAAAATATTCACATTTGAGAGGCTGAACTCAAAGGATATTAACATATTTAAATCAAAAAACGATTAATCGATTACCAAAATAGTAATAGATTAGCCATAGATTAATCGATTCATTGCTGCAGCTCTAGTGCCATGAACAGTCTCAGGAACATTTCACTGCATGCTATACAAGTGTTGTGTAGCAGTACTAGGGGCGGAGCCATCCAAACATTGATTGGATCAGGGTAGTATCAGTATTGGATCAATACTATCGTGACGGGACCAATATTTTTCACTCCTCGTCTATGTTTATTTTCACAAATATAATTTTCTTGTTATTGATATTGTTATATTGTTGATTATGCTGTATTTATATATTGTTGACAAACCCACGAAAGGAAGTCACTGGACACAGGCGGGCTTTGTGGGCAAAAACAGAAATAATTTGAATGAGAGCAAACTTTTGTTTTGGATGAGTTATTTTGCACTATTTACTTTATTTTGCTTAAACATCTTCTATGGCGCTTATCCTCACTCGGGTCGCGAGTATGGTGGAGACTATCCCAGCTGATTTCTGGCCAGAGGCGGGGTACACCCTGGACTGGTCGCCATATATAGACAAACAACCATTCACTCTCACATTCACACCTATGGACAATTTTGAGTCGCCAATTAACTAACATGCATGTTCTTGGAATGTGGGAGGAAACCGGAGAACCTGGAGCACTAGGAGAAAACCAACACATGCATGGGGAGAACATACAGATGCCACACAGAGATGCACAAGCAGAGATTGGAACCCAGGTCTTCCCGATCTCCTGACTGTGTGGCCAACATGCTAACCACTAGGCTTTTGCTCAAACAATTGATATCGTCACTTGATCAGGATCAGCAATTTAAAGGCAAAATAACAAAATCATTCAAGTCGGTATCAGTATTTACAATACTGGTTCTATATTTACTTGGTATCGGATCGATGCCAGAATTTGCAGTATTGCTGCATAAAGGTTACACAATACGCTTTCTACGTTATAATAATATAATATAATAATGCTATAATTTGGCCTTTTAACAAACAGACAAGAACACCTGTGCTGTTATAGCAATGCTTAAACAGCACATCTCATGATGGCCTGAGATTTTTGCACAGTGTACCTTACAACCACTATAGCGCCTACGTGTTATTTTTGTATTATTTATACATTTGTAATCAAGGAGGCCAATCTGACTACAAGACTCATTAAACGCATGCCGTATATTGACTTCGAGAAAGGACATCAAAAGAATCACTTCATATAGTCATCTGAAAAAAGGACACCCCATAGAGTAAAAAACATTTGTTGCGCTCCCTATAACCTGTGGTGAAAGTGCTTTGGAACACATGCTACCATACAGGGAATACAGATATCCTCAAAGTTTTATTATCATTAGACAAATGATCAATGACTTATGGACAATTAGTCCCACCCGTGCCCCTGCTAAGACGTTTTGGTGCATGGCAGTCATGTTCGTCAGTAATTCTTGCTCAAATTTGCCATAATTGTGCTTGTCTAAAAGTGTGTGCCAAATTTTGTGGCGCTTCTGCTCAATGCCCTATAGTGACAGTGAGCGTTCTGTAGAGTGCATTGAGCAGTGTGAGAAGTTTCAAGTCAATCCGATTCATGGGGTTAAACTTTGGAGTACAATAGCAGCGCCCCCATGTGGTGTATTTTCAGAAAAAGGCAACATACTGTAGTAGGAGTGTATACTTTATCAAATGTTCACCTTTTTGTGCATAGGGAATCAGGGGTAGAAGAATCAGCAATTCACTTAGACAAACAAATGTCTTAATTTTTGTAGTTAGTTAAAACATGCATGCAGTCTGTTGGAGACTTCATAGAATCCATAGGTGGAATGGTTTGTCAATATGCGCCCAGTGATTGGCTGGTGACCAGTCCACGGTGTACCCTTGTCTCCAGCTCACCCAGGACCCTAAGAAAATGGATGGATGTATATGTAGATAAATACTGTGGTTTAAATATGAATAAGATGTCAAGCTTTAAGAGAAGAGAGTTCATATTTTTCTCATGTCAGCGTTTAAATAGTTTCCGACACCTGAGTTTGTTGCCCTCATCTGATTAGACTGTCTATCCAGTATTTTATGACTGTGACTGACCTATGCCCCCCCCCACCTGCTATTACACACACACACACACACACACACACACACACACACAGGACAAACAGCAAACACACACCCTATCATATCAGCGGCAGGCTTGCACACGCACAAACACATACACACAGAGGCGTATCTCATTACCATCCTCTGATAGTGCAGGCAGTGGGTGTTGCAAGAGGAGGCGAGAAGGAGAGCTTTACACAGAGAGAGAGAGGGAGAGGGACAGGCAGTGTGAGAGTCAGTATTACACAGAACAAAGGCATTGAGCAATAGAACAGGCAATGCATACACTCAGATAGTGTGCTTGAGCATTTATTTCCCTGCTTGTGTGTGTGTGTGTGAGAGAGAGAGAGCTCCGTGTGTTTCCACGGTTGTCCTGAGGCCGTGGCAGCCATGGCGTCAGAGGCAAACACCCAGTCCAGGGTGATGTTCCAGCCCACGGACAAAGCTACGGAGCCAGGACACCGCAAGCTGGGCAAGCTGACAGTCAAGTACGACCGCAAGGATCTGCAGAGGAGGTTGGATATCGAGGAGTGGATAGATGAGCAGCTGCACCTGCTCTTTGACTGTGAGGTGGGGGGAGGCACACACACACACACATACATACTGTACATACACACACTACCTTGACTGCATGTGCTGGGAAGGTACCAAGGGAGGTGGTGACCTTGTATCCATCATAATTTTACATTGACTTAAAAGAGAAGAGGGAGGACAGCAAGTAGGATTGCTTCATAGATTCACTAAACGAACTGCAGTCTCAGCTGTGTTCCAAGATTGTAGTCAGATCCGTTTAAAGTGACCCAGTACACATAATTAAATTAGTAGCTGGGGTTAGACATGACTTTGCAGTGATATATTACACGATTGCACTATTTTGTGCAGTTATGGAGTCTCATTACGACTACAAAGGTGATAACTTAATTATTTGTCGAGTGACAGTATAACATAAGGCACTTATCCAAAGACCAACACAAAAAGTTTGCCCTTAAAATGATAATTGTGTCCAGTTTTGATTGGCAGGGAGCTTTTCATTTAACAATGTGTTTATTGTTGTGGCTGTAGGTTGCAGCGGTAAAACTGCATGGCATCATTGTAAGAGGTGTTTCTAATATTTTGTCCATGTCCAAGAGCTAAATTAGAGAACCAAAACATTGCAAAGGCAGTCCAGCATTATATAGTACAATACTGCTTAAAAGTGGAATTTGTTAAGCAGTCTGGCCTCATTACATGGACGGTTATGTTTAATATGTACCGAGAATAATAACAACACCAACTGTACTCCTGTAATGCGGGGAAAATTTTTAATTATGTCAGCAACTCTATCTTGATTTGCATGGGATTCTCTCACGGGGAAACCATGGCAACAGATGTCTCATCGCCCACATGAGGCCAGTGGGAACAGGGATATCCGCTGGCGAACATGGGATGACAATGCAGATGAGATGACAGCATCACCAAGGCAGGGACTAGAACATGCTGTACTCTTTAACTATGAGTAAGACAACCCACAACAATTACCACTGTACTACCAACAGCTACCAACATTACCATAGCACAGACCCAATTATTGTATAAGATATGCATTTGTATCTTTTCTAAGGCCAGGTGTGTTGCCAAGTTATGTAAGTATCATGGGTACTAAAACATGGCCTAATTAACGGAACCATACCAGTTGCAAGTACAGTATATCCCTGCTTATTGCGGAGGTTACATTCCGGGGACCACCAGTGGGTGTAATAAAAGTAATTGATACGCCCTTAAAAATGTCTAGTTTGACACACAGCTTGCTCCCCCCTCCAAACCCTCCTGCTAGCTTGACGTTGATGTTCTCCTCCAAATTCGGATAAACATTTGCAATAAAAGGGACTGCTGTAATTATTACATTAGATTTAGCTCCAGAACACTCTCCTTCTCTCTTCAATTGCCATTGTTCACTTGTGACATAATCTAGGTTTAAGCCCTAAATATGCCTTACACACTTTTTAAACACATTTCAAGTATAACATATATAGGGCTTCTGACTAATGAATGACTTTGTGTCTCAAGGACCGCCGGACGAAGTGTGACATCTCAACACTTGACAAAAAAAACATGATCAATGAAACATAAAAAAATAAACATGTAAAAATTGTTGGCTTTCTAACAGTGGTACATGTATGCTGTACATTTTACCACTGTGATCACGCATTTATAAAGTATTACCAACTTATGATGGACCAGGTGTGTTTTCCGTTGTATTGTTTGACACAGGGTACCCTCATACTGAGTCCTTTTAATAGCGGGAACAGTATCACACAGCAAAGGGTGGAATAAATCCCATTAGTGGAAACCAGGCTAAGCAAAAACAGATTATGTGAGAATCCCATCTGGAGCTATAACATGGTTTACTATTGGAATTACCCTGCAGAACAGGTGGATGTAAAGAATTGTAATAATAACAATGGCTCATGAAGTCAAATGTGCCTCAAAGGGGGTACAATGTGTTTGCACACATGTTGGAAACATAGCAGTGTATTTAGTCTCTAGAAAAGGGTCTACGGTGCACATTAATGTTGATTTATGTTAAAGCAAAGAAAAAGCCTGCACCCCAGTTTCATGCTATCCTGTAGGGCTGTTTGCATCACACAAAGTTAGGCACAGCCTGTCCATGTGCACCCGCAACTCTAATACATTTTGCAAAACCCCAAGGGAAGGTTACTCTGTTGGTTTGGAGTCTTCCAATTGTAAGCTTTTACCAGTGGACCTTTGCATTGCCGCCTAAATAATTTAACTGCATCTTTAATTTATGCAAGCGCTGCGTTGGTCAGCTTCTTTGCAAAGGTCACACCTTTAGAGAAATCGTAAACCAAATGAACATGTCAACGGTTAATCTGTGGAAACGTAAGGCCTGTGTAACACGTCATAGTGTACCCTCCACATTCACTTAAGTGTGTGAATCGATAATAATAAGGCAATAAATGTCAGTTTATAGACGTATAAAGATAGAAGATGATAACAGAAACTTCCTCAAATCTTGACTTTGTCGTGTTACAGTATTTATTTTTTAAATTATTTATCGTTGCTATTTTTTGACTGCATTTTCATATTCATTGTCTTTGCATGAATACTTAGGGCCTAAAATAGACTGTGCTTCTCCTTCTAACAGGAAAAGACAAGAAGAGTCTGATAAGTGGCTGTCATGCTGGCATTTTCTGAAAACGGCTTTATTTCCTGGGCATGGTTTCCTTGTCATGCAGGCAGTAAAAACATAGCGTGTCATGGAATTGCAGTGTTGTTTTATTTTGTGTTCATTTGGAGCCGCTTTCGGATTATCTCGTGTGGACTGTGATGATCGAGGTAGCCAGTCTACAGTATGTCACATGAATTAATTCCTTAAAAAAAAAAAATCACATGATATGTGACAAAAGTGATTTCACATAAATAAAGAAATATACAAAAGAACATAAATAAATCACAAACGGGGAAAACCCCAGATAAGACATCTTATTTATACTGCATCTCTACTACTTTCTGAAGCTGCCACTTTTATATTCATGAATTCCAATATTAGTGCCAGTATTCATTTTATTGCTTTTAACTATGCTGCCCGGAGGCCTCATTAAAATACAATTTTCCTCCACACTGACGGTAAAACGTTGAAGTTGAAATGGAAGGCGGTCACATTCACATTTACTATATTCCTCATTCATAAGATGCTTAGCCAATCCTAACCCCGTGCTATAAAGTGGTTATTGTGACCACTGAATGCCAACAATGTAAGAGCAGACAGGCAGAGCATTTCCTGTGCATGTTTAAAATTGTTGCTCCAATTCATTTGAATAGGCGGACAGGGCTTTGCAGCATTGAAAGAGACTTATAGAGAGAGATTATATGCAGAGATGCAGCAATGAATTATAGCCGGCCAGAAATGAATTGTCACCCATAGAACGAAATAAAACACTTCTTTATACATATATTATTGGAGTTAGACAGTTATAACACAATCAGAAGAGCGTCGTTAACCAACGTGATAAAAAAAAAAAGTTTCATCCTGCAGACCTCAGCAGAATCAAACAGGGTCCATGCAGCATGTATCAATTAGAGGGGGCACAGGAGACCTGGCAGGAGGGTCCATCCATTCCACCACTCAGCACTTCACATCGATTAGCTCTCTTGTCATCCAGAAAAAACATCCAAGCCCAATCTTCCCCCGGCCATGAAACCTTCCCAACCGGAAAATATTCCCCTGGAAAAGTAAACCGACCTATCAAATATGATCGTACACCTACCGAGTCTGAATATACTGGTGGTCAGTGCCCTCCTGGGACACTCTCCTCCAGGCCTCGAAAGTCATAATGTTCTTGATATGACACGTTTGGAATATAACCTCTTATATAACAGGGGTCTTAGTTAGTTCTTAGAACCTTATTTTGCCTTAAATTGCGTCAAACAGACTAGCTCATATGAACATCAAACGTAATGAAATCCTGCGCATCACCCTACAACCAGTGCTTCTCAAATAGCGGGTCAGGCCCCCCTCGGGGAAGCGTGGTGAACTGTCATGAGAGGCAGGGAGGACTTTCAATATTAGTGAAGACCTGCCAACATGTCTGAATTTGTCGTACTCAGCATGTAGTTTGACTCTTGAATATGCTTGTATGCTTCACTGCTCTCCGTTTTGGTGCATTTTGCTGGTTTCAGTTTTGAGTTCAGTCTGTACAGTACAGATAAATTAATCGATATTATCAGTTTCTCAATCGGATTGCAAATCGTGCGGGGCAAAAAAATTTCCACTGCCCTACAACACACTTATTTTGGCACCTAAATTGCATTCAAAGGACAGGGCATAAATAATAAAAAGATTGACTGTACAAACAAGGAATGAACACAAGAGGCTTATTTTTACGTTAAATAAAACTGTACCGGTTTTGCTGAAAATGATAACAATTTAATAAGTGTCTCTTTAACAGAAAAGCTGCCTTAAAGTTTCACATTTTCTCGTTACTTTTGTAGTTGACATTGGAATTGGCTTGAATTTCTCATACAATTCCTCTTTTTATTTACCTTTGAGTAAGATCTCTGCAGCAGCAGCACTCCACAACTCACCCGTCAGCGAAAGATGTTATGTCTTGCTCCGATATCCATACAATCCTGAGTGAAGACTCATTTGCACGTTGCTGTGCTGTAAATTAATGTGCTATGACTCTCGTAGATGTTTCATACCGGGCTCTACAGTTTCAGAGCGTATGGGACACGGCGGTTTGGCGCTGGATTCTGGAAGAATGAACAGATATTGGTCCGTCCTTTCACTTTTAAGTGCTCGTTTTTCTCGAACAACTGTTCTTACTTTTGAGCAAGCAATGGTTCTCATTTGAAGATTTAGCGGCATAGAAACAAATGGATGGGTGGTAAACGAACGATTTCATTGGCTCATTTTGAATGACGTTACCGCGTTTGCTGTCACTTTCACCGTAATAACTGAAGTAATTACGCCCGCGAATTGCAGCTGCGATCGGTCCGCGAGCATGATTGATTATACTGTATGTTATTATATTCTTTAAATGGTCACGGGTCCGTAAAGGGCCATCACTGGGTCCGTATCCGGACCGAGGGCCACCATTTGGTGACTGCTGTTTTATAACTTCAATTAGAAGTTAAAAATGTTACAGTCACGACTACACTGCATTGTGTCTTGGGTTAACAGGCACAGTGGAAGCATCTACGCTCTCTCTTATTTTCCATCCCAGTGACTCTGCTCAGTGGTGTGGAGAATCATTTCACCGGGATTTAGGACAGCATGAATCCTATAAGCTTTTGTCTCGTGCAAATGTGTGTAATACTGGAATACAAATGAAGGCTGCGGAAACTTTGTAAAATGTTATTTTGACTCATATAGGAAGAAGACATCCCGGAGTTGGAGATTGACATCGATGAGCTCCTGGAACTGTCAGATGAGGGGCAAAGACTTCGACTCCAGGTAAGTTTGACATACAATAAGGCCGATTCAGCAATATGTTCTTAATAATGTTCTTACATTTGTTCTAAATGTTCTTAAATTGTGCCCAACTGACCAGTGTGCTAGCTGCTCCTATTTAGTATTAGTATGTATTGAAGTGAGTCTGAGTAAAGTTGATCAGAGTTGGGGAAATGTCAAAGTGAGTGAGTCAAAGCCTGAAAAATGAAAAAATGGAGATGAGCTGAATCATTGAAAGAAGGAAGAGAGGTAGGTTGGGAAGCAGGTTGAGGGATTTGCTCCAAACTGGTCAGTGTTAAATACACTTGCATTGTCGCATGCACACAACACTTGCAGGGCTATGCCCTTACAAAGGCAATTGAGGGTGTTTACTTATGCTAATTGGTCAGTGGAACGCACCTGTAATTTAGGACAAAATGACAGAGGTGGGAGAAAGTCAGTGTTTTGCAAGTCTCACGTAAATCTCAGATCTTTAATCTCAAGTCTTGAATAAAGTCTCAAGTAAAGGCTTGAAAGTCCAGGTCAAGTCTCGTGTCAAGCAAAGACAGGTTGAGTCAAGTCTTTGGCTTGAAAGTTTTGAGTCCTCACAAGTCATAAGCACTGTTTAGTGTTTACCGATGCCAGTTTCATCATGTAACACGCTATTAAATTTGACAAATACGATGAATGCACTTTGAATTGTTTTATTTTGGACCAGTGTGACAAGACTTAATCACAGAAAAAAACGTGCTGACATAAAGCATTCAGGATTTAGTCAGTGCACAGAAATGTAATCCACACCCTCGCTGTATGTTTTTAAACCTGACTGGACATTAATAGATGCATCCCATGAGGCAGATTCTTTGGGAAAATTTGTTGTCTTGCTGGAAATGACATAATAACGTTAGTTGAATACTTCGAATGGAGACACATTTTACTCAACACAGTCACTGAAAATGAAAATGAAAGTATTTTAAAGTCATCATGTCTGTAGTCACTGATGTCGAAGTCCAAGTCGAGTTGCAAGTATTTGGTGATATTGTCAAGGCAAGTCCAAAGTCATCAAAATTGTGACTCGAGTCTGATTCGCAACCAAGTCGTGTGACTCGAGTCCACACATCTGCAAAATAGACTTGAAGCAGGTGGACTTACCACGTCAATCCCACCCAGACTTTTCTTTGTTTTTAACAGTAGACTTAAGAAAAAAGTCAGAACATATTAGTGAAGGGGTGTCCAAATTTTTTGCATCCAGGGCCACTTACAGAAAAATTGAAGGATGCGGGTGCCACTTTGATACATTTTGTGTAATAAATATGCTAAAATCCAATCCTGTGTAGGTCAACATATGCTAAGCTATCTGAACAAAACATTCACATCTTAGCTTTGTGTTATAGGTGACGAAGCAAATTAGCAGAGATGCGATGCGATATTGGCTTTCTTATGATATCTGATATCCGATATTGTTCAGCTTTTCATTATTCATACCAACATCAACCCATGCCGATGTCGACAGCAGCTCTTGCCTTAAACTAACGTTGCGTAATGAACACATTATGCTTCTTCTACCGGATGCATTTCACAAATACGCGCTTTGTGCTCTTATTTTGTTTTTTTGTTTCCTGTTTGGCACGATGTGCAGCTACTTTGCGGTCACTGGAAAGCGAGTGCAGCAGTACATGTTTCTCATTAGTAGCCAGCAGTACTCTGTAGGTGGAGCCAAATTACACCAAAAAGCAAAAGGTAACACTTTACAGCCCTTGCAAATTGAATATTTACAATCTAAAAGCAAAACTTGGAAATATTCTCAGAACATGGACATACTGAGCTTTGTGGAGCACATTGTGGTTTCATGAGGGCTCACTTGTGCACCGATATCATTATCGGCTTAAATAACGATACTGATACTGTCCAATAACTCATTTTTATGCCAATATACAGCATTAAGCATATCGGTCAGCCAATATTAACAGACATCCCTACAAATTAGTGTAAGATCTACTAATATACAGTATCTTATTAATATTAAATTAATTTTATTTAAAAAAAATAACCCTCACTAACACTCAGTGTTAGTGCAAGTCATGATAATGATGACGATGTAATGATATTTTTAATCATGCAGTACAATCACAGAAAATGCTATAACAAGCATTTTGCACAACAGTGACAGATTTGCATGTTGGCTGATCTCAAGAAAACACGTTGGTGAATGCCAAGGCTTTCTTAGAAAGTGCGACATAGTGGGTGTTCTTCTTGGTAACAGTTGGCCAATGAGAACCATTCTTTTCGGAAAAAGATTCAGCATTTGGTTGTGCAAATTACTGCAGAGCGTCCGATATCAGGTCAATGGATCGTAGAACATTTTGTGGCTATTTGACCTGGGAAGATATTTGTTTGGAAGGATAAAAGCTCAACTAACACTTGACATGCTTTTAATTGAATTAAATTGAATTTTCGTTTAAAGTTTCAATGTTTGCAAAGGATGGACAAAAGTTTTGGGACAAAGGAAGTGAAACTTGGGTATTTCCGTGGGTATTTTCTTTTTTCATTGATCCAAAAGAACATTTGTGAGATCAGAGGCCACCAGAAAAAAGACTCACAATCTCGGTTGGAGTTCATTTTAAAGGGGTCAGGACTCTAAAGTTCCTCCACACCAAATTGCAGCCATCCCTTTTCGGACCTTGAAAAGGGCCTTCCCTAATTGTTCAAAAGTTGGAAGCAAGTGTCCAAAGTGATGAAAAAGCTCAAACCCAATCCCTGATGTATTGATTAATCAAGAGGTCTGTCCCAACACTTTTGATCATATGATGGAGTAATGTCTAAAATACTTTGTGAGCCTGTGTCTTCTTTTTACTGGTGTCTTTAGGAGTTGTTGCAGGAATGCGGGAAGCCGATAGAGGTGAGACATGCACTGCCGCTTGCATTTTCGCTCATGCAGTATTCATTCATGAATTGTTTAGCGGAGGACATCCTGCTAAAGCTTTTTAAAATGGTTTTTGTGTGTCTCGCCTGCAGGATTTTGTCAACGGGCTGCTCTATAGGATAAAGGGACTGCGTAAAATGTCAGGCCCCTTGAAGAAGTAGTTACAGGTCAAATAAGAAGAAGAAAAAAATGAGACAATATGTTGTCAATAGTTCCAGTACCTTATGTGTTTACCATAAGGCACCTGTGCGTGCGGTTCACATGTTTTGGGAGTCTCCCTTCCCTCTTCCCGGGTCAGCATCAATCAATGGAACACTAAGGCAGTCAATCACGTTCAATAATTTTCTTTAATTAGGATTTGTGGACGACTATAATGATATATACATATACGTGATATGTACCATGTCGCCCCTAAATATAATAATCCACATATGATAAAAGGTGTAGTATTACTCAACCATTTTTCTTTGTGGAATACTGTATATTTTTGCTTGCTTGTTCATGTAAATAAATATTTTTGTTTGTTTTAAGAGTGCTGTATGACAATAAAATAAGGCATTTTCAATACTGAGAGTCAATTTTAATTCAGTGAACTCACAACTTCTGATTCCACATACGCAGTATATTACATTATTCCCGTGCCGATAAATCTCCCCCGCCGTCACACGTGCCCGTCTCAAAGGAATTGATTGCCTTTATATAACAATTACAGACTGCACTCTAAAATGGGAGTGAGGATAACATTTTTTCTGACATTTATTTTTCAGCGGGGCAGCGGGGGAACCCAGGGCGATGTTGACATGGCAAGTTTAGAAGTAAACACCGCCAAAATCGTCAGCAGGAAGAACCATTAAGAATACACCCATTATCCTCTCCCATTTCCTGTCTGTGGTCTGTGTACAACATGGCCAGAAAAGGCAAACACATTAACGACCTCCATACAAACCTTAATGGAGCCCCCAGAGGAGAGTGTGATGATGGTTCCTCCCCAGTTGGCTAGACAGTGATGAATCCTGATGAGACGGCACTCTGCTGGTCTCCCTGTCACACATAAGGGTCTTTTGGCTCCATCAGGGTCCATTACAGTAATTTGCTTGGATCTCCCCCATTTCCACTCTAGAGGCCATCTACGGTACATACTCCTCACTTGTGGCTACGTCTGCCAGACTGACACAGTTCTTCAAAGTGTTACTTGACTGTAAAAGGTTGAAAATATAACAAAAATAGATCTAGCAACCCTCCAGCAGCCACTGCAATGAAATTCTACACAAGGAGAAGAGAGGCAATGCTGTGATGTTAGACACACATCCAAACACAGATTACGAGTGTGGCTGAGGTGCCTGCCAACACAAAACAAAACCCTCACTAATCCTTTTATACAGACGCTGTGGAGCTTCTTCAGTCCGGTGCTGACAGTCTGAGGTTGTAAATCATCCCAAATGAGCTCATGAGTAGTGATGTCCTTTTGTATGCATTGTCAACATTTAAAGACACTGTGCTCGAATTTTAAAGGGTGGCCTTTGTTGCATCGAAGAAGTCGGCCAAGAGACACAAAATGCTTTTTTATTCTTGGAAATGTGCAGCTTTTGCTCGTGTTCTATTTGCTTATGTATTCAAGAACATTGTATTGATCTTTCAGTTATCATATACGTAAATCAAGTCATATTTGCAGATACAGTGGAAGGTCTGAGGCTGAATGCCCCAGGGGTCATATAATTATGAATATGTAAAAAATATGCCTAAATTATTCTAAGAAGTTTTTTTTAACAGAAACAGACTGTGTGACTCATGTGTGACATTAAAGGTTCCACTGAAATAGCTTTTCCATGTCAAGACTTTATTCAGATACATTTACTTTGACATATTTTACATTTTAGATGACTGTATAACTACTATTGAATTTGTTTTAGAGCTTGTGAGGCATTCTTATCAACATGAATTCATGGGAAAGCACAAGCTCACCGGAATTGGTAAGGCCATCAGTGTCACTATCAGGACTTCCTTTTCATCTTTGGCGCAGTGTAATTGGAGGTGCGATGTTCTTTCCTGTCATACTTATCATGTCCTTCCCTGTAGAGATAAGAGGTTGTGGATTGATAATTCATAACACTAAATATTTTAGACGCATGCTGCTTGGCAGCTTGCCTGTAATATATTTGGGTCATTGCCTGCATTCCAAATCACATGCATCTTGATTTGGCACTACAAGAGGGAAACCATGACAGTGTCCTAAATCGGAAGGAAAACATGCCGTGCTACCTGAAGCAGCGGTTGCAGTATAAGTCTCCATCGCAGGTGTGACAACGTAGAGTGGCGTCGTGATTACAGATGCAACACCACGGAAGTTCATCATCGTCGCTGTCAGAGGGCTGATGCACCGTTTTTACAGCTGCCGGGGCTTGAGTCTGTCACAATATGGAAAAAACTATTACTTATAACCTTTTCTCATCTGTAGTACAGTAGTACAGTGGAAGCTCGGTTTTGGTTCATCCGTTCCCAACCGTCAGACAAAAACCGAATCAGTTTTTTCCCCATAAGAAATCATGTAAATCCAATGAATCCATTCCAGATACCCACAAATATTAACATAAAACATATTCTATAGAGAATAATGATAGTTTTAGATGCATAAATTAAATGGACAAATGAACAATATCACTTTTACCTTTATTAAAGGCTTGTTGGTGAACACGATGATGAGTGGAGGGAGGAGGGGAGGTAAAGAAGAGCCACACGAACAGTTTCACTGTAGTCCATTATAAACTTCATTTTACAAAGTGGATGGTTAGTGCAGTATGCTTGCTCGCTTTAACTTTATTGTAAGCTTCAGCAGCAGGTACAATCATCAGTGCACACACCGGCCCAGCTCACTATCTGTAATGTGTCTCCGTCAAACCATTCCCCCTACAGCCTGTGTTAACCTGGAACATTTACATTACAATCCTTTTGTAAACTATTTTTTCTTGTTCTTTCTTAAATTCAATAGTGTTTCTCACCTTCTCTATGAAGGTTCTGGCATTTGCAACTTTTTTTGCAGCCAGATTTCTTTTTTTTTTTTAAAAGCACAAATTCCTCTAACATTCAGAAATACGTAGTGCTCTTGAACACCTCAGGCAGTACCCGTGACGGGGGGCAAGCAGAAGCTACGGCCATATACACACTCAGTATGTGTGTGTAGATTAAAGTGAATAACAGCTGTTGAAATGATTTGCTCCAATTGCGTGAGTGTACATGGTGTGATACCTGAAGACATAAAATATTTCAAAACAAGACCGTCGAAAAGCAGTGAAAGCTTATCTTAGCGTCAGACGTAAAGAAAATACTGCTTGTAACATGTCAACTTACATTCTTACACCCAATCAGTGTTCATGAATATATTCTTGTATACAGTAGTACCTCGCATAACATAAACCTCCTTTTACGTAAATTGCACTGAACGTAAAGAATTTTTGTAACGTATTTGCATCAAAATTCCATATAACGTAAAGCGTCAAGCCGGTGCAAGTTTTTTTTTTCAATCAACTTTATTTGTGCCTCAAGTCGGTGCAAGTTCAGACTAACACTTGGTGACGCCTTGTGACGCTTCACGCTCTCATTGGCTGATTTTCGGGGCACCGCCTCCGCTCTCATCACATTGGTTGATTATCGTGGCACCGCCTACGCTCTCATCTCATTGGCTGACTTATACAGCACGTTTGTGTGAGAGACAGACATCTCCCTTCAACTTCCTTCCTCTTCGTAGTCGCCCTTAAACTAACTTAAACAATTAAGTTAAGTTACAAATTAAAATTTTGCACACAGCAATATTGTGTATCATTATCGTAGTGCGTGTGCATTTGTCTGTGAGACCAGATGACTCTTAGACTCTTTGAGTCGCGTTTCGACTCAGGCTAGTCCTCCTCCTCCTTCCTGCCTCCACCTGCGCTCTTGATCAAGACATCTTGTGAACGGTAAGATTGTTTTTGTTTTTCAGTTTTATTCATTTACAGTAATCTTATTTATTACCTTATTTTATGTTGGAATGTTGCTGTGCTATCTTTATGCTAACGTTTTCTTATATTTTCCCACCATATTTGGTGGACTTTGAATATTTTGAAGTGTTAAAGGGGTGAGTTTGGGAAGATCTTGGAATGGATTAGGCTATTTACATGTATTTTACACTTCGTATAACATAAAAACCCTATAACATAAAGGTTCTCAGAACGGATTATTTACATTGTAGGGGCGTCTACGGTATGTCGTTTATCATTTCACTGCACTGTTTGAGCCCCATAACCAATTTTTAGCCGGATTTTACACACTTTTTCCGGGCTGCTAGAAGCTAGCTCGCTAGCTAGCAAGCTTCAATTCCAAGCCCTTTGTGGAGCATGACTGTACATTCTTCCAGGTGGCTGCATTTCACATTTTCCAACTATGTTTTAACTTTAATTTTAGCATAAATTGTGCATCTTGTTGCTCACTGTAAACTGGGGCGAGTTTACTCGGCTCCACTCACAGCTAGTTAGCAAACGCCAAAAACGGTGGCTTCTATGAGATTCCTGAACTTTTTTTCCATTGTGATCGACTATCTTAGTAATAGTTGTTATCGGAAATACATATTTGAACAATTTCCGCATGCGATAACGGTGCATCTATGCAGTATTTTTGCTCTGATTTTACATGACTTCTAGTTACAAATACGCTTGTTTGTCCCCCATCTCTTTGAGGCAGGGTTGACAACAACCGGATGTGACGTCACGTGAAACCCAGCAACTAGGAGGAAGAAAGACAGATACGAGTTGTTCATCGTCCTGTGTGCGTCATGTGAACAAATAAACAACACACACACACATAATAAAGATAATTAAAGGATTCCCTGGCCGAAATCTGTCTATATTGCCCCAACTCGAAAAGGACAACTATCCGTTCTTCATAGAGACTGAGTCACCAACGTGCGGATGCTTTGTTTGAGCACTCAGTTACGTTGACTAGTTTGTTAAGGGCACTGTTTGGCCGTACGATAACTGAGACAGTGTACGATAACCGAGACATATTTTTTGCAATAATTTTCGTCAAAAACTTGAGTGTACAAAAACCGAGGTTCCACTGTACTTCAAGATTTTGTTTAAGGTTTCATACTGATTTCTTCGATGATTTCTTCTTCTCTGTGTTGCGTGGCCCACTGTGTTCTGGAGGTATGTTGTAGCCACTGGCTTCATCCAGGGCAGCTTCTTCTGAGAGCTGTAACAAATGCCATATATACAAGTCAGCAGGTATGTTAACTGGGATAAAGTGATCTCAACCTCAATATGTGCGTGCTAGAAGAGAGATGCAACAATATCCACACCACACAAACATTATACCTGCTTTAAAACCCTCATGATGGCTTCATCCTCTGTCTGCTCATCACTGTCGGTCCTCTTGAACTCCTCCATCTTAACTAGGAGTGACAAGAACAATGGGAGGAACAAAAATGAGTAAACATCTTATGTTCTTCATCGAGAAGTGAATGTAGGAAATTGTTTAATCTGACTACAGAGTTTGCATACAAGACGAGCTTCGATTTTGAAGCACCGCTAAACTAAATGTTACTCAAATGTGCAGAACCTTTGTCTGGATCGTGTCCTTTCAGCTGTGCAAGCCTCCTAGCCATGTCGAGAATCTGCTCATCAGAATGATGAGCCTTCTTCAGCTCCTCTCTGGCCTCCTCAAGAACACGAGCTGTCTCAGTCTCAAGCTGCCTCCCTGAATCTTGATTCTGCTCCAGATTGTCCTCTACTGTCCACTCCTCTCCTTTGTTGAGGTCATTCATTTGGTCATCTTCACCTGACAACATAGTTCATCAATTACTGTATTGACTTAAATAGTAGCCGGAAGTGATCACTCACTCAACTGCAGTGAGTACCAGGTGTATTAAGGGTAATGTGTTTGTGTTACAACTGCTATACCTGTACGATTGAATTGAGAGAAGGAAATATGTAATAGGGGTTTCATCTTACTGCACCCAGCATTTGAAAGCTGATTATCAATGGCAACTTCCTCTGTCATCTGTGTGAGAAGGTCATTCGCTTGTTCAGTCTGAGTCCTGTTATCTGGAGGCCGGTGGACCTGTAAAAAGGAGCACATACATGTGAGTGGTTAAAACAGACAAGCGTGCTACTCTTTGTGAGAGACGGTACATTACATAACAGGAGTTTGGCTCACAGGTGGAGGAGCTTGTGAAGGAGGAGGTTGGCCCCTTAAAGCTGCTAGCCGGTCCTCCATCTCCTGTGAAGAAGGCACTGGCTTGCTGGGAGCTTTAAGGGCAGCCAGGCGAGCCTCAAGAGCTTTGTCAGACGGGACGGACTCTGTGTATGAGGTCCAAAGCAAAATCAGTACTTCTGGAATAAACACCGTTAACTGCTAAATAAGAAATTATAATACTTGGTGGAGTGTCCTCTTTCAGCTTTTGAAGCCTTTCAGCAATTGCCTGATCTTCCTTACTCAATCCTTTGGGTTGGGGGAGACCTGTGAGTGCATATCTACTGGATCCAGGTGGCTGTGTCTTCTGCCCTTGCTGTTTGGCTTCATACGCAGCAACCCGCCTGTGGAGCAATATATGCATATTTCTGGTTTTATGAAGACATCGTGATATTTACAAACGTGACTATACACTCACTTTTTGTAGTTTTCAGGAGGTGACCATCTCCCTGCATCATTTGAAGGTATCCCACTGAAAACATAGTGGTGAAGAATCATATGGAGTAGCTCCCTGAATTGTTTACTAACTGGCCGATGTACTCATTTGCAAGCAATGTGTACCTTGTAAGATTACCATGACATTGCTTGCAGACCTTCTGCTGAGTGTTGCCATAGCGTGGCACCACAGCATTCCAAGTCAAACAGTTGGCGCAGAAAGCGCGCCCACAGTTTTTACAACCCAGCTAGGAGCAAAATGCAACAAGAGCATACATATTACTGTTCTGATTGAATTTTTGGCGCTTGACTATGTGATTCGCGTCAGATTGAAACATCTTACCTCCTTCTTAAAGACACCGAACTTGGATGTACAACAATAACAACGGTTATCCATACCGACCCGCGGCAAGTCACTAAACAGTAAGTTACAAACGGACTAATATTGTTATCGCCAGTAAACATGTGAGGCCACGCAACTATTAGAGCAATAATTTGACATGCAGCTCATTACTGGAAACGTCACAACCAAAACAGGAACTGCTCAGGAAACTGGTCTGTGACGTCATCTCCGGTTTGTATTTCCTCCAATCATCTTTGTATAATTCCTTCGGCGGTCCTCATTCAAAGTATTCACCCACTCTACTGCTGCACGGTAACTTCGCCAAAGAACCTTTGACATTTGACACAGGCGGTTTGGGTTTGCAAGTGGTAAAAAAACTATTCATTCACATATTCTATGTCGCTGCTGTACGTGGTGGATAAACTGTACCTGCAACATTCATCGAGTTTAAGATCATTGTAGCTAGCTAGCATATTAGCTAGTTCGTTAAATTGAAAACATGACTTCGTTGTTTAGTTTTCTTTAGTGTATTTCTTCTGTTGCAATTTTATTTGTTTTACTGGGCCAATGTAACACATGCATGTGTTGTGTTTTATTTGTCATTTTTTAAAACTACAAGTACGTAACGCTACGTAACGCTAACGTTTAACGTTTGCGATAATCCTCTTACTGTGTTGACGTTTTTTAAATTCATCTGGCACGTACAAGAATTACAGTTATCCAAGATCGTCACGATAAAAATAGTTGTCATAATATTTGGCACTGATTGAATCTTAAACATGTAGGTTTATTAATGAATCTGAATATTAGAAACAAACATTCAATGGCACCCTAAAACATTGTACTGTTTTCTATGTAACCGATGTTTTTTTTAAATTGATTGAAATAAGTATAGTGTATATTATAATACAGGAATTTGGTCAACTTTAACTTTACCTGGCGCCAACACATCTCTGGTTTGTTGCTTGATTTTTTTTTTGGGGGGGGGGTATTCCGCTTTCCTTGCAAGTGATGATAATAGTGATTATCATCTGATTGATACACAGTAGCGTAGTGGTTAGCATGTTTGGCTCACAGTCAGCAGGGTTTGAATCTCTGGAGTTTGCATGTTTGTTTTTTTTTAACGGTTCCTCCCACAGTTTAAAACATGCAAGTTAGGCTAATTGCAGACTCTAAATTGCCTTTAAGTGTGAGAGTAAATGGTTGGTTGTGACCTGTGAGTGACTAGTGGCCAGTCCGGAATGTAACCTGCCTAATGAGGTCAAGCATAATAGAAAATAGGTGGATCAGATTGACTCGAAAAAAGAAATAATGTATTGTTTCTCTCAGTTCATCTCTGTGTGTGCAGCTGCTTTCCACAATGGCAGAGGGGGAGGATGCAGAGTGGGAGCTGTGCAAAGAGAACATAAAGCCTCTGAGACGTGGAAGGAACATGTCAGCCTTGATGCAGGCCCTCAGCCAAAGCAAAGATGGCCCCAGCCCTGCCATCCTCCAACAGAAACAGTATGAATACTGATGAGATGTCACTTCTTCATAAACTGCAAATTATTGGATTTTTTTTTTAAGACACTTTTTTTTCTTAGGGCTTTTGAGACGGAATTGCGACTGTACGACGGAGATGATCCACTTGATGTTTGGGATCGGTAAGTGTAAGTTATTGCACAGATGTGAGCGCTCAGAAGACATTTTTTTTCTCCTCATGTGGTTCTGTGTTGAATAGGTACATCAAATGGTCCGAGCAAATGTTTCCTCAGGGAGGAAAGGACAGCAACCTGAGCACACTGTTGGAGCAAGCTGTGACCCGATTCACAGATGAAAAGAAGTATCACAACGATCCTCGCTACGTTGACCTGTGGATCAAATATGTGTGTCTTCTGATATTTCAGTCATTTACCAAGCTGACAAACTGCTTCAATGTTAAAACCACACCGTGTGTGCTTATCAGGCGTGGTGCTGCTTGGAACGCTTGGACATTTACAGGTACATGCAAGCTCAGGGTATAGGGATCACCAGGGCGGCCTTCTACATTGCCTGGTCCGAGGAATATGAGACCCGCGGCGACTTCCTCAAAGCTGACTTGATCTACCAGGAAGGACTCAAGATGTTTGCTCAGCCCTTTGATAAGCTTCAGCTGTTTCACAAGTAGGCATCTACCAATTTATTGGTTGAACTACTCGACTGCAAGGCCTTTTATCACATTCATATAAACATTGTATAACATACTGTACAGTGAACAGAGCCACTCCTAAAACTGTGCTGAATGTCAAAAATATATAAAATTTATCACTCAAAAAGCAAAGAAAAGGAAAAATCAACAAATTGGAGCAGGTTATTTATTTTTTAGTTTAAAGATACTGGCTATATAATTCACATTATTTTTTAGGATTTATTATCGCGTTTTCTGTTCCTAGTACTGTATTTTAGCAGGGGTATGTTCACTTACCATATCTACTGTGACATTTCTTTCCCTGCATGTAATCCTAATGTACACATTTTTCAGGACGCTGCAGACTCGCGTGTCGCGACAGGTGATGAAGAAAGTCACTGAGAGCGACAGTGATGACGAGCCCAAACAACCTGAGAGAGTTTCTCTTGCCGAACTCAAAACCAGAGGGAAGAAGGCCGCCGTGCCTATCAACAGAACTGGACCTGCAATAAAAAGTAAACACAAAAATGCAGAAATCAGTGGCCCCATTTGGCATTTATTAGAATTAAAGTGTGAGCAGTAAAAGATTATTCAATGTCTATATGTGTGTAGGTGTCTCAAAGGGACTGAGTTTACGTGTCTCCACCGTTGGTGAAAGCAGCAGCCACAGCAGCAATAGTAAGCTCGTGGTCTTCGATGAGAACAAGGCAGGCGCCGCTCTTTCGGAACCTAAATTGGAGCCTTGGTTAGCTCCTCCTCCTGCAAGGGCAAAAGAAAATGAGAAAGGGATAGAAAAATGGTGTGATGTCAAGGTACGAGAACATTTGTTAATTAAGTTTGCTATCTGTTTTTTTGTTACACTCCATGACTGTAATTAATGTCTGCTTACATTTTCCCTCTATTTTTGTCCATCAAAGATGCGACAGAAGTCCAAGTTTGGTAAGACAATGATGGCGCCGCCTCCTCTCCAGAAACCCACATTCCAACCATATGTTGAAGAGTCAGATGAGCCTCCAAAAATGTGAGTAATTAAGAAACAATAGAGAGCATGTTGTATTTGCAGAAAATATTGTCCATAGGTATGAATGTGAGTGTGAATGGTTGTTTGTCTATATGTGCCTTGCGATTGGCTGGCAACCAGTCCAGGGTGTATCCCGCCTGTCGCCCGAAGTCAGCTTGGATAGGCTCCAGCATGCCCCCGCGACCCCAAGGAGGAGAAGTGGCATCGAAGATGGATGGATGGATGGATGGATAGCTTGAGCGCATGGAAAATAAATCAACAGAATGGATGTCAATAGTGACATCTAGTGTAGAAGTTTCAGATTGTTACCTCACACCCTTTATTTCCATGCTTGTAAATGGAGCTTGTCCTCAGTGTGCTGGCTTACTTTGGCAAGGCATGGTCGGGTTTGACTGTCAATTTAATTGTTTTATGCATACATGCAGAACATACACTCGCCACTGTGTGCTTTGAATTTCATGGTTTCACTCTATCATGGTTTCTCCTAAATATTAAATAAAAATACAAATAAAAATATATTAATTAATAAATTAGGCAGTTTTTTGGTTGAATACGGCCTATTTATCCAAAATACACGCATTATGTGTGTGTGAATTTAAACAAAACAACAACAAACAAAAATTGTTTTCTAAATTAAGCATTTTCAAGTATACAAATGGATAAATTAACTAAAACATAAATATAAAGCATTCAGAAAAAACGTTCAAAGCTGTTGTGAAGATATGTAGTATTCTAAACTGGTCACTCGGGATGTCAATCTCTTTGTGATAGATAATTCGATACATGTGTAGATACTCAGGTTAAGATACGATTCAAAAACAATATATATTTTAAAAACAGAACAGTTTGATACAGTGTACAGATGATACGACTCGATTCCACATGATTCAAAGGTTACATTTGTTGATGTAGACATTCATCTTGCATTATAAAAGAAAGAAGCCAATTCTACAAAAGTGGCATTCTGTCAGTATTTTCAAATGTGTAAATGAGCACATCATATTCCTCAGCATGCTGTAAGGCAGGGGTCCCCAACCTCCGGTCCGCGATAAATAATCATTTGTAAATAACTGCATCAAATTTATGAAAATGGATATCAATTTTGGAAATGTGGGTCATAAAAAAATAGTTAGAAATCCCACAGTTTTTGCATGTTTAAGTTTTTCGTTGCGAAAGGCGACTTGTTCCACTTTGTTCAACGGTCCTTAAATGCACCATCTAACTTTCTCCCACTTGCTGCAGATAGACTACTATATATTTTTCCCATTTTTCTTTCATCTCATATTTTGTCCCAAATGCTGATACTTTGTGGGAATGCATAAAGGTAAGATTTGATTATGTTAATGAGTGCTAATGTGCATATTTGTTTAATGCACCTCTGGAATACAAACTTCAGGCTTTGTATGGTTGAATGGTGGGTCAGTATTCATTTAGTGCTTTTAATTTGATGTTGTAATTACTTTACGTTGCTGCGTGTTGAACATCAGATTTTTAAAAATTTGGAACATTATTTAAACACAATTATTCTGATGTATTAGTTGTGTTAAGCTTGTGATTTGAGTTGACCTTCTTGTCCATTGCGAGTAAGCTTTATCTTTTTTCCTCTGTGGTGTGTGTGTGTGTGTGACCTCTCGCTCAGGACACCGTGCAAGATCTACCCGACAGTGAACAACGTTTTATCGGCACGCAAGCCCTCCAGAGAAGACAATCCTCTGACGAGACTGCTGGAGCACAAACAGAAGCAGACAGAAGCCGAATCGGGCAAAGAGCTGGAAAAGAGCATGTACTGTAAAGAGCTGCTCTTTAGTGGCACCACCGAATTTTGCTTAGAGGAGCTGCGTGCTGAGCGCTACTTCAAGGCAAAGAATTTGCAGGCAGTCAACTGCCCTGATAACCCTTCAAGTGGCCTGCAGACAAACTAACAAGGCAAAGTTCAAATTGTACGATCATCATCCTCTTCATTAGGTACACCTTCAAAATCCAACATATAAGAAGCCAGCATCGTAATTGCTGCTAAACTAATGAAAATACCAAACAAATGAAATATACTGAATGGCTACTTATCTCATAATATCGTATCTCGACTGATCCAACTTTAATGAGATCCTATACAAGAGCTTTATCCGAAATCACAAAGATAATGAGCAGTTTTGATTGACACTGCCATAGGTGTATTAATTGAACAGTATGTTTATTATTGTGATCTCTGTGCTTTGTAGAAGTGTATTTCTAAACTTGTATTGTTCCTGTCTCAAGTAGTTGAATGAGGTAACCGCTTTTTGTATGATGCAGTGCAGTTTGACAATTATGATAATAAACATTGATAGATGTAACCCTCTCTGACAGTGTTAAAAACAGCATTGTAAATGTGGCGTTTTGGAATCGATGCAGGTGTACTTAATGTGTTTAATGAGGTTTGATCCATTCGAACCTTGATTTTAAAGCATGATGTCACTTTTCGAACATCACTTGCGTTTGTTACTGGCATGTTACACTGTCCACATAGGGGCTAGAAACC
This sequence comes from Dunckerocampus dactyliophorus, assembly GCF_027744805.1. Lineage (NCBI taxonomy): Eukaryota > Metazoa > Chordata > Actinopteri > Syngnathiformes > Syngnathidae > Dunckerocampus > Dunckerocampus dactyliophorus. The sequence goes on from NC_072831.1 coordinate 15,159,354, forward strand.
TATTCAGGCTCTGTTTTACACATACAAGTCTATATGAGAAAAGAAACAGCGCAAAATTTGTACTGTTAAAATATATACTGTATATGTACATATTTTGTATATGGACTCGTCCACACTTTGTACTAGATATGCTTCTATACCACTTTTAATTTTATCCTTTGTTCACTACTGAATTTGTCCTAAGTACTATCTGTTCTTTTTATGTGTTGTTTCAAAACCATTCCAGTGTATGAGAAGTTACATGTGCTACAACAATGACAACCATCCTCAATAAAACTTCTGGTAGGAGTGGAATTCATTGAATTGGAATTGAGGCAAAATGTCATTCCTTGTTAGGATGTTTAGTGGTTATGAATGTGTTCTCGTAGATCAAAAACGTAATTTTGGTTCACAAACACGAGACTTGCTCGAGATGTAGTTATGGTGCACGACGGCAGAAAAAAATGCTCGGCACAAGAGTGCAGTATGCGCCTCGTGCTGGGGGGATGAGCACAGTGTGTGCCTACTCAGCCACACTGAGGAAGAATAACATTGCTTATTAGTTTTTACACTTCATTATGTTTCCCAAGCGGCAGTGTGCCTAAGAAAATGAAAGCCACCACCATGGAAGAGAAAATGAACACCATAAATAGCTCAGAGAGAGCAGACATGCTCATCATTATTGGCTGCTGTTTTGGTCCCAACCACTCGACTGTTGCAACCATCATTATAAATAAAGATTATTGAATGTTAGGGCGGACAGGGATTCCGTACACTGTCACAAGGAGATCTGGGAGAAGAAGAGGAGGTTGTCCTTCCAGACTAGTCTGGGACAATATGTTAAGGAGGTAGAAAGGCCTGCATGACAGGGGATTTAAGTAAGGAGTTCTCTCTTTATAACTGCTCCATTGAATCTTTGTATTTAATCTTTTTTACTGTTATTAGTACTGTATCTGTCCGTCATGTGTTCTGTATACAGTGAGAGTGACTTAGACATTAATTTATGTTGAAGTTCTGAATTACACTAAAACTCAACTTACATCACAGTCTAGGAATGGAACTTGTTTGTAACCTGAGGACCAACTGTACTGTAATTGCCCCCATATTTTACACCCATCCATATACTGTGCACCAAATCAGTTAGTCAACAAGGTTTTGGACTGCACCCCTTAGTTTGTCTGTTAATTGTAATAGTTCATGTTACCAAGACTTTATTGCTGTTCACATAGTGTAAATCTACTGAGGCAACTTTGATTCCATTTTAAGGAATCCCTTGGCTTGAAGGACAATGCACTTTTTGGGAATTTTGCCCATCATCCACAATCCTTATGTGAGACATGAACGCGTATGGCTTTCCCTTTTCTGTTCGTTTTAAAGATACTGTATAAAAACAGATAAAAAGATGCAGCTAATAATGCACGAAATGGGAAACACTTATTCCGCCTATAAAGCCTTCTGAAAAAAGCTCCAAACAAGGCCAACAACGGCTCCTTTTGCATATAATGTGACGTGCATATTAACCAAGCGACAGCAACATTGTTATTATTATGATTAACTTTGTTACGCCGATCGAACTACATTACTGGTGTATTGATGCCTTGCCACACCACACCGACTAACTACAGGCCAGCTAACAACTAGCTTCACCACACACTCGCCCACAGCGTGTCAGTGCTGCGCTCTCAATGCCTAAAGCCACTACCAAAAGGTAACCCTACATTTTGCAGCTGACGCTACTGCTGCAGTGTTTTTGTTTTTGAGTTTGGAAAAGTTAATGCTAGGTGTAGTGTTTGTTTCTAAGTTGCTATGTGAAATCAATGCGCCCAGAAAGGAAGTTCCAGTAATGCTTAAAAGGACCAAAATACGGCAAAATACTGTACGTATTACATGTCATCATGAATGTACCTGTTACTACATGGTTACAGCAGGTACTGTGTATAAAACCTTTTTGGCATAGGTGTGTCCCATTACGTGCGGTAATGAGCTGTGTCTTTTTATCTGTTTTTATATCTTTAGAACACACAGAAAAGAGAAAGGTGTGTGTGCATGTCTCACATAAGGATGGTGGACGATGGGCAAAATTTCAAAAGAAATGCAGTTTTCTTTAAAGAAAAAACTATTTCTGCCATCTGGCCTGATGTTAATCATTGTCCAGCATTGGTTTATTCTGCTGACTAAATCTAATCTACTGTGATGATGGGATCCCCTTTACACAAACATGCACACTTACGCAGTTTGCAGAGCAGACGTTGATGAATGACTGGAGGATACGTGGTCAGCTAATTAGCAAGTCAAATCTTCCCATTCCACTTGTGGGCGGGTCAGCAGACCTTGGTCCTCTCCCACTTGGCTACGGTATAGCCACGTGCTGCGCTGCAAAGGCAAAAGCATCTCACATGGAACATTGGAGAAAAGTGACTTTAATCACATAGTGGAAATATGACACAGCCAACTAAGATCCTCTCAACTGGTGAGTTGCCAAACTGTCTACTTTAATTTTTTGGGCTCCGAGAGCCGAGAGCAGCTGGAATTCAGTGATAAATGATGGTGGACATGATCACTGCCATGGTAAAAACACACCATAACCACATTATAATCTATGGCTCACTGTTTGACAGGACTTATTAAAAGCTCATCCCGTGAAAGCAAGCGAGCAAGCAGGCAGTGACTCTTATAGCACTCCAGACAGAAAATCCATAGTAACTTATTTTACCGCGTAGTGGGAAAATAGTGCAAGCAGGCCCTCCGAGCGCATGTAGCGTTTGTCCTGTGCTCTTACTTTGAAAGACAAGAGCACTCACGTCCTGGAGGCGATGTGCTTTTAGCCCATTTTATGGGCTTTTACAAAGTTTTTTTGCCTGTCACTTTTGGACGTTACACGCACATATTTCATCAACGTACCAAGGAGGAATTTCACTTGGTCAGTTTTCTTTGGCGAAGAAACAACCCCTGAAAAGCGCTTCAACATATTATTAGTGTAATTTGTAGGAATAGTCTATTTGGGTGGGTTGGGTGTCTGTTTCTGCCAGGAAAATAAATGAATAAGGAGAATAGAAGTCATAATAAAGATAATATTTTCGTGGAACACACTGTGAATCCATTCATATATGTTATTCATCTTACAGTTTTGCCTCAGGTTTATATTCTATGTCGTATTATACTGTACTGTGGTATTTCTTACACTGAACAGTTTATCATGTATTCAGGCTCTGCATTTATACAGTACTTGCATTTTTCCCATGACATAGGTAAATAGCACAGCCCAGGGGCGCCGCCAGGAGATCTGGCCCCCATGAAAAAAAACAATATACAGTATACTATACTACAAGTGTAATGTTGACTGCTAGTGAGTTGTCCATGCAACAGTCTGCATATACTGTAGCATGCAGTTCACTGTTTGATGCAAGGGAACATCACAAATGTGCTGAGTGACATCTTTTACAATCTCACGGTAATTTTAAGTGTAAAATTCCAAAATGTTTTTTCACATTTCTGATCAACTTAAAATGTAAAAAAAACAAAACATATTCAGTATATTAACTTTTAAATCTGCCAACAAGAAAATAAAACTGAAATGGAATCATTATGTGGAAAAATTATTTGTGTTTGAATTTCTGTCATTGCAAAAATATGTTTTTTCTTTTTTTGTAATTCCCACAGAGGGGTAAAGTTATGGGGAGACAGGGCTGCTGCTGACTCATTTGTTGTTAAATCTGGTAAATAGGGGAGGGACAACTGATTTTTATAATACATGCTCAACATTTACCTATGCTGATTAAATGTTGGTTAAAAAGGAGCGTGATGTAGGCTAACACAACATGCTAACACTCCGCTAGCTTATTTCATTGTGGACATTAAGCTAACAGGTTAATTTCCACAGACTGAAAACGGGTCATATAGTGACACCCTTTTCGTTTGACTTTCTTCTCTCACCTTTCTCTCTTTCCTTTTTTCACTCCCAGGCATTATTTTAGTAGGCACTAGCAGCATAGTTTCACTCTGCTTTGCCACAACTGCCCACTGACGGGCAACACGCTGTAGCTACAAGCACAGTGAAGGTAGTGGACCAAACCATTTCATGTAGCTATGGGGGGTAGTCTATTTGGAGGTTTACTTTTGGTCAATGTGGATATTTAACTATTACTACCAAATACAAGAGATTGTTTTTATTATTTTCTGACTATATAAAAAAACACAACAAGATAGCAAAGTTATTTACATATTTTCTGGGGCCCATGTCAGTCATCGAATTGTCCTTACTTTTCCACCCTTTACGCGCCCCTGGCACAGCCTCCACATTAATATAACTGCAAGAGGTAATTTTATCGTGCTAACTCTTGTTCGGAAGTAATCTACATTGTTAGCCATATTTGAAATCTAGTAAATGACATTCATTTGATCTCTATAGGTGGAACCTTGCTGACCCACAGTGTAATCCTTGCAGCTTTAATAAAAGAGTGCATTTAAATGCAAAAACAACTTACATATGCAGTGTCAGGGCTTTCATATTAATGACATGCTATTTTAAAGCCACCATTCTCATTATAAGCGTTTTTTTTTGTTTTGTTTTTTAGCATTACATGAGGCTTTAGCCAGGTTATTACCTTTGGCAGTAAAGCTTTCAAATCAACTTAAATAAAGTTTTTTAGCCAGTGGTGATCTTATGGAAATGTTATTTAATTCATTCTTAATGGCTATAACTGCTGTGGACAAATATTTAGAAAAAACACAAACTACCGTGAAAAAATAAAGCCGTAATCACAGCATATTCTGATGTTCTGTATTTAAATATACAATATTTATTCTTCATTAAACATTTCATAATAACTTGAAAAAATGTGTTGTACTGTATTAGTAATGAAACAAATAAAGCAATGTCCAAATATTACTTTGCGGGAATAAGCTCTTTATAGGGGAAAAATACTTGGATAGTAACTCAAATGCCTCACTATAAATCAATAGAATCATGTCATTTCGCTCAGCCAAATAATGAAAATAATATAATAATGAAAAAATATGCTCGATATAATAATAAAACAACAACAAAAGTAAGACAAAATTATGCAGATATATCATTGTTAAAAATGTAATTATTATAAATCAGTGTTACTTGCTTTTTCTGGGGTTAACATTTTAATGAGTGCCCCGTAAAGGAAAGCACAAGACTTGAATATTATTGCATTATTATAAAACTCATTTGCATATCTAAACGACAAAAATAGAGGGGCACGTATGACCCTTTCTTTCCCAACAGGCAAATCTATCACTGTTATGCAGATTGCTCCAGTCGAGCCTCTTTGACTTGAGTTTATATGATGTGTTAGGAGGGAACATCATAATTTAAGCCTGTTAGGAGGAGCCTCTGCAAGCGTTCCTCATATCCAAACGCCATGTTTTACACATATGCCCCAAATCCTGCTTGCGCTCTTAGCAATTTCTGCATGACTTGACCCTAATACATTTTCCTGCTTAGTGCCTTGTCTTAGCTGCCGTATAAATTATTCAGGAAATGATTGTGGTGGAAAGAGAAGGGAATGTTTCATTCACGTAATGAGGGTGTAGGCCTGGAGATGCATTCTCGCTTTAGGAAGATTTTTATTTTGGGTCACATAAAGAAGGTTGCAAGGAAGAGGATTGTACCTTCCACAGAACAGCATTATGCCTCCCCTCCCCTTTTTGATACCCATCCTCCCATCTGCCATCCCTGACCCTGTCATTCCATGGATAATGCATTTGACGGAACAGCAGCACAGTAGGTGAAGGCAGCACCCTCGTGTTCTCATGTCACCCAGATTACGTGTAAAGGAGACCGCATGGGGAGGGGAGGAGGGGGTTGGCAGAGGGATGAAAGGTATCCCAGGTGATGAGGTGTACGGGAGGTCTGCTCTCCTTACAGTCACTGGATACCTGGACATTTAAAAAAAAAACTCATGCGTTCCATGCGCGCAGACACATGCACACGCTGCCATCAATTCTTCTAGAAAGACACTCCAATGAGGGAGTGGGAGGAGGCAGAGAAGGAGGGAAGTGATAAAAGGAGAGAGAGGTAGAGCGAGGGAGTGTGTATGTGTGTGTGTGAGAGAGAGAGAGAGAGAGAGAGAGAGAGCTGGAGAAGAAGAGGTAGAGAGGGGGTGGGGATGGAAGGACCTGGATAGGGCCGAGATATTGTCTCCTCCTGGATGCTGTCTGTCCCCTTTGTGGCTTTTTCTTTCCGTTCTCCAACGTGTCCCAGGGAGCTGGGCTCGACACACGCACCAGCAGCACTCAGCAGCCACGGAGCCGGGAATGAATCAGCCCCAACAAAGAGCTTTTGAGATGGCAGTGTGCGCTTGTGCCTGGAGGGAGGAACGCATCAGGCTTTCCCAGGCAAGCGGCAGCCTGCAGTGCTCGCTCTCTTGAGGGCCAGTCCTCTCATGTCCTCGTGTGGGTGCATGTGTGTGTGTGCATAAGTGGTGTCACAAACAGCGTACACCAGTGTGTATGTGCCCACTCTTGCTTTCAACCCTTCCTGGAGGAGAGTGGCTCCCCCCGTCACTGGACAGTACGGTAAGGGTGATAAGATTTTTTTCCTCATAACAATGATTTATCCCTCCAGACCTTTCCCTGTTCCCTCTCTTGCTAGCGGGATAAAGAAGCTTGATGTCATTGATGAAGGCATGTGTACGCAATTGGTTGGTTGGAGGAGGAGAAGCAGGAGGTGGAGCGGCAGTGAGAAGGCAGAGCAGCCAGGAGGTGTTGATGTGAAAAAGACAGAGATGGATCTTCATATCCTCATGTCCTCCCCCTTTTTCTGTTGTCTCTATCGTCAGCCTTATTATGGATCGCTCATGTCAAATAGAAACCGTGTCATTGCCAGCGAGTGTGTGTGCATGACGCTTCTGGTCCTTCAAGCCAATTCACTATAACGGCAAAAGTATCGAGACATTGCATCGGAAGGTAGTAAAAATGACTTTGCTGAATGTCATCCACTCTCATGGGAAGATTGAAGAATACCTGGGGAATTTGTGGGGTCAGGGGTCACAGATGTTGGATGAGAAGGAGGCTTGGCTCATAATCTCCGTTGTAATTCATGCTAAAGATGTTCCATGAGGTTGAGAACACCAAACTCATCAACAATACCTTTTAGGACTTGTGCACTGGGGCACATTCACAGTCTTCACTAAGGGTGTTTGTCATTTTTGGTCCAGTTGAACGATTTTCTCTGTAGTACGGTTTGTTTGGAACTCTAGCCCAGACCAAAGAGGCGAACTGAGACCGCCTGAGAGATGAATCTCAGTACACTTGCAAGAGCACTCTAGTCCAGGGTTAGGCTAGTGTGAACGCAGACAGCACCACTGCCAAACATAACACCAGCTATGATGTCACCAAATGCGACCGTAGGAACACCCAATAAAAATGTAAGCCCAGAAGTGTAAATACAGGAGTTAAACATACATGGCGCTTTTCAACAAAAAGGTTCTGTTGCTCATTACGGTTCATTTGAGTTATTAGAAAAGTTGCCTCTTTGCAACACATCTCTGGGAACGTTTTTGATGTAACCTTTTTATATCATTTGCGTCCTCTTCGTTACATCCAGGTCCTATAATGGTGTGTGACCCTGTTGTTGTGGAGGTGTAGATTTCATCGGACAATGTTGAGGCGCGATCTCATGCATGTGATTAAGTGAGAGCATTATTTGAACCGCCACAAATCTGAACTCTAACCGAACCGGACTCAAGGGCACAGCTTGCATCTTTTTTACTTTTTTGTTACGCACCAGAGTGCCCATGCAAGGTTCAGGGGAATTTCCAACCATAACTAATGAATGAACTTTTGTCCATGCGAAGTACTGAGTTATGAGTAAAGGCAATGACTAGAAAAGCAAGCGTTGTCTAAACATGGGAGGTGATGTTTGAAAACTAATCTGTTTGCTTGTGGATTATGAGATATACTGTACAGTATGCTGGTTGAAAAAATATGTTTCCCTGTCAGTCAGTCTTGCAACATGCATGCACCCTGCTGTGAAAAACTATGTACAGGTAGTTTGTTTAATTCAAACTAAATGCCATTTATTTGTTTGTGCGGAACACACGCCTGAAATGATCATGCATACAATCTTTGATATTGAAAAACAAGGTGAGAGAGAAGTGCAAGCACATACTGTACACATAAACTCACTCACATGTGAGTTTCTGCTTCACTGGAGGTGATGTGCAGGCTGTGTGGCCATCATCCCTTTCTTAATAGGACATAATGCAAACACAAAGTGGAGGCAACACTCAAACATGCACCCAGAGGGCACTGACAGGTAGTGACAGAAGCCTCACACATGTTAGATGACAGAACATACGTGGAGGTGTCACTGTTGTGTTCCCCCTTGATTCCATGCTTGTTATCATAAATGCTAGTGTTATCGTTATATTATTAGTCAGCCCTCGGAGGCAAACGTGCGCGTTAGCAGCTTAACGTAACCGAAAGCCATGACACATCAAGCAGTCAGGATTAAAACACGCATTCCAAATTAGGACAGTGTGCTGTGAGTCCCTCAGTAGGTGGAAGGTGGAGGAGTTGGTACATATTGCTACTGTAAGAGAGCTTCAACTTGCTCGTTGTCTCTCATGAGACATATAAATCAAAGCTTTCATAAGCACATGCAGCCTGCACAGAGGCCTGCTGCATCAATAAATTAAACCCAAGAGAGAAGATCTGAACTGGTAACGTTTGGTACATCAGCTGATCTTTACTGCAATTGCGAGCAAAGAGGAATTTTCATGAAAGAAATATGCATTTTCCTACACTCTTCAATTACATAAATACTAGACCTCTTCTTGCAGTGCATAGACCATAACACCCAGGGACACGGGGCAATTTCTATAGCATTTACACCAAAAGTCTGTTTTTTTTTCCCCACAAGTGTGAAAAGCACGGTGATCCAGCACGGTGGGAAGAGGTGGTACTATGCCCGACACGATTGCTCATGCAACTTCAATGTGTCAAAGCCATCTCTCCTCCCGCCAGTTGTTAATTCTAAATTCCATAATGGAAATAACCAGAACAACTCAAAATAATCCAGAATAGTAGCAGAGCAGAAGTTATGAAAAATGCCGCTTCATTTTTTTTTAGTAAAGCAGCATTACGCATCACTCTGTCCATTTTGATACACAAAGCAAACGTCCAAGACCGGCAAATTCCCAAAATGTTCTCGCAAAAAAGACTACCGATCAAGTGTGGGTGTGTTGGAATGTGTCTCTACTGCATCCGCTAACCAGCCTCTGGTCATGAAAATGTTGCGTTTACTGCATGTCATCATTGCTAAGTTGATAGTAGTGGATAGTCTAGATGTAGTGCACATTAATGGCCATGGTGCTCGCTGCAGGGCGGAACAAACGTCTGTTTTGTCCATTTTGACGTCAAGCATAATCAGGGCCGATGAGGTCTAGTGACAGTATGATATAATGAAGTCACTTGATGCAATCGTCCTTAAATCCCCTTTTAAGTGCACACGTGTTTACTGCAGAAAGAAGTGCTCAAGATGATAGAGAAAAGAGGTTACATCGTGCACACAGAGAGGGTCATATCATGTAATGTAATGAGACAAAAAAGCCTGACGTGGGTGATTTGTAAAGACACAGACTGCTCCATTCTTTCAGCCTGCTTAGTTCTTTTCCTTTATGTCAGCTCCCTCCATCCGTCCTCCTTGCTTGCTCATCCCTCTCCTCCTTCAGCCGTCACTGCATTTGAGTGTCCAGATTCGTCTTTTCTTCACTTTTAACCTCGTTGCCCTCTTGTTCCTTTTACCTCCTGTCAATAATGACACGGGAGTTGCACAGAGCGAGAAAGTCCACAACCGTGTCATTAAGGCCTTCTCTTCTACTGCATATGCAGATGTGGATAAAATTGTTGGTACCCTTCTGTGAAAGAAAGAAAAGCCCTGCAGCTCACGAGGAGTGGGCCTACATACCTGTTGATAGGTGAAGGAGTCTCATTAAGTGTTACAGGAAGCGCTTCATTGCAGTTATTGCTTCAAAAGCAGCATTATTTTTCTCTAGTCCAGTATCACTCGTTTTTTAGAAAAGTCCTCCTCAACCACAATTCCAAAGCAACGTCTGATTTCCGTTTGTCAATTTTTTGTAAATGATTCAGTATTAAGACTTTTGTCAGTTTCCAGTTGCTTCAGTGATTTTTGTGTGGTTTTCCTTCTTTGGCGTAAGGGTACCAACAATTTCGACCCTATTCATGGACAAAAGTATTTATATATATATATATAATATATATATATATTCAAGCCAATAAATGATCAATCTGGGTCATTTAGTTTGCAGAGTACACTTTTTTATCACAGTGTGCCACAAAGCCAGAGCCATACAGGCATGGTTGGATGAGTTTGGTGTAGAAAAACTGTTTTCTCCGGGTACTCCGGTTTCCTCCCACATTCCAAAAACAAGCATGTTCGGTTAATTGGCTACTCTAAATTGTCCATAGGTATGAATGTGAGTGTGAATGGTTGTTTGTCTATATGTGAGTATTTGTGGCATAGAAAATAGATGGATGGGTGTCCCTTTTCGCTCCCTAATCAGCAGGTGTCCCAATACTTATGTCCATATGCCGTGCTGCTCTGTGCATCACATTGCTCTTTGTTTATTTACTACAGTTTTGTATTGACTTCAAACTATTTGGGATTTGTCCAGCTTCAGTTTTGCGTGATGACACATTGCTGTGATTAATGTGACATCTGAAAAAATAAAACACCCAAAGTATGTCAGCATAAATGAAATCATTACAGCTCTAGCTCGAATCCTACACACTGCAATGTAGATGGCTGTAACGGTTTCTTTTAATATTATCCGCCCCAGCAATTTACTGTGACCGTTTGCATGCTTCCTGGACTCCTTTCGGTACTTCAGTTTCCATAAACTATATACTGAAAGTACTCCATGAATGTCACATCACATGCCCTTGGGTGTGCTCTATATTGTGTCCTTGTCTTGGAACGGACTTTTATTACAGGTACAGATTCATCGTGGTTCAGCATACAGGTAGAATCTGCTTAAATCTGCACCTGGGCTGACCTGCGTTGGTAAAACACTGCAGGGCCTTTGCAAAGCACTTGCACAATGTGGTGACTATACAGAGGCAGTAGCGGTGTGCCATTCCTCCACAAGATTCCTCATGTATAAGAACTTTGTTGTGCACGATGTATCACTCAGAGTACTTGAGTATGACGTAGTAGGATACTGGTGTACTACATGACTTGTCATCCCCTATTGACAATCCCTCCATGTCTGTGGAGGTGACTTCAAAGATAAAGCATCATGGCGACAACTTCAATAATAAACACCGCCATTATACTGTCCGGTCACGTCCAACGCTTGTGTTGCCCTCAATTGCTATCTGTGTGAGTTGGTTAGTGTGTGCGTTTTACAATGCACAAGGTGGTGATGACCAACCAAACAGCCCTCCCTCCTGCTTTCCCCTCATGAGAGACAGTCTCATCCCACTCAAAGGGCAAAACGGTCATCATAATGAAGCTGATCGACGAGCAATTTTTAAGCTCACGCCACTGCACTGCAGTCAGACAAAAAACCTTGACGCTAACCATCCCATGACAGGATATATTTGGTAATTCATTATAGCTGGATTAGGTTTCCACTGTATGTGCATTGACAAGCACAAAAAAGAGGATTACCTCATCTCCACCGTTTCCCACCCTCACCTCACTAGTTGACACGAATCACGCACAAAATAAACACTGCTGCAAGAGAGTCCTAAAATTAGATCAGTGAAGGACTGCACATACTAATCCTGCTAGCACTGTCACCTGCATGCACACTCACCACATTTACACATGCACGTCAACAAAAACAAGAGAGGCAGAAATCAGGGCAAATAGTATGCAGGGCGGGAGAAAAAAATCATTCACCACAGCTCGGAGCACTAACGTGGCGCAAATCCAATATCTCTCTTATCTCCCGATCCCCTCCCACTCAGCCACAACTACTGCTCCGAGTGATTTGAACATGAGTGGACAGAAAATATGCCTCCTGTGTTATGGATCGCCCAGCTGTATTTTTCTGTAGCATGAGGAGCCCAGTGCCTGCTGAGGGGACCATCCAGCTGGGGGGTAGGCTTGTGATTGGACATTTATTTCCGCTTCATTGTTTATTTGTGCAGTTATGTGGACATCAGATTAGATCTTCATATTGGTCCCAATTTGCATGCTCCATTTTGATTTTCTCCTTAAAAGCGTTTCACGCCTATGCTTCATGCAGTTGCAGAGATGGAAATACCCAGTGAAGCACATTTCCAGCATAACCTCACCCTCCCAGGCAATAGCTGTCTGAATTTTGCCTCAGCACTTTGATAAATTCAAGATAAGCCACTGAGGCATAGGGTCAAGTCCCAACAGTTTAGGGAGGATATGTGACTGGGAAGCATGATTTTGCACTGTGCCAGTTGTGGTCTGTGCATTTCCATTATACTACGGGCTTGGAAAGTGATAGCTCATTTTTATCAAGATGGTCATAAGCTTGGTAAAGGGGGAGCACGTGATGAAAGCTTACGTTCCCTGCATGGGCATTGGTCAACAACGTGCATGTGTGTATTTCCACTTGCTTGGAGTATCACAGCGGTTAGTTTACATTCCCTTAAGAGAGGGACTGTGGTTTCGAATGAATAATGAATACAGGGATATGTACTGTACTTCTAACTGAAGTGATTACTCGGCAATGCGGTTGTTTTGTTTGTGTTGGTGTCACCCGGCTATTGCGGACAGTGTGGGACTGTAACAGTTTGCATTTCACTCATGAGTAAATATTGATCGATCTGTAAAAAGATACATGGGCATTATCTGCAAATATTGGCTCAGGCAATGTCAACATCTTCCAGTTAAACAGCTATCCAAGCAGATAGTGACACACATGCACAAAAGGAACAGAGATCCCAAACTTGTGTTTGTGTCTAATCTTTTCTCAGGCACTTGTTATTCAAAAAGCAGTTGGTGGTAAAACGCCTTTTAAATAGACGAGCAGCTGAATCCCACTGACGTACGATTTGGAATCTGACCCAAATTTAGAGGAAGCATATTCCTCTAAATTTGCAAAATAGTTTTTTGAACAGGAATGTCATGCAGGACATCAAACATACCTCACAAGAGCTCAGTTCAGTTCTGTTGAGAGTCAAGAGCGCTAGGCATCAAGCTAAAAGCCGTGAGCTGTCAACTCAGTGTGCAGCCCGACTCTTATATATGCACATGTGCCATAATGTCACAGTAAATCAAATGACTAACTGTGTGTATTTTGCTTTTTATAAAAATAAAACCTCACAATTGCTTGGTGTTACTTTTTCTCCCATGGTATCTCTGCGCGTCCATTGTTGTGTATGTGTTCCACAGGGTTTACATGTGTTGATGCAACGCGCATTGTGGCGGTGTTCATATGCTGTGGAACACATACACAACAATGGACGGCAAGCGATTGTGAGGCCTGATTTTTTTCGAGGAGACATTTTTGTGATGCAAATGTATTACTCTTTTGAACGCATATTGTTTTGAGAAGCCAAACTCTTTACTTAAGTGGCCCCATGAAATAACCCGAACTACGTTTCTCATCACCGAAATCCGACCAGAACTCGGCTCATGGGACAAAGTGGGAGGGGGGGGGGTAAGTCACTGTTGATGCACTACACTGCTGATGGTGATGTCATACAACTTCATGTGAAAAATCCAAACTATCATTTTAAGGTGTCAGGGCGTGAGGTTTACCAGCATATATCTGCACAGCCACACTGGCTGGCATCCGTGACACTCACCACCCTAACGGCACCGCCGCAATCTGCCCAAGATCGTACCGGGGTCACCAGATTGAGAGTCGAGAGCGCTAGGCATCGAGCTAAAAGCCCAGGGCTGTCAACTTGCACATTGCACCACTGCAGCTTTCCGTACTTTTTTCCCATTGTGCAAGGTGGCGGTAACCATTAATAAACGGTCGGAGGAATGTTCATATTGATGATCTCGCACATTCATGCTACATCACTATGCATGAGGAATTATCAACCATATTAGTGCCAGACAAGACAATAGTTAAAAAATAAAATCACACTTTTGGTTTCAGGCTTGCTTAAAGTCAGGATATTGTAAGAGCCTCCTGCAATGGCTTTGTCATTAACGTTGTTTACTTAAATAGTCTGCACCCAAACAAATTGGCAATCGAGCAGTGTGTCCTGAAACAAATTGTGTCCAACCTTAGCTCTCCCACCGTACCTGTCTTTCTTACACATCAAGGTCTGACTCGGCCACAGCACCTGACACCACAAGGTCCTGAGAGCCCTCACACCATAATGTCCCTGTCACACAGAATTTAAGCCCTTCCCAGCACTACATTGTGTACATGGGGAGAGCACGCAGCCATACGCTTATGCATCACTTAGCATATTAGCCTCATGATTGAATTATCCTTGGAGGGTGACATGTCCCTCCAAGCTGTGCGATTCCCCTTCGTATACACTCCCCCTCCCCCTCCGCCCTTTCTTTCACAAGGAGGACTGAGCTGATATGACCAGTGCATTCGTACCCTGCAGTGATGGGCAGGTAGAACAGTGTCATAACGGGCGCCGTTGATGCCGATTAAAGCCATGCTGGTCTGAGGGTGGAGGTGGAGAGAGAAGAGGCGGTCATGATGGCCCGCTGAGCTGTGGATGACAGCAAAACTCATTTCCTCAACTCCCAACCCTCTCTCAGTGCATGATGGGAGATCGTATCTTGAATCTGGTCACCTTGTGCATCTTTCGGAGGGTATTCTCGGAGGGAATACTTATGAACATGTGGTTTGTTAGTTTTTTATTTGTAAAAAACTGGTGTTTCATGTTATCATTACACGATGTGTAGAATTCGGAAGAAAAAAATTACATTCTGGAATAACAAACAAAATGTGAAAAAAGTGAATCACTGTGAGTACTTTCCATAGGCACTGTATATGTGAGTGATTCTCTCCCGAGATGTCCTTTATTGAATTGTTAGATTAAATAAAAGTGACTATACGGTAAACCAGAGGTTACATGCACAGCAAAGACAAGGCCGTTCAAGGATTAAATCAAATCCCCAATGCAATCATGGTCACATGTGCCATTAATAATCAGGACGAAATATTGAATGGTTATAACAGGGTTGTGAAGGAAATCCTGCCGTAGAATGTTTGTGTGCATGAGTGTGTGTGCGTTTTGTCCTGCTAATGCTCAAAAAGCCTGTGGGCGCATGCCAGCCCAGTGACAGTGACACGCTCATCAGGAAAAGGGCACAGAGAATGAATAAGCCTTAATTGACCACACATCCTTCACTACACATCTGCTTATAAATGCATTCATTCTCCTTGGAGCCTCTCTCCCATATTAGCGGGAAGAGCCAGTGAGGCCCAACATGGGCAAAGTTTCAGATGAGACACTGATGTCCTTTCCTGCTGTATTTGAACTATCAACATGAATGACATTTTATGTACCGTATTTATTTTGTTAATTGAGGTATTCCTCTATTTGCGTTATAATAATAATAATAATAATAATAATAATAATAATAATAATAATAATAATAATAATAATAATAATATTAATAATATTAATAAACTACATTTGTAATTCAAATTGAGGAGAAATCTTTTTTTTTCTTACGGATGTGATGTTTCCATTACAATTCTAAAATGACCTATGTAAATAGAATGGCAGCACTCATGCAGCTCCAGACAATGACACGTGGTACTCCCTTGCCAGCTACTTAGAATATTATAGCTGTGTGTTGAGTCATTTTCAGGGTACTGTAACTCTATAACTGCAACACAAGCTGTACGCCGACTACTCTAAATTATATCTCTAAGATTCATGATACTCTAAGATTCATTTCTATAGTATTGTCCCTATAGAGGAGATGTACTGTACTAACAATGTGAGGGGTGTTGTCATTTTTGTGACATACTGTATTTGCTATTTACTGTTCTACTCTGTCTGTCTGTTAATCCTGTGAAAAAGGTCATTAAACTAGCATTACTTATATACTGTACTGTATACAGTTTGGTTTTGGTGCAATTTAGCATACAAAATCGCATTTAACGTGTTCAGACACTGTATAGCTATGTCAAATCTCATCAAATCAGGTCGTAATTTGTTGTGCTTATACGAGATCCAATTAAATCCTGTTCCTGGGTGCTAGAAATCATTCTGTAACTGGCTATGGCTTTATCAACGTTTAAGATCCTAAACAGCAGCAGATCACTCAGTGATTTCACAGCTGACAAATGAAAACATGTCTCCACAGGGATTCTTTGACGCGGGGAGGCTGCCTCTCTTGAGGACGTGAGGATGTTTCGCAAGAAGAAAAAGAAGAGGCCTGAAATATCGGCGCCCAAGAACTTTGAACACCGTGTCCACACCTCATTTGATGCCAAGCGTGGTTGCTTTGTAGGCTTGCCCACACAATGGCAAAGCCTGATAGAGAACCTGCGCAGGCCCCGGCCCGTGGTGGATCCTTCCAGGATTACGGAAGTGGAGCTGAGACCGAAGAAGGTACACCACACCCTTCACTCTTGACCCTACCTTGAACTAATGACTCCCCCGCCTTTGGTTCTTAATCAGTTGCAAATGCAAACATTACAGCATTAAAGTACAACAAATACAACAGCAGTGACATGCACAGCTGCTGGTTGTATTGATGTTGCGCATGTATCCCTCAGTGCTGCTGAGGCTTCCAGCTGTCTCAGAAAATGATGATCATGTGGAAGTCCTGCTGATGTGTTTGCTCCCTTGTCTATCAGGGGGTTGGGCTAATGGCCCTGTTGTAGACACTGACTGTAAAATGTTGAACCTTTAAGGGGCAACAAGATTTATTGCTCCATGTAGACAATTAATAATAGTAGATGTGCTGTCTCACCGGTGTCAAGCAAAAGTCATAAAAATTGCCTGTAAAAGCAAAGAAAAGGCCAGCGTGGAAATCTAAGGATTACTTCACTTCTTGACGCATTCAGTTAAAAAAAAGTACCCTGTTTAATTGGTACTTTGCATAATGAGACCCATCAAGTTGGTGTTTAGAGACCATTAATGGATCGTGAAGTAAAACAACAATGGAACCTCTCAGGTTGAATACATTCGCAACCAGTAAACTTCCTATTTGTTCTCATTTTGGAACACTTTTTTCCAATTGAAAATGATGATAATCAAAATAATCAGTCCAAAGGTGAAACTGTTGAATCACAAAGTTTTAAGTATTTTAACCTTCTTATCTATCATTCAAGTGTAAAAATAAGTTAACCACTATGAATTTTAAAATATGAAACATTTTCTCACAAACACTCCTTTTTTTATCATTCTTATTTGCTACACAAGCATGAACGGAAAAAAAAAGCAAAACCGCAACACTTACTTACTTATCTTACTTTAACTTTGACTGCTTTGCGTCCGCGTATGGCGCATAACTTCCTCAACATTCTTCTTCTCTTAAAACCCGTTGCTGAGTCTGTACGTTGATGTACGATATATCATTTTCAGGTAAATGACGTCTCTTTGCACTGGTTAAATTATTTCAAAATAATGTGTTTTTTGTTATTTGAATGAATTTATGTTTGCATGTAATCATTGGTAATAGTTTTTCTATATACATTCTAAGCATAACACTGCATGTTATGCATACTATACAAGTGTTGTGGGTATTTTAGTAAAATTTTGAGATGCTTGATATTGGCTTTCTTACCGATAGCCGATATTGTCCAGCACTTCATTTCCGATACCGATATCAACCGATACCGATATAGGCAGCAGCTCTTCCCTCAAACTATCCATCCATCCATTTTCTGTGCCGTTTATCCTAAGCTTTTCCTATGCTGGAGCCTATCCCAGCTGACTTCGGGCGAGAGGCGGGGTACACCCTGGACTGGTTGCCAGCCAATGGCAGGGCACATATAGACAAACAACCATTCACACTCACATTCATACCTATGGACAATTTAGAGTCACCAATTAACCTAACATGCATGTTTTTGGAATGTGGGAGGAAACCAGAGTACCCGTAGAAAACCCACGCACGCAAACTCCACACAGAGACTTTGAATGAATGAACTAATTTCAAGTCACATCTCGTGTGATGAATGAATGCTTCTTTTACTTTGATGTCACTGGATTCATTTCACAAATAATCACTTTGTGCAAAATAAGACAAATACTGCAATATGCAGTGTAAGTTCTTGAAGACTGCAATATTTATTTTAAACATTTTGTCTCAACAAAATAGCCATTAAGAAATAATGAGCAATAGTCAAATAAAATAATATGTTCTCCTACTATCAACAAGTAGAACAAGTTAGACTGAATTTATTCACAAATAAGAATCCAATTAAATAATACAATACAATAATAATGCACATTTCTATGTGGCACAGACATCCATATATGCCAAGTATGAAACTCTGGACTAACACAGTCCAAATTATAAACTGGGCTTATTCAGCACGTCTTCTGTCGATTATTATTATTTTGCTGCTAGCTGCGTGGGAAAGCGAGTTATTTCTCCTGAGGTGTGATATTCTATTAGAGGTATTAAAGGAAGACGACTACTCCGCCCCCCCAGCAGTGCTTTACAATCACCGCAAATTGCATATTTTTATTCCAGAGGCAAAACTTGGAAATAATCCTTACTGAGCTAGCGAGCTCGTTGCTGTGTGGATCACGACGGCGTCAATTGCGCACCAGACAAACCGATACCGATATGAATCAGTCTTATTTTTATGCCAATATCGGCCGATGATATCAGTCTGCTGCCACTATCAGACATCCCTACCAAATGTCTGCTGTATACTACTCTATTCTATTCTACATTTATGAGCGATGTGTTCGAAGAAAGTCATTTTAATAGAGATTCTGTCCCCCACAATGTTATTACAACCTAACAAGGTCAGGATCTCACCTTTCTTGGAGGTACAAGGTGAGATGTCATCCCATCTTTTATTACCCCTCCCTTGTGATGTGCACAGCGTCTGAGACACAAGAAAGGCTGTTAGCTGGCATGAACGGAACATGACTCTGCCCTTAACGTGACTAATGAGACACCATGCACTCGCTGTTAGTGTTGCAACGGCAAAACATCTTGCGGTTGTCTCATTTCCTGTCCAGGCAGGTTTAAATCCTTTGCCTAAACATGCCTGCTGTGCAGAGCATACAGTCCAAGTATTCTTAGTGTGTGTTTTAAATATGCACCATTTGCTCGCTCTTTGTATTTCTAAGTGAATTGTCAGGATAAACCCGGGAGGATTTGGTTTGATTCTTGACAAAGATGTCCTTTACACATTCAGGAGTCTAAATTTAACTTGGCTTTGAACAATGCTTATGTAACCCTCCCTCATTATTCTTTTCAGTATCAAATGGCACTCTAATGCCTCTTCTCTTTCAGACCATTGTGCGTGGGAGCATGATCGGTCATGGAGACTACATTGCAGCCATGATCAACGACATGAGCCGCCTGTCTGTGACCAGCTCCAATTCCCTGCGGAAGAGCAGTCCCTCAGCCAGGAAACGGGCCCAGTCTTTGGGAAGGCTCGGAGAGGTGAATGAGGGGGACACATACCAGTATGAAGGCCTGATTCAGGATGATGAAGATGATGAGGATGCGGCTCAGGATCAGTGGAGGGACAAAGCGAGGAACATCCACAGTGAGACCAACACCCCCTATCTGGGCATGAAGAAGAGCATCACCTTGCAGCCCAATGGGATCTTACCAAAAACAACGTCCACCTATGAAGTCAGTGGCGGCCTGCTGGAGGGACCTTCTCAAACAGGCCAGAACATCACAGTGCAAAGTCATGGCTCTTATATGGGCGCTGACGTGGGCAGCCCTCAGGAGAGAGTGATATGGAAGAGAGATTTCCAGCTTCCCAGAGGAATGCCACCAAATCAAGTCCCTGTCGCCTGTTTCTATAGCCCAGCTATGAGTGTGCAGCAGCACCAAGATCAGGTCGCAGTCCCCACGGAGCTCCGTCCGAGTGTACCAATGTACATGCACCCCCAGAACAGCCCGGGGAGGCCTTTTTCCTCATATGACTTGAAAGTAAGCCTGGCAATGCACCATGAATTATACAGTAGAACCTCTAGCATGAGCACAATCCTTAATAATGAACCCATAAATAATTGTTTTGTGTTTTTCGTAACAATTGTCATACCATTGCAAAAATAGTTCATCACTGTTGCCTAGTTACTGTTGTTTTAAACACATTGTACTGAGCAGCCAGGACACGTTTGTACCACCTATTTAGTTCTATTTACAGTTTTATAGCTATCGTCATACATCTTTGCAAAACGCACGTATGAAGTTAATCCTTTTCATGCTAACCGAAGGCGCTCCAAAAATTGTGGGGGAAAAAAAATAATTTTGAAATAATTCTGGTGGCTTTTCTGAGGTCTCAAAAGATATGTCTTGAAGTCTGTTTATTTTACAAATCCAGACGCCCGCGAATGGCAAAAAAGATCAAAACATTTAACAAAAACATATAAAAACACCCATAAAAGCCGTAAAAGTGCCTATTTTTGATACTCTACAGTTCTCAACTAGTTTGTCTGTGGGACCCACCTTCACCCTTCAATGACAAGCGGTGACCCAAAACCTTTGAACAGCAACTTCTCAAATATCTTTTTTATTTGATAAAGAACATTTATTTATTTCAATTTCACATTTAAAGGGATTATTTGCAACGGCTACGCAGTTGCCTAAAGGGCACTTTTGAATGTGTTGCTAGGGATGCTCCGATCAGGGTTTTATGCTGCCGATTCTGATACCGATCATCCGTGAGTGAGATCGGCCGATACCGATCACACGGATCACTGTACATTTTTCAATGTATTAAATTTATTTATGATGAGTGCTATTGGCCAGGTCAATGTTAGATCATTCCGAGGGTGCCTGGCAAAAAGGTAATTGTTAGAAAATTAAAAATTTTGGGGAGGGGAGGGTTTGCTTTTATTTGTGTGAAATGATTTTTGTACTTTTTGACACAAACATGAATTTAATTTGATTCGTGTTTTGGAGTAACACAAAGACATGGGAAATAAACTGTTCAATAATTTTTTTTGTTCAAGAAAACAAAATTAACAAAATAAACTAATACAAATAAATATCTTTATTAAATCGAAATCTGTCCTGCTTAACTTAAAAGAGAATAAATTCATTGTCCAGGTTGCAGGGGCCAACTTTCATCACCACCAAACCACTTTCTATTCAAGGTACTATAAAGAAACAAATGATTTAATTTATTAAAATGCAAAACAGAGTAAAGAAATCCACATATGCACTGTGTGCTGTGGTCTTGCAAGGAGTTTGCATGTTCTCCCCGTGCGTGGGTTTTCTCCGGGTACTCCGGTTTTCTCCCACATTCCGAAAACATGCATGTTAGGTTAACTGGCGACTCTAAATTGTCCATAGGTATGAATGTGAGTGTGAATGGTTGTTTGTCTATATGTGCTCTGCTATTGACTAGCAACCAGGGTGTACCCCGCCTCTCGCCCCAAAGTCAGCTGGGGTAGGCTCCAGCATACCTCCGCGACCCTGGTAATTGGTAACCTTCTGAAGCGGCATCACTACAGACACAAAAAAAGCTAAAAAATAAGCAAAATGCGCTTGTGAAGTTCATCCAGATGCTCATACCTATCAACTCTCCCGTTTTCACCAGGAAATGTGTCATATTTAGCCTGTATTTCCCTTATTTTACCAAATTTTTCCTTATTTTTTCGGAACATTTGCCTTATTGCTTTAAATGTTAACAGGTAGGCAGATGCGGTATTTGAGATGCTGAAGTTCAGTGTGACAGCAGTTCGATTTTTTGAATGACTGGTTGCGTATTTTTCCCCCAAATTTGATTTGAATTTCTTAGCAGACTTTAGATGCTCCATTGAATACGCATTACTGGAAGTTCACCACAGATCATTTTCATGCTTAGGTTGTAGGGATTTGATAGTATATTGATTTGCTTTACTGTCAGGGTAATTCCAGTTCAATGGAAATGCAGTTTAGTATTAAAGTTGAGTCAATAGTGAGAGATTGCCTGCTTGGCAAGATCTCAGAGGGGACATTTGGTTTTATTGAGAGTATCTTAACATGGTTCACATGGGGTGAAGTCAATGCAGACGATGCTGAGGTTTCTGATTTATGTTCACACTTAATTGCTGACCATCACTCATTGTATGTTTTATCCTCTTATTTCTAATGATGCAGACGGATTCAGCAGTGAGGTACCACTCCGGCTTCTTGCCAACGGGCACAAGCAGTCCCCTTGTGAGCGGCATCCGACCTCAGCGGACTGTTCGTTCCTCAGCGAGTTACACTTTAGGACTGTCCCCCAATATGGGACTCAGGCCCAATGGGCCGGAGCCTTTTCTTCGACATTCTGGGTGCCCTAATCCTCCTTACCCACATCAGGACAGCCCATCCCAACCTCGGCCCTCCCCTACAGGCTCTCTAGCCACGAGTCCCCCAGGTACATGCTCACCTGCCTTCAGACCCCCACACCCTTCACCCAGGCCGCCGCCAGACCCTCCAAAGGTGACACATGAACAGTTCAAGGCTGCCCTGCAGATGGTGGTGGATAAGGGCGATCCACGATCTTATCTGGAGAACTTTGTGAAGATTGGGGAGGGTTCCACGGGGGTGGTGTGCATCGCCACGGAGAAGCACAGTGGGCGGCAGGTGGCTGTGAAGATGATGGACCTGCGTCGACAACAGAGGAGAGAGTTGCTCTTTAATGAGGTACAATATACAAACTAGCGAACACACTGACTGGATTGGTTGGGCAAGGGAACCAATCAAAAACAGCCCTTAAATTTTGAACTACCCCAGCAATAAATACAGCTGTGGCAAAATATTTTGCACCTCATTAAACACATAATATTGAGCCTCATCAACCATTTAATGCACTAATATATTTTAAGGGCTCCCTCTGTTATGGGCCACGTAATACTCTAAAGTTTCTACCCTTTACGATGCCCTTGCCCAGGGGCGCTGCTCGCCACCAGGCAAGACAGGCAACTACTCGGGGCCCCGTCTCAGTTGGGGGCCCCTGAGGGCCGAAAAACTTTGAACTTCTATAGCAATGGCCCCAGTAGACTCTAGAATTGCCTCTGCCATTGCCGAAAAGCTTTACAGGATTGCAAAAATGAGGTGCGAGTAAAAAAATAAAATGCAATTAATCACCACTTGGATAAATAACTGAGAAAATGACCATATTTTACTGAGGCTGAAAACGTGCATGTTTTCCTGTCGCCAATCAATGAAGAAAATATGATAATAATTAAACATATATGATGAAAGACAGCTGTAGCCCACACAACTATAATGAAATATTGTTATAATGCATTTTACTGAAATTTAGCTCCCCCTCCATTTTTTTATACCAAATTCTCTTTTCACTACATGAAATAATTAAAATATTAGAAAAAGCTCTCAGTCACAACCCAATGATAATAACTTACTATTAAATTGACATACTGCGCCCATGAAAAGGCATACTTTTTCATTGTATTGCGGCTTGTACTGGCTGCCATTACAGCAGTGATGCCATTACAAATGCAGTTTAGTTAGAAAAACACTGAAAATTTAGATTTTTCCAATAAAGTTGTCAGTCGTTCATTATCCGTTGTGTTCTGCAGGTGGTAATCATGAGGGACTATCAACACAGAAATGTAGTGGAGATGTATAAATCTGCCCTGGTAGAGGAGGAGCTGTGGGTTATCATGGAGTACCTGCAGGGGGGCGCACTAACCAACATTGTGTCTGAAACCAGGTAGGTAAAATGTTCATCCTTTCCTGAGCAATAATATTCTACAGTTTGTTACATACGTTTTACCACAAGGGGGCAGTGCGGTATCGACTAGTCAAGTGAACGCTTGGCTGCAAACAAAGGTTGTCATTCAGTCTCCTTGTAGTCTACTATTAACAGAATGTTTGCCACGTCGTGTGGCATAAATATGACATACGGCCAATATAAGAACACAAAATGACTGCTGTATTTGTTTTATGATTGTGTTATATTATATGTTTAAGAATGTTTTGACCAGGTCACGCTGGATGCACACAGGGGTCAATCTTAACTGCATGGAATGAAAACATTTCACATATAAAGTGATGCAGCGCCATTATTTATTCACAGCATGTCGTGTCTCTTAGCTGCTAGACGTCTTGTGGAATATAACAGCCCCATTAACAATGTAGATGCATGAAGATGTGCTGTCATTTTTCTGCGTGGGAGTTGAATGAACCCATTGCGCTCTGTCATTTTTTTAATGCACGGTGATTCATAAATTTAATCTTTCCGAGCTGTTAATTTGCTGATAGTCACAAGTGAAATGTGCCTGCCAAATGGTAATGTATGCATGTGTCTCTTGCTGTGTACATTGTGCAGGCTTGGTGAAGAGCAGATTGCCACAGTGTGTGAAGCTGTTTTGCAAGCCCTGGCCTATCTCCACTCCCAAGGAGTCATCCACAGGGACATCAAGAGTGACTCAATACTACTCACATTAGATGGAAGGGTATGTCATTGTGTTGAATTTGGCTTATGTGAGAATATATTGTCAAAAATAAGTATTACATGACTGTACGTGTTGTAAAGACTGTTCAAATGTCATTATCACAACTATTCAAATGGTTGTAACAAGAGAGGACCGGACACACCACTGGTATCTAACAACTATTTTGTAGTTTACTGTTAGTGTGAAATAAAACTCAAGAAAATATACTGGAGTTGAGCTGATAAAGCGTCCTTTTCAGCCTTTTCAAGTGCAAGCTGGCTTCAGTCCAAAAGAACTTGACAGTTGATAACCGACAGTTGACAACCACGGAACAATTGACAGAACCAATGAAGCAGTTGTAAGATGGAGAAGAGTTTCCTTAATGCTCCAAGCCAAACTGCTGATGATCTAGGATCCAGTAAAATGGAAGAAGAATCCGTTTTCAGGGCAAAAGAGACTTGAAAAGCAGTGGGCCACTGCAAGGAGAGTCACAAGGAGAGTTAATGTTATTCACAAACGAGCACACAAGATGACGGAGAACGAGTTCTGGGGGGAGTTCGCTCAACTCTATAGGGGCTATTGTAAATTAATGACAGCAAGCGAAAATTACAAAACGGAACTCCTCAAGTGACCCTCAAGAAGTAGTTTGAGAACACAAGGTTCTTGAAGAAGACAAGTATGTGGCTATTATGCTGACCTCTCACAAGGTTCCTGAAGTGTCTGATATCTTGACCCCTCCCAACAGTCAAGAAAATCTTGACAAAACCATTCTGATGACCTCTCAAGAAGTAGTTCGAGAACACAAGGTTCTTTAAGTATCTGATATCATGACCTCTCCCAAAGGTCAAGGAAGACTTGCCGAAACCATTCTGACAATCTCTCGAGAAGTAAGTGAAGGACACAAGGTTCTTGAAGCATCTGATGGCTTGACTCTCCCAACCTCTCCCAACGGCCAAGAGGAACTTGACAAAGCCATTGAAGAGATTAAAAAGATCCTAGAGGTGGGATACTTTTTCCTTAAACCTTGGGCCCAATCAGGCCAAAGTGGGAGGAGCTGGTACACCGAAGCTCCGACACCTAAGGAAATCTTTGTTCTCCCAAACCAAGATGGCAAAGCCTTCAGCAAAGAAACCGAGGAATATGTGCAGCTTGCACAAATCAAACTCAACAATTTTCACAATACCAGACTGGCAAGGAAGACAGAGCGAAATCACATTCTTCAACGGCAGTGACAAAACCAAAGGAACTGTCCTTTATTTTAAAAGGAACACAAACCAACTGATTGAAGCAGGACTTGTAAAATCAAGAGCCAATTTAACACCACTAGATCACAAGAGAGCTATTGAAATGTTCAGGAAGCTATTCAAGGATATTTCAACATTGCTTACATCTTCACGAGAGTGTGCACTGAAGAAACTGGATGGCAAAAAGGATTTGGAGGGAAGGAGTGACCCAAAATGAACAAGAAACAAATATGCATTCAACCAAAGTGGGAGAAAGAGAAAACGATCTGGAAGACCCCTTCCGTTCTTCCCAGGACAAAACAGGTATTTCGAACACAACCTTCAATAGGTTTCCGGTCTACAAAGATGAAGATGCTGAGAGATGTGTGGGCTCAAACATACATAGCACAAATGAATCCTTCAACTGATGCGAGATTCAAATCAGCGACCAGTTCCTCCAAACTGTGGTGAACTTGAACATCGGAGAAGCCAAACTTGCTCTTGAGAAACTTTACAAGCTTGAACTTTCCGAGTTTCAAAAAACGCTCAACATATCCAAAGATACCAGGACTGGAACAAATTCATTCAAACAGAAATCAGCAGGATCTTGCAGCATCAATCGCACATTCTCACTCCTCTGGATTGGTACAACCCGAGTCCAAATAAGAAAACAAGCCCTCACCAGTTTTGAAGGAAATGGGGTTTTGATTTCCAATTTCTCCTTATGGTGACCAACTTTGCACATGAGAGACCCGGTGATGCAAGGATTCCAAGTCAGAAAGAGCGTGCACACGTACACATCAGTGCCAACGCACCTCTACTAGGGCGAGCCAGGAGAAAGCCAGGAAATGTTCAATTTGAAGGTTGGAAAACCTGTGAACAACTGGAGGTGTTCTGTCGAATTTGGCTTATTTGAGAATATATCGTTAAAAATAAGCATTACATGACTGTACGTGTATTCATCAAAGAGTATGACAATTCTGATGACAAGTGCATGTCTTCAAAATCCCTGATACAAATTATGATGGCAAATTGACCTGTTTGATACTGTATCTGTGCCATGATGCTAGGTGGTTGTACAAAGTAAATAATTGGTCCATTTAGTAGACAACAGAAGGTACCACTCGAATATCATTGTAAAGACTATTCAAATGCCATTGTCATGACTATTCAAATGCTTATGACTAAGACCGAGAGACCACTGGTAACAACTATTGTTGCGTCAAAGATACATCTGTTTAGTCTGAGTAGTAATTTGACTCTAGGAAATCTACTGGAGTTGAGTTGATAAAGCGTCCTCTACGATCCCCTCAGCCTTTGCAAGTGCAGGCTGGCTTAAGTCCAAAAGAACTTGACAGTCATCGTATTGTTTTGTCTTAATTTCTTTCCTCTGCCATTTAGTTACGAAGTGTCTCCCTTCCCCTCCTTAGGTCAAGCTGTCCGACTTTGGCTTCTGTGCTCAGATCAGTAAGGATATCCCCAAGAGGAAGTCTCTGGTGGGGACACCTTATTGGATGGCTCCTGAGGTCATTTCCAAATCACCATATGGCACCGAGGTGAGCAGTCATTTTGAACGTGCGTCGTAGCCAACATTGGCTATCTGTGCTATGAGTGATTTGTGTGTTGCACAAGGTGGATGTTTGGTCCATGGGTGTCATGGTGGTGGAGATGGTGGATGGAGAGCCGCCATATTTCAGTGAGACCCCTGTGGCAGCTATGAAGAGACTGAGAGATGAGCCAGCACCGACTGTACGAAATGTCAGCCAGGTACACAGATACACCCTACTTTGACATACAGTATCTCACTTTGTAAAGTGAGTACCGTAATCCCTCCTTTATAACAGTCAATTGGTTCCAGACCGGGATAAATGAATTTCCATGAAGTGGGATTCTTCATTTATAAATCAAATATTTTCGTAGCGCATAGAAAACCTTCTTACAACCTTCTAAATACGGTTTTACCATTATTAGAGCCCTCCGGACATTAAATAACACCCCTAGAGCTAGTGCCCGTGTGTGTTGCAATAATGTGTTCCTGATGTTGTTGTGGATTACGGCAGCAGTAGGCAATGTTATTATTATGATGATGATTATTATTATTATTGTGCCTATTGTGAGATAATTCAAACCTGCAATAAAAGTCTGATGCTTGTGTGCCTCACCGAACATTACAGTAACATTACTGATCCCTAGCGACCAGTGTAGGATACTGCATTTCATTCACTGCGACTTTGAATGCATCTTCTGAATACCTTATATATGAATTTTAGTTAATTTAGCCATTTTTTGCTTAAAAATGCTTAATCTAGTCAAAAAAATGTAAGATTTTTGTACAAAAAAATGTACAAAACATTTACAATTTGCTTCAATATGCATATGTCTTCTCAAGGGTATACTGTCAACTGAAAATAACGAATACACAGTCATTATTGCCTAAATAACTGCCAACACGAGTGAGTACCAAGATAATTGTGTCTTGCCGAGTGTCACGTTTGAGGCTGCATGAGTTTTGTGGAGCCATTGTTATCTAGCACTGCCTTAATCCTCTTGAGCATGGAATTCATCAGAGCTGCAGATGTTGCTACTGGAATCCTCTTCCACCCCTGCATGATGACGTCACTTAGCTGGTGGATGTTAGACACCTTGCGCTCCTCCACCTTCTTTGGTGCTCTTTGATGCCACTTGTCATCTTGGAGGTGTGCTTGAGCTCCTTATCATGTCGGAAAACTGCCACGTCACCCAGATTTTGAAGCGAGGGCATCAGGTTCTGCTTCAGAATGTCACAGTACATGTTGGGATTCATGCTTCCCTCGATGATCCACAGCCTCCAAGTGCCAACAGCCTCAGACCATGACACTCAAAACCGCTGTTTGACTGTAGACATGCAATACAAAATCATCTTTGTAATGACTTGTGTAGACAATAATGGCTGTGTCTGGAGTCATTTTCAGTGGATAGTAAATCTATAAAGTATGGCTATACAAGCTGTACATTACTTAAATAATATCTAAGTTTCATTTCTGTGGTATTGTCCCTTGAGAAGAAATACTCTAATACAAATCCTTGCTGAAATATGAGGGGTGTACTCAATATTGCAATGGGACACAAGTGATTTCAAAATGTGGCTAAATTTGCTGAGCTCACTGATATTCTACTTTAGTCGCCATGCCAATGCATTCACATATGCTCCACCCTCTGGTCCAGGTGTCCCCAGTTCTTAAAGACTTCCTGGATCGTATGCTGACTAGGGACCCCCTTGAGCGGGCCAGCGCCACTGACCTGCTGGAGCACCCCTTCCTGCTGCAGAGCGGCTCACCTCAGTGCCTGGTCCCCTTGGTGGAGCAGTACCGCAAGCGCATGTCCCGCTGCTGAGGCCGTGGTGCCCCCTAAAACTCCCCGTAACAAGTCCAATCAGGTTCTGGACGTGGACCAGCTCGGTGGTTCAAGTCTTCGCGTATCCTCGTTAGTGGGCTGTGAGCTTCATGACTGAAAACGAAGGCAGCATGGTGGCGAGGACGGCGAGTTCATGTTGCAAGACACCGCATGGTTTTTGGGCATGAGAGAAGCACTTTAGGAGTGAGTTCAAGGCAGCATGCAATCACTCACCTCTCGACTCAGTCACAACACTGATTGACTTCCTTTGACATTCTGTGGGCTTCAACACACACACACACACACAAGATGGTGCATATCAAGTCAAAATTCCACGTAACTATATGTCATGTGCTACTGTTAAGAAATCTCCTTTATATTTTTATAGTGGGCATTATTTGTGGTGGAGTAAAGCTGTAAGCTGCATTTCAAACCACAGCAGCTGGATGGATGTTACCTCTGCACAGTCACAGTGTTGTGGGCCGACGCTCAGCAAACAATGACTGGGACTCTTCTGCATGGCCAAATGGAGGCACACCTGGCCTGAAGTGAATGCTTGAATATGTACCAAACTGGGACGCGAAAGAGCATCCCCTGTCATTAGCATAACAAGTGGTTAGATGAAAGCCATGCTGCTATAATGGGCTCACTGGAAAATGTCTTTTACACATGTATTCTTTATTTCCAACAGGTGTTGTGTGGGTTGTTTGTATGCTGTGAATTGATGAATAGAGTTCCATTGATAATTAAGGACCCAAACCTAAGCATATAAATTAATAATGTAAATAAAATGCTGAATAATAGGTCCTTATAGCTGCTTATCTACCACAGCAAATTGTATTAAAGTCATTCTACTTTCTTTACAGACATGTGAGTGTATAGCTGTGTGTATAGGTGTGTGCATGTGTGTTTGCGAGCACATGGCTGTGGGGGTGATGGCACCTCAGTGTTCGATTGAGAAACAAGCCCCTTTGTATTGTGACTGACTTTTTATGGGGGGAAAATGAAACACAACCCATTTGTTGTTCCTCAAGATTTTTCTAGCTAAAGCACACACGCCTGGCATGTGATGCTGTGAGACGTCCACCTGCTGAGAAACACTTTGCACATACACTAGTCTTTGACTCATGTATTTCTATGTGTGTGAATCATTGATGAAAAAGAGAATTACACTTGATTTTAATTTTGTACAAACCAAATAAATGACACATATTGAATCTCGGTGATTCATCACTGTGTGGCACATACAGCATGACAAAGTGGTTGAAAGAGCTGGTGTTTATTCAGAGTGAATCATACAGTGCACTGTCACTGAATACAGCCAGGCGAAAATCCATACAGTTTTTATAAACGCAGAAGCAATATCAAATACTACTTTTGTTTTTTACAATAGAAATCATGTATATTTACGAAGTGCTAATTCATACATTTCCTCTAATATAGACTCAACAGCCAGATCATTAGGTACAGCTGCAAAATCTAACTGGATTAATACAAGAGCTGAGAAAAAAAATGATCATAAAATTATCACTTCATTCTTTAAAAATATGTTTTGGATTTTAGTTGTAGTTTGCAGCGTTGTAGTCCTGAACTGCATCACACTGAGGGTTGTTTTTATTATTTGCTCTTCTCATTTAGCTGAAAACGGTCATGAAAATATGAGGAAAACTATGCAAGATGCAAGCCAATGAAAACAACCACAATGACAATAAACATTTTTTCTCATAGAGTCAGTCGTAGTGATTCAGTTCTTCATACAGGTCTTGCATTGGATCTCATGTTGTGCGGGTGTACTTGATAGTTTTACCGGTAGATTGTAAGCAATTCATAAACACTGCAAACACATTAAAAAAACAAAACGTCAGCTCATGAAGATTACTTTTGCCGCATAAAGAATTCATCAGCCAGCAACCAAACTGCATTGTAAGTGCCGTCAAAGTGTTACTACTCGTCTTTTTTATTGAACGCTTCCTTCCGGTCCTCCTAATCAAGGACGGACTGAGACGAAGAGGTTTCAAACTCACATTTGACTCCGCTGATGCTATCGACGCTCGGTTGGCTGTTGACGTGCTGGTGTGTGTGGGAAAGAGGGAAGGTTTCAGACCGGGACATCCGTCCTCTTCCGCTGGAGGACCCCGCCGAACAGTCAATGACCATCCTCATGAACTCAGGTGCAGTGAATCGGCGGAGCAGTCTTGTCCCGAAGCCCATCAACCCTGGGCCACGGGTGGGCATCTTACCCGCTTCCGTCTCCCCTCGGCCAAACAGAATTTTGTTGTGTTTGCCGCTAGGGGCAAAGCTTCCTCTCTTCTGCGGCTCTTTTCGGCTTGATGGAGCTGGTTCATTTAGCTCCTCTGTCTGAGACTTTTCCTCAAGGGCTCTCACGGTCAAACTCTTGATGCCTAAAGGAGCTTTTGGAACAGAGACAGTTTTGTTCGTATCGTTTGTGAGGCCCCAGGAGTTCCCTTGACACTCCATCTTGTCCAGGAGACATCGCTCATCCTGTAGTGAGGCTCTCTTGAATTTGCTGGCTGACAGGTTCATGTCGTGTACATCCCCCTGGTAGGACTGCTTCCTGCTGCTGAAAAGCTCCACGTTGAATGACTTTGCTTTCCCACAGGGAGGAAACCTCTGTGGTGCTTTCTCTTGGAGTGCAATTTCTTCCTTGACTTCTTTCTGGCTTGGCTCAGGTGGAGAGTTGAGTGTTCTTGCCCCACTTTGGTCCCGAAGCTGGCAGTTTTGGAGTTGTTTGGCAGTGAAGAAAACACTATGATCCCCCTCAGTCGGGCTTTTCTGAGGAGGCAGAGACCAGTTTTGGTGATGTTTCTCTTCATGCGTCTGGTTCCTGGGACATGTGAATCGGTTCCACAGCCCATTGCCGTCCCCGATGTTCACGTGTCTCTGAAATACCCCTGGTAGATGGTCTTCTTTATTGTTGTGCTGCTTGGAGAACTTCTCTAGGATGTGTCGGGGCAGTCTGTTGGGTAGCTCTCCATCCCCAATATTTGCTGGATCAACAGGAGAATCATCAGTGCCGACACTCCGTCTGCACTGAAAGTTCAAAATCTGCACACACTGGTTGTGCCCAAAGAAGTCGGCCACCTCAATGGCTGTGTGCCCAGCGTCATTCATTCTGTCTAGTCTCAGTCCAAGTCTTTTAAAAGCCCGGACCAGAAACTCAAGCACCTGGCTTTGGCCAGAATAGGCAGCATACATCAGAGCGCTGTTACCCCACACATCAGAGACATCTGGATCCGCATTGAACTGCACCAGGATCTTGACCATGTCTAAGTGACCCAACTCACAGGCATGGCTCAAAGCCGTGCGTCCTTCCTCATCCTGGCAGTTGACGTCGGCACCTTTCTCAAGAAGGAGTCGGGCAAACTTGGCTCTGGTCCCAGCTTCTTGTAGACAAACGGCGTATATGAGTGGAGTTCGGCTGTTTTCGGTCTTTGAGTTGATGATACGTCCATCCAAGGCATCCAAGATGAAACGCGCCAGGTGAACTTTGCCCCCGTGCATGGCATCGAGGAAGGTTTTGGTGCCGGAGCCCTGGCGTAAATCTTTTGGTCGCATCATTTTTCAACAGCTACTTATGAGCCTGAGCTGAAAAGGAAAGACGGCCAACCAAGTTCAACAAAGATCCCCGCTTGGACTGTGAGAGTGCTCACTTAAGACTAAAACTCGGAGAAGAGCTGGCTGTGTTTTTATACCTCCCTCTCCACATATATTCCCTTGCCCACGTTGCCAGGGAAACAAACGTCTGAGGACCATTATGCAGTGGCAGCATCCATTCAGCACAGCACTCTCTGCCTGCAGAGAAATATATGCTATTTGAAAAGAATAATAACTCAAGGAAAAATAAAATCACATGAGGTTAAAAAGACATAATTTGTACTTTTCTGTAATGCAAGTCAAGGTAATTACCAACCTGCATCTGCATACACAATGGTCAAATATAGAAAAGGACAATTATGGACCTCTAAGACAGGTTAGAGGGAAGATAAAAGTCATCGTCATAAAGCTCTTGGAAGATGGAAAAATGTTATCCGCTTTTCTCTGGCCATTTAAACGTGACAGCTACACCATTTTATGCACTGCTCTTGCTTCACTTTCAATGTTTTTATTCTAAAGACATTTCCTGGGTGGTTATTTTTAAAGTGAACCCAACAAACTCCACCACTGCTCACATGGGTTATGCTCGGGACCAAAGTCATTAATACACCCATAGCTTGCCTTCTGCTATTTACGTCCATTCTAGTCTTCTGTAGTGGGACATGAGGGTTGACCTTGGGAGGCAATTTCGGTTCCCCGAAGTTCCAGGATTAAACGGGCGGAACTTTGAGGAATGGTGGTTCCTGGCTGATGACCTGTCGCTGACCATGGGCACTGGAGGAGGTGAGACAGGCAGAATTGCCCTGCAGGAAATTCTACCCACCTGTACGCTTCTTGACGTGGCTAAACAAGGTAACTGAAAGCTTTTAATACTATTCCATACCCACTGTGTCTAAAAGGGTCGGTCAAAATCTTTGTAAAGGCATTAATTCACAGCTTTAGCTATTGTATCACTAATTGTCATGCTGAAACCCCACAGAAACTAGTCCATTCGCTAAAAATAAAAGTGGGTCCTAGCCCAAATGAATGAAACGTGGTTGATTGGGTGCCTTGAGGCTTGCTAATTGCACAGATGTATGCAATAAAGCAGAGATGTCATGGTAAATACCTGATCACTCATTCATCGTCTATCTGAATCAGGCAGCAGCCACTTTGAATGCTTGATTAGAAATTAAAGCCTGTGTCAAGTTCAGGTGTTATGTGCAGCTCATAATGACCTAATGAGTCACCAGGAGACACCACGCATTCAGGGTTGCAAAATAAACACGTCTCAAGGTTGTTCAAGGAACGAAAACTTGCTAATGGAAACAAAACACTACACGGAACTCTCTTGGTAACTCAAAGCTTACTGACACATGGGAAAAAATTTGATTAAATAAGGTTGGTATATGTCGTACATGAGGGACCGGTTTCATTGCAAGTAAAAATGCCGAGTACGTAAATGACTCAACATGCCCTCACCCTCCATGGACTGGTTCTCTCTAATTGAGAAAACCCAAGAGCAACATGGTCAGAAGGCCTGGTGAAAAACAGAGTGCAATTTGAGGAGGGCTGCACTTGATCCCTGATCTCAGTCGTGAAAAGCTGTCGTCTCCTTCCAAAGATGGCATCTGTGTTCCCTCTTGGTTGCGGATAATAAGAAAATGACTACGTTTTTGTTTGGTTTTGATTCAATAGAGAAGAGTTACACTGAGATGAGAGCTCATACAAAAACCCCAACTGTCCTCCATGGCCATATAGCTGTAGCCAATTTTAGTACAGCAGGGGTCGGCGGATTGATCCAAATATCAATAGTATTGATACCAAGAGTAGTATCAGCATCGGATTGACACGAGCATGTTATGATCAATATTTTTCAGTTCTTTATTTTCAGAAATATCTGTTTTTGTTGTGTTTTTCATATTTTTACATTGCTATTTTGATATATTCTTATTTATTAGGGATGTCCGATATTGGCTTTTTTGCCGACATCCGATATGCTGATATTGTACAACTCTCAATTTCAGATTCCGATATCAACCGATACCGATACAGTATGTGTAACATCACACATCTCCTGTCATGGAATTAACACACTGTGGTGACCCACAGTATTGTTTTTGACATTCACCAAGTGTACTTCCGTGTGCGGGTCATGAGGTTGCTGTAGCCACTGAGCTGTTGCTAAAGAGCTGTTGCCTGTTGTTGAGTTGAGTAGGCAGTAACTCCTTTCTCGTTGTGGGTTGCATCTCCACATTTGGTGGCCCTCGACATGGGCGGGGGTGTTGGCTGATGACGGTGGCAGCGGCCAGTTCCGGCTGCGAGGAGTGGCGCAGGACGTGACGAGGTGTTTCCGTGTGGTATCGATATCGATATATATATAAATCGATATATATATTTTAAATAATATCGGTGGGCCGATATTATCGGAGATCCCTACTTACAATGTTGACAAACTCAGCGCCTTGGAAGAGGGCTTTGGGGGCAAAAAGCCAAAGGATTTGAATGATAAATAATTGTTAAAAAAAAGAAGAAAAAAAGAAACAATCGTAAATCTTTATTTTGCCCAAACAATTGGACAGTATGTTATAAAAGGGAATAAGGGAATAATTGTATTATTTTGTTACATTCTTATATTGTTCTATTTATCCATCCATCCATTTTCTATGCCGCCTATCCTAACTAGGGTCCCGGGGGTATGCTGGAGCCTATCCCAGCTGACTTCGGGGGAGAGGCGGGGTACACCCTGTCGCCCAGTCGCAGGGCATATTGTATTTATATGTTGTTAAATTGTTCATAAATAATTGCATTGATGAAAATATATGCATGTGAAGTATAATATTTACATGACGTGTTTGTGCAGACATGTTTTTCATTTTTGTCGTTTTATTCATGAGCACTGAGCAGGCACTTTTGTTTTTGTATTTTGTTCATGTTGAGGAGCAGACTGAGCTACACTTTATCTTGCGTTCGTGATTGGATAGAGGGATGCACCAAACAGCAATAGATTAAAAGTTACTTCAGGATATAGCAAGCTATAGCAAGCTTCTGCTTAGGCATGCACTAACAAGAAGCATGGTGGCCGCAAAAGGTCAAAATGGCAGACCATTGAGTAGATTATCTACCTTCTGAACATGTGGCTGAAGAATAAGTCCAGGCCAAAGTAAATGTAATGATTATTTTGGTTGTTCCTGTATTTTACTGTGTTCCAGCATTTGCAGATGTCAGAAGGTGATTTTTTTAACTCTGGTGAGCAAATATCAAGGATGAGAGCAGACAATTAGACACACATGACACCAGGGGCCACTGATGTGTTTGTGGCCATGAAGTGGACGCCAGCCTGGTCCTGCTGCCTCTGTATTAATCAACTATCTACTTGTCTTAATCTGTGGCAAACAGATGCTAAACAGTAGGCTGCCCCTCGTGCCTTGGACAGTGTGGGCGCTTTAATATCAGTCCTCAGAAGGCCAGATTGTAGACAAGAGAGAATTGGCTGCCAGTTGAATGTGTTCTATTGTCATGGTCACAGAGGGTAAAGGCTGCAAAGACAAACAAATGTCAGGATTTAACATGTCTGCAAATATAGAGTTTAGTATGTAATATCACAGCACAGTTGGTCGAAACAGCTCGCGATGGCTTGCGGAAATCAGCCCCAAAAACACAGTATTCTGAAATAAAATGACAGTTCTAAAGTCTCGTTGAGCAGAAGAAATAAACATTTAGGTTAAATTAGCAATGTAAAGCATGGAAGACACCAATTATCAGAACAAATGAAGAATGCAGGGGGCCACGTCAATTAATTGAACTTCACAAAGCACCAATCCGATGCAGGGCAAGAAGCAATGTATTTAAAGAAAGAACAGCTTACATTCCAACCTCGCATTATGGGTGACAAAGCTACTAGTAACTTTACAACTTTTTCTTTGTCATAACCCTTTCCTTTTTTACAAGCTGCGGAAAAATTTTAAGCTCAATGATTTAAAAAAAAAAAAGACACTTTAAAATATATAATTCTGTAAATAACTACTTCAAATTTTATGTACAAGCATAACAATTTTGAAAGTAATGGCTTTTGTTTTACTCTAAAAATAATATACAGTTAGAAATCCCACAATTTTTGCAACTTTATGTTGTTTAGTTTCATTGTCTTTCAGTGAGCAGCAACCCTTCTTACGTTGGTCAACGGTCCTTGAATGCACCATAGTTGTGTTCTCCGACGCTGCGCAGGTTAGACTTGTACTGTATCTTTTGCGTTCCTCTTTTACCTCGTATTTGTTCCCAAATGCTTATACTGTGTGGGAATGCATAGGTAAGATCTGTGGGAACACAAGTCCGTCCGTGGGTCCAAAAAGGTTGGGGAACGCTGCTTTAAGGCATCAGGACGTGAGGATTGCCAATGTACTTCACACTGGCTGGCATCCGTTACACCAGTCATGGCCCTCATTACACATAAACAAAAATATAAACACAGCTTATGTTTTTGCTCCCATTTTTCATGAGCTGAACTCACCAATACAGTAAAACTGCTCATTTTTGAATTGCCTTTTATTGTGGGCAGCCGTCAAATCCTCGGAGGTGGATGGGTTATCTCGGCAAAGGAGAACTGCTCACTAACACAGCTTTCGAAAGGTTTATGAACAATATCTGAGAGACAGGACTTTTGTCTCCATAGAAAATCCTTCATTGAGTTCAGCTCAGGAAAGATGGGAGCAAAACCAAAAGTGTTGCATTTATATTTTCCAGAGTGTACCTTCCAACAATTAAAATGACTTAAAATACACTTGTTTTGTGACAGTAATATAAAATAAACTTTATGGTGACAAACAGGAGACTTGCACAACCGGCAAAGTCGATGACTGATGTTTTGACTGCATTGCATTTTGGAGTATTTGTAGTTTTTTAGAGATGTCATGTGATAAAGATAAATCATCCATCACACCATTATGTACACAAGCACACATGCACGTGCGTCGCAGTTAATTGTAACATATTGCAAAAGCTCATTTATTTCAGGAGTTCAGTTGAGACTATCATTAAAAGGCTCAGGGCGCCTTTTGTTGTTAATTGACTGACTGATTAGAATCTGACAGCAGTAGTTTCCTTTTTCACAGTTTCCACATATGAGATCCTGATTTTGAATTATTATTATTTTTTTGGGCTGTGAGCTGTAACTATTCTTCAAATAGATCACTCTTTGTGTAGTGAATTTATCTCTTTGTAAATGACATCCAGTACAAGAGCTGTACCAAGCGCATCGCCTTTACGGATCAATGATAACACATAAAGACATCATTTTAACTGTGATAGTTACAAGGGCCACACAAACCTTGAGGAGAAATCAATGGTCAGGAGACAATTGACAAGATAACAACTTGTTCCAGGTTTACTGTTTAACAAAAAGACATCAATCTGGAAGCCTTTTTCGCCACGCTGTGCCTTGGTGTTGTTCCCCATGTACCACCTGTGTACCCTCCCCTATAATCTGTCTGGCCTGATGGAAATTCCTTTCCTGCAATGATGCACAGGAGATGGAAGGGCTGGAGAGTTTCCCCTCCAGCCCCCAGCTGACAGGACCTATTTGTGGCCTCGCAGGCCTGCTCACCGCTGACAGCTCAATAAATTGTACAAATGGATAGCAAATGTATTTGTTTTATGGCCACACTGAGCAGAGATGGCCGACACTTGTGTGCATCTGGAGTAAAGGTCGGCTCCACAGGCACTTCCAGGAAAGAAACTGCTCAAGTGGAAGGTTGAGCAGGGTCAAAAACAACAAGCATGTATTTACTACAAATTGGAATGTTGCTAAGCAGAAATGAACGGAAGACTATAAATCAGTTAATGCATCATAGCATATAATAGCAACCCTCATATACAGTACAATGCAACGATGCCTCCCTAGAAGCTATTAGCAGCATTGACATGAAGAGAAATCTGATTGGATACTTGCTATTGGTAATTGCTATGTGGTACTGTGACGTCATTGCTGCATTATTGCTTCTCTGACCACATTCTCACCTTTGAGAATACAATATATATATATAAAATACACAACATAAAGTGGCAAGAAACACCTCAATACTGAATACAATTTGTTCTGGACCAAAAATCACTCCATACTCTCTATTGTTCTCTGGTATGACAATATCTAACTTACTGTGTGGAGACATGGGGAAATATACTGTACTGTATATACACTTCACTCGCTAACCATGCCAAAAAAAAGGTCAGTTAGGATAATCCATAATGATGCTTTTAGAGAACATACAAACCCTTTATCCCTAAAAATACAATTATTAAAATTTGCTGATCTGGTAAATTTTCAAACAGCTAAAATGATACATAAAGCAAACAATAACCTGCTACCCAAAAACGTCATAGAATTCTTCTCTACAGTACTGCTCTACAGTACTCTATGTAACAAAAGGGAATTTTTTGTTGATATTGTTCCATTCTCTGATATTCTTGTATTGGTTTATATTTAATTGCTCACAAATACTTTGCTGATCATTTTTGCGGGTTTGCCTAAAAACTTTGCCTTTGTGTCCGATTATAATCATGATCAACAAATTAAAGGCAAAATCAATTTAATTTCAAATAAAACTATCAATAGCAGTATCAGTATCGGCATTGCTGACCCTGTATTTATTTAGTCTTGGCTCAGCACTAACAATCGTAGTATCGCCCACCGCTAATGCAGTGGATCCCCACACATGTGTACTTGTTTATGTCTTCATGCGTCACTGAAAAGGTATTTTTCGTTAAGTGTTGAGATTTTGCACTTTGTTCGGTGGTCACTGAACACACCATAGTTGACTGCTGTGAGACACAAAAGTTTGTTTGACTGCAGAAGTACGAGCTGACCGTGAGTCAGATTCCATCTGCTCATCGATCATCTTACACGATCATTCATTAGTCATTAGAATTTTTAGTTCTTGATTCTAGAGGGACACACACTACAAACCACCAATTTCACATGACGTGCGACATTTTATTGGATCATTTTTGAGCATGTTTTAATGTTTAATAGGATTTTTAACACATAGATCACATGGAATCTGCTTGCTTCCATTGCGCAATTCCTAAAAAAAACCCCCAAAAAAACGCTAACAGCAGGGAAAGATCACATCAGTCAAAGCTCACCTGAAGATACAAACCTCCACTACGCTTCCAGGAGGAAGTTCACATCTTTTTAAATAAACAAGCGGCCCCGAGGCCCACGTTTATCTGTTCTATCCCACTCATTGCATCCAGCCTCCAGTTGCACACACACACATCTTCCAGAGCTTCAGTCAGTGCACAGTAGATGCAGCTTTATGAGAGCATATGTTTAAATGGAAGACTTTACTTTCTTGAGGGACGACCGGATGACTCATGCGCTACAAGTGCACAACGTAGCATGTTGTCAAGGCTTGGTGGGTGCGCCGCCTGATGAGCCATCTCACACCCACCTGTCATCTACTGTGTCATAGAAATAATGCAAAACAAAATGTGCAGGTGGGGAAAATGAATGAAAGTTATATTTACTGTATATTTACTGTATATATATATATATTTATATGAATAATTTATATTTATATTCATAAATCATGTTTTGTTGAATACAGCCTTTTATTAGCAATACATAGCCATACTTACGCTAAGATAAGCTATGTATTTTCTTTCCCAAAATTAAGCATTTTGTCTGTGTAGATTACCTTGACGTGGCAATACACAGAAGCTGAAATCTGATTGGACAAAAATAAATCTGACATGGACATACACTTCCGGAGGCAGTGCAACAACGAGGCTACTAAATGAAGACAATGCTTGAATTTAAATGTGATCAGTGCTTCTGATGGTGTTTAGGCTAGTAGAGACGACTTTGCTGCACGCCACTGATGGATGGATGGATGGATGGGTGGATGGATGGATGGGGGTAAAAACAGAAGCTCTAACCTCATTGATGTTGGGCCTGAAAGGTGTAACTCACCCTGCAAGGTTGTATCAAATAGAGGTGAGAGGATCAATCCAAATATTGATTGCATAATTATAATAGTAGTGATCCAACAGGGACAACGCCCTGCAACCTGCCTAGGATACTTCATTTGCCCCCAGGGTTTGCCCTTCTTTCCAAGCCAGAACCAGAAGCTCCCCTGCGCGGCATCCTCAGCAAGGTCATGGAGAGCTGGCCTCCTCTACACCCGACCTCAACTGGGAAGGTGACCCAGCTTGTGCGCACATTGCTGATAGAGCTGCATACTTGTCCTTCTTTCGCCCGAGTGCAGCCGCCATCTGTTCTACAGCTCTGGCAGGTTCTGTCCAGAGTACAGTGTCTCGGCACAGGGCTGTCATGGAGATCTCTGCAGGGAATTTCAGCTGGCAGTGGAGGTTGACTTCTAACTGCCACTCGCCGAGGGATGGCTCTGTCTTGGTGCAGCGCTGTGCTTTGGTCTACGGCCTTTTAAAAAGGATCCACTTTGATGGTGTGGGTGGGTTGTTCCTCTTAACTTGACCCAAAAGATGGGCCTGTTGGTCACAGCCTCCGAAGTGGTTCATGCGCCATACTGTTGGTGGCCACCTGCTGTGATCTTGTAACTTTCCTCGTCCCTTTTGTAAAAAGCAAGTAAAAAGCATTGGTATCGGGATCGGCAAGACTGGTCCTGCATTTACTTAGTATTGGACCAATACAAAAATTTGCAGTATCACCCACCCCTTGTACCACAATGCAACTATAAGAGCCGAGTAAATCACGTTGGGCCCAATTCTCCCATGTGCGTAGGCACACAGCCGTGCGGATTCTGGCTGTGCGGGATTCTCCCCGATCTATGCAAGTCTGGCACTGTGCACTTTTATTCAAGATACGCACATTGGCTGGCGCAACCCTAAAATGTGGGCGTTCCCTGTTCAATCTGGCCTTGCGCGCACTCTCCCCTCAATTTAAGCACTTCTGCACCTGCGCACTTCTGAGGCCGCAATGAGTCCAGCGCCCCGAGAAGGTGAAACATTATATTGCACTTGAACTCTGGGACGTATTAATCTACACCCATTCACTCTGACACTGTCATGAAGTTTTTTTCATTTTATTTTCTTTCTTCCTGTCCTTATTTTCCTTATAATGACAAACCTACATCATTTGTTGTTTTTCTTGTTCAAGTTTGAACCAATTCCAACTGTTTAATGGAAAATACATACGAGAGGCATCCCCAAAACATGACGTAATGGCAAATTACGCCCGCCTTCATTCACAACTTGCGCGCATGGCTCCGCTTTACACACGATAGGCGTGCCAGGAGTCTGGATAGGCGAATACGAGTAAGGGAAATGTGCGTAAACGTGTAGAAAAACACTTAAGTGCAAACGGAAGAATAGGCCCCTTTATCTACTACTAAACTGCCAGTGAATGTAAAGAAATCCATAAAAGTGCTCTCTGGCCCGGGCTTATGTGGCCGTATAATTGTATGCATCCTGATACACAGAGGAAAGATACTATTTACACCCCTGATAAGGCGCCCCGGTCAAGACAGACTGCAATGAACTCATCTAATCCCCTCATCATAGAAGAGTGTCACCTGCAAGTGAAACAGGCTGGAAAAATACATGTAAAGGGTGTTGTAAGAGTCCTCTCAGGGGCTTTTAGGTATATACTGTAGCAGAGTATGCTAAATCATCCACACCCACACATTTCCAAACACAATACACACACGCAGCTTGTAAGAGGATAGCTTGAGCAGGCGGAGGATGTGTGGGAGGTGTGGGCGCTGCTTAGCATTCATCCAAGATGGCATCCGCTTCATGGCAAGATGGACTCAAGATCATGACTCCCCCACCTCTTGTGGCTTCACACAGTACACGAGAGCAAGGAACACACTGCTGCTCTACATTCCTGTCATGTCAGCTTATGTAACCAAGAAATGTCATTTTTCTGACCGACGTGATCACATATTCACGGCAGTAAAATGAAATATTGTTCAGAGCGGAGAGGTGTTTTGATGAACTAAAGCAGGTGTGAGAAACATAAAAGATAAACAAATAAAAAGATGCCATTTATGGCCTACAACAGACAAAAGCTGCAGTCTTCTTGCAGATATTCGGTGTAGGATTGCACTGCTGGCGACTAGTAACACTTTTCTGTGTTCCAAATAAAAGTTGAGGTTTGTTATGTAATTACAAACGAAGATACTGCTATTTGTGCTTGTGTTTTAAAGTTCTTGAAACACTTCACATCCTACTACGTCTATTGTATATGTATATGTATTACTGTATTTTATTTCAATGTAGTATAACCCATTCATATTGGAACTTTGACCAACAATTATTATGAGCAGCTGAGTAAATGCGTTGTGGTTAATTGTTATTCTGTATACAGTAATTGCATTCGTAAGGGATAGTTTTTCACTTGCATTTATACCTTCGCTTGGCTGGCAACCAGGTCAGGGTGTACCCCGCCTCTCGACCAAAGTCAGCTGGTATAGGCTCCTGCATAGCCGCGACCTTAGTGAGGGCAAACGCTATTGAAAATGGATGGATGGATGATACCTTCACTTATTTTGCATGTCTGTAAATGTAAATATCATATTATGTTTTAACAATGTTTGTTTGCTTGTGGGATTATGCAAAAAACACTTAACTGAGTCACTTTGTTAGCCTTTCTTACGTTTTCCATTACTTAATGATAATAATTTGAGACTGGCTGCAAAGAAGGTATACAATTTGGTACTGATACAAAATATCGTCTCACTGTGTATTCTAGCTTCCAAACAAATGTGTTATCATTTGTAGTTGCATCCTGTCTTCGGTTTCCTTTCCCTCTGTTTTTGACTAAACGTCTGTCATGCCAGCTCCGCCCTCTTTCCCATCAGTTTGTTTTCTCACCAATGATCTCTTGGCCTTCCCTTGTACGCTTACACCCACCTGTGTTCTTTTGCATCATTACTTCAAAGCGGTAGTGTTCTATTTTTCTTTTAAAGATACATTGGTCTTTTGCTGATTGGTTTGTTCTTCCTTGAGAGTCCAAAAGTCGTTTTTTCCCATTTAGTAATGTTTGAGTTGTGTAAACTAAATCTAAAAGATTTGTGTTTGTTGATTAATGTTGGTGCACAACAGTGATGGAAATTTCGACTCTTTTTAAAGAGCCAGTATCTTTTTTCGGCTCTCAAGCGGTTCCTCAGATTTTTGTTGTCTTAAATCAATTAATTACCAAATGATGTGTATTGTGTGAAATGGACTACTACTGTAAAAAATACATATGAAATGTTTATTATTTAAATTGATTTATTTAAACGGCAA
Source organism: Dunckerocampus dactyliophorus (assembly GCF_027744805.1). Taxonomy (NCBI): domain Eukaryota; kingdom Metazoa; phylum Chordata; class Actinopteri; order Syngnathiformes; family Syngnathidae; genus Dunckerocampus; species Dunckerocampus dactyliophorus. The sequence continues at coordinate 15,203,282 of NC_072831.1, forward strand.
TGAGGAGCTACAAAAATATATTATATTATAAATAAAATACAAAAACAAAGACCCATCTCAATAGACAAAGTAAGTCAAAATAGGTCAAATTTCTTCATGCTAATTTCTCACTAACGTATCGGCTCTAAGAGCACCACAGCATGTGTTTAACCCCGTCCCTCCACCTGCTCAGTGTGGACACAGAGACGCTGCCACACATCTTCACCAATGACATTCACCTTCAACAGAAAAAAAGACGAGGAAAACGAAAACGACGCGAGCCGGCTCTTACAAAAAGCCGGCTCTTAGGACCGATTCGTTCACGACTGACACATCACTGGTACACAACGGGAATGAGTCACCCTTTTTCTTAGTGCCTACTTCAGCTTTCGTGCTGAACAAATCCAATCATACAATTTAGTCTATTTTTCCCTCCAAATGTGCATGCACTGCTGTTATTCTAGCAGTCAGCCTTGAGTTTTCTGTTTGTCTGCACTATAATTCATGTGTAGAAACGTGCTTCCTCCTCTACTTGGCTTCCTGTCCAGTGTCAGCGTGTGGCCAAAGTGTCGCCTGGTTCCAACCCCTTCTCGTGCCATCTTACACCAGCTGGTATGAGACAAGTTATCGGGGAGCCTCTTTATGTAAAACGATGAGCCCAATGAGTCACCGTTTCACACTCGAGGAGTTCACAGTTCTTCTGTGTTGTGCAAGAGGTGGCGGGACTCTCAGGCACAAGCTGTGTCTCCCACACGAGGCTGTCCGCATCTTCAGTCCAATTTTAAATGTCAGTCAAGTCATTTGATTGAGAAGAACCGTGTACCGATGAAAGAGAACAACAGGAAGTATAGGGCCAGGCCAGATTGCTCTGGTTGGTGAGTCAAGGAAAAAGCTGTGTTCATTACAAAAAAAAAAATCCATAATGGTATGTCAACACTTGACGAAGTAAGTGGCTCTCACTGACGAGGACATTGCCTTGTCGCTGTTATTTATTGTACCGAGTATGAAGCTGAGATCTGGTGGGAACAAATTACATGTGCACAGCAAGAAGCCATGACATTTATCTGCACATTGGAATAAAAAATGTGTAATTTATCATTAAAAGGATTTTTTTTTCTTTCCACATCACTTTGAGTAGCTGCTTGTCTGATATATTTTGTGAGGAAGTGTTTTCGTAGCCCCCCTTGAGACTTAGGCCGAATCCCAATTCCATCTTTTAGCCCTTCCCCTTCGCCTTGCCCCTTCTCCTTCCCCTCAAAACCTCGGGCCAAGGGGACGAAGCCACTAAGAAATGGGACACCACTTGAATCACATCATCACCCTTCACCACTTGCCGGCTGTGACATAGGCAGATGACATAATTCAACTGTTCATAATAAATGTTTCCTACCATAAAGTAAGGTGAATACATCACCACAACTTTTTTTTTTTTTTTTTTTTACAAACTGTGACATTTACTGCAAAACATCAAACAACTCTAATAAATAACAGCTAACAACCAGCACTGTAACAACATTTCTAAAAATAGAAAACGTATCAAATAGAAATCACAGTATAACAAACTTTCTGAACATCAACAAATGCTTAAACCCTATCAAGCATTCTTTCAAGGTTTAAAAACCTCTCTGTTTTGGCCTCGCTCTACTCCTGTCCTTGATGTTCTCTCTCAGATTCTTTTGTAAGAAAGTCCGGAATGACATTTTGTTGCATTTTACATGTTCATGCTGGAATTGCAGCTTTTGAACGGTCCTGGAGTGCTTTGTGGTGTAGCAGAGGGCTGACTTCAGCTGCCTCAGCATCTCCTGCAGGGATGACACATACAGTATGCATGATTGATGGGCTACAACTACTAACTCATTGTAAATACAATAATAATAGCAATAGTAGTATAGTAATAGTGAACTGAAAACAAATATAGTGAGTGATGGTAACAAAATACAGTCAAACCTGTCTTAGCGGCCACCTTTATAGAATGGCCACCTGCCTATAGCAGCCACTGAAAAATCCCCCCCAGCAAATTTACATGTTATAGACCCTGTGTATAGCAGTCACCTGTCCAACGCAGCCAGCGGCCACCCATTTTGTCTCCCTAGGTCAATATCTGACCGCATATAGTGGCCAAATTACCGACTCAAGTAGAAGCTTCATGCACGAAAAAGTTTCGTTTTTCAATCAATGAAGGCGTCGTGTGTAGACTTTAATTACTGAGTCCTAGCTCAGTCACAATCATTCACAAGATCCACACAAACTGTCAGTTGTTCCACATAAAAAAGCCGTCTTCTTTTGAGCTTGCTATTTCCTGGTCAAACATGTAACTTTAAGAGCATTTGCACCAAAACATTACCGCAAAGTAGACTGGGAACAGGACGTTCTCCCAGCGACGCTACAATACAATACTGCTTGCACGCTAAAACCATGCTAGCATATGTTTTTAAAAAGCCAGCGGGAGCAAAACTGAGTTCCGTTGTACTTAATTGAAGTATTTTAGAATGTACTCACGTTATTTTTGATCAATCCTCATCCACAAATCCATCAAACTCCTCATCTTCTGTATTCGACACAAAAAAAGCAGTCTTCTTTTCCGTTCGCTACTAGTCTGTTAACTTGTCAGTGTTATTCAGCTCCGAAGCAAAGAAGAAAACTTCTCCTGTTGCTTCTGCCAACTTTATTTATTGAACGCGACCACCAGAGAGCATCTCAGAACACACACACACGTCTTGTCTCTCGTTCCTGCTTGCCCACAAGCCAAAGGTTAAACAAGCCCCACTACATAGCTGTCCAGGCAATGCCTGTAACAAGTGACACCGTTTATTTCCTGGTGTGAGACAATGTGCACAATGTGTGTCAATACTGTAATGCCACTTGTTGTGGGGAAGGAGAGACTCACGTCGCCGATGCACTTTAATGGCTTTATTAACAGCGGAGAACACTGCAGGACTTTACATCCACGCCAACATAAACACACTTCCCAACTCTCTCGAAACTCACAGCTAGCACTGAGCCTAGCTCTCCTGCTCGGGACGCCCACCGTCACTTCCCGTCACTTCCTGATGATCTAAAGCTGTACTGACACTCTGCCGTATAAAAAGTAAAATATTAAAAACAAGCGTAAGACATTACTAGCGCAGCTTTGTTCTGTGGGTCGTGGATAATAACAAGCCTAGTAGTGCTGTACAACTTTTATCCGCAGTCACACAGTGCCCTCTACTGGTCAACATTATCCCCCCACCCTTTTTTTTTTCTTTTTTTTTTCCTCTACTGGTCAACATTCAAACCTGTCTATAGAGGCCACCTGTCTATAGCGGCCACTTTTGAAGTCTCCCTCTAGTGGCTGCTATAGACAAGTTTGACTGTAGATGGGACAACATTACATTCCAAAAGTTGAATAAAATTAGATAATGTGGTGTGCTGTCCACATATGGTCATGTTGTTTACATCTTTTATTTAGCCCACTTCCTGACCATCCATACTGTATGCTGAATACAATAAACATATCTAATTGTTGGACTAGGGTGGCTATAATACACAGCAAACAGATTTCACCGATGTGCTGCTTTTCATGAGCGATAATATAAAACACGAACATCACAGTGCACTTCAGTGGATTCCCCTTGCTAGCGAGCAATTTTAAAATACAACTTACAATTAACATGCTAATGTGGTCGCTATCTAATCATTTATGAAATGCAGTAGATCGCAGTGAAGTTGTTAGCCGGCTAGTTTTAACTAGCGACAACCAACAATTCAAAACATGACGAATATTTACATAGAGTAGCAAATAATTGAATATCTAATAAAACATGAGTGATATTACTGTGAAAATCAATAATTATGCGTAATTTCTTACATTTATATGCTTCCTTCGGTCTCCGCCCTGCCATTTCATCAGCGGGTGTTGTAGCTCCGCCTACCCCTTCATTTCAAGTCTTGTCCCCGACCACACTTGGTTTTCTCGGGCTGTACACCCCTTCGCACTTACCCCCTTACCTCTCCATTTAAGGAGAATTGGGACACCACTTGATTCCTGTGAAAGTGCAAAGCCTAGGAGTAAAGGATAAGGAGTAGAAGTGGGATTCGGCCTTGGCAGAGCATCTTCATATTATTTTCTCTTAATGAGTGCATTTTCACTTGTATAAATGTTACGATGCAAACTAAAATATCTATTTTTTAACCTGTTGATATGCACAATGTATTTTACAATCTTTTCACCTTTGCACTCTACTTAATGCCTTTCCAGTTAGAGCGTGGTTGCGTTTGTGCATTAGTCACAGACGGAGGCTGCACTTTTGTAGCCTTATGAAACAGCCTCGAGGTGCAAAAATGACACTTTGAGGTTTCCATATTGTGCATATGCCAGTTGCGGCGTCCTCCCCGGTTTTCTGACATTGTAAATCAGAGGTGGGCGGATCGAAACAAATATCAATATTATTGATACCAGGGTTCGATCGATGTTGGAGCAATACTAGCGTGATGAGATTATTTTTTTAGTTGTCTTCAATGTTTATTTTCATAAATATCTGTGTTTTTTGTTGTTCGTTCAAATATATTGTATAAATGATATATTGTTTAAAAACTTACATCGGGAATAGGTTCTGTGAGGACATGTGAGGGCAAAATGTCAGAGCATTGGAATAAGAGCCAATACTAACCAATTAACTCTTATTGTTAACTCTTAAGTCACTCACACTGTACACAGAACACAAGAAAGACATATAACATGCACTAATAAGATTAAACAGAAGAATTAAATGAAACGGTTATAAAAACAGTCGTCTTGCAGACTTTCTACCTTCTTAAAATATTGTCCCAGGCTAGTCTGGAAGGAAAAACTCTTCAGTGCACAGAACCCATGAGGCCTCTAGCATTCAATAATCTTTATCTTTAATGATGGTCGCAACAGTCGAGCGGTTGGGACCAGAAAGTCGATATTGGTGGCCATGTTTCCTTTCTCTGAGCTTTTCATGATGTTCATTTTCAATTTAATGGTGATGGCTTTCCTTTTGTTTGGCGCACTGCACATCGTGTTTTAATCTGACAAATTTTAAGTAAGTTTGATCAAGTGTAGAATTACTGAAGCTTCTGCTTGGACCATGGTAGCTGTTGGACTCCAATGAAAAAAAGCATCTCACGTCTCACTCATCAGAACTAACAAGTGAAGCTTGGAACATCGAGTATAGGTAGGATTGCAAGGTTTATAGTGTGTCTTTCTGTGAAAATATACCATATCCTCACGGCTTATAGAAAGGTGTGGCCTATATATGTTGTATATATCCATCCATGCAGCACAGATGAATGTCCGACTTCCCATAAGAAGTTATGTAAATCCAATTAATCCGTTCCACAAAGACTAATATGTTCACACAAAACACATTTTTACAGCTTTACAATATATTTTTACTTGCAAAAAATACATGAAAAATGTATAAATACATATAAATGAATGAAAGGCATAAATGAACATTTAGTTACTTTCACCTTCATTGAAGACGTGTTTCTTGATCTGACTGTTCCCGAGGACATGATGTAGCAGCGAGACACCACACAGACACCATTTTCCTGTTTTGCCCTAAGTTATTTCTTGAATTCAATCGTGTTTCGCACCTCCATCCATTTTTTTTTATGACGCTTATCTTCACTAGGGTATGAGGGAGCCTATCCCAGCTGACTTTGGGAGAGAGGCAGGGTGCACCCTGGACTGGTCACCAGCCAATCGCAGGGGTTTCTCACTTCAATAACCCAAAATGGAGCCAAAGTTGCAAGAGTCAGCATTTCAGAAGGTCAGACAGACTACTGAACAAACATGACACAAATATGAAGAATGAAATCACAGATTAAGCAGTTCCGTTTATTTATCACAAGACAAGAACTACACTCAACAAAAATATAAACCCAACACTTTTGTTTTTGCTCCCATTTTTTATGAGATGAACTGCACTTCCCCTTTGCTGAGATAATCCATCCCACCCCACAGGTGCGCCTGTGAGGGCAGTCTAAGGCACACCTGTGCACTAATGATGGTGTCTAATCAGCATCTTGATATGGCGCACCTGTGCGGTGGGATGGATTATCTCAGCAAAGGAAAAGTGCTCACCATCACAGATTTAGACAGATTTGTGAACAATATTTGAGAGAAATGCTGATATTGTGTATATGGAAAACAGTTCATCTCATAAAAAATGGGAGCAAAAACAAAAGTGTTGTGTTTATATTTTTGTTGAGTGTATATTGTAAAGGTTATGCTGCATGTACAACTGACCCAGCGCATGTGGCCATTTACAGGAAGTACTTTGCAAACAAATCAAGCAAGAAGCTGCATAAACCATTAAGAGTAAAGTGGACTTTTGAGTATAACGTTGATATCAAAGGAGTCAGTTGCTCCCTATTGATGATGAGTCATGTACATTCAAAAGGTGGGAGGAGTGAATGTAAACAACATTGCCAATGGCCACAGCAGGCGGCAATGCACGCTGATGATGACCATATGTACATTATAGTCCACCAAGCTCTCAAAAGGGACACGAGGACTGGATTTACTCAATTCTAAAGTGACTCAATTCTATTCTACTTTTTTTCTTCCGCTTGGCGCAGTTTGGATGTGTCATGTCAGTGGCTGGAATGAAATACGCTAAGATGTGAGTCAGTTTGTGTCATTGGGTTTGCCTCCAGTCTCCTCCACGGTACAGAAATCACAGTTTAAACCGGGGGTGTCTGAAGTGCGGCCCAGGGGACACTTTTGCAAAGATGCTTGGACAAGCGTGATGTTGCATAACTGCACATTTATAAGTAAGTGAATTTAAAAGTGGAAAGAGAATTTAAAATGTGTTTAATAACTGTCAAAGGCATATGTAGGGTTTGGTGTATCAAAACCAGGCTTAAGGCTTTTTATGAGTGTACCCATTATTCGCTGTTTTTGCCATTGCCTCTTATGTTGTTAATGAATTTGTTATTTGGGCACGCAGACATAAAAGGCATTTTAACTGTCACCGTACGTGTGAAAAAGCAGGAAATGACCCAAAGGAGTATTACACTGTAATATGAAAACTTGTAAAATATGAGAATAAAGTTGTATTATTACAATAATAAAGTCGTATTTTAAAGAATGACTGTCAGAATTCCCACAGCAGCTCATGAGAGATCTGCCACATATGAAATGAAAAATTGCCATGCTCCTTGTCATGGTGTGGAGTATAGTTTCGTCATAAACAGTATATGTTCATGATTATAATATTACAACTTTTTTTCTTTTACAATCACCTATAATATTTGAATTTAATGTCCTAATTTCTACTATATTCTCACTGTATTATTTTTTTTTGTATAACAGAATTTAAGAATAGAAACCTTAAAATCATCATAAGAAGTCCTAATGCACAAAAACACACCGCACCACAAAAATAGAGACTTCTGGGCTGAATCAAACGCTTGAGGAACAATCTAACCCAAAAAGACATCTCCATAGAAGTTTGCCCCCTCAGCTTTATTGGCGGCAGCCTGGTCGATGAGTTCAGGGAAGTGAGCGCCCACACAAGCGTTAACAGCCTGCCTCACTTCAGCTGACAGAGACCTCATTTTATCTTCGTGCTCCTTCAGTGCCTCCTGATTAAGCTGCAGTCACACAGATGGAGGTTAAAGGTTAAACTAAAGGCAAGGCTGACGGCGTGCTCGTTTCTTGTCTCCTTCGGGTGCTTTATTGGATGATTTTATGCATTTACACATCAAGTTAAATATTTTAAAGCACTCTCTCAGACAAAAGTCTGATGAAGGGTACATGTCATGGGTGTCTAGACAGAAAGAACACATGGAGTTGGGTGCTGTCTGATACAGTATGTCATAAAAATGATCAAATATCTGCCATTTTGACTGCAGTGTTAGCGGCCTGGCGCCAATGTGAGCCGGACCATCAGTGGCATAGCTCAGAGGTGGATAAAACATTAAACAAGGAAAACAAAGAAGGTTAGTAAAAGGAGCAATGGTGACGTTAGCTGCCCTTTGAACTGATAATGAGAAGAGTCAGTCCGGGTCATACTAAATGAGAGGTAATGTTTGACAGTACGGACAGGCAGAACATTTGATTAATCTGTTTTTGGTCAATTGTGTGGAATTGATTGTTGATTAATGGTAGCAAATTGGAGTGCACTCATTTGTTGCAACCAGCAGAGCCACTGTTGAGTCACTCAAACAACATGACAGGGGCCATGGGAGGTTGAGCCTCTGTTATAACAGTCGTAATATTATGAAAAACAAAAAAAAAAACGTATAATAGTACGATAATAAGGTCAAAATCTTATGACAAAAAAGACATAATATTAAGAGAAAAAAACAACGGATATGTTGAAATATTTGTAAAAAAAAATTAAATACCGTATTTTCCAGACTATAAGTTGTACTTTTTTTCATGGTTTGGCTGGTCTTGCGACTTGTACTCCGGAGTGTCTTATATATGTTTTTTTTTCCACACTGACAGCCACGAGAGGGCGCTCTAGGCTTGTATGCCAGTGTCTGCTACTCCTATCACTCCTGTACCACAAAAAATTTACAACAATTTACAATTTCGACAGACATGACTCCCCTCAGTCGACATTCTCCTGATATTTTGTTGTCTTATACTCCATAATGACTCGCAGAAGAAATTCCACTTCTACTAAGCAGAAGATGATGGATTTATGTGCATGTGTTCTTTCTTCTTCTATGGTTTGGACGTTGTTCTGTCTGTGTGCCTGTTCACAGCGCCACAAGGCGCTTATAAAGAAAAGCGGAGGATACTCTAACCGTAATGAAGAAATCAAAAAGAGCTAAACACGGGCTAAAAGCTTGATGCCCACAGCTAGAGGAACAAGTTCACAAATGGGTGCTTGAACAACGTGCTTTTCAACAGTGCAGTCACGTCTCCACACCCAGGTAGGTGCCAAGGCGATGAATATAGATGAATAGGCTATAGTTACAGTTAACTGTCAATATGTTACATGACCATACCACCTATTCGCGTTACGTTAACAGACGCCTATTTAGCCTGTTGTTCTCCATTTTATTGTCATTACTATAACTTGCCTTTACAAGATGAAATGTCTGTTCTTTGGTCTCTGATTTTAAAAAAATAATTCCCCCCCCCAAATTTAATAAATTTCCCCCAAAAAACAGGACTTATTGCCCAGTGCAACTTATATATGTTTTTTTCTTCTTCATTGTGCATTTTTGGTAGGTGCGATTTATACTCGGGTGCGACTTATAGTCCGGAAAATACGGTGAAAACAGCAAATATGGAAAAATAAACAAAAAAGCATAACGTAGGGAGAAATAGCTTATTCATACTAATAATATTTTTTGATGCAGGATGTTGTTTGTTAAAATATAGCAAATGTCTTTGCATATCTCTTTGTTTAAAAAATCTAAAAGTGGCCCCCACATCCTTTGATTTTTCAGTACGCGGCCTTTGGTTGGAAAAGTTTGGACCCCCCTGTCTTAAGTAATGTGTACTTAAATCCGAGATATAGTTTTTAAAATAAGCAAAAGAATCTGCCAACAGAACATTTGACTTGCCAAATTTTCCTTGTTTCAGGTCAAATTTTCTCATTTCCTCTATCGTTTGTACTCATTAGGGATACGGGTGAGCTGGAGCTTATCACCCACGACTGCTCACAAGGGCACCTATCGACAAACAACCATTCACACGCACTTTCACACCTATGGACAATTTATAGTCTCCAGTTAAGCTAACATGGATGTTTTTCATGCGGGAGGAAGCCAGAATACCAAAGCCATGCAAGCACAGGGAGAACATGCAAACTCCACAAAGAGATGCTCCAGCAGAGATTCAAACCCTCAATCTCCTGACTGTGAGGCCATCAAAACAGGAGATCAGAACATTCAGAGAAAGACATCAATGCTATTACAAAAACATTTTAAATATATAATAATTAAGTTACAATAAAGCCATAAATTGATCAGTAATGAAGTCCATTAAAGACTTTTTCAGTGCCCTTCTCTATTTAATACGATGTTTGTGTACTTCTACGTTGTTTCCGCCCACGGCTGTCACTTCTCTTTCTGTTGGGGCACGCAGTCGTGCGCCTATGTTTTAAACTTGTGTGCTTGTGGGTTGTTTCAGGAGTTTTTACTAAATGTAAGCACTCGATATTGAATACGGGTCATTCAAAGTAGATTTAAAAAGCAGATAAGGGCACTGAATCAGAAATGCGCATTATAATTGCTGCTGTAAATCCAACCATGAACTTTAATAGTTACCTCTACGAGGTACATATAGTACTGTGTAAGTGCAGAATTTCATCTATAAATGCAGGGTACTGTTTTTGCAGTCGACCTCTTCAGCCTCATTTGAATTGTTCTCTGAATTTCAACCCAGTACTGGTGAGATGTGCTGTCCATCTGGCCTTCACACGTCATTGTCCACAACCGCCCAGTGGCTTTTGTTTACCAATATTTCCACAATTCACAACAAAGCTCTGACATCATTTGCACCTATACTTTCTCAACCAAACCCAATGTGTCACGTTGCAGCGACCACGCAGATGGCAGCAGTTGACAGCGTAATCGATGGCCTAGTTTGTGTTGCAAATACGCATGTATGTCAGTGGGTTGCATTGTGAAATTACAAATCTCACAGTGTCGTTGTGATGAGGAAAAGCAGGCCCACGCAATGCGATTTTAGATGTGTGCTTTTTTTTTTTTTTGTGAAGGAAAATGAAACATTTCAGAGGCAGCGGCATGAGCTTAAGGTATCTGTGGATGTGCCGTGCAAAAATGCCAAAGGCGGGTCAGCGTGTACCTGATTTGTCAGAGCCTTGATCTCCTCTAGTGTAGCTGCCTGTTTCGCCATCAGAGTTTCTTGCCGAGTGCTGTAATCGCAAGGCTGTTGAAGACAATACATGTCAAAAACACCATCGACTTTTAGCTTCCAAGCAGTTTGTCTTCTCATGGAGCTTTCTCAATCTGTATATGTGTGCGTCTATCTCGGAAGGAGCGTGCCCACGGGATGCAACCAGAGCATGACAATCAATGCATTTAAGTCAAAGCAGGTCTGGCTTCCGCGGGTTATTTACGAAGGCCTAATTGCAGACAGGAAGTCAATACGTAGAGGTTGTGCTGATTAAACATCTTATTGTGTTATAAAGAGCTGGTGTAATTAATGGGCTGATGCTGATTCAGTCAGACAAAATGAGCTGCCTAATGAGCAGACGTGAGGATGACTGGAGTGGATGGGAGAGGCCCTGAGTACAAAAAAAGAAAGAAAGAAAGAAGGAGAGCTGGTCAGTCTTTACCCCAAATACTACAGGTCTGAATGTTGATGAGCCAACGAAGGAGAGCTGGGTGAGTCATAGGCCACACGTGAATTAGCCTTCTTCCAGTAAACAGCCTCTGAGTAATGAACCGGCCGGGCCAATATACTGAGCAACACGTGGGCGCATGAGAGCATGTTTGTAGATGTGTGTGAGGACAACATGCCAGGGGTGATTTCTTTTTTTTTTTAATGTTTCTTAAACTCGCAGGACCCGCTTCCATGTTGTTACCATAGTTACTATTGTAAGAGTTGAAGAACACCGTATTAGTATTGCCTCTGACACACACACACACACATCTCTGAGGTATCAATCACCTTCTACGGTTATGAATTGTAATTTACAGTGGTAACTTGATTTTTTGTTCCAAAAGGTTCGACAAAAACAGAAACGTACCAAAACTGAGGCAATTTTTTCCCGAAGAAAATCATGTAAATCCAATGAATCTGTTCCAAACAGCCAAAAATCTATTTAAAAAAAACACATTTTATAGAGAATAATTGTAGTTTTACATGCAGAAAACAATCCTAAATAATTCTAAATGGCGAATGGATGGATGTTATTATTGATGCGGACTTCTCATACATCTTGGCCAGATTGATAGTGTTTCTCACCTCCTTCAAATTGCAACTTGCAACTTGCAACTTTCTTTGGTAAAATCACTGATGTCACACCTGCTTGATTAAAGTAAAGTATTGAAGGCAGACGCCTCACTCCCCCCTCGCAGCGCTTGTACAATTGTACAATTTACAATCCGAAGGAGAAACTTGGAAACAATTAGAGATTGCAAACGTACTGAGCCAGCAAGCTTGTTGTTGTGTGGAACACAACGTCATCATTCCCACGCTGACATTACTATCGGCAGGAAAAACGTGATCGATATGAACCGATATCTCGTTTTTATACCAATATCAGGCGACAATGTCAGTCTGGCAATATTTTTTGACCTCCCTAAACAAAACAGTTCCACCTCAAACTGTATGTGTTACTGCTAAGAATGCCACACGGTGGCCGAGTAGTTAGCATGTTGGCCACGCAGTCAGAAGATCGGGAAGACTTGGGTTCGAATCTCCGCTTGGGCATCTCTGTGTGGAGTTTGCATGTTCTCCTCATGGGTTTTCACTGGGTACTGCAGTTTCCTCCCACATTCCAAAAACATGCATGTTAGGTTCATCGTTTGGTTAATTGGCGACTCTAAATTGTCCACTCGTAGGAATGCGAGCATGAATGATTGTTTGTCTGTATGTGTCCTGCAATTCACTGTATTTTGAGACTTAAAAGTGAAAGCAAGGACTGTTCTACAGTTTCTGTTCTCACTGAGCTGCTGAGAGGTCCGCCCTGCCCCAAAGCAGTCACAAACGGTCAGTGCACAGTCAGCTCCCGCAGCACACTGAGAGCAGAGTGAAGCTCTACGCATCCAAAGTGCAAATGAATCACGCATACGTGAGGCGCAATGCCACCAGGGTGGATCCCGTCCTGTTTAACAGAGCGGGATCTAATCTTAATCTTCATTAAATGAGAACGTTGTGTGACAACAAGTACAGTATAACAAGTACGCCTAACTGCAAGGTAAAGGGAGGTGAGTCGGGATGTAATTATTACACTGTCTAGACTTTGACAGGTGCTGGCTGGGATCAAATGTTAATGTTACTTTATTCTGATGAAGTGATGGCCAATTTTAAATTCACAAACAAAGAAGAAATGTTTATTTGTAGTTGTAAATGTAATTAAGGTGTTTTTTCTCACTTTTTTTGTCTCTCCGTCGAGGTTATGCTTTTTTCCTACAGCGTCTGTTCCAACATCATATGCAAATAACATGCAAATTAGCCAACGATGTCATCTAGCGACTTCTAGGACAGCCAATAGCTACTTTTCTTACCGAGGAGTTGGCAGCAGTGTGAGCTCATTTGTAAACACTCATGGCATCAATGGTGTGGGACTTCACCCCAGCATTGCTACAACGGTGTTTTAAAAGCCTATGAGGACGACAGAACTGCGTTTGTACTTCCGGGCCAATGCTATTTTCGGATGTTTGCCAGCAAAATACAACATGATCGCCACGCGCCTGCATAAACTGATCGATGGAAATAAGGACTTAAGCGTCACCACTGATTTGTGGACACGTGATGTTAGCCCACAACTGTTACCGTTATATTTTGTTTGATGCCATATTTGGTTAGGACAAATCTACAGGTACAGCTGGTTGTCTAATCCACCTTTGAGTCTCTTACTTCCAGGCGTGCACAAATTACAGTTAAATCAAAATTTTAAAAAATAATAGGTATAAATAAGTTATCGGTTATCGTACTGGTATCGGTTTTGAGAAGCACAAAGTTATCGGCCTTGGTTTGAAAAAAATACAGTCAAACCTGTCTATAGCGGCCACTAAAGGGAAACGGCAAAAGTGGCCGCTATAGGCAGGTGGCCGTTATAGACAGGTTGGCGGCCATTTTGAATTTGTGCACGCACATATTAACATGTCTGTGATTAGAAGCTTGTTGTGTTTGCAGATACATATAATTATACTGTTACATGTTGACCAGTAGAGGGCACTGTGGGACTGCGGATAAAAGTTGTAAAGAACAACTAGGCTTGTTATTCTACACCACCCACAGAACAAAGCTGTGCTACTATATATTCGTCACAGTGTCATTACAGCTTTAGTTTATCAGGAAGTGATGGGAAGTGACGGTGCGACGTCACGAGCAGGAGAGCTAGGCTGAGTGCTAGCTGTGAGTGTCGAGAGAGTTGGGCAGTGTGTGGATGTAAAGTCCTGCAGTATTCTCCGCTGTTAATAAAGCGATTAAAGTTACCGCTATACACAGGGTCTATAACACGTAAATTTTCTGCGGGGGATTTTTCAGTGGCCGCTATAGGCAGGTGGCTGTTATATACAGGTGGCCGCTAAGACAGATTTGACTGTATTGTGCATCCCTACTGTCAACCAATCATCTTGTCTGGCTCCCCATTACACAAACATTTGTACAAATAAAGCCCTTCTGTCAAATAAATGTCTGCTACTTTCTGCAGTTTAGTAAATAAACAACAATCTATGAGAAAATCACTTATTTTCTACAGTTTTCAAGTCTTTCTAAGGCCACCAGTTTCATCTACTTTTACTTACCACACAGTCTGATGCGTCAGGCCCATCCAACAACTCCATACTTGCTGCTTTTTTAAGCCTACGAGGACATTTATTGGGAAATGTTTAAATTGACGCTTTATCATTTGTCCCCCGATATCAATTTCCATTTTAAACCAGACACTGAAGATGGAAGTAAAAAAAAAAAAAAACACTCTAAACTCACTTTTCTGAGCCTGAAGATTTTGTCTTCCTCTTGCACTTTTTGATTTCACTGCAAACACGCAACATAAAGAAAGGATCACTGTTTTTTTCAATGAAAAATGACCCCATAAACAACCTTTTGCCTTTAAGCCACTGTTGCACGGCTGTGTGTTGGTGAGGTGACCTTTTCTTTATAGTGAAAGGAGAGCTTCAGTGTGTTGTTATAGTGTCAGCGTAGACAGCTAGAAGAGCACAGCTGAACACTGCTGTTTAAACACCCTCTGGATAATAGTTGTCCTAAGATAACCATATGCCAGCTGGGACCCGCACACACACACACACACACACACACACACACACACACACAAAACTACTCGCACAACACGATGTGATAAGCTCTCAATGGGAAATTCAAGGAACCACACTGTGATTCATTATTCAAGGTTTTGTCATTATAAAATGTCAGGTGTTTCACCTCAGCACACCTCAGTCTAACACACAAAACAACGCAGGGTGTCTTTAATCCCAACAAACAGATTAAATAAACTCAGCATGCCCCACATTTATTTAAGGTGAAGACGTACCTGCCCAAGATCTTCAGTTCAATGCTGTGTCTCTCGGAGGCCATCTCCATCAGCTTAGCCAGTCTCTGTGTCAGCACAACAAGGAAGTGACATCATCACAGTCAGGATCAGACTGGGATCTCACATATAGTGGTCATTACTTTAGGTACGCCTTTAACCCAATATGTTAACCTAAATATTAGAAACGGCTTCTAGTGTGATGAAGTACACCACGGTAAACTGCAAACCCTAGCCAGTGGACCTGTGCCATGGTTTCATCAGTCCAATATTAAACTTCTACAGACGTCCCTCACCACTTTGCAGCTCAAATTTCACAGCTTCACTCATTCACGTTTTTTCAACATAAATGAATAAATGATCGCTGTTTCTTGGTTGAATGCAGCCTATTATTAGTAAAAAAGAAGTATATGACTGTAGCGTCAGGTGTTTTGTGCAGTTCTGAGCTGCTCTTTAGAGTGTGGGCTATAGAGGGCAGCGATATTCTGCACGCTGGCTTAGACATAGCTTTTAGGAAATAAATCAGTAGAAGAAGAGAACTCGGAAGTGTTGAACTGATCATGCTTTGAGTATCTGCCTGTAACGCATAGTGCCCTGTGTCTATTTCAAATGAAAAGACTAATTTACAGCCATCCTGACGTGGTGTCAATCAGCCCCAATTACATTACCTTAATGAGGCAATAACCACCACATGTTCAGAAAAAAACACAAGGAACTCTCCCAATGCTAACGTATGAGCCTGTTATGTCTTATTTATGTCCAATATGTCTCTATCCACCATCCACCAATAACATTACCAGTGAGGTGCGTTCACGAACATCACAATTTAGAACATCAACATTACAACACCAACAGGTTGTTACAGTAACATTACTGACACCTAGTGTCCAGTGTAGAATTGTTTCTTCCAGTGTGATTTCTGAATGTCTTATATTTGTGTTTTAGTTCATTCAGTCATTTTTATGCTTGAAAATTCTTCATGCGTCCAAAAATACATAACATTTGCTTAAAACTGTCCAATGAAGTTTAAACCAACCTCTGTTGCACATTGCTCCTTCTTCCTCTTAAGCCGATCATACTGTTCCATCCACAAAGCGTGCAGCTCGGATTGCATTTTCTGCTTGTTCTCCGTCACAGTGTTCATGCTGTGGTCCGATGTGCTTCCTCCAATCAGGCAGGTGCTGCACAGTGTGAACAGAATACATCTCCCTCAGTGAATGTACAGAAATGTGAAGGAAACCATGCGCTTACAGGAAGCAATGCACACACACATTTTCTACCAAGAAAACACTAATCATTGCAGCAGCATATTTAATTTGCTTCATCGCTGCGATAGAAAAACACATTAACAGAGACATACCGGCCACTCGTCTCTCGTTAATCTCATTAGTAACACAGATCAAAACAACAACAACTCAGTTAAGGCGATATTCAGATTCCACTACGACTTGGAGGACAGCTTCTGTGAGTATGAGATGGAGAAACAAGAAAACAATCCCCTCACTCTTTCTTCTTCAGCGATGACTTTTTCTTGCAAGCCTTGAAAGTTTCGGAGTATTTCTGGGTCAGATCTGCTGCTTTTCTCTCATACTTCTGCTCTGTTTCTTTCGTCTCTTTCTCCTGACGCTTGATGACCTTCAAGTAGCCTTTTTGCTGTGTCAGTTCTCCGGTCGTCACAGTGGAAGATTCTGCAGCATAAACAGAGAAGGCAGAAGACACGATGGTTTTAGAATAAAGACGTTCAACTAAATAACACAACATTGTCTGTTTACTTCAAATGCATCACCAAGAGGAAACCGGGTTGCAGCATATTAAGCAGTTACCTTCACTACAAGTTGAAGATGATTTATCGGACTCTGCACATTCGGCTGATGAATTTAAATGCGTGGGCTCTCCTTGAACCTCGTCTTCAACTGGTTTATCATCTGAAATAAGCTCAGAGTCTGTGGAGTCAGTGCATGACTCCTCCAGGTCTTTGATTATTGTCTCATGCTCTTCCTCAGGGGCAACCTTTTCAGGGGCACCTGGAAGTGTCTCACATGTGGCACTTCCAAGTTTGGGTGCAGCATCTGTTGCATCGGCAACTGGAGGAAGGTTTTCATTTCTTGGAGTGTCTGACATGGACTCTTCTGCAGTGTCTTCGGCATTGGGCTCAGGTGGAGCATCATGTTGGGACGGTGGGTCCCGACATGCTTCAATGAGCGGGTTTGGTTCACAGAGCACCTTTTCTACTGGGAGATTTGCATTCAAAACATTAGCGATCAGACAGCTCGACTAGACATATTTGAAATTACAATATTTCCTTTTTTTTACCTGTTGGTTCTGTTGCTTCAGTTAGCTCAGTTTGGGCCACAAAAGGCAACTCATAGGGAGAAAGGTAGTCTGCAGATGACTGCTTGGGCACAAAAAGTAGAGGACCACAGTCACAAAGATTGTTTTACCACCGATCCTATTGAGCATTCATCACCAATACAATCTAATGGGACTTATTATAGGGGATAGGAAAAACAGCATTTACAAAATTAAGAAATTCTGTTTTGATTGACACTGTCAGAGCTGCCTTCATTTAACAATGAGTTTATTATTGTGGTTGTAGGTTACAATGGGGTAGAACCTCCCTGCTTCACACAGTGGCGTTTCTAATATTTTGCCACTCTCATATGCAGTTGCACTCAAAATTATTTGAAATAAACCAACAAAACCATTTTAATAGCTCAGCCCATATAACATTACATTATGTATTGAAAATGTCTACACTTTGAATCATTTCGACTACAGCTCTACATAAATATCGTAACCATGATATTATACAGTAAATCTTTCATGAGACAGTTCTACAAAACCTCAGCATGATTACTTCATCTGTATAAGTAGGATTTTTGATACAGCTCTTGTATACAAGCTCTTCACGCACTTGTGAACGTGTGTGTAAGGATTAGTTAGCATTGGCTAGCTAAAGTGAACGAACTCTTTGTGTAGCTGTCTTCACCTGCGTTCATCTTCCTGCAGTGAGAACCACCGACAACAAACTTGAAACACAGCGAGCTTCATTGGGATACCAAACATGGTATCACTGTTCATTTCGTTACCCTTGAATCAGTGAAGCAGTCAGCTGTTTTGGAGCACAGCAACGCCGCTCTTAAAAGTATATTTTAGAAACCTTTTGTCAAATGTGAGCTTGTAAAATTACCGCAAACGTACCCATGTATTCAACACAGCAGAGAGAAATATGTTTTGGAATATCACCAAAGCTGGCCAATTATGCTCTTACTTGTTTACATTTTTGGCCGAGAACAGAGTTTTGACCCACAAGTATGAACACACCAGCTACAGAGGAGGAGTTTAAAGGTCATGGTGATCAGTGAAACAGTCATCACACAATTATCAAGCAGCTAAGAAATACAATTTCACAAAAGTGAAAAGCTGTTTTTTGTTTTTTTTGTCCTGTCCAGCCGTTAGGGCAGATCGTATTTTGTTGATCTAAATGTCCTTATGTTCTCAAACAGGAAAAAAAAAAGTGATTTTGAAAGATTCATTTTTTTATTTTTAAAAAAACAATTTTTCCAAAAACAGATCTTGAAAAAGCGAAGTGGTCTTACATTCGAGTCAATACAGTCAAACATATGCAATGAAAACAATGAATTGGACACATGCAATTAATAGTATGAGGAATGGACATTGCCTGAATCTCTTTGTGTATTTAGTTGAATGCGATTATTTAGGATGGTGATATTGATTGATTAACTGATTGATATGAATGCTTTGTTTGTGTGCAATTGATTACTCTTTAATTGTGGTAAAATGCAGTGCACTACTAGGCTCCAACCAGCAGAGGTGCTTTGGATTCATCTTCAACTACTGTAGTTTGTGGTCCAAAGAAGAACATCACGTCAGTTAGTGATGTGCGATACCACTGATTTCGTATCCAATCTGATGCTCCGTAAAATTCAGGCTGGTGTCGGCGATACCAATCCGTATCGTAATACCAGTACTTTGTGCATATTGATCTAATGTGTCTGGTAAATTTTGAACAAGTTATGTATTTCATATCATAGCAGAAAGATTACAAGACATTTAATTAGTTTATAAATGAAACCTATTGTTAATTTAAACAAATTCTTTATTTATTTATTTTAAACCCTGAAGTATATTGGTAGTGGGGTGACTTAGAATATAGCAAAACTAATATACAACAATAGAAAAGAAACAGGACAAAATCACATAAAATATATGAAAATGGTATTTTAAGCAATAAAAAAAGTAAAATGATAAAACCATTAAAATAAATGATGAATTAATTAAAAATTCTTTAAGAATTAAAACTTTATTCCCAATTCACACGTCTCCGTTGACCGTCGTTCATCATTTCCACAGGAACGTTTCAGACAAACATTATCTTAAATGACTGAAGTATCCAAAGTATTGATACTTTGATTTTGGAATCAATTTCAGCGCATGAAGAGCTGGTATCGGAAGTATCAATATCTCAGTATCGACCTGCACATCACTAATGTCAGTAATTGAATGACATCTTCGAGGACGTCCTTCATACCAGCTCCTCCACACAGCATTTTTCTTCCATATTGACATTATAGTCACCTAATACTTGAAAAATAAACATACAAAAAGTCATTTTGGTGTACCTCTTTGGGTATCCTTGTAGTCTTCTCTCTGCCCTTTGTTGGATTGAATAAAGCATCTGTGAAATCTGAAACACAAACACGTCCATATGAATTCCAAGGTGTGCTTTCACTGGATGTAAATAAAGGGCACGCTTGCTCACTCCACGATACATTCATGCACAAAAAGACAAAATCAAAAGAAAAGTCAGTTAATTAATGCAATCACTTCTCCCTCAAGCTGAAGAATGATAGCCAGTACGCTGGCCAGGGTGAGTTGGCTCTGCTGCCCTGGCCGGCGAGGCTCACTGGGGGACGGTGCAGCGTGCCTCCTTGAAATTGCAGCATTTGTTTGTGACGTAACTCATTCAGTAACATTTTAAAAATTGTCAATATTTAAAGATCAAATTGTATGTTAGCATGAATTGGGATCGCATTTTTTTTTTGTGCCACCCTACTACCAAGCTCCTCCAATTAAGCCTATCCATCACAAAAGAACAAAAAGCCACACACCTGCAAAAGCAGCAGGGATGTAGTCCTTGACCTCGATGTACACAAAAAGAGCAGGCAGAGTGAGCGGCATGTTGCTCTCGCTACGCAGGCAGATGTGATGGAAGCCTGCAGGGAACAAACCCGAGTGATCAAGGCAGCTACGCCACTTATCCACAAGTTAACAAAAATCCTGCAGCATTGAACGCCCCAATGCTGTTTTCAATGATGTAAATTAGAATGAGGATTTAGGATTTCATTTTTACATTTCACCGACCTGACTGAATGGCATCAAGTGGAATGATCCTGTGTCCAATGAATTTGCCATTTTCGTCATGGACTACCATTCTCAGAGAGGCCATTTCTGGGAGAAGAATCTAGCATAAAAAACATTAGAGCTACAGTAAAACAAACGTCACACCACAAACACATTATGTATATTTTTGCATGTAATAAGAATGTTTAGAGTACAAGCACGCACCTTTTCAAAAACAAAAGGTTCCTCATTCCACACTGGGTTAATGGAGTTGGGTGTGGTGGACCACTTGGTGCGATATTTCTTCTTGGGGTCTCCTGGCAGCCCGATGACCTCCACCTCAACTCCTGTTCTCACATTCTTCTCAGACAGAAACTGTCCCGAATAGATCTGGTGATGAGACACGTGACCTTTTTGGTATTTGGTTTGATCGCTATTTGTTGGTTTGGTTTGTTATGGGCGTGTCACAAGACACTCAGATCACGAGACAAGAGGATACATGGGATTGGGTCCACGAGAATGAGACGATGAGATTTTAACATTATTTTTAGAAAAGTACAAAGAAAAAATATGTGACCGGGTAAACAGACTTTATTACCTGAGTCACAAAACAATGCAGGTGCGTTTTGAAATGTTTATTGTCCCCCTAATAACTGACGATAAGCAAAATTATTGTCAACATGATTTTGGGAGCAAATGAACCACCACTGTTTTGATAATATACTGTATAATATATCATAATAATACAGTATTTCATTTAATACGTCATCTTTCACTCTGTAAAGTTGTGGAATTGCCATTTGTGGCATGTAGTTTCTCATAGCCAATGCGTGCCGTCTGCAGCATTTCTGGAAATGCTGGCTTTTCAACTGCATTAAAGAGCAGCATTTATTTTGCGATGTAGCAATGTATGCTTTCTTTGAACGCACACCATTTTGCCCTGTTCCGTTTGTATTTACTTTGCCGACCAAACGTCTCACTGACTGCCACGACGAAGGCTCTGCATCTCAAACTTGATGTGTAGTTTTTTTTCTCAAAACTGGATGGGTGGTTGTGTTTCGATGGGGAAGTTTGTTGTGTTGCCTATTGGTTGCCACCGCTTCCAACCAATTCAGCACTCTGACCCATCCATGTTGGTGGGTACATCTTTCTCATTTAGTCGGAAGCCGAAATATTCCTACACCGGAGCTGTGGCATTTGGCTTTGAAAGCATCTTTTTCCCTCCTAATTTCTACTACATGACCTTGCATTGCTCCTCTGGAGACAACACTCTTCTGCTGTGTGTATGCTAGCGGCCCTGCCTCCCCTCACAGAGACAAAGCGACTGTATGACTGATGAGGGCTCACTGCGCTGAAGTTGTTGTTGTACGGAACAAACGCTCCCAGGCGCTGCACAGACAACAATGCACAGAGCAAACCCTCTTCTTGCCTGTTTGGAGGCGAGAGAAGTGGAAAACTGACAGGCATGCACATGGGAATATATCCAGGCCAGCAAAATGATCCGCCATTATGGCTTGCATCTATTCGTCATTTCTAATTATTTCATTGTCTTATGCATGTAAAACTATAATAATTCTTTACAAAAAGTGATTTTGTTAATATTTTTGGGTGTATGGCACGAATGAATTGGATTTACATTAGTTCCTATGGGACAAATAACCTTGGTTTTGGTACGTTTCTGTTTTCATCAAACCTTTTGGAACAAATGAATAACAAAAACCGAGGTACACACTGTACAGAAAAACAATACTAGACCAAAAAGTGGAAGGATTATGGTACTCATCAAGCGTCCAAATAGTTTGTGTGCCATGCCTCTGCTCCTTATAACCCCTATTTCCATTCTAATAATGTTGCAAATAAACAGTATGTATCATATATTGTGATGTATCTATGTTTCTATAGTGTTATAGTCAATACTCAAAGCGCTTTTTTTTCAGCATTTGGTATTGATCAGCATTCACACTCAATTGCTGTGCGACTGCAAATAGTTTTTATAGTGTCTCTGTAATAGAACTACAAAAAAAGGCTAAATGCAATGCTAAGGTAATCTATGTTAATGGCTATAGCTTCGATTTTTAAGATACCGAAGAGCCAGTTCTTTATGAGCTTGTGAACCTGCCTTAATGGTCAGTGTGATCGCCACAACTGTGTCAATCCTGTCGCAAAAAGGGTCAAACTTCTTGTCACCACGTCGCAGGACGTCGTGCTTGAGGATGTAGCCCGTCCTCCCATTGAATTCAAACAGAGACGTGTTCAGCTGCATGGGGAAGTCTGGAAAGACACAAAGAGCCTATTTAGGCCTTGCTCTCCTCAGCACCAGGAGCAGTTTGGGAGTCAAGGCACATCAAAGTGTTGTGAAGGTACAACACTGACCTTCTGTGGTGGAAAAAGGAAACTCTGACAGTTAATGGTTGTGTTCTTTGTGCATTGGTGATTTCTGCCGCTGTAATGAGTGAACATTTTCCTACCCATTGTCTGATAGTTTAATGCCACCATCTGGCAGCCGACTGTCCAAAAGGGCTGGGGGTTGAAATTGGAAGAGTCCATTCTTGTTCCTTTGGGGTAAATCCTGCTCATCTGCCTTTTATTATATCTGACAGTGAATGTTTAGGATTAATTGCAAACTTTGATACTGTTGCGCTTACATCTTGGTGCAATCTTAAAGGATACTCCACGAATTCAACAGCATTCTTGGCAATCATAGCTTCCCCTTTGGTCTCCACAAAAGATGAGATGACGTAACTCTTGTTTTTTTCTGAAAAAAAAAAAAAAAAGCACACAAACTGCCATTACATAACTTTAAATTAGTTTATCTGTGCTTTTCCATAACGTACACAATTTCGCAATCTGTAACCTGTTTTAGATGGAACAACCTACTTCTGGCATTGTCAAAACAGATAAATTTGTTTGGCTGGATGTAGTTGACCAGTGATGACATCGCCTCGTATGCCGTTACTTCCTGTCCAGCTGTGCCCTGTGAGGGATTGACAGGAAGCAAAGATGATTGGTGAAATCTACGGGCTGGACAAAGAAGATATATTTACACAGTAATAGCCTCTTAACAACATACTGTACCTCGTCACATGTCTTCATTTTTTCCTCATCCTGTTCACCTGTGTCCTCTTGCTCCTCATTGTCCTCCCCCGCCATTTCCCCATCTGATGAAATATCACAATTAGCATCTAAGCAAGCCTATTTTGGTGGCGTGATTTGTTTTCTTTTATGATCTGTCTCATTCACCGTGGTTCTCCATATTGCTGTTGGTCTGGCTGACAGGTTCTCGGGAAAGCGTGTCAGCGTTTTGTGCGGCTGAAGCTGTGGTTGTCATCTCGTCACTGGCTGCCGTGCCGCTCTTCTTTGTCGCCTGATTTGTCTTCTCATGGCTGCCCTTCTTGTTCTTGATCAGGATCTTGCCCATGAGCTCAGATGGACTCGGGATCTGCTGACCTGGTTTCAGCTAAATAATTAATACACAGATTAAGGGCAGGAAATGTGATAACGTCACGGGCTCTGTAGGTTCATAATGTAGACCTGTAGACCTGTCGTACAACTGATAGGTAAGATCAAGATCAGTTTTGGTAGGGTCACTGGGGGGTCTTGTCTGAATTGAATTTATTTTATCTCCGTCTTGTCTGCCATGTCCACACAAATTTATGTTATAAATGGCAAAAAGTGCCAATAAATGGTAGATACTCTTCCTCATTTCTCAAGCAAACCCAGCCATCATCATCGTCATTTACAGCGTGATCTTGAACACCACTGCTGCCTCAACGGCTATTCTATTACTGCTATTATTACATAGATACAGTCATGGAAAAATGATTACACCAACCTTGTTTCTTCAGTATCTTGTTCATTTTAATGTCTGATACAACTGAAGGTACTAAATATAACAATGACAACAAAAATAGCTCATAAGAGTTCCATTTTTGGCAGTGACATAGCTATTCACGTAAGAACTTAAGCGATTTTGGTTAAACCATGGAAGTTGCTCGACATCAGCTCTTAAATTCAATTCTACTCTCATGGGCTATATTTGTTATCATCATTATATATTTCTATTAATCTAACCCAGATTACCACCACCAGTGTGTGATTGAGGAGTGAATGAATAATGGGTTCACGTCCCTGTGAAGCACTTTGGGTACTTTGAAAAGTGCGATATAAAATCAATCCATTGTAATTATTATTCTACACGACGCCCAACTGATTCAAAGTCTTGACACAACTGATGTAAAAAAATGCACAGCTGAGATTAATGATCTACAGCTAGTTTACAAATGATTCACAACTTTTAATGCAAGACATATTAAACATTAGATACAAGTGATGATAGGTATACACATATAGATTTACAAAACCGTATGATGCACCACTATACACTATACACGATAGATGCACCACTGCTGTACTTGTTTAGGCAGCTGTGTGTTGTGTTGTGTTGTGTTGCGAGGGGTCCGTGTGTTGCCGCACTAAAGTACTCACTGGGTATTTGTCCAGAGGCTCTGTCAGCAGGGCATTACCAAATATGGTTTTGCAGTAGTTGGCCATCTTCTCCTGCTGTTTCACCCTAGAACAAAACAAAAAATGTCTTGTTTTGCCACAAAGACACGTTTACTTCATCGACATCCTCAGACGCTAGCATTACGTTTCCGTAGGGATTCATAATAATATTGCATTCATTTACCAATGTGTGACATGAGTTCATAGACATGCCCTTACGAGTCAACGTGGTTTTCGAAGGAAAGGATAACAGGATACTGTGAGGTTTTGAAGGCACTCTCAGCAATGGCCTCAATCACATCCTGTAGAGCAGCACCAAAAACGACACCAGTAGACATAACAGGCATAGGAGCACTCAAGATAGAAAATGATGAAATTATAATGTATAAAATGATCAGTGATAGAAATTCCCGATACAGTAGATCTGACCATAAAACTATGTTTGCGCCTGTGAAGCCTGGAAGTGCTGATTCCTTCCTGTGTGTTGTTGCTACGAACTAACACACGTTTGCCTTTTACTGTACTGAGACATTAATACATGGAATTATTTTTGAATGTACACAAACATAACTTTGTGAGATGGTATAAAGTACATTCCTTTCATCAGGCTTTGTATTTGAAGTACGTAATTAGCTAGTGTAGCCTGTCACATAACTGATGTCTAACCTTAACTAAATGTCCATCCGGCCATTTTCTGTGCCATTTCATGTTGTCACCTCAAAAGGCAGACTACTCCCTGTAATTTTGAAAGGAGCTTTGAGTGGAAATAGAATCCACACCAGCTGCGCCAAAGTCAGCTACGTTAACCACTACACAACCAGTGGCCCTTACTTTACATGTTCTGGTTGGAAATGGGTCATGGGATTCGAGAAGAGTTTAGTTTTAACTTGATGCACTTTTATTTGTAAAACGGACATCATTAGAAGACGTGTTTCCCACAGGACTGTAATCTATTTGCGGTGGGGAACGACGTAAAGATGTAATTGTCCAATTTTCAATTTAACCGTGACACATTGTGAGCGAAAAACATGAAAAGCAAAGCAAATATGCTTAAAATACCTTTCTTCGTCACTTCTTTTTGTCATTTTTTTTCAATGTCACAAAGATGAAGCTACCTGTGAGTACTTTTAAACGCAGGAGTAGGCTCCAGCAGTACTCGCTGCTCATTGAGAAGACCAATACTGTACGTGCTTGCTTGTTAGAGTCGCCAAAAGCCTCTTCACTTGATTTGTCGTGATTTTTTTTTGTGTCCAGACGGGTATGATTACTAATTATAAGTTGACAACATCGATCCCTCCTGCTTTGTCTTCTTATTCTTTGACAGACCGGGTTCAGTATAATGTATTTATGAGCAAGCTCAAACAGCATAATGTGGTTAAACGTTACTTCTCAAGCCTAGTGGAGATAGTGTTCTGTTACATCAATGACGCAACCTTGAAAAGGATCTCAGTGGTCATGGTGAAGCCGTGTGTGATGATCGGCTCCTCCTCTGGTGGTTTGCCCTTCCAGCAGTCCAGTTCCAGACACCGGCATCCGGACAGCAGACACTGGCGGTACATCTCCGGAGAGGAAACACCGGAAAATTGACCAGCTGTGGGAAAAGTACGTGTGGGCATCAGATGGTGACTAGAAAAGAACATTTAGGGCAATGTGGCATATGCGACCTGTTAGGTATGTGTTGTGGGAGGACTTGATGAAGTAATGGGGTATGGGCTGGGTCATGTCCTGACACTTGGCCAGCCTGTCCTGCATGACGACGGACGTCTCTGGACCCATGAGAAAGGACAGAAGGCCTTCTGGAGTAATCAGACCTGCGGATTAACGAGAATATTGAAGGACGGTGCACCTGGGAAAAAACAGCCAAGAAGAGCATCACCTCTGTTACAGTTGGTGTTGCAGGGTTCATATTTGACCATCAAAGCTCTGATCTGGTCCTGCCGCAGTCGAGGAAACAGTTCCTCATTGAGGCGAGAGTCTCTCTGCTTCTCATTGAGGAACTTGGTGAAGTGCTCCTTCGTCATGGTGGGTTTGTTGGAGCTGGATGGCACGGTGAAGCGGAATCAGATGGCCATACATAAACAGGACTTTACACCCGGATGTGCTAGCATGCTAGGTTTTGAAGTCGGTCCTTGCAAGAATAATTTCCCACTAAAAACTCCAAGTTGAGACGAGACGTGTACTTATTAATATAGACAACCTTGAATGAATTGAATTGATAGTTTCACAGTAAACTACGGAAGACTTTGAGATAATCAAGCAATTAGGAATTGTGGTCTGGCTCACTAAGCAGTGAAGATCTCATAGATTTCGGGGCGAGGACAGAGATGTGCCAGGAAGTTCTTAAAGGCGGATTCAGTGAAGACATCAGGCTTCATGCTTTCAAACTGTAATAACACATATTCACATCACATGAAAGTCATAGAAAGCTTTTGCGGGTCGTTGCAAAGTAACTGTCATCAGTGAGGATGTGACATTTTAGCAAGATGGAAGATATTCACAGATATTTTTTTACCTTTCCTTTGGGGAGATGTGCGGACGCCAGGGCACTTTCCACCCTCTTCTTATCAGCAGGGAACATCTTGTAAATACTGACAAACACGCACAATATTGACATGTAAACGTTGAAAAACAAACAATTCAGAGTTGTGGCAACCTACTTTTTCACCGGGATCTTGCCGTCCTTGTTGGTATGAAGACAAATCCGAACATATCTAAGAAGTTAGATAGCATAGCAGCTTAAAACCACTTTACTCAGCACAATAAAAGCTCCAGACACATGACGTGCACTTACACTTTGTCCAGGAAAACCTGCCTGCAGGCATTGTTCCTTGCAGCGTTGTACGCAATTGCAAGAATGTCATTCGCCCAGTTCTGGTGTACATTCAATTAGAACATTAGCTCACTTTTGCATCGTCATCACTCTTAAAAGCAACATTAATAGCACACGAAGTGACAGGAACGTGCCACTAGAGGGCGATGGCACGATAGCAACTCAGCACATGGGATTATTGGCGTTTCAACGAATACCAATTGTGATTTCATTGTTGTTGATTAACGCCGGATATTGGATTTATAAAGTCTAATGAATGAATTGGGGGTGCGGGGAAGAGAAGCCTCATTGTTGTCACTGCAATGAATCAGCGACAAAAAGCCAGCATTGTAAACAGCAGCAGATGAAACAGACCGTGCCAACAAAACAGTTCATTACCTGTGTCGCTTTATCCTTGGAGGCAAAGAAGTTATGATAGGTCAGATTGACAGTATCAGGACCAGAGACAACAGTCAGCGTTTTGGACAGGTGATTGCTGTCCGGGAAATCCAAGTTGAACACATTGCGGACCTTCGGGTGCTGTCAAAAATAATAATCATCATCATAATAATAATATGAACTATAGGAAAACTACAACACACCAAAGGTTGTACAATTTAGTTGAGGAAAAAAGTCTGGGGCAAAATGAGCCTCTAAAGTCACACTCGGAGGTCATTGTGTGAGACTTCAGCTCAGTGAGCATCTAAACCACAGGTGTCAAACTCAAGGCCCGGGGGCCAGACTTGCCCCACCATATCATTGTATGTGGCCCGCAAAAGCCTTGAAGCCATTCTTTTACTTTTATAATATTGTAAAATTATATTTACACTATTGTATTTTTATATGTATGCTGTATGCTGTAATTTAATATTTTTTTACCTAATATAAATATATTTAAATAAGTAAAAATTTTAATATATATTATATATATATAAAATTGCTTTGACAATAATTAACATTTACCGTTATGTTTACTATAAATAATAAAATAATATATTCAAGTATAAACAAAATATTACTAGCAAAAAACTTAAAAATATATATTTTTTTTAAATCAAAAAGACAATCTTTCTTGCTAAATGTATCTGTTGTTAATATTGACAGAAAACCTTGTTTTTTTTGTTGTCAAATCCAATGTAAAATGACTATTTCTTTTATTAGTTATTAACGAAAAATTAATGTAATAATTAATTAACGAATGTCTAAAATAGAATTATAAAAAGTGGCCCTCTGAGGATAACCATAACTGCGATGTGGCCCACGGTGTAAACGAGTTTGACGCCCCTGATCTAAACAATTAACTCATTAACATAAGTGTGGTTAGGTTTTTCTTTGGCTTCTTTTAACAAGTAATGAAAAAGAGTCCAAATTTAATAATGACCATAAACCAATGTGAATTTCTCTTGGAGAGCAATAAAGTATCTATCTAAAAAAAAAATAAAATAATTTGGATTTAGCTTTGTAGTGGCATATGCCATTGAAAATGTTTCATGGGATTCATTTTGTAACTTG
This sequence comes from Dunckerocampus dactyliophorus, assembly GCF_027744805.1. Taxonomy (NCBI): domain Eukaryota; kingdom Metazoa; phylum Chordata; class Actinopteri; order Syngnathiformes; family Syngnathidae; genus Dunckerocampus; species Dunckerocampus dactyliophorus. Next base: position 15,232,610 of record NC_072831.1, read on the forward strand.
CAATTCTCTACTAAAATGAAAGAACTAAACTCTTGTTGACAACTCTTGTCGACTAGCTATTTAGCATCCTGTGTAGCAGTGACCAATGGTGACTGAAGCGGCATCCCGATTGTTGATATAGATATCAGTGCATAATAAAACGCCATATGTCACTCTCTGTAACTGTAACAGTGTTGTAACTTTAGAAATAACAATTAATTATACAGTAGTACCTCGCATAACGTCAACCTCCTTTTACGTAAATTCCACTGAACATAAAGAATTTATGTAAAGTTTTTGCATCGTATTATGTAAGAAATTCCATATAATGTAATGTGTCAAGTCGGTGCAAGTTCAGAAATTCGATTTGAATAGAGAGAGGGAAACACTTGGTACACTTAGTGACGCCTTCTGATGCTTCACGCTCTCATTGGCTGATTATCGGGGCACCGCCTACGCTCTAATCTCATTGGCTGGTTATCGGGGCACCTCCTACACTGTCATCTCATTGGCTGACTTATACAGCACGTACGTGAGTTTGTGTGAGAGACAAGCTTCTCCCTTCAACCTCGCTTCGTCATCGTAGTCGCCCTTAAATTAGTTGATTGTTTTTGTTTTTCAGTTTTATTGATTTACAGTAATCTTATTTATTACCTTATTTTATATTGGAGTGTTACTCTACTATGTTTATGCTAATGTTTTCTTATATTTTCCCACCATATTTGGTGGACTTTGAATATTTTGAAGGGCCAAAGGGGTGAGTTTGGGAAGATCTTTACATGTATTTTACGCTTTGTATAACGTAAAAACCCTATAACGTAAATGTTCTCGGAACGGATTATTCATGTTGTAGGGGCGTCTACTGTACTGGAAAACAATCACGCTGTTAACCGTTATTTTTAACGGCGTTAATCTCAACACTTTTTTTTAATCATTGTATTATTGAGTTAACTTATTTTCACACATCAATGTTAATGTACATGTGCAGTTTATGGTTAACCGTTTGACTCCGGAATGCATCCTTTCCACTTCCATTAGATACTCTGTAAAAAAAAAAAGTCAAATATTCTACACAACTACCGTCCCAAATGGAGCTTTTGAGGTTACTCTCTATTTTCAATTGTTTACAGTGATCGAACCCGGACCGTGTTTACCTGGATATGTGAACAGAATACACACACACACACACACACACACACCAATAATACATAGAAGACAAACAGCAGCAATGAGTCCCATCAAGATGCATGTGGTGACATCATATACCAAGCCTCCCAATACTGCCCAAGATGAAAGAAGTTCTGTATTCTAATAGATGACTCCCTTCACAACCCCCCCTCCCCCCCACCCGCCGCTCAGATTTCACCTCTCAATGAACCCTCCATGAGGGATGAGGATGACTGCTCGCCGCTCTACTCCGCGGAGGCCACTGATGAACGGAAAGGCGCGGATCACAAACCGTTTGCTCGTGATCAATAAAGAAAAAGATGCTGACACGGTAAAGCGTCTCTCTAAAGGATGACTCAGTGCGAGCTGTGTGTTTAAATTTGCGTGTGTGCACCTGTTTCTCTTCCTAGTGGCTGCTGCTTCATGTGCCCATTGCTGTATTTGCAATGCAAATATGTTTCTCATACTAAAGAAGCTTGAGGTGAATATTTGCATACCTGCAGAGATTCTTACATAATGAATCACTTGTTTGACTCAGATGATTTTACCGTCATCGATACTCACTTTGGGAAGTTTAGCGTATCTCCCCGTCCTGGTATCTCTGATCGTAGCTACATCCAAGAATGTTGTCTCCTAGAAACAAGAGGCAGACAGTCATCTCCATTACTGAATTCAGCATGTAGGCGCAAGTCCAAATATGGGCTGACGATGTGGAAAAAACTTTGGATTTCACTTTGAGAAATGATATCTCAGGATATTGTGTGCCTAGTGCGGGCTCTTTCAAATGCAATCGGATTGTGTTGCTGCTTTCCACAATAGCGTCCCGGTATGGCTGAGCTTTGAGACAGGAGGCAGGCGTGCATTTGATGTCGGCTTCACTGGATTTATGATGTGGCAAAAAAACAAAAGTAGCCTCATTTTTAGAGGCTGCAAGAGAGGGAGCGAGAAAGCGAGCAAGAGCAACAAAGACAAATAGTCCTCTCCGTGGAGTGCATCACAGCTGAGTTGCGCTGTGCGGCAGGATGGCGGGCCCGAATCAGCACCAATCAATAACCTCCACAAGCAGCTGGCACCACAAGATGCAGTGCAGCTCTCTCAGCGTTGCCACTCCTCACATGGGCACCACTCTCACATATCGGATGTTGCATGGAAAACACTGTTTGTGTCATGTACTAAAATCTATTGTATGACATCCTCCTCCCCTGAGTGGGTCAGCTTTTCCTGACATGTCCAAAGGATGTCAACATATCTTATTACACATCATCTATTACCTTGCTTTGATTTGTCCAGTAGAGGTAGAATCCTTTCATGTCCATCTTCATAGTTACAGGAACAGTCTTGGTGGAGTCCTTGTAAGGAGACATTTTCACCGTTACAATATCAAGGAACCATATTTGGTCTTGTAAGTGGAAACCTGAAAATGCACCCTACCTTATTATCCCAGTATAATAAGGTGATTACTTACAGCCAGTAAGTGAAAGAGTAGAATAAAGTAGTGTAGAATAAAATACAACAATGAATATATGTAATTGTAATGAAATATAATTAACCTAATGCATGCACAACAATTGCCTAGGGTTCAAAATGTTGAACTTTGCAAGTAATTTGAATTATTGCAATTAAATTACAAGATTTGAACATAAAGGTTGTTTTTTTCAAATACAAAATGAACTATACATGTAATACTATCTAAACATGTTTGAAATATGTCTGATTTTCGTCAAATATAAACTCACCTCTGACCACTTGGTAAACCTTTCTCCTTTAACCATGTAATCTTTGACCACTGGGTGGTCCAGAAAGTACCTTTTCTTATTCATTGTTCTTTTGGCGCAGGCTTTTACTACAAAGCTGGTGAAAGTGTAATGTCTATAAGCATCCGTGCTGCTATCCGTGCATTGACTGAAAGGAAGCAATGGAATAAGGCGTAGTCACTGGACACACACACACTCCAGGTCACACCCAAAAGAATATGAATTGCAAATGAATTGGACAAAAGAAACTGACTAAACACAATCAAATCCTCACTGAAAACTGTTGCTGATCATTTATACCTCTCATAGCTAAACTAATCATGTCTGACTAGATTTCTATACCACTGCAAACTAAAAATAATTTAAAAAAACTATTATTAAGTCATACTCAATCCATTCTTGTTTGATACAGCCCTTGTGGTTGTATAAGTTGTGCAGTTTGTTCCTATTGCACTGCTTAGGAGGCAGAAATGTCAAATGTAAGTCAGCTATATGAACCACTACGCTACCAATGACCTGCCCTGTTTCATATGTTTTTTCAAAATGATACTAGAACTGGGCCGCACGGTGGTCTAGTGGTTAGCACGTTGGCCAACACAGTAACAGTAACAGCCTGGAGATCTGGGAAGACCTGGGTTTGATTCTCCCTTGCCCATGTTGGGCATGTTCTCCCTGTGTGCACGTGGGTTTTCTCCAGGTACTCTAAATTGTCCATAGGTATGAATGGTTGTTTGTTGATATGTCGATATGTGCCCTGTGATTGGCTGCTGGCGACCAGTCCAGGTTGTACCCCGCCTGTCGCCCGAAGTCAGCTGGGATAGGCTCCAGCATGCCCCCGCGACCCTAATGAGGAGAAGCGGGATAGAAAATGGATGGATACTAGAACCTAGCTGTTCTTCCTGCATGCTATGTACATTGTTAAAAGTAAAAAGTTAAGTCAACTTTAAAAAGTTAAGCAACCGACTGCAAAGCATTCAACATTCAAGGTTTTTGTTATGCCAAGTCTAAAATGAAAGTTAAAGGGATAGTTTACATACGTAAACAAGATGGACGCGCCGTTCCATCGCGGAAGTAGATGCGAGCGTCTTCGTCACATACGCAAGAACGCACAGGTGACCACTTCTGTGCATATTGATTGCATGTGCTCACCAGACACGCCTTCATGAAGTTTCTGTTCCTGGGCCCAGATCCTTAAGACAAGGATGCTTTTCAATCAAATCAGCAGCCACAGATAAGCCTTGTAAGTAAAAACAGTTTGAGCTATGGTACCCAACATTTCCATTTCCATGCCTCTTGGTAATGTAAGAAGCAGAGTTCCATTTCCTCGAAAGTCCTTTTTTCAAGCCCTTTCAAGGCTTAGTTCTACATCATATGCAAACTCGGGAACCACAAACACAAGTGGCCACTGTGAAACTTCACGCTGCCTAACTGCTACAGGTTGGGAACTCCGGCTTGAGCTATTTGAAGTCATATTGGCTGTGTCCAAGGACAAAATGAAAGTCTGTAGATCTGATTCAGCTTTCTGGATGACATTTAGCACGTCTCTCTCACGTGGAAGTACTGATATATCAGTCAAATTACACAGTTCATTGCCAAGGATCCTCAAACCGAATCAGAAAGTCATCCTTTATCTTCAGCATTTTACTTAAGAATTTGTTTCAATTGTTCAGCTGAAGCAGGCTCCTTGGAAATATCTAACTTCCTGATATTATCAGAAGCCAGCAACACACGCAGATGCATCTTATAGAAAGAGAGAAGACACCTCTTTAGTGCAATCCTTTTCTTTCCCTTAACTTCAAACAACGGGAGCGGAAAAAGGTCATTCGGATCCGTTGGCTCAAGAACTTCTACTGCACATGTTCTAGAAGCCTCATAGCACCTGTAGTGCTCAATGTACCAGGATGAAAGCCTCTTGCAAAGAAAGGATACCTTGTGAGCATTTACAATGGTACTATAAGTATTTGGACAAAACCAGGCAATCCACTGCACTGACCAGAGGAAAAAATCATGCCTTCACTAAAGTGAATTCCATGCACATCCACATCTGACGCCAACAGAACTTCTTTATGTGGATATTTTTTCTCAACTGCGGCCCTCTGCATCGCCTCTAACGTGCATGTTCTTACAGTTTTTCCTTTTTGCCCTGACAAATGCAATGAAAACAGACTTGTACCATTGAGATAACGAGCCATCATAAGCTGATGCTTTGCTGCCAACATAAGTGGAATGTTTTGGAAATTATGGGCATCCTTTATGACACTTTTAAAAGTAACTGTGCTTGGCCTTAAATCTCATTGCCCAAAGCTCAACTAACGGTCCAAAACAGCGAATCATGTGCGGGTGATGCTCCACACAGTGGTGTTTTGGTTTGCAAAATGTTTCGTTCTAAATAGCTCAGTGTTGCTTCTGAAAACTAGACTGACATCACCAACTCCACTATCTCCATCTAAATTTCCCAAACAGGATCAGAATTGGGCACAAGGTAACCAATAATTAATGGCAGCGAGAGTAGCAATTCCCACCTGTTGATTTCTTTTCTTTCTAAAGCTGAATATATCACGTGCTTATGTTGAACAACTTCCACAAACGGGCCACATGGTGCCTGAGTGGTTCGCATGTTGGCCACACATGGACATCGGGAAGATCTGGGTTCGAATGTCCGTTGTGAAGTTTGCATGTTCTCCCCGTGCGTGCGTGGGTTTTCTCCGGGTACTCCGGTTTCCTCCCACATTCTAAAAACATGCATGTTAGGTTAATTGGTGACTCTAAATTGTCCATAGGTGTGCCCTGTATGTGCCCTGCGATTGGCTGGCTATGACATAAAACAGCATAAAACCGGCAGTTACCTGACCCACTTTGGCAACCTAGATAGCACATGCTACTGTACTGCACTACCATGTTGTATCTTTTATTACTGGTAGAAATAGTGGGACATTATTAAAGCTGCTGTCCATTTAACTGAAAGGTCAAGCAAGTATGATAATGTCCATATTGGATCCAAAGTTCCTTCTCTTTTCTATGCTCTGTCTCTTCAGGAATGATGTAATGTCTGGATTCTCTTCTGACTTTATCCTTTTACACGCTGATCTAATTAATGCATCACTTAAGATAATAAACGTCGGCCCCAAATATTGTTCTCAGCACTTTTAAGTGTAGTAAGTAATTTCCTCCCTGGCTGTTGTTCATGCAGCTGCTTCTTTAAGAGCCCCCCGCCCGCCCCCTGTCTGTATTTTTAGCTGAGCCAGCCACTTCATTTGCTGGGTAGGACAGTGAGCCGTAAGATCTCCTCATCCTTTTAATAAATGACATCCAGTCTTGCGGACTGGTCCTGGGCCTATACAAGCAGCACCTCTGTGGACATGTCGTGGGCAGGTTAGTAGATTGTCGGATGTTGCGTCCAGGCTGTGGATGCTCGCTGGTCCATGATGAGACGCACTGCTGCATGCACTGGGCGCATTTCATTTTGACATCAAGTCAGTCCTGCTGAACAGGGTGTCTTTGGTGGACGCAGCCTTCCTGTCTTCTCTTGGATTGTGGATTAGAAGAAACCTTCAAGACGGAGGGGGTGGTGGAGCATCGAGGAAAAAACAGGGGCAATATGAGAGAGCGGGACTTCATGCCCAACATGGAGCGGGGCAAACCTGCTACTTATACAGGGGACAAAAAAGCTAAGATGGCTGCGAAGACTAACAAGAAGTGGGTGAGACTAGCCACTGTCTTTGCTTATGTATTGTCCGTGTCCTTAGCGGCCATTATCCTGGCAATTTACTACAGCCTCATCTGGAAGCCCACCAGCGCATCCTCTGCATCGGCTAGCAAGCCGGGGACGCCGGAGGGGGTCACGGCTCCCCCGTTGAACATAACCGCTAACGTGTCGTCCAGTAACAATGTGACCGAATGGAACTCCACGCAGCTGTCCGTCAACCACACCGTGTGGCAGAGCTCGACCCCGCACAGCCGGGCTTTCCAGTGGGATCACACCGAGGAGAGCGACGCTGTCACGGATGGACTTTACGCATCGCCCCGAGGAGCCACGCAGAGATCGCGTACTGTGGAAAGAGAGACGCGAGGGGAGCACCACACGGAGGAAGAAGACGAGCAGGCTCAGCAGCAGGAAGCGTCCAGGCCAGGAGAAGGACAGGAACGTGATCCAGTGGATTCTGATGCGCCCACTGTGCCACCGAGACCCACCGGGACGAGAGCTGCTTGACCGGCCTCTCTAGACTTAAAGTAATCCAACAAGTAGGCCTTGTGTTTTGCAGACAGCCGCTGGTCGGACAGAACACATCAATCATTTGTCACTTATGACCTACACTTTGGATCTGCTACTATAACTCATAAGTATGGTGGTAAAGACCACCAAACTATGCTGTTTTTTTAGTTTTCTTTTCTGTTTTAGGCCGTTTGTATGCCTTAAACCCCTGTTGGACTGTTTCAAGGACCCTCTCTATGGATGGACACCAAAGGTAAAGATAGGACAGGAGTCACTTTGGGTTTGGACACGCTTTGCTTCACTTCCATTCATGAGCTCGCCACTGACTTGTTGCATTTTGACATATAGGCTATATTTACTTTTCATGGATCAAGCCTGGATTTCAAGTAGAAGAACTTGCTTTATTGAGTTATGCTCAGGTATGTGCATATAACTATGTAAAAGTATTGTGCTACTGGTTGTGTACATAATGTAGAAGCGGGCATACATCTTTTTTGGCCGTGATGAACTTAAAGTGTAATTAGAGGATTTTTATTAATGATACCTTATGTATAACTGGTATAACTATATCCCAAATACACAAATAAACAACCAAAAATGATTACATTCTATGGTTTGATAGTAATAATTTCATTTATTGAAAAAGATAGGACACTAAGTTCAAATAGATGCATTTTGACTCAGTAAGCTCCGATTAGTACGGGCCGATTAATGCCTTTCAGTGCCGATCACTAAAGATGACCTGTGGCTATTCCTACTGCAGTCCGCAGCGATCCCTGTGTGCATGTAGAGCAGGGGTCACCAACGTTTTTCCTTGTGAGAGCTACTTTTACAAAATGAAAATGGCCAAGAGCTACTCATATTTGTCGCATTTACTTTCAGAGCTTATTTTAAACCCAAACAAAGCGAATATGCTTGTTTTACCAGAACATTAACAAAATGCTGGTGTCCACAACTCACATTTTGTATTTCAGAATGCATTTCTTTCTACTGTTCTTTCATTATTAACTGAAGACCTGAATGAAAAGCAGGCTTGCGGGCACCTCATGCGGTCGTGGGGGGCTACCACATTGGTGACCCCTGATGTAGAGTCTTGCCCTAACTAACATCTTGGCCAGCATCCTCCTCCCACTTTCCTTTACAGTGCGCAGGCGTGCCAAAACAAAAACATGTCTGCCGTGTGGCTCTTAACTGTCAACACATGCCACGAAAACCATCTTGCGGGGGTAGCACGATAAAAATGTATAAAATTGATAACATTTTATTTTATACGCCATTTGAAGAACAAACTCGTGTGCGTTTTCGAGGCTCACGGTGTGATCATCAGTCAAATGGCAGCTAACGCCGCCATGTGGGCAACACTCGCCCTGACGGTCAGAAGGCTAAGCAAATAACCCGAAAAATAATTGATTTCATCGGACGAGATGACCAGCCTTTCTCAGCGGTGGAAGACACCGGTTCCGCCAAATGCTCTTTCACTTACCTGGAAGTCCTCCCAGAGCTCCACCAATGTACTCTCACATCTAAAGTCTCCTTAAAGAAGGCCTCTCATCCTCTGTAGGTTTCACGAGTGATATTTGTTCTCTTGGAAAAGTAAGTAAAATATGTTTTTAAGGTGATTTTATGGTTCCTTTTTTCATATCATATAGCCAGTAGCATGGGTGCAGCCAGGAATTCTGGGCCCCATGAAACAATATCATGTTGCCCCTCCCCCAATAATTAATTCCTAATTTTATTAGTAATTACCTATTTGTTGGGCCCCTTGACAGTCAAGGGACCTTGGAATTGTTCAGATTTTCCCCTTGGTACAGCACCCCTGGCCAATAGTGCTCATCATAAATGAATTTAAAAATGTACAATTAATCCATGTGATCGGTGTCGGACGATTTCAGTCCTGGATGATCGGAATCAGTGGCATGAAACCCTGATGGGAGCATGCCTAATTTTGACATAAAATAGGAAGTAGTTGGTCAGATACAGATTGTCTTTACATTTTGTTTAAGATCTGGTGGCGGTAACATCCATTTGCACCATTTGACTGACCATGGAACCAATAGAGCCACCTCGTTCAGCCAACCTTGCGTACCGCCGTGGCCTCGTGCCAACGTTTTTCAGAATGAAAGCTGAGGGTGCTAACAACTCGCCGCCCAATGCATCTTTTAAGGTTCAAGGAGTGAGGTTTTATAACGTACACTGGCACAGCCACGCTGGCTGGCGTCCGGTACCTCCTTTTGGGGACATTTGGCTCTCAGGAAACTGAGAAAACCAAGCTACATTGAATGCATCAGTTGACGCGAGCTAACAAAAAAAAGATAACATCATTCTCCTGTGTTTACTTCTTTCAATGAGAAGTCACATTTTATTTGAGAGGAAACTGAACATGGGCCGCTGCAGCAAAGTGGAGACTGTGGAATGTAATACAGCAGCAGCTTAAGCACATTCATTCAGTGGTCATTTTTGACGTTTAAAATTCACAATGACGCAACAACCAACGAGCGACAAACGTCACCCATTTGGTATCAACTCGGCATGCTTGGAATACCAGCTGGCCAGGTTCTAATTAGTGCCTCGTAGAACCTACTCTCGTATTTCTTGTTTTTGCAGAGGGAAAAGCGTAAATGTTGAGTAAAACTATGGCAAGCCAAGTAGATTCGGTGCAGTAGAAAAAGCAGGAAGTTGCATTTTGGGAGATCTGAGTGAGAGTGTAGTTATATTTGCTGATTACAGCATTGCTAAAACAACAAATGTAAAGGTGCATTGTGTGTTTAAGATAGAGAGGGGTTCAAATCCAATGGATTGTAAGAGGATTCTCATGAGAATCAACTGTCAAAGGCTTCTCGCTCTTTAAAAGATGTGTTGCTGCATCTCTCCCTGGAACCACTTCACACAGTCGCATGTGTCCAACTATGAAGTGGAAATAAGAGCAGCCACCCCGTGCTATTTGTCAGTAGCATGTGAGGGAGGTGTATCGATCTGAGCGCTCGCTGTACAAAGCAGAGAGGAACGCATTACACAATGTGCACTTGGTGCTATTTTTGATCTCACTGAAAAGAACCATTAAAATGAGACATTTGCTTTCCGCGCCGGTGCGGACAGGCATCATAGGCACTATCAAGCTAAAAATATCACCTTCAATTCCACAGAGTAGCCGGCGCCTCGGTGTTACACTGTGTCGTTGAAGCCGAGGTATGTGTTTGCTGTGCCAAACAGGAAGTTCATTCAACACAACAGGGAAAAATGCATCACTGCGTGCGCCCTCCACGATGACAGGCCTGTATTAACATGCACCCCAGACAGATAGATGTGCACTCACAGCTTTGTGTCATACATGAGAGAATGGCTGACCTATTGATCGAAGAGTCCATTACATTAGGGTTCAGGATATGAAAAACATTTCAAAATTAGTGAGCTGAACTGCTTCTGCTTCATATGTGCTGATGTACAGTCGTAAAATGACTCATTACACTACTGTTTAGAAGGGTCTAGTCCGATTTTACTTGAGTGTATAGTGATGGCAACAGTTGTAGCACTGTGTGACATGGTATCAGTGGAACTTGCCAATGAACAAAGAAAACAATGCAGTAAACCAAGGACACCAATGGAGGACATCCAGGATTTGGCGTTCTTTCTTCTTGGCATGTGGCCTTCTATCACAAGAAGCTTTCTTTGACAAACGGTGCGTTTGTATTGTTCCCATTGTGGCACGGAAGTGATAATTCGGTGTCAACTCTATATCTAGCAACAGCAACAGGAGAGTGCGAAAAATGCAATTCAATTTAAACCTTAGAGTCATTTCAAAAATAAAAGTAGAGCACAGCAATGTTGACTGTGCTGTAGCTTAAAAACAAAACAACGTGAAGAAAATGACAGATTCTGTATATTGTATTTAGGTCCACAAGTACGTAGACAATGATAAAGATTTGGCGTTTATACACTGTCACTACAGATTTGAAGTAAAACAATGAAAATGTCATTTATATGCAGACTTTGAGCAACCGCAGCCAGGAACACAATGGATTGTGGTATTTCAGAGCCATTGTGGTGGTGGACAACATATTGAACTGAATTGTTTGGCAGAAACGGGGCTGGCAAAGCAAGTTCTAGAGGGTTGTAATGCAGTTGTGGTATCTAAAATTTGTAACACAGATTCTGAGAAGAAATGGATGAGCAGAAAGGCTTTTCAGAAATAATAATGAGGCGAAGTAGTTGGGTATAAAAAGCTGAATTAAGTCAAAGCTTAAATGGTACAACAAAGAGATATTTTCTGACAAATGAAACCCTTTCCTGTCAAAGAATTTGGCAACAAATTATAATGTAGGAGATGAAGACTTTTGCAGCAATCTACTCCCAATTCTTGTTTTTACCTATAATATAACACAAGGCCACTTGCCAAAGTGGGTATCAAATGACAGCGCCGTCATCCCTCGCCACATCGCTTTGATATCGTCTCTCCCTCACTCTGTTGCGGTTTTGAAAAAATGTGTTAATTAATAAGTGATTGCTCTTTTGTGGCTGACTGTGGCCTATTATTAGTGAAAACATGTTGAAAGACAAGTTGTATGTAGTATTCTGGTCACTAGGCATCAGTAATGTTACATTGATGAGCCATACAAGATTTACGAGAGAGAGACTCATAGATTACTTTACCTTCACACTACATGCAGTCAGCCATGGCATGTCCTGCATGATACTGTAGAGTAAAAAAGAGTTTTCCTCCCATTTTGTGTGGAAGTGGTACGTTTTGGCTTCTTACTTTGTCCTTCTTCCCCACTCTGTTTAGAATAAGTACGTTGGAGAGGCTAACTAGCCAGCTCGGTAGCTTGCTATGCTAGCGGTGGCTGTCTCCTATGTCCCTGCAGTGTGGTGTACACAAAGAATAAAAGGCGACGAAAGGCGTGTTATTTTATTTGTACAGGGCTCTAATAATATTACTTAGAAATTCCTAAACAGGTTTTCTATGCTCTAACTACGAAAATAATCAATTTTTTAATACTGAATCCTGCACATAATATTGAATCCTATATGTTCCACAGCGGATAAAGATCGTGGATGTAAATACTGTGGAACACATACACAACAATGGACAGGCGAAAGCGGGGCAGTGATAGGACGGGAGAGAAAGTGTGGTAAATTTTTTTTTAAGTCTTTCATAAATGTTAAAAACATTTTGGAATTTTACAATGAAAAGCACACTTATTATGTTCTCTTGCATCAAATAGTGAATTGCATACTACAGCATATGCCGACTGTTGCAACTCACTGCCAGTAAATATTACACTGCTAGTATACTGTAGTATATACAACAATAAGAAGCAAGACATTTGCAAACCTTTCAGAGTTGAAGTTATGTAAAACTCTTGTTGGGTCAGTTGAGGTTCTAGAGATGTGGTGACAACAGCTGCCATGGGGCCCAGGATTCCTGGCAAACCCCTGACGCACACGCTCCGTGAGGACCGCCAGTGTGCCTGTGTGAGGTTGTGTTGGGGTGAGCACAGAACTTGGATCCACTTAAGTGACATCCATCTCCTGTAATCAAACACATCAAGAGCCTCCAGCTTTTACCTCGCTGTGTGTAAAACGCAGCTTTGGGATTTGTGGCATCATGTGACAGTGGAGCTTTAAATCAAAACAGTTTTAGGTATGTGATTTTTTTTTTTTTTAGCATACACACTTATTCAGTGGCTGTGTGTTAACTATTTGCCTCAGCAGGTTTCTCTGTGCTGTGTGCTGAGTGCAAATAACATAATCCTACACTGCACTTCAGTCCTCAAACAGCCTACAGGACTTATTTCCATTATATTAACACCCCCACTGCAGTGAATTGCGTCATACCCTGGAAGCGCTTGGCTACCTTTGCACCAAAGTGCACCCGGAGTAGCGTGCAATGCAAATGTGTGTTTTAAGAGAACAGTTCATCTTGAAACAAAGTGGAGAAAACGTCTGCATGCTTTGAAGCAAGTGACAGGCCAAAATGTAGTGTCCCCAGAGACAGAAGGCTGCTATGGTGACCGCCTGGAGAGGAGATAATTAAAATAGTAGCACCTATGGGCGGTCCCACATGGAGGACTAAGCGGGAGCACTTTCCAATTCAGCAGCTCTGCAGAGAGCTCATGCGAAATTAATCAAACCCAACATGAAAAGTGGACTCAGCGGGCCGAGGTGGAAAGGCGCAAAGCGACCGTGCTGCAATGTGCTCCGCATTTATGCTACACCTGCGTCTGCATTTTTGTCTTTGTCACATTCATCACGCGAGAGGTTGTGTTTCTGTTGCACACAAAAACGGAACCATTTTCCATAGCACTTTGCGGATGGGCGTCATTGAGGATCCTTTTTGCTGTTCTAGTCCACTTGCATTGGGTCCAGGTGGTGCAGTGAGTGACCCACCAGATGGAGCTGCAGTAGAACAGTATAGTCTTGCATTTTTCAACCAAGCAAGTCATGTTAAGGATTGTTGAGCCTTGGTGAAGATCTGTGCTCTATTGACTACTCACCTGTTACAACAAAAGGGTGCTGTGTAGGAATTACTGATGTTTTACTAGAATTTCTTCATCCAAAATGACGCACATAGTTGAATTACAAGAGCACACATGAAGACCTCAGGTGGAGAAGGACAACCGTCTCTTTAATGCGTAATTGGAAATGTTCAGATTATTTCTTTTCTAATAGAAAATGGCGTATGACGCGCTTCTAAAACTAAATATTGTAAACAGCTAACATCCCAAAGGCAATAAAAACGGTATGAGAACAACACTTGGTCTTATTCTATGAAACTCGACCTAAGCTTTTTTCCTTCGTGGCTTTGCAGGCCTCAAATGTGTTCTTCCGCAGAAACACGATGATTTTTTAATGTAACCATGATAGTTGAAGCTGCAAGAAGACGGCATGTCAATGTATTACTTGTGGTTACATAACTCTTTGCTGTATTACAGCATTCATCCAAAATCCTACTTGAGACAAGTGGGGTTTTTGTCAGGCCGTAGAAAATCATTTAAAACGGTCATGTTCCGCATGACAGGATATGCCTTTTGCTTACTTTATTCCCATTTTTCCGGTATTTCCAGTTACATGCTTTTATTTTGTTGCCTTTGTTTCCTATTGTTACCTGTGTGTTCAATGCACCCAGTTGCGTTTTCATTAGCTCATCAAAGCCTTCATCGAGCTCCCGTGATGCAGCTTGGGTAGGAAGGGGAGAGTAGAACTGAGGGAAGGACCAGATCTGCTTTATTCCATGGGGCTAATACTTTTGTACACATTTTTGAGTTGCACAGTTAACAACATGTTACCTCATTTCCTTTTTTAATTTAGCTAGCAGTAGCACAGGTGAGTAAGTGAACGAGTTCATGGAGATGAGTACCCATGAGTCCCGACTCAGTAAAAAAATTGTGACGTTTGAACAACTTGTTCATGCCTCACACACCTCTGATAGGTAGTGGCTATTTGGGCACATTTTACATATAAGGCGCAATGCGCATGCTCACTGGTGCTGCTCATCCATCAAATGTGTTTCTTACATAAGTGTGTAAAATGTACTGTCAAGAAGCACTGTTACATCAGAGAAATAATCTAACAGACACACATTTCCTAATGTTTTATGTTTATTTGACAAAGCCAAAATACAAGGCACCACATTCTCAAGGAGGATGCTTTTGAAATATTTCTTTTTTTTTCCCATTAACATACAAAAACAGCGTGAAAGGACAGCTGCAACCGAAAGGCTGTGTTTTAACTACTAACAAACCCTCACGGACATGGCTGATTTATTTGCAACATCTCGAGGGAGTCTCTCCCAGAGGTGTCTCAACGCGTCAGTGGAGAAATCAAGTGGACAACTGTCCTAACCACTTAAATGCCATGGAAACAAACCATGAGTGCTAACATTTTTGTTTTGAAGGCATGGTTCAAATCTTTCTTCTCCTGCTGTCTGACGTACAAATGTGCAAAGTTCTATTCCTTAAGTGCATCAGAATGCCAAATAGCGCAAGTGGCCGGAAAAAGTGACCCTATAACTGTTTCCTTTTGAAACATAGGAACATTTCAATGTCATGGGCTGACAATCAACCTTACATTTTTATGTCAACTCCACATTAATGTCTTGAGTATGCCCTGCAGCATGTGCAAATGTATACGAGCAATGTGACGTGCATCAAATGACGTGCCAAAATCAAAAGCTTACTTATGTATGTCAGTATTTTAGTTTAACATTTGAGCGCATTGTTACAAAACTACTAAATATGCCATTAATGATGAATGTGTATATACATGTATGAGTTACGTAAGGCAATTGACTGATGCTGCAAGCAGCTGCTAATAGCTTCCTACACCGTTAGAGTGCAAAACTGCAGACTCTACTGTAGTTTTCTATTTTTTTCATTCACCAAAACTGTGTTTTTTGCCATTATTGAAAACACCTCCAAGGCAGAATCAGGCACTAAACAAATAGACCGTGTCAGAGGTTTCATTTGAAGGCCCAGCTACAGTATGTTACACTACCAGCCTTCACACCACACATGTAAACATTCAGTGATATTGCACACATGATGCACACTAACACACAAAAAATGATGTGTCAGCACACATGCTTTGATACTCATAAAGTGCTCGGATGGAGCAATGCTCAGAAACACCATCCTTACGTCAAATGTTGGATGAAACAAGCATGACACTCTGCAAGGTTTGGCGTCTTTGTTTCAGTGTTTGCTTCCTGACCATCAAACAATCTTCCCGTTCTCTCTTGCCTGCAAAAAAATGAAAAAATGATGACTCTCCTATTCATTACATGCTGTAGGTCCTAGGTTTCCAAAGTGGGGTACGCGTACCATTAGGGGTATATAGATTGCCACAGGGGGTACGTGAATAAAAATTAAAAACAGCTTGACTACATTAGTGCCGAACACTGACATTTACCTTAATGCGCTCGAACGCCTCATGTAAACAGCCACAGCCAGTAGTACAGTGCAGAAGAAAGGTGACAGCATGAAGGTGTTCATTGTTGTGTGTGCGTTGGATAAACAACTATGTACGTTTGATGATGACCTTGTGCATTAAAAGTGTTTCATCTTGAAGATCATTTATATGGTGTACTAAATGAGAGCTGGTCTTCTTAAGTGGTCATGTGACTAATTAGTGTGTTTTCTGAGCTAGATGAGCCTGTTATTTGTTTGTTGACTGGATGCACTGACAATGTTCGAAAGCCCCCAATTTTGAACATATAAGTATATTGATGCTTTCATGAATATTGGGCATTGCGGCCACCTTGACCACGCCGTGTGTGATGCAGATTGAGACTTATGTGTATGACAGACGTATATTTTCTATTCTTCCTTTCGTATCGTCCTTGTTCACAAATGTTAATGCTGTGCGTAAATGCACAAAGGTGAGCTTTAATAATGTTAGCTCTGGGGCCCTGTGCATTTTAGCTTGGTGCATAATCTGACGCTACAGTACAGTATATGTGCTCATATGTCCATTTGGCTCAGTAATAAGCCTCATGTTGAATTAATTTCCTTATTGATTTCTGTACGTTATGTGCCTTTGTTTGCAGAATTATTTAGAATTATTACGTTTACGTGTAACATTAGTTGCATTGTACTGATTATTTCCATGTTGCTGCAAACCAAAGACCAGTAAAAGAGCATAAACATCAGTTCACCACACCGTACCACAGATTGTCATAAATAAATCCATCAAACAGAAGACAAACATGCCAGGAGATATGTTACACCTCTAAAACCCTCTCTGTATTAAATTAGTAGCCTATGTGTGCCGTTGAAAAATAAGACACGTAATATTCTAATATAATATCCCAGCTGACTTCGGGCGACAGGCGGGGTACACCCTTGACTGGTCGCCAGCCAATCGCATGGCACATATAGACCAACAACCATTCACACTCACATTCATACCTATGGACAATTTAGAGTCACCAATTAACCTAACATGCATGTTTTTGGAATGTGGGAGGAAACCGGAGTACCCGAAAACCCACGCACACACGGGGAGAACATGCA
The DNA here is from genome assembly GCF_027744805.1 of Dunckerocampus dactyliophorus. Taxonomy (NCBI): domain Eukaryota; kingdom Metazoa; phylum Chordata; class Actinopteri; order Syngnathiformes; family Syngnathidae; genus Dunckerocampus; species Dunckerocampus dactyliophorus. Next base: position 15,249,730 of record NC_072831.1, read on the forward strand.
AACTCCACACAGAAGTGTCCAACGGAGATTCGAACCCAGGTCAACCTGATCTCCTGTGACAGTGTGGCTAACATGCTAACCACTAGACCACCGTGCGCCCCAGAATATAAAATATATAATATATTTAATCACATATCAAATACGTCAAATTGTATTGTTATTGTTTTTTTAAGTGTGCAGGTGTAGGGGGTACAGCGGTACGTGACTGTGATAAGTTTTGGAACCACTGCTGTAGGTGATCTATACAGGTCACTTTGCCATGTGCACATTTGAAGTAGTCTATTCCAGTGGTGGATGAGATGAAGGGTCTTTCTCATGAGACTATTTCTGCTTCACTCCAATAGGCCCCCGAGGGTGGTGAATACACTTAAAGTGAAATTGGATATCACACAGCTGCCGTTCATACACACACACACACACACACCATTCACGTCTCTCTCTTCTTCATCTATTTAACATCATCATCCATTTGCACTTTCCATCAGTCCATTTACACATCTATCGATTCCTCCTGGCGCTCTGCTTCTCCCTCACACTGACCTTGTCGCTGCTGCTCGAGTGTGCCGGGTGTGCTTCTCCCGATTCCAGGCTCAAGACACACACATGCGAGTCGATAAGTTCCTCTGTCAAAGGAAAACGTTAGTGTGGGTTCAACATCACAACATCACATTATCAAAAAAAAAAACATACATTTGGTTTTCTACTGTCTCTTACTGTGACTATTTAATGGGGTATCAGTGTAAATGTAATCTGTCATTTTTTTCATAAGAATATAATTTTTATATTTATATAATTTTTAAGTCAAACGTAATTCGTTTGAATGGACACTTCATTAGGTACAATGCAGACAATGCAATGATTATTAAGTGGTGGGTCGGGATCCAAAAAATATTTAATATACTATACAGAAAAAATAAAAATACTTTAGGCATCTTCCTGTTTGGTACAGGTACTTATTTTATTTATTTCATGCATGCAATGTTTCTCCTCATTTCTTTAATAAAGTACTCTGAAATACACTTTAGTGTTTCCCCATACATTCACTTATTTGTGGCGGCCCGCCACTGATAAATTTGAGCTGCCAGGAATGGATGCGCGTCAATTTGTGGCCAATTTTGCAAATTCGACGACAGCACCACAAAATAGATTGCAGTCCTGTTACAAACACTGCACTTTGCACAAACATAAAGTAGGCTATTTTAAAAACTGCTTGGGTAAAAGAAAGTCACTATTTATTGACCTTGGGAAAAATTGGGTTCCAAGTTAAAACCAATTGAAAATCCACAATCTAATGGGATCCATAATCCAAAATCTGCCTTTCAAAAGATAAGCATGTTCAGTTTTGATTGAGTTTCATCACACTAAGGGTTTTTCAAACTTTGTGTAGCAAAATAAGTCAAGAAACACACATCTCGATCTGGTGCAATGCATTTCTACACCACAAGTATCAAATTGTGTTAATTGAATACCTCTCTGTCAGAGCCAATCAAAAGTGAGCATTATTATCTGTGTTAAGGCAGACATTTTCTTACAACTCTTATTGGGTCTCATTATATTGTCCGAGTGTACCTAGTGAAGTGTCTAATCCAGTGGTCGGCAACCCGCGGCTCTGGAGCCGCATGCGGCTTACACGCCAAGCTCTGAGTTAAAAAAAAACAACAAAAAAACAAAGGAAATGTGCGTTTTCGAAAAGAGTTTGAAATATCCGGTAGTCCGTGAATGCATCTACGCTGCGTTCTGACTCCTGATTGGATGAGCATGGGAAGGGGCAAGGGGTCAGTTTGTTCAGTCAGTGAGACACGAAAAAGACGTCTTGAGCTACCCCCACGGTATGCTGTCCGTAACCACAAATACGTCCCTAAAAAGACATATATCGGAAGAAAATAGAGAGTTTAATTCCGAATGGATATATTCCTTTGCCTTCACTGCCAATGACGCTGGCTTACCCACCCGTGTGCTTGATATATGGCAAGAAATTCGCAAACAACAGAAAATGTAACACTGAAACATATTTTCAAAACAAGCACCCCGCATTTTCTGAAGAGTACCCAATGCGAGCTACCGGTAGATCACCAAGGTAGTTTGGGTCGATTGTGTAAACGTCACTTTGTAGATGTCATATGACATCAGTCAGCTGACATTCAGCTCCCGTCCTGACTCACTCTTGCTTCCCCGCGGCGTTTAAAGCTACACACGGGGATGCAACTTTCATCCTTATTATTCTGATGAGGGATAAACAAAGAAATGTTCCTCCCTGCAAAGACAGCCAAGAACAGGACCAATAGAACGGCAACAAACACCACCAGTAGGCAAATTGCCGACATTCATTCAGTGCAAGCATATTGCATTGCCTGTGTTGAGTCAAGTGATGTAAACGATATTGAGCGGACACAATGATATGCAGATATGTGAACTCTGATAGGCTTTTTTATGCTAAAGTTGGCTAAGTTTCCACTCAATTTTACACAAACACGGGAACGACTCAAAAAGCCTGCATAGTTCAGAGTAGGCCTACACATGCACTCTGCACGAATTCTGTTGTTGTAAGAGGTAAAATTTGAAAAAGATTCAATGTTTATCAGCTGTGTCATGTTCTGCGGCTCCAGACCATTTTTCTTTACTGGAAGAGGAGGCAAAATGGCTCTTTTTATTGCTAAAAGTTGCTGACTCCTGGTCTAGTCAAAGTCAATCCACAAGATTGGGTATAATTAAACCCATCCATTTTCTGTTCCGCTTGTCCTCACTAGGGTCGTGGGTATGCTGGAGCCTATCCCAGATGTCTTTGGGTGAGAGGTAGGACTGGTTGCCAGAAGCGTATTCATTCATTCATTTTCTATGCCGCTTAACCCTAGAAAGGATTCACTGACCGGGAATCGAACCCATCACACAGCAGTGAGAGTGCCGAATACTAGCCACTAGTTCACCAGGTAGATCAGAAGGGTATTATTGCTAATATAAATGTAAACAAATATATCTACAGTATATGTATTATAATTTAGATATCAGAAGATGATTGTCATTAGATTGTGCAGGCGTACCTAATGCTGTGTCTAGTACCTGTGTTTGTGTTGCACTTGGCGAGCTCCGCAGGCTGGACAGAAGTCTCCAGTAGAGCAGCACAGGGCTTGTTGGCAGGGGGGCAGCAGGGAGCCGCGGGGTTATTGATGTCTTTTTTAGTACATTCACTTTCAGAAACCTGCTGCTGGCCATGACTACCTTCATCCTCTTTGGCACATTCGAGACGCTGCCGGGGCACTTCACGTTTGATTTTTTTCTGCCAGGAAGCTTTTAAGGAGCTTGGACTTGATTGGGAGTTGGCGGAATTCTGAGAGCCTGTGATTTGCTTTGTGTGAGCCCCCTGGATGAGCTCCTCAGAGAAGCGGACTTTCTTTTCTGAAGCCAGAGGGGATGAGGCTTCTGCTTTTTCCTGAAATGGGGTGTCTGCTCTCAAGGTAGCCGAAGAACCTGTGGATCCCTGTGAATGCTGGTCCTTCTGCTCTTCTGCCTCCGCATCTGTGAGGGCATCTAATTCCTCCAGGAATTCCTCCAGTTGTATGTCCGAAGTCTACAGGATGGGACCAACAGTCAAATTTATTAGCACTTTGTACTTCAGTTCATATTAATGAAAGAATGCTTGTCCCCTCACCTGCAGATGATCTCCTTCTTCGTTATCTTGCCACCTGGGAATGAGACATTTGTAAATCATCAGCAAGACTGAATATTTGCTGTACAACCCGTGTATCTAGATGTTTATCGACTTGTCTATCACAAACAGATTTACACCACTAATATGTAACATATTCCACCCAGCCATACGTTTTACTGCATTGCCTTTGGACTGATGACAACAATACCAGTGTGAATGCTCAGCTAATCTTTTTATTTATTTATTACTTTTGGTGCGAACCACAATAGCAAACCACAAGTGTGAACGGAGCCTTAAAGGTTGGCTCCGTTAGCAAACAACAGAGGAGAAGTTTCAAGTTAAACTGTCCAAAAAATTGAATCTTTTATGGACCAATTTTTATTTGACTAATATAGACGATACGATTTTTTTTTTTCAATGGGCCATGGAAAACAGATGTCATCGTATTTTCAGGGTTGTCTTATATTTGGGCCAATATGTGAATTTTGTAATAGTTTTATATTAATAGTTTATTTATGCATGTATATATATTTTTTATTATATTAAAAAAATTATATTAATTACTTTTATTATTACTTATATTAATTACTTTTTAAAGAGTTCATTTTTTGTAGTTTTAAAATATTATTTATTTATTTAGTTTTATTTGGACAAAATTAAACTGGCAATTTAACCATTTGGCCAGAAGTGTTGACAGGGAACGCACAAATGGCAAACGGCACAGTGTTGTTTCTTAGCTGATGTTGTCTTGGAGGCCTGTGGGTTCTATTGAGGTTCTATTGTAGTTCCAGTCCAGCCTGACAACAAGAGCCCTAAAAGACTCACCTGAGTAATGTAATGTCTTAAGTAACACTAAAGAATATTATGAAAAGTCTAATGCACTTCAGGTTTTTCAAGATTATGTGAGGGATGCTTGTGTAACAACATGACCTGATCGCCTTCACGCCAACCAGCACACAAGAATGTTTTACCACAGAGCTACAGGGAAAAAAAGGATGTAGCAAGATATGAATGAAACCTTCTGGGTTATTTAGTCAGCTGCCAAAAACTTCTAATTCGAGTAACATGACATCCATGGGAATTTGTGTTTTAGCACACAAGGCGGAAAAACAACAAGTCCTCCCATGTGGTGGGAGACACTGCATATCCCAATGGTTGAATCAACTTGCTTGCTTGCACGATACAAAACAACATGTTTTACTGACCTTCTGGCCCTCCCAGTCAGACGATCTTTGCCTTTTGCGTTACTGCTCATCACTTGTACATTTTTAGTCGCCTTGTCTTTGCCTCGCTTCTCGTGACCTAGGACAAAAAGACACGGACTGTCAGAAAAGTTGTACAGCAGGAATTGATTACCATCCCTCAAAGAAGTGGTCCCCAACCCCCGGGCCGCGGCCCGGTACCGGGCAGTGACAGTTACGTCTCGTTCTAGTTCCTTCTGAGTGTGGGGAATCCAGGTAATAACGCGCTGCAATAATACAAAGTCCAGACATATGATCACGTTGGAATGAATATTGTGTTTATTGTATACAAATGACACAAATGAATTCTATGTCCAAGATGGCAGATGGCCGGTTGAATAAATGGAGGGTGTAAAAGTGGTGCAAAGGTGTGCATGAGTGTGCGTGTGAGTGGTAAAAAAAGCAGCATAAATGGCTCCTACAACTCGGTTAGAGTATGTTTCAGTTATAGTCGGACCTTCTGAAACACATTAATGATGCTAACCAAGGTTCCACCGTATATATGCTAAGCTATCTGAAGAAAACACCAACATATTAGCTTTGTGTTATACGTCACAAAGGAAGCTAGTGTAAAATATAATAATGAAGCTCATTAATTATGAATTAATTGTACTTTTAGAATATACCGACGGCCAATAAAAAAACGACCTGAACATGGCCCCGAGCCACACTTTGAACACCCCTCTTAGAGGTTCCACTGGAAAATGATGCACTTTTTTGGAGGTCACAATAAGACACCATTTAACAACAAAAAAGCCTTAAGAGAACTGGTGTCAGTTTGTTTTCAATTATTTACTGGTTGTAATTTATTGTATTAAACTTTCTTGAATCTTGAATTTTTGTATTTATTATTTATTATGTGTGGTGCTGACATCTTGGCCAGGTCGCCCTTGTAAATGAGATCCTGACCTCAATGGGATTTATGGTTAGTCTGGTTAGCATGTTGGCCACACAATCAGGAGATCAGGAAGACCTGGGTTCGAATCTCCGTTGGGCATCTCTGTGTGGAGTTTGCATGTTCTCGACCGTGTGTCGGTTTTCTCCGGGTGCTCCAGTTTCCTCCCACATTCCAGGTTAATTTGTGACTCTAAATTATCCATAGGTATGAATGTGAGCGTGAATGGTTGTTTGTCTATATGTGCCCTGCGATTGGCTGGCGACCAGTCCAGGGTGTACCCCGGATAGGCTCCAGCATACCCCTGCGACCCTAATTAGGATATGTGGCATAGAAAGTGGATGGAAGGGTTGGAGTTTACACATGGAAGTGTAAGTCACAAGTTTTACAATTTACATTCTTATTTGTAAGACTAAAAGACTAAAAAGAGCAGTAACAATTGTTGTAGAACTGTATTGCTCCTACTTCCTTAGACCAAACTGAGTATTTATTTAATACTGGGACCGTCTATTAAAAACTCTAGAAACCTCCTGAGCCTGATTCACTATTCAGTATGTCCAATATTTTATGGAGCTCACATCAATGAACAGCTTTAACTTGGCACCATCATTTTCCCCCAGTGCGTCTTTTTTCTTTTAAGAGGATATCCCTACAGTTTAGCCGGTTTGATTAACTACAGTATAAACGTGTACAATTATTATGGTACATCAGACAAATAAAAACAGCTAAATCAAACAAAATAGTCTGTAAATTGTCTTTATATGTAGTATGTTGATAGCTAAAAAACGAATTGTTTTTCAAATCTTCATTATCTTTCACAATCACCTCTTGTGTCTGCACCAGATCTGTGCTGTCCTCTTCTGGCATTCCGTCCTCCTGGAAGCATTGAACAAGTATGAAAATAAAACTATTCAAACAACAAAATATTCAGACCTCATTTGGTTGCAACATTCTCACCTCTGCTTGGAGGACCCCAATCTCTGCCTGGGAGGGATTTGTCTGAAAACCTACAAGAAGAATTTAAGTTAATTTACGTTACGTAACCAACACAAGGGGTGTCTTCTACAATTATAACATTTTTTTGGCAGTGGAGACAAATTATCTATCGCCATTCACGACAGTGTTATCATATAGCAAAATGTGAAAAATGACAATATAGTACTGATGCTTTGCGATTCACTCACTAAAAACGCCTCAACTATCGAATCCGAAACAAACACCCTAAGTTCTTCTTGGTGGTCCTTGGATAAGCCTCACCAAATAAGGCAAGGTATTCCATCCCTCATCCCTGGCTTAAAATAGCCACTCCTCCCTTGTCTCTTTACATTTTGATGCTTCCTTAAACAGCACATTAATTTACCCTGCTAGGAGTAAGTGTCTACACAGTCGTCTGCACTCTTTGTACTACTAATTACACAACATAGAGTCACACCACCTGGACTTCCACTTGCTGCCCATTGGCTCACAGATATAAAACAAAATTGGGGAGAAACAGGTCCAAGTTTAGCAGTGGCTACTAACTTCTGTATGGTAATAGGCATCCGAAAACTGCCTTAATTATTTCATAAATTTGAATTCATTTTGGTTACTGTTTGCAGTTAATGTTATTGTCATAACAAGGGATACAGTAGGAGTTAATTTCTGTTCCTCAAGGTACGTTCTACACCAATCCATCCATTTTGTATCTCTTATCCTATTCAGGGTGCAGCTGGAGCCCATTCCAGATGAATTGGGAGGATTGACACCCAGGACAGACTGCCAGTCAATCACAAGGAAGCAATATACTAGGGATGTCAGATATTGGCTTTTTTGCCGATATCCAATATGCCCATATTGTCCAACTCCCAATTTCCGAATCCGATATCAACTGTTACCGATGTGTGACATAGATAAACACTTTTTTTTTAACCGGCGCCGCCACGTGGCTGCTCTTTTTGTTCTCCTACTATTATCATCTTTTAAGCAATGTAGTCTTTTAAATAATGTTCCAATTCCCTAACCGCCGAGCCTCCTTTATTTACAAAAGCTGCTGGGGTCTCTAACTACCGCATGGTCAAAAGACAATGGCATCAACAGATGCCAACTTTCTGATGTAGCTAACATCTGTAGTGATGTAGTTAACTCCTCAAGGTGACAGTAACAGCAGTTGAAGTATCAGGAGTGGTCAGCATCCAGCAGTTTTGAAGCACTAGTACTATTTTACTTGTCCAATATGACAAGTAGTAGTGTCATTTGGACCTGTTACAGCAAGACAACAGGTAACATTCCAAACCACTGCACCCAGCAAAAAGTGACAATGTCACATGATTATATTGTGACAGATTATTTTGGGGGATTAAGAAGAGGAAACACGGATAATTCAGTCATGACCTGGCAAGGCATCATTGGTTGGAAAGACAATGAAGAACTTGTCAGGTCCACCAACTACTGTGATTAACAAAAAAGTGGAAACATTCTGACAACAGCTTCCACTAGAGGTAAGGCATCTTACATGTTATCTGTTTTGTCCATGTCCCATGCCCGCCTCCACTGGCCTTTAGCGTTCTTGTGACGTGCCACTCTCTCCTTGTCGATCTGCTCACGCTCCTTCTTCCATCGCAAGTACTCCTCCTGCTCCTCTTGTGATGTGGGAATGTTAAGGTCTGTGATGGCCTCATGGCTTTCCAGCTCCTTGTAACAGACAAAAAAAAAGTCAACTCTCCCGGTAGATGTATAGTTCGAAGTCTGACCAATGTTTTCTGAAAAAAAAATCACACTAAAATCAAAAACATATTTCGTAAGACTTTAGCATATCTCGCTGGACTTCATCTCAGTGGGCATCTTTTTGTTTTTTCAGAATGGTACCAGTGATGGTAAAGAGAACAAATGAGATGATAACCATAGAACTGAAGAATGGACACTTCATTTAATCTCCGTGTGAAGATACCCACCTCCCAAACACACATCAAAGTTGGTAAGTAGGCATAACAATTAAGAATGCTACTTCAAATAAATTGGCAGTACAATAAGGATATTATTTCTTTTATTTTTATTATTTCCTTGGGGAAAATACATTTCAAATGGGAGGTTGACCATTAGGCGGCTCCACTGTACTTCAATGTATGTTGAAATGAAGAAAAGCAAGGCTTCTGTATGTAGTTTTCTTTATTGGTTAGCTGAATGCCTAGCAGCATACAGTCAAGTGTTGTGAGGACAGCACACTGACTACTAATTAACACCTGTACCACTTAGTTTGATTTCAATATCTACAATTCCCGTGGAAATTTTGAATGAGCCTGCTATATAATAATAATAATAATTTGAGAATAATCAGAGCAGTCGAGCTGAAAAAAATCTCTCAATAAACATGGGCGGCCATAAAGAGAAACAACATCTCGTCTGTAAGGTAATCGTTAAACAGCAACACCACACTACAGGCCCAAATATCGAGTGATAAATTGCGTGAGCAAACTAAAATTTGCACATATTATTAGCGTTGCGAGTGATCAACTAAGACTGCTTGCTGAATTTTTAACAAGTTTGAAAGTGGTACGGGGCGTCCTATTGAAATAAGGCTTTAGCGTCTGTTACCGGCTGTTACCATGGAGCGTTTGGGAGAGCAGAGTGGCCGTAAAAAAAGAAAGGAGGTTTGAAGCCATAGAGTTGGATGTCTTGGTGTAGGATGCAAAAAAACACATTGGTTGAACTCAAGCAGAGATGTCACATCATCATAATAAGGCTACATGAGTGTATTTTGTCCTTTTAGACACGTTTTACACTGCAACATGTCGTGTAAATATACTAAAATATGTATAAACAATGACATTCTTTTTAACTAAAAATATATTATTAAACAATTAATTTCCCATGTATTGGTATTACTGTAAAACAGGCATCAAATGAATGAATATTATTGAATATTTTTTGTTGCTGACAAACTTCTGCTCCACACTTCAACCCAGTAGTAACTCGCAAAGAAGAGGAAAGGAGACGAACACCAAAGAAGAAGAAGGCAGGCCGATGTATGCGAAAAGAGGGAGGTATTGGTATTAATAGTATTTATCAGTAATACAGTGAAAATACTGTAAGAAGAAATATAAATATTTACTTTTCCATTTGATTTTGGTGTGTGCCCCGAAATGTCCTGCTTGCGCTCATAAAACTAAGTTAGGGGCCACAGTGCTCCTAGTAAAAAAATTAGTCCTGTATTCTGCATATTCATAAAGGCAAACATGCAAAATGGATTGCCAGCGCTATTTTGCTCATTTGACAGCTGTCATCGTTGGTGCACGCGTCCATGGAAGCCAGTTTATTCCCATTGGGATTTCACTGATTACAGAAACGCTTTGTGTGTGTCTGCCATCATTACCGTAAAGCCACACAATGCACTGGACTGAGGTAATAGAGCAGGAAAAGCACAGTGTACAGTAAATGCAATTATATCCCCTCCCCCCATTCCCATCTGAACCTGTTTATTGATTACTGAGGGCAACAGAAAGGATTGTGTGTGATACTAAAGAGGGATGTGATGTAGGCTTTTTAACACATCAAAGAGGACAGAGGCTCTGCACTCTTGTTTTAAAAACCCTGTAGTGAAGCAAGTCTATGGAGGAAGTGTTCTGTAAAAAGCCATATCTAAGAGAAAAGTCGTTTTTTCAAAGAAAATAGTCAGAAGAGACTATTGCTGCTGCTTGGACAACTTTAGAATGATTCTGGCAAAGAGGGAGAAATCAATGTGCCTCAGCAGATTATTTCTGACTACTATTAAAAACAATGTGAGAATGGAGAAACAGAGACAGGACTATAAAGACTCATGTTTTCCCCCTCAGGTGTGTACCAATCACAGCCAAGTAAACATGTTGGCTTCCTGGCACAGGAACACGGCATCTGTGATCATCCCGCTGTTTTCCATCTCACCTCCACCTTCTCTTCAGGCCCCCAAAGGACAGTGGGCATCACAAGGGAAGGTGCTTCTCACATGTTCCAACAGGTCTGCTGACACTCGCCTGAGCCTCCCTGCTAAATATTACTTTTCAATGTCCTGCCTTCATCAAGCCTAACAGGCAAACCAGACAATGAGAGGTCTGTCTCATGCTCCGAGTGGAGGTCATCAAACTCACACTTCAGTGCTGTCAAAAATGGTTCATTACAAAGATGAAAGCACTTCACTTTGATTCATAGAGTCAGAAAGAAATTGTTAAAACAATATAAACGTGGGTGTGGTTTTAGTTTGCAATGAAGTAGAACTATGAAGGCAGATTAGGGTCACACTGAAAAGAAAAAACAACAAAAATAGTATAAATGTGCGAGAATAAAGTGGTAATATGAGAAACAAAGTTTGAATATTATGAGAAGAAAGTGATGTCTATTAGAGAAAACGTGGACTATCACGAAAGTGAATATGATACATGTGTTAACAATGCAATAACGTTGGAATGTTTTCCCATAATCTTATGACTATATTCCCCAAAATTAGGACTATCACAGAATTAGGATTTTATCTCCATAATATTTAAACATTTCTCTCAAAATCACAACTTTATTTTAGTCATCAAATTAACTGATTATATATTATTATATGTAGTGTTTTTTTCCACTGTCTAATGCTCCTTATGTACATTATAGGGTTGGGCGATATGGACCTTAGCATATACCACGATATTTCTGGGATGTATCACGATATGACGATATAATTAAATTCAGCAGAGTCTTGTATATAAAGCTACAAACCTTAACCCATATAATTTAAATATATTTGTCTCAAATTGTAAAGGACATTTATTGATTGACGGTAATAGACTGTGCAATATAGCAAGTGCATTTTGTGTCTACCAAAGTAAGCGTTTTGTATTTTTGTCTGGGTAAGTGTAGACGTGCTGTCTCACGCTTCATGACACACTCTTTGTACTCAACTCTGTGTTTGCGCTTGAGATGGTAGAACAAATTTGTCGTGTTCCCACCTTTTGCCGTCACCGTTGCTTTGCAAAATTTACATATTATGGTCTCTTGCTCCATATCTGCTCGATTGAAACCAAACCACTTCCATATTACAGAAGTACCTCCCCGTTTAGCAACAATTTCGTCTATAGTCTCCGCTTCTCCTCCGCTTTCAGCCATGCCCATTTTCTCTCTTTTGTTGTCTCTGCTCTGCCTTTCTCCGCCACCGCTGGACCATGCTTAGGGCCCTATGAAATCTGTTTTATTTTTTCCCAAATTCCGTTTTCTTTTTTTTCTCCAAATTTAATTTTAGAATTTCGTTTTTGACAATTTAAACTTCTTTTTACCAGCATAGTGTGCGTGCTGCATGGGTTAGTGAATAAAAGTTTGAAACAGGGTCCATCCACTAGCTCTGTGTTACGTGAAAAAGCGTCACCATTACGTCACGCCCTGGTCGGCCCAATAACACCGAAAATGGCAAGCTGTGAAAAAAAACTTCACAGAAAAAGGCTCACTATTAAATTATAATAAATAGATTACACAATAAGGCAAAATTTATGTTATTAAAGAATTAATGTTAGTAATTCATGTTTATGTGTATGCACACAAAAGACAAAAGAAACAGTGAGGCACTTGTTAGTCACACTGAAGCATATTTAAAAAAATTTCAAAACCTTTGAAATAAAACTCATTTAATTATTCATACAAAGTGCAAATCAAACATTTATAAAAAAAAAAAATAAGTATATGAATTAGAGCATTTTTTATGTTAATGTTACAATTGAGATTTCAGTAAACAGTGCCCTGCTGCCATGAAATATGCCAAAATGTGATATTTTATTGCGGGTTTTCTTCATAAACTGAAACAAAACAAGTTTTAATTTTAATATGCAAATTGGTTAAAAAATAACAACTTCAATTTTTTTCTTGCTTTGTCACGCTTTTGGTTCCCTTTTCAGGAGAATGACCCAAACATGAATGGCATTGCGATCACTGGCTTAGGCCTTTACAGCTACTGTCAAGCGTTGTCTGACCTTTAACCTGTTATGCAGCCTTTGCAAGTGCACCGCCTGCATCTTCAAATATTCTCTTGGCCTGACTACAGACTAGCAGACAATCTGTAGCGAGGCAGTGTTCAGTGCCCCTTTGAAGCCTGTCCTCCCTTCCTTCCAGCCAGCCTGTTTATTGCACACCTAATCGGTGAGACAGCTCTGAGCTAGTCCAGCGACGTTTGACACGCCAGCCATGCACGACGCAGACGCGCACTAGAAAAGGGGCTGTGCATGGCAACGTGTCGACTATTACAAATAAAGGCAGTGAATGTTTTTGCTCTCATACTACCCAAACACTTTTTATGATTTCCACTTGCACTGGTTGACCTCCAGTTTGCTCCTCAGTGTGTTTCTGCTCCTGCCTAAAATCACCCTGCAAGAGAGACTGAAGGAGGGTGATTCTAACAAAAATAAAAGTGATTCTCAACTTGGTAACTAACAGCGACATGAAGATAGTTCAATAGAGTCACATCATTGGTACCATAAACTGCCAAGCAAGAAATGGGAGATTTGGAGGACAACATTGCACCCTAGTGGACTAATAGCGCTATAGCATGACTTGATAGTAACGTCCTGATGGCAATTTCCACTGCAATGATGTCATCACAGCGGTTTGCATAGTGGCCTATTTGCTACATGACAAGCAGATAATTGTGTTTTTCTGACAGAATGCTCTTCTCTGGTGCAAATATTAGATAACCCATTTTGCCATTAACAGCAACATAGCCAGTAGAGAAGATAACAAACTATGGTGGCCGTGCTTTTATGTATCAGAGTTGTGAATATTCTCATTCATTCATATTAATTTATTCGTTCATTCTCATTCATTCCTTAAAATATTTTGGGAGCACGACAAACATGAGAAACCACATAGCACGTTTCAACCTAAACCACAGGAGGAAAAAGAGCCAGCTGAAGTTGCTGCCAACCAGAGAACCATGGAGCAGGTGATAACTAATTTTCCACCCTACTCTGAAAAGTGTTTCTGCTTGAAACACTTTTATTGCGAAGGATTTGTGACCGTATTCGATTGTTGAGAAGCAGGGCTTTCGTGCATTGTTTTGCACTTTGGAACCCAGATACAACGTCCCATCGCAATGTTATTTCACTGACACAGCAATTGTGAATAATGGGAACATAGTTTTTCATAATATACTGACATCTGCAAGCATTATTCTTGCATGAGAGCCGCTGGTACAGAAATCTATAATTTGTATGAAAGCTGTTTGTTAAGTTTGTTAATTTTATACATGCTGCTACTGGTGCACTTTATTTTTCCTGTTGGTTCTGTGCAATGGGAAATATGTTATTTATATTATATGATATGTAATTATTAAAAGATAATGGAAGTAAATTAATATATACCATGTTTATTTTAATTGTGGATCATTACAGATATGCTTTGTTTTAGTAGTACATAGTGAGTACAAATAAATTATATAAAGAAAAAAATAATGCATGAAAAAATTGCTATTGATCACAAAAAAAGATGCATAGACATGCATCGATAATCGTTTTATCATCGCATCGCAGGCCTCTGAATCGTAATCGCATCGAATCGTGAGCTGGCCAGAGATTCCCAACCCTACTACATGCATCAAAATCCACTTTAAAAAGAAGACCCATCTACCTTTCCTTTGTTTTTTGTCATCTGTCCTCTGTCTCACACTCTTTCTTTCTCACTAACCCTCTCCTGGCACGTCTCCAGGCCTCTCTCTTTGGCTGCATAATGAGCCTTTTCAGGGCGAGAAGGCAGTTGAATGTTAATTAGATCAAATCGGCCTTTTCAGCAACACAATCATGCTGGAGGAGAGCAGACCACTTAAGGTTGCACAGAAGGTGAAATAACAGGCTGGAAAGCAGACAGTGGTCTCCCCCTCTTTTCTCCCCTTACCCCCGCTCAGTATGCAGTCGCCTGCATCAAGACATTACAATCTGCCAGATAGCCACACCCCTTATCAGTTAGTTTTTATTTCTAAGCAAGGGACAGTATAAACACTGGTTTTATGCAATCTATGCAGACCAGAAAGATGAGTGACATTTCCTCCTCTATACCTGCTGCTTTTTCCCTTCTTTGCTCATAGAGTACGTACATACACTGTATAGTACTGGTTATGTAAACAGCAAGCACGTAGTAGACAGGCCATTGCGAGTCACAGATGACTGGTGCACTGGAGCGCAGGCTATTATTCAAGTGCTGATTCAGTCCACGGGATAAATAAAGGGGCAGAAAAGAACAGCATGTTCAGCACGCAGATTTAGTGCACATTACTTCAACTTGCTCTTCCACTATTTTAGTGTCGCCTCCTGAGACCGCACTGTCTGTGTCTGTGCGTACGGCGATGAGCATTAGCTGCCTGTGCTTGAGCTTATTGATGGGCCAACGAGCAAGCGTGTCTGTACGTTCACGTGAGTGAGTTTTAGGCACAGCAGCTGTCTCGAGGTTTCCTCATACTCCAGGAGCCTAAGGTCAGTGACAGTGTGGCATTTCACACACCAGCCGGGGCGGGGGGTACTTCATGTGCATATGTGTCTCAACATATCGGTGTTAAACGTGGACTACAGTAAAAACAATCAGGACATGACATCTCACATGTCAACACGTCAATAACAAGGCCTTGCAGGAGACCTTGGAGGGATATCACACCCTGTTTGACTACTAACGCTTCAATCATTCATTTATTTTCTGGCAGTTCAGTCACAGGTAAGCTGGAGCCTATCCCAGCTGACTTTGGACGAGAGGTGGGGTATACCCTGACTGGTCGCAAGCCAATCGCAGGACAGATATAAACAAATAACCCTTCACAGTCAAACAAGCACGAGGAGAACATGCAAACTCCACACAGAGAGGTCCAAGACTTGCATCCAGAACGTTCTTGCGAGGCTGATGTGCTGACCACATTGCCAACCTGCTGCCCACTAAAGCTTCATGTTTAGTTAAATAGATAAATAAACCTCTGAACCAAGTATTTGTAAGTGAATGAATTCCGAATTTGATCAACATTCGTCTAAAAATACACAATTAAACAATTACAAATACAATTTAAATTGGCTAAGAACTTCAGGAGGTCAAATCGCCATTATACATAATCTCTCACCGTCATCACATCACACAAGACCTACGTTCGGTATGCTTGCTGTCAGTTTTGGACAGACTGGCCCCACCCCCCATTATGAGCCTCCTCTTGTTTATATATATATTTTTTAAACTGTCCAGGGTTGGGATCAAACCTGCACATTCTGCCTCGAAATGGACCTGTATGGACCGCTACAATAACAGAGACCAACGGGAGTGTGAGCAAATTCTACCATTTTATTCTGTAATTGATGACAGAACATCGGAATGACTTGACGCTGCAAGCCCGCGTCACGACAGAGATGCGCATCCTTTGCGCATACGGCCCCCTTGCATAAAATGCATTTATAGTAGTTACCAAGCCAGGGCGAAGCTATAAATAAACAGTCAATTGGCCCATTATGATCGACCCACCAGGAAAACTCACGGTACTCCCGATGGCCGGTCTTGGCCAGGCTTATTGTTTGTAGGTTCTACAGTGGTTAACACAGTGGTCTTTTTACACCTGTGTGAAAAGTAAGACTGCTAAGACTGATTTCATTTCGTCTTCATCAACAGAGCTAACTGTGTTTTATTATTATTACATCCAAATATTAAGAGTGATTCACTTATTTTCACACTTAAAAGTCACTGTAAAACACTGCCGGTACAGTTAGCAAAGGTTTCATGATGTTGACAATTTGACTCTGGAAGACATTTATTTTGGCCAGTATTTCCCATGGGGGAAATTGTTTCCAAATTCAAACAAATTGAACCATAACCAACTTAAGAGGTCCCAATCTATTAATGTTAGTTTGTCCGTCGCAGTTATTAATTATCAGGCTAGGTTCATGATTGACTAGGAGTTGACAACCTCAAACACAACTAGCAAAAAGAGAAATTCCTTTTTCTGAATTTTCCCAATTGTAATATGCCACACCTCCACCAAGTTTCATGGAAAATGATTATGTAGTTTTTGCATAATTATGCTAAAACACAACAAATACGCATCAAAACAACACTAGAATTACATTGATGTGCCTCAGTTTCGACAAATCAGACAAGTATATAATAGCCCCTCCTTATCCTGTTCCTATGTTAGTATCCCCCTTGATACGCCTGTCTGCCAGCCTTTGTGTACCACCACTAGGGGGGCGTGGCCAGTCTGACATCTATGTAAAACAGCTCAGTAAAGCATGAGGGGGGACACACACAGGGCATGAGAGTAGAGGCTGTCTTTTAAAAGTCTTGTCACTGCAGAGGTCAATGTCTGGTTCAAACCTGTGCTGTTATGTCCCTCTTGGTCAAGTGACGTGGTTGTTTTCCCCTCCCCGCTGCCTCCACACTTTCAGTTGGTACCTCATCGGTCGGGTTCTTGACATCTGAGGGTTGGTCTGGCCTCTTCTCAGACTTCTCACTCACCACCCTCTTACCCTGGCAAAGGTAGGTATTGATATCATGGTGTCATAATTGGGCCAAGATGCATACTGTATACAGAAACTTTGTAAGGTAAACCTGCACCATCTAAGGGTTTGATAAAATTCTCCCTTAGTTACCATAACAATAATAATAATGTTCTCAATAGAGTGTTGATTGCCACCAGTTAGGTTTAACTGTTGTTTTGTTTGTTTGACAGCTAGCTGGATGAAACAATATCAAATATAATTCTATTAAAAAGTAATTGTAATAAGGGCAATAAAAAATACAAAAATGGCAAAACTTAACACCTTTCCTTTACATTGTAGGATTTTTTTTTTTAGGTAATTATGTAAGAACAGAACAGTTGATCTCTGCTATTTGATGAAGTTGCCTTCTAAGACCACCCACGAATAGCAAATAACACTTGTAATTGAGACGCTTATAAAAATGTCTATTTTTGACCATCTAATAAAGCATGGATAATGCTGCTGCATCAAGGCGGCACCATATGCTGCGCCGCCTCACTCCAAACCCTCCAAATCCTAAAGCTAGCTTGACGTTGACATTCTCCTCCAATTTCGTGACAAGTGACTGTTGTAATTATTAGATTAGATTCAGTTCCAAAAACCAACCCTCCAAGTCTGTTTTCATTTGACATTGGTGCAGCGATGTTTTTTGCGAATTTTCAGAAAAAAAAAGGAAATACAATTAAAAAAAAATTATTTTTGGACTAAAAATCTGCAAATTTGCAAGGACGCAAATGTTGAATCGCAACGTGCAGGGATCCACTACAGTACGCAATTGTTATATATCTAAAAACAAAAATAAATTTCTAGGGGTCATAATAGATGATAATATGAGCAGGAAATCTCACATTAAATATATACAACATAAAGTAATACCCCAACCTAAAGTAATACCAAAAAGAAATACCCCAATACTGAAGTATACTTCACTCATTAACTGTACTACAAAAAAAGTCAGTCAGGATAATCCATAATGCCAGCTACAGAGAACAAACAAACGCTTTATTCCTAAAATCAGAATTATTCAAATTTGCTGATCTGGTAAACCTTTAGACATGCATAAAGCAAACAATAACCTGCTACCCAAAAACATAATACAATTCTTCTTAACAGGAGAGGAGAAATATGACCTTAGGGAAAAATTAAACTTAAAACAACACTAAAATCAGCATATCATTATGTGGAATGAAATGAAGGACCGGATTGAGTAAAGAACTCAAACAATGCACTAAAATGACAGTTAAGCAGCTGATGTTTACAAAGTACAAGGAAGAAGAGTCCTGAACCAGTGTGTACATACAATGCTATGTCTAACTACTGTTGCACTTACGGTACTACTAATTCTCCATTTCTTTGGACTGCTTCAAGTATTACATTGTCTGTACTCACTCAACATCGAACTATGTTTCTATCAACTTTTAACCTTTTCATCAATTACTATATATTTATTATTGCTTATTATGGCTGTGATTTAATTTATTTACAGCGATTACAAACCCTTGACTCTGATTGTACCACATTGTTATACTGCTTTATCAATTTCTTATGTATTTAAAAATGTGCAAAGAGTACATTTGGAATATAGAAAGTGAACAAATGTATTAGCAATTGATGTGAAACAGAGAGGGGGTAGTATTTAATAAGCTTTGCTTCTTCCTACTCTTCTTTGGACATGTGGAACTGTGAATTGTAATATGTGATGTATTCCAATGTAATTTGTATGCATGTTCAAAATAAATTAAACCACTACCCTTGCCATGAATGTGTATGATATGACTAGTACTGATGCATATTTGTATTATTCAGGCATTGCTAAAAAAGGTGTGCTGAGTGCATTTCCATATCCATCCGTCCATTTTCTATATGGCTTGGCCTCATTAGGGTAACAGGTGAGCTGGAGCCTATCCCAGCTGATTTCAGGTGAGAGGCTGGGTACACCTTGGACTGGTTGCCAGCCAATCGCAGGCAACATTTTTGGTTTGGTTTGGTTTGGTTTAATTTTATTTGAACGTGCATGCAGGTTACAATGGAATACATCTCATAAATCGTTTCACAGTTCCACATGTCCAAAAGGAGTAGGAAGAAGCAAAGCGTATTTAATCCTACCCCCCATCCGTTCCACATCTTGTGCAGTAAATATTATTCACTTCCTGCATTCCATGTAATATTATTCCATAGAATAATCGGTGTAATAGTAAATAAGTAGTAAAAACAGGCAAGACAGAACAATAAATATAATAATCAAGACTCTTCTGCCTTGTATTTAGCAAACATCAACTGCTTGTATTGTTTTTTTAATTTGCTCATCTCGGTACATTGTTTGAGTTCCTTGCTCAATCCGTTCCATAATTACATTCCGCATACTGAAATGCTGTGGGTCTTCAGCATTGTTCTCGCATATACTGTAAGTGTTTTAAGTTGAATTTTCCTCTAAGATCATATTTCTCCTCTCATAGACAAATACTGTATGAGGTTTTTGGGTAAGAAGTTATTGTTAACTTTATGCATTATTTTAGCAGTTGGAAAAAATTTCCTAATCAGCAAATTTTAATATCTGTGATTTAAAAAATAAAGGGTTTGTATGTTCTCTATACTTGGCATTATGAATGATCCTCACCCATCTTTTTTGCAGTACATTGAGTGAGTGAAGATTGCTTCTATAATTATTGCCCCATATCTCCACACAATAAGTTAGATATTGTAACGCCAAAGAACAGTAAAGCGTGTGGAGTGATTGTGTCTCTGAAGTCATCTATTTCCTTGTACTTATGTGGATTTAAAAAAGATCAGTATTGAAGTCTCCACATATAAAAATAGTTTTTTGACCTGTGTCTCTAAAGGTTGTCTTAATCCAATCCTCAAACATTCCAATCCTTGATTTTGGAGTTCTATATACACATTTTTGAATCAGATTAATCCTAATTTTCAAATTTATTAATCATTATTAATCACCATTTTACACTATGTCTGAAATATGCCCATTTTTACTGTATTTTATTTAAAATAATATATATAACAGAGCAGGATTATATATATTTGTATGTATTAACAGAGCCATATTAACTGAAAATTAAATCAAGTTAAGAGATGGCACACATGTCTGAAAGTCTATTTACCTAACACTGCTTTCTTTAATAGCAGAATATTTGAATCAGACTTTAACTGTGTTATTATGAGCAATGAGCAGTTGTGTTCAAAGACACCACGTCATTTAAGTTGAATTCAGATGTTTTGAGTGAATTTTTGGGGATTTCTGAGCACACTTAAATGCAGAAAATTGCACTTCCGCATCAAGAGTTACAAAGTGAGTGATAAGAATATCCACTTATTGTTTTTCTTTGCATTTCTGTGCATTTAGACCACACAGACTCGCATAATAAAGACATTGTGATGTTCGGTGTGTACGTGAATGCATCTTGCGGTCTGTCTAGTGACAATGACGAAGTGTCGTTGCAATGAGGAATGGACTACAGATGTGTTTGTTTGGAGTTGGAGATACATATATGGTGTTGGACTTACACTGCTGTTGATGTGTTCCGGTAAGAATAAAGTTAAAAAAAAGCGTCAGGGACACTGTGTGACTCTGTGGGGAGCTACACTGTGCCGCCGTCTGTCGTCATGAAAAGTGTTTTTGACATTTCCCCCGCTCATGTACTCACAGAAGCTAACCAACCAAATAGAAACTCAATGCAGGTCTGCCTCAACATGTTGTTAAATGAATACCTCATACCCCATGAATTAGCAAATGATTCAGATTTAAGATAAAGATACATAACTTACCTTTTTGCCAGCCATGGTGACAGTTAGCTGCTTCTTGTGCCCTCTGCCTGCACTGCCAGAAGCCTGCAGAACAATTTCCTCCGCTGCTCCTAAATTCTGGTGTCCTTTCCCATTAGGGGAGCCGCTGTTAAAGGACTTGGTCACCACCACGCGACTGTCCTGCTCCACATCACGGACAACACAAGTCTGTGAAACACTTCTGAAGCTTCATTAGGGCGTCATTTTGTTTATTTTGTTAACACTCACACAGGTGGACTTGTTGATTGTGATTGTGAGGTCATTGCCCTTACGGTTCTGCAGAGCCATTCCTTCCTCTTCTGCTCGTTTCTTGTCTTCTTCCACCTCCTAAATGACACCCGAACAAACAGCTACATTACAGTTTTTCTCAATTGGTTTGACTCATAAATTACATTCTTAAAATAACATGGACAAACGTCCAAACAACCTGGCAATTGTTCGCAACGGAATTGAATTTCTCATACATTTCATCAAATTGCAAATGTCTCAGTCTGTACGACAGGTACGTTATTGCAAATGAGCATGTACAGGTAGCTACAATAAGCACAGTTAACCTACATTTAGCTCAATTTCTAATTGAATAGATCTTGTTGATCTAAACTGACTGTCGATTCTCAGGTCTAATGATTGTTCTCTCCTAAACATCGCTGCACCATTTCATTGTATAAGCCATCACATGCACAATAGTCTGTTCTACTGTCAAAATTAGCCTGTAATATACTGTAACACCATGGATAGCGTATTATGAATCTATTGGAGCATTGAATAAATTGATTATTTGACAGTCAGGTGAAACTAGAATTTGTGCTGTGATGTGGATGAGAATCTGTGACCAGACAGACCGCAGTGTGAGGACGCCCAGGAGGGTGAGGATGGTGGCCAGGAAAGGGATGGTGAAGACAGTGACCAGGGAAGAAGTGTCAGTTGTGAAACTCCAGCTTTATTTACAGTAATGTAGGCCACATTATTTTCCTAATTGGTTATTTTATGTGTTTATATTATAGTATGTAATGTTCTATATATTTTCTTCTTACTCAGATGTATGGAATGTTTGTGAGTAAAAATAGTTAGAATTTCCTTAGCAGTATGAGTACAAAACCTTGGATACTACTGTTACCGTACAATCTAAAATCCAATTTGTTTTTTAGTTTTATACACAATTGTATTATATCAGCTAGACAAAAATGTGTACAGTAATCATTGTCAATGAAGGTCTGGGCTAAGACTGAGAGGTGGACATGAGGGTTTTTTCAATAGTTCTGACCATAGTGACAAAACATCCAAACATTTTGACTTGCAGTGCTTACACAATGCCATGCATTTTGGGGGCACTGACAATTTATATAGGAAAGAAATTTAGTTTTGACACAAGTGAAGTGTTGTGGGAGAGATATGAGCTTTTGCAGATAAACCATCCAAGTTTATTGCTTCTGTTGAGAAAGTCCGGTCTGTTCCAGGAAATGAGCCAAAGCAATTGAGAAGGATCTTTGCATTTTGGTAACAATGACCAGTCATATGGGAAAGGTATTAGCTTTGAAGCAGTTTTGGGAGAGATATGAGCTTTTGTAAGAGAGCGATGGTGTTGTGCTGAACTGTAAGACTGTTTGGTTTTGAAAAAGTCATTTTTGTTTCAAGAAATGAGCCAAACCAACGGAGAAAAACAAACTACATGAGTGAGGAACCAGTGGACTCCTCAAAGCTCTCTTTCTTTCTCGCCGCCTGTGGACACTTGTTCTCACCTTGTATCGCTTCATGAGCGCTTCATTCTTCCTGCGGAGGGCTTCAATTTTTTTGTCCAACTCCAAGTCCCTCTCTTGATCTCTTTTTGCCATGTCACATGGGGTCTGGAAGGGCAGACATTATTTAATATATATAAACATATAAGTGTTTAACAATACAATCCAAATCCAGTTACAACATTTTATTCATACTTCACATCCACGCCTTTTAGGCTTGCATTGAGAGCTTACATGACTGTGATTCCTGAGTTACACTATCAGTACCCAACCAACTGTAAATGGTTGTGGAGTACATCCATCCATCCATCCATCTTCTATGGCGCTTATCCTCACTAGGTTCGCGGGTATGCTGGAGCCTATCTCAGCTGACTTTGAGCGAGAGGCGGGATACACCCTGGACTGGTCGCCAGCCAATCGCAGGGCACATATAGACAATCAACCATTCACTCCCACATTCATACCCATGGACAATTTAGAGTCGCCAATTAACCTAACGTGCATGTTTTTGGAATGTGGAAGGAATGTGGGAGGGAACCGGAGTACCTGGAGTACCCGGAGAAAACCCACGCACGCACGGGGTGATCATGCAAACTCCACACAGAGATGCCCAAAGGACATTCGAACCCAGATCTTCCCGATCTCCTACTGTGTGGCCTACATGCTAACCACCGTGGGGCCCCCGAATATTTAACAAAGGCATAATCATTTGATGGACCATTGGATGGAAAAAGTGCGTTGCTTTGCCGGCTATGATTGCACATGACTCCAGAAAACCGCAGATGGAGCCTTCATTACGCAGCTCAGTTACATGCGGAGAATGCATATGCAGGGCATCCCAAACATGTCAATGTGGCTGCCAGGGAATGTTTCCTTGCACGATAAGAGGCCCCATGAGTGACTATCGTTGATGTTTTTGGTCTTTATAAAGTACATCTTCTATCAAATTTAACCATGACATACAGTCATGTGAATAATTCTTGACATGACATGACATTTGTGGCGCCCCCTGTGGGTTGTACTGAAAATGCTGTAATACAGACAGCCTCACAATTTTATCATCATTCGACAAATGCATAATGACTTATGAGCATTGAGTTGCCGGACCCCTGCAGATATGGTTTGGTTAATGGCCGCTAAGTGTTTCAGCCAATCTTGCTCAAATCTGGCAGATGTGCACATGTGCTTGTCAGTCCACTGAAGGTGTGCACGAACATACCGTAACACCTAAAACAAGGGTGTCCAAACTTTCTCAAGGAAGGTTCGCATACAGAAAAATGTGTACATACAAACATTTTGTGCATTCAAGATGCTAAAACCAATCCAATGGAGGTCAACAAGGTATATGCTAAGCCAGGGGTCACCAACACAGTGCCCGCGGGCACCAGGTAGCCCCCCACGACCACATGAGGTGCCCGCAGGCCTGCTTTTCATTCAGGTTTTCAGTTAATAATGTGAGAACACTACAAAGAAATGTATTCTGAAACATAAAATGTGAGTTGTGGACACCAGCATTTTGTGAATGTTTTGGTAAAACAAGCATATTTGCTTTGTTCGGGTTGAAATAAGGTATGAAAATCATTTCTACAAAAATGAGTAGCTCGTGGCCATTTTCATTTTGTATAAGTAGCTCTCACAAGAAAAAACGTTGGTGACCCCTGTGCTAAGCTATCCGAAAAAAACATACAAATGTCTGTCATATCTAATAATGTATCTCATTAATAATTTATTAATCTTATTCTTGGAATATGCAGAGAGCCAATAAAAAATGAGCTGGATTTTGGACACCCCTGCACTAAAGTTTTGTTCTGGAGATTATATTGAGCTGTGTGAGAATTTTCAAGTCCATTCGACTTAAGCGACAGTGCTAAGAAGACAGAACCTGGAGACACTATTCTGTCGTAACGCTTTGCCTTCCCAGTGAAATATGTAAACCAGGGGTGTCCAAAGTGTGGCACAGAGTCCATTTGCTGGCCTCTTTTTTTTAATGGGCCTGTGGCCCATTGTAGAAATAAAGAGGTGATACTAATAACCAATAATAACACACGGATTTGTCTTTAAACTAGGGATGATCGATAATATCGGACAATTTCGGTATCGGTTTTTTTCCCTATAATGAAAACCGATATATCCCTTTAAGCGCCACAAGCAACCTTGCTGTTGCCATAACAGTCAACATGCAGCATATACTTCAGCAGATGCTTAAAGTGTTTGGGCTGGCAGGACATGGTGGGTTGTCAAAACACTGCTAATGGTGAGCGGGGTAGCTCACAGACATGCCTACAGACATCTATGTAGACGCCGCATCAAGCGTTGAGCCGTATTGGATGTTGCGAGAGTCGGAGCGGTGAAGATGCCTCAATCATGTGCTGCAAACCAAATCCCAGGGAATAACATTTCACAGGTAAGACTTAACAATTACCTTGATAGTACCGTATTTGGCCCATAGACTGCATGATTTGGCCATTATAACATCGTTTTAAGAGCCTAATTTGCTGACAGTGTGGAAAACACCGTATTCCCGCGCACAATTCATTCATTCATATGTCTATGGGGTGGCGGGAATGTAAAAAAACGCGGCAGGCGTGTTAGTTTGCTTAAGCGAGATGTTGTTTACAGCCATGCCGAGAAGCGAATTGCTAATGCTGTATCCATTAGTTTCACAACAGATATGTGATTTTACACATATCGGTATCGGTTGACATCGGAATCGGAAATCGAGAGTTGGAAAATATTGGCAGAAAAGCCAATATCGGACGTCCCTATTTTAAACATATTTATTTTAAAGAGCACGTATATAGTTTCTAAAAACAAACATCATAGCCAATTATGCAAATTAGACTACGACATTATATACAGCATCTCTTTTTGATAGAGAAGATGTTTTCAGTCATAGTTTATATTTATATACAGTATCATCATATTCATCTGATTGGCCCATAACGGATGTGCCAGAGATCATTCATCCAACCACCTTGCAAGTTTTTAGAACAATCTTTACCCTTTTTCAAACAGTTTCTATGAGAGCTTTCCTAGATGTAACATAATCTTGCTGACCAAATCATTTGGTGTATCATGTTGTTACTTCTTATGGCTTGCAGTAAAGTCAGTACAAGCCTAAGTAATACATCTATCTCATTCTTATACGGCAAGATGTCTGTCCCTAAAACACGAGTCAGTCACAATCTCCAAAACAGAGGCTTGGAAATTCTTTCAAGAGATGCTCAAATAACGAACACACCACAAGCCAAAACGTATACCACTTCATTATGGCAGCTTAATAATTGAGTAGTCATGAAAAATATATACATAATACAAAAAAATACGCAATTGACTTGGTATCCCCCTCAGAGGTGAGACACTCCTGCAAGATGTGTAAAAACATAATTGTATGATTAGGTAGCCCTCCAAGGGTGCAGCAGTGATGACAGCAGTGCAGTGGCTGCCCTGGTATAATCTTACAAGCAAGTGCACACACAAAGACCCCGACTTTGCAAAGATTCTTACTATGTTTTTCTCTTGTGGCCACTTTACTGAGTAAAAGGAAAGACTGGCGCAGACCATCACACTCAAATATCACCAAATCTATTTCTGAGTGCTATAAAACTGTAAAGATACTGCCAACATGAGAAAAGTTCAGACTCACTTAGAGAGGCTGCAGGCAGGAGAGGTTTTGCCTCACAGCATTTAGTTGTCAGGGAATCCAAACACAACAGATCATGAGGACATACCACCAGGAATAGTCGCAAGGCAGAGACACGCTGCCGACTCTGAGTCTCAGCAAAGCCAATGTCAGTGGCTGCAACCAGCCGCCAAACTCTCAGCTGCTTGTCTCTGCGGAGACGCTATCCTTCTGGGTTTATCTGGGACTTCTTTGCAGGAGTGACGTCAATATATGACCACACAATCCCAAACCCCCACAGAGGCATTGTGGGGATCACCAGTGAACAGGCAGGCCAAGGGGACAAGGGTGGGCCCGCAAAGAGAAAGCTGCCCAGGCGACCTTCATACCCAACGTTCCTGCCACCTACAGGAGCTCCATGAGGGGAGACAAAGAGCCAGACACGAGTGAAAGGCTTTTGCATGCGGCCACAGCTGAATCTGCGACAGAGGAGAACCCAACACTAAGCAGAGGCAGAGGGAGAGGAGTGGGAGGGGAGGGAGAGAGAAGAGAAGGCACTCACAGGTCTTTCCGTGTCAGCGCTGATAGCAAGGCTGGGTCCAGACGCGAGGCAGCCGAGGCAGCGGCAAGGGCTGCCTGGAGTCCACAATCATGCCTTGATCACAATGAGCTAAGTTGGGCAAGCAGCCAAGGCAGCCAGCGAACGCACAGAGCTCCCCTGTTAACGGATTTCACAGCACCCACCCGCTTGTCCTCCCGCCACCCCCCTTCCCTTTCTCCAACCCTCCCACCCGCCGACACATATGCTCTCAGCCCATCTTTATATCACTTGTTCACCATTTATTATCTGAATAGGAGCACCTGTTCTTCACATACTAAAGAAAACCAAAATTACAATAACAACATTATTCCTATGATAATATTGATATCAATACAATTAGCCTTAATTTCTTATTTCATTTTCTGCAGCTATATTTGTTGTTGGATAATATTATCAGCAAGCACCTGTTGTACAATGCACAGCAGCATGCAGAGCTTTTACTTAATTAATTGGATTAACTAATTTTCCACAGCAATTTTTTTTTGAGTAATTTCCATTTAACTTTTTTGAGAGGAGCAAGGAAAACCTCATTATGTTTTGATGAGGATGTGGGTCACGTTGCTGATGGAGGAATTTATGCTTACAGTTCAGATCACTATGGGATCAAAGGAATCGTGGCAACCCCTACGTGATTATCATCCCCCTTGAAACATGAAGTACTTTATACTTTATAGTGGACTTTTGTATGATGATGATGAATGCTGATTTGCAAATGTGTGGGGATGCGCTGTGCTGTATTTCATTCCGTGAGGGCAACTAAGGAAAGGTGTGCTTGCAGAGGGCTTTTAAAAGCAACAAACTACAAGTTTGGCGTTCAAACAAACCAGCTGCCTCATAGCAAAAATGACACTGACTCTCTCCGCAGGCCTTTCTGTGAGGAGTTTTTTGACTGTATGATTGACAGGTGATCAAGCCACAATGTACCCTGCCTCTCAGTCTAGTCAGTAGATGTTGTCAGCAAGATGACAGCATGTGCAGACAGACGGATGCCACATGCTTCTCAAGGAGAATACTGAAAGCAAAGTCAGTCAGCAAATTCCAGAGCATTACGGACACATACGAGCTTGCAAGTCACCATTCTAAATGAATGACAACGTGTTCAGCATGTCCAAGGCCTCATGGCATGCATACTGCATGAAATAATCCAGCTAATGAGCAAAATCACTGGACAAAGTGATATTATCACAGCATTTGACTTATTTAGACATGAAAATAAAACACAACTTGAGAAAACACGTCAAGAATCAACACATATCTCCATTCTAGGCCCTTTTCTAGGTGCAAAATGGAAAGCACACATTTGGTTGATATAAAAAACGAAACAGAGGAACCCGCTTAAATCATTACAGTTTATATCGACAACCTGTCTGCGTCGAACAGCTCATCCAAGTCCCTGTCCGTTGTGTTTTTCTTGGTCCTAAAAAGTGCCCACTTAAGTTGGCGTCGACATTCATGGTCGACCGCTTTTGTCGACATAAAACTTGACAGGGTGTGCCCCGCCTCTCACCTGAGAGAGGGTTTGATGGGATTGAGGTCAGTGCGTTCTTCAGTTTCTCCAAACCTCTTTCCATCATGATTTTATGGGCCTTTTTACTGAAAAGGCTTACTGTTTTAACTGATAAGTGGATCAGTCTAGTGTGAAGAGATCTCAAAAATAGTATAACAATAGTATACAGTATAACTACAATGATGGTTTGTGTTTATGCTAACTACGCTAAAGTTTACCTTGTAAAATGATACATTAGTGTGTCGGTCATATACTGTTATAGGCTACTCGCGTCAAACTGTACAACTTAGCCCATTTGCAGGATATATTGTGCATTTTGAGTTGCAAATCTGACAATCAGTAAATCTAATTAAAAACGCCAAAAAGAGTGTCAAATTTTACATTTTGCCGATGCTGAAGGTCGCATTCGTGAGGTCAGTCGATTCAAAATATATGTGGCCTTCTTCGAGGAACAATTTAGACATTTTACTTTAAAAATAAATCTCACAATATGCTTGTTCAGACAAATACGATGATGATTAAGCTGATGATAATCGATCTTATAGTTTTCACCAAATTCAATTACCGGTAAGCTAATTGTGCGAAATAAAACAACCAGAAGCGTTATCGCTTGTGAATACTAATATCCCAAACATTTCGTCGATTTATAATTAAATCGCCATTGAATGGAGCACGGTGCATTATTAAAGTTACAGAATCAAACGCATGCAATACAAATGTCAAATTAAATGTTTATCTTTTACTTACGTTAAATAAGAGATGCTTATGGTGAAATGTCTTATTAGCCAATGACAATGTGGGATGTCGTAGTAACATAAATCTACCACAAGATGGCATTGTCAGCTAAGTGTTTAAAGTCAGCCAATTTCTTATGACATTTGGGAATCGCGTATAAACAGGATTTTAGAAATTTACTTTAATTTGTTTGATTTTAATTTGTACAGCTTCACCTTAAAAGGTTCTTCTTTCAAAAAAATATTTATTGAAGTGTGCCAATAAAAATAGGTTTGTTTGGTTTACGCGTCAATGTCAATGAAAAAGGCGTCATGAAGGGAGTAACCAATAGAATAGTGCGTTTACACATTTTGTCCAATGGGATGTCCGGAAATTCTGTGAGGCGTAACTTCCTGTTTGTAGGTCATATGATGACATTTAACTTGTGTGATGTAAATAAGACTACCTGGATGTATCATCCGTGTTACTCGATTGTTGGATGTTTGTGTAAGTAACAGTCAAATATCTTTTAGTCTCAAAACTTTCATTCTAATCGAGCTATCCTTTTGGCGGTTGTAAATTTGCTCATATTCTCAACACGGCTAGCTATTTGGTGCGATAACTCGACTCATCGAGTTTTTGATGGGTTTAAGTTAATAGCGGAGGAAACTTTTGAACCAAATCAACTCCCTTGCATTTAGTATTTATTAAAATGATTATGATTTGTGGTAAAGCAAATACGTAAGGCGCCAATAGTACCAATCATTTAAACCTAGTTGCCTGCTATGCTTTTCTCAAGACCCTACAGTTATGGTTAATAATAAGGTGAGGAGCGTTTCTTTACCGTGGAAATGTATTGTATGTGGTGTTATGGTGGTCATTTTCATGAGCCGTTTTCTTTTGCTTTGTAGGTGTCAAGCACATGTTTGTACTCAACTGACAAGCTAATAACTAACACCATCATGGATCCCGGGCAGACCAACCGCTTTACGCCCTCTGATGCCCCCTACCATCCTACTGCAGAATACTTCCCATGGGATCTGCGCTATCAACTTGTTGGCATGGGTTTTGCCTTCTATGCAACAATCTTCATTGTCTCCCACCTTCTGTCTGAAGCACTGTCCCACACCTACCACTCTCTTCTTGCTAAGGAGAAGGTTTTCTGGAACCTGGCAGCTACCCGGGCAGCATTTGGCATCCAGAGTTCAGTGGCTGGTCTCAGAGCTCTCACTCAGGACTCCGTCCTGAGCAGAGACATAGTCAGAGGACAGGAGTACTGGTCGTGGTTCAATGTCGCCACAGCCACAGGGTTCTTTGTGTTTGAGAATGTAGCATTTCACACCTCTGGTTTGATATTTCGGTCACTTGACCTCCCACTGGCAACGCACCATTTATTCGCCTTGGCAGGATATGCAGGGGTAGTGGTGTCTGATGAAATGGGACACTTCCTGCCCATGGTGACGCTGTTGCTGGAGATGAGCACACCCTTCACTTGCATTTCCTGGATGCTTCTGAAGGTAAGAAGATATTACATCCCTTACACTTTATGACTTGGTTGGTATTTCCTTTTTGAGTGAGTGGAACTGTTCACTTGATTGTAAAAAGAAGCTTTCTATTTTTAGAATTGGGAAGTTTGTATTTGTGTTCCTTTCTCTGTTCCGTCTTCTTTACCACATTAAGATCATCACATTATATAGAATATATGGCAAGTCATTGTCATGACCAACTCAACTTTGTGGAAATTACTTTCAGGGTTTACATATTTATGTAACAATATAGTTATTTTTTTTCAAGGTTATATTTCACATTCAAGGTTTGAACAGATCAGAAATTACATACTGCATTAACAATCTCAATGTTTGAGAGCAGCGGTGCGTTCAACAGTATATCCACTGCCGACGCTAAAGAGTGATCTTATTTCTTGTACTAATAGCGGAAGCAGTTAAATACAATCTGACCTCAGCTTTTGTTATTAATCTGTTACAAAAGGTCAGACGAAAACAAAGACAAAAACCGAAGCAATTTAAAGAAATTATGTAAATCCAATTAATCTGTTCCAGACACCCAAAAACAACACAAAACACAGTTTATAGAGAATAGTTAGTTTTACCTGCAGAAAGCGAACACAAATACAGTCATCCCACACTACATTGCGGTTCAAACACCACTCCCTCACTCTATTGCGGTTTTTCAAACCCATCCATTTTCTATGCTGCTTGTCCTGGTTTTTCAAACAATTAATTAATGATCGCTGTTTCGCGATTAGCCTATTATTAGTCAGAAAATGTGCATATTTAAGCAAATTGTACATTTTTTGCCTAAGTTATGCATTTTTAAGCATAAATGACTCAATCAATGGGCTGCATAGTGGTCTAGTGGTTAGCATGTTGGCCACACATGCACAGTCAGGAGATTGGGAAGACCTGGATTCGAATCTCCGTTGGGTATTTCTGTGTGGAGTTTGCATGTTCTCCCCCTGCGTGCGTGGGTTTTCCCCAGGTTCTCCGGTTTCCTCCCACATTCCAAAAACATGCACGTTAGGTTAATTGGCGACTCTAAATTGTCCATAGGTGTGAATGTGAGTGTGAATGGTTGTTTGTCTATATGTGCCCTGCGATAGGCTGGCGAACAGTCCAGGGTGTACCCCGCCTGTCGCCCGAAGTCAGCTGGGATAGGCTCCAGCATACCCCCGCGACCCTAATGAGGAGAAGCGGTATAGAAAATGGATGTATGGATGGACTCAATCAATTAAGACCATCAACTTGTGAATATAGTATTCTACATGAGTCACTACTTGTCCGTAGTTGTTCGTTGAGACCACCACTGAGGCCCTGTCCACACTGGACGCCGCTGAGTTTTTTTGTTTGTTTGTTTTTACCGAGTTGAAAAAAATTTGTGTCCACACTGTGCCGGATTAATAAATAGTTTCATCCAGACGGGAATGGATCACTGAGTGAAAACGATGTAATACACAAGGCCAGGCATGTCATGATAACACATTTTGCTGGGCGATAATTGTCCTAGAAATTGTCGATAACCGATATTATTGACAAAAGTATTTAACATTGTAATTGGAAAATCAAGAGCTATTAAATAAATTAAATAAACAAACATAATACATGAAACAAACAAAAAAGATTAAAAAATCAATGAAAATAAAATGGACTGTGTCTCTTTTAGCAAAAATTACACTTCATAATCATAACCAAAAACGAAAAAAAAATAGACCCTGTCTCTGTTAAGAAAAAAAACCTCTCAAATAAAAAGTACACACACACGCAGTTATGTAGTGTATTGCTCTACTAATGCAGGCGGTCATATTTGAGCTGGACCACATATCCGTGGTGGCAGAGTAAAATGCAATGTTTCTGATGTCCTTCAACACGTCTTCTTTTGCTCGGTAAAACAGTTCAGGAATTGCTGTTTGTGACATGCACATGTACGTTCTCCCAGGCGATTCGTACTGGGAGTCAAACATTTCTAACATTTCCCCAGATGTTGGCTTTTCAACTGTATTGAGAGGTTGCATTTATTTTGCAATATCACGAGCGCTGTCTGCGAGTGCGCACCATTTCGTGCCGTTTTGTTTGTATTTTACTTTGCCGACCAAACGCCTCAGTAAGCGTTGACTGTCGGGACGAAGGCTCTGCTGCACCTCCACACTGGGGGGGTGTGGCATTTGGCTTAGAAACCATGGCTTTTGTGCTTCCATTCATCGTCATGTGGATGAGAGGTTGAAACGCTAAAATACTCGGAAGCACCAGACTTGGGGGCTATCCACACAGAAACGTTTTCAGGTAAAAACGGTAAATTATTTTATAGTTTCAGCCTCTCATCCACACAGAAATGGCATTCTGGGTGGCGTTCTATAATCGAGAAAGTGTAAATTGAGACAGCAAAAATTTTGTCGAAAACCAAAGTTGCACTGTAGTTTTAAGAACTGTTCTCAAAACTGCTTGCCATCATATCTCAACCCTCTCTCTCTCTCACTCCCTCTTTGCTAGGCCGACTGTGCCCGCAGCCTGTTTTGGAAAGCGAACCAGTGGATGATGATACACATGTTCCACTGTCGCATGGTCCTCACTTACTACCTTTGGTGGGTAAGCCTGACCCACTGGGAAGGAATCACAAACAACATTGGCCTGTCTTTACGCCTCATCTTCTTCGTTGGCCTGGCTCTGCTTACGGTCATCATCAATCCATTGTGGACGCACAAGAAAACCATGCAGCTGCTCAATCCTGTCGACTGGAACTTTGGTAATAAGCTGGTACCTGAGAACAACTCTACAGGGAACCAGGCTGATGTTCCTGTCAAACCCCATTCCAGCTAAGGAGTAACAGAACTCAGTCTTCTGCTTATTTTTTTAAATTTTCTTCTGGTCTTAACTTATTTTTAAAGGGTCCATTAAAATGTATCGCAGACTAATAGGTAAATGGTTTGGTGAGAACTACCTGGGTCTACCTACCTACCTTTTTATTTTACCGTATGTTAAAAAATGAATGAAACTTTGACTTTACACTTTGTATGAATGATCTTTGGAAGTATCAACTGACATAGTTTTTATTTTAACATGTGATAAGGTCATTCATATTTGACAGTACTTACAGAGTGGGTTACTACCAGGTGAAATGAACAATGAAGCCACTACAAGAATATTTGAAATATTTTTCACTGAAATAGTACAAAATATAAAACATATTGGTATAAAATACAAAACATGGAATAACATCCAGATTTGGCCAGCACTTGATTGGTCCTTTTTACGATGCAGTTATTCAAATCTGTTTTGGTAGTATCGGTGATATTGTGGTACGAATGCAGTGAGATTGGTTACTCGAGTTCTTTTTAACAGTATTTTTCATCCAGTGTTTTTTCTGTGTTTCTGATTGTTAAGAAACAAATATCTATTGTGACATATCTGAAACAGTGTTGATGCAGACTACAATTGAATTCCATGGGTCGGTTAACTGAAAACATGTGAAACAGTAGACCCAACAAACCTTTTTCCACCTTTTTAGAAATGAAGACAACTGTCTTCTCACACTAAATTATTGATGTCTACACCTTATTACCTCAATGTCACGGCTCACTGTCTTATAATTACATACATTATCTGATTGTTAGTATTTCTTTTAAAGCTCTTAGCATCAAATTGTGGGGGTTTATTTCCGCTAAAGAGTATTCAGAATTGGTATTAACAGTTGGGAGAAGGTTTTCCTGTTACATCTGTGCCATATGCCAAACGCACCACCTTTATCTTTTGTATTACAAAATGTGTTCTTTTGAATTGGAGCTACCAAATAAAATATCTGTTGACACAGCAAAATTGCTTTGTTCACGCTTTGCCCGTGTGCTATGGGACATTTGCCAGTAGGGAGCGTAGTAAGAATACAGCCCAATGTTATTGTCCAGTTGTTCTTTTTAAGCTGAAACACGACTAAAACAACAATAGCAGCAGGAGTGTCACTAGGTTTTAGGGATAAGGATAACTATTGTTATTGCAGTCTGTTCTGTTTTTTTATACAGTAAGCAACAAACAGCCTATCCCAGCTGACTTAATTATTTTTTTTATTTTTACATGTATTAAAATATATTAAATAATAAAATAAAATACAATCTTTCTTGCTCAATGTGTCAGTTTTGACAGAAAAATTGTACTGCATAGCTCTTCTAAACTTTAATATCTGATCAGATATGCACTTCTCATTTAGTTAAGTTATCCATCAGTTTGTTCCTAAAAATACAGTAATCAGGTGGATGGACAATTGTGTAATATCATGAGGGTTTATTCATATTTATATCCATATATATTGACAGTTAAAAGCGCCTTTTATGAGGGCAGCCATAACTGTGATGTTGTCCTCGAGTTTGACACACCTGCACTACGTGAAGCAAAACTGAGTTATGATCAAATTTAAATGAAATAATGACAGGTTACCTGATTATTTAAACTCATATTTTGGTAACTTTATATTGAATTTGTAGGCAGTTTTATTATAATATATATATATATATATGTGTGTGTGTGTGTACAGTATATATGTGTAGTATATATATATATATATTTTTTCTTTTATATAAAACATCAAATTATGTTTGGCTTAAAAAGATTAGGCCTAACTACTCCACTGAACAATAGCATAAAAACTACTTAACACAAATAGCGAATATATTTATTACATTTAAGAAAACAAAGAACAAAGTAGTATCTTATATGATTTTTTTAGAATCATTGAATTAATGAACAGTTTTCTTATTTGACAGCTCGATGGATCTTAGGGTAAGATGAATGTATTCCTACAATATAATACACTATTGTTAAATGATTACGAATGTCAGTATAACATTTAACACTGAACAAGGTGTAGGCACATTGACATCATACTAAATCTGTACCTAATATTTTGGTACCTTGCTTATCAACATAGGGGTTGGAACATAGAAGAACAAAATATTAGAAACAACTTTTAGTATTTCTTTTTAACCTTTTAACAGTAAGTGTAGCTCGGAAAATTGCCGATGAGCTTTGAGGATGAACAGAAAAGTTGGAAACATAATTAGAAGGTAAAGGTAGTAAATATACTCATCCATCAGTCCAACATCTCTGGACAGCTGTGCAGTGGAGAGCCACCACACAAGTCACGTGGTCACATTCCAGTCCTCCAGCAGAGGAAGACGTTGGCGAATTGATTGACGTGCTAACTCAGCCAATAAACGCTGTCTAAACTTACTCATAGACCAATCAGATGCAAGTACTAGGCGGGGGGGTGGGTCCCTGGATGGAGCTAGTTTGCATCGAAGGAAGAAGCCAAGTTAAAAAGGACACCAGGCGAAAGTCTGCTGATGTCTAGTCGCTGATGTCCAACATTACTTTTAACAGTTACAGGATTACTAAAAAGGGATAAAGTCTAACACTTGGTTAAACTCGTGAAATGGTGAGTGGAAGATTTGCTTTACTGCTTTTGACAAAGTTATACCTAAAAAAACTTTTTACCTGTTAACGTAATGCTAACTAGAGGTTCCGGTGTGTTTGGTCAGTCTGAATGGAAACATGAGAAATATTTCCTCTTGGTTAACTATACATCATTTTGGTGTTTTAAATCTGTGCCCTGAGACATGGATATAACGTGGCGCCTTAGGTTGTAAGGTTGCCAACACTGTCCAATAACATTACCCAGCGTCAACGTGTCCGAAAATAAGACAGTTATGTTACTTTAGCCTCAAGCCATTCGTGCATTACAATGTCCCATTTATAGAAAGCAGGGACATAGACACACATACTACTAACTAGACATATCAATGCTTATTCAAGATCTGGCTGTCAAACATTGTAATACGTTTGCCTCTGAACACACATACCTTACATAAGAGTGTTATTAAAAAGCAAACATTGTAGAGAGTGATTCATACAAACAAGGTCCATGAAAGCAAAAATATATGACCTTGCCATGTACAGTAGTGAGGAAGTGTGGTCTTCAATATGAAGTCTTCCTGTGCTGGAGCCGCCCTGCCAACAACAAATTCATGTAGTCATGCATAACATTCCTTGCTGCTCAGATCCAGTCAGCTGGAAGATGTCTTCGCAGGTAGTCGAATTCTGAATTAATAATTTCCAATTTTCTGAACACACAAATGCTATGGTGGTGTTTTGTACGCTGACAGGGCCAAAAATCCAAATGCTCCACAGAAATGATCCAAAACCAAAAACACACAAGCACCATAAAACAAATGCAACAGGAAAATGCAGCAAATGCTGCAATCACATACCTGTATATGGTGCATGATCAAAAAATGCTAAAGAAAAATGCTACAAATGTCAAAAACACACAAATTGCATGAGAAATGCTGCAAGTTCACAGAACATAACAGAAGTTAAGCCAGGCTACCAGGGGCACCAGACCTGAGGAATGTCCATCTTTAAAGGGGACCTAAAATGCTTTTCCTCTTTTCTGACTTATAAATTTTGTTACAATGTTGTGTTCTTGTCTGCCAACGCGTCAGATAATGAGGTTTGCGCATTTGGAAGTGAGCTCTGAGAGCAGTTTTGGATGGCTCTGCACGCTGTCTTTTACAGAGTTTTTTTTTTAACACCTAATTCCACTGACGTCAACGCAACCCTGACTTCCTTATATGGGCATGTCCAGGTACACGCTGTAGGCCTCCCTTCCCCCCGCTCTGCTTTGCTCTGTTGTCAAAGATTTCACCGTGTTAGCACGTTGAGCAATGGCTCCCAGGAAATGTTTGTTCGGGTGTGAGGCAAAGCGAATTTTGTTCAGCTTTCCTAAAGAGGCAGGCATCAGGCAGAAGTGGTTGCAGTTGCTGATTCCCGGCCAGCAAGACAAAAATATGCTCATCTGTCAACGGCACTTCACACGGGACTGTTTTGGTCATGTTGAAGAGTCAGAAGAGCAAGCTGCAAGTAACAATTTATCAGTGTCCTAGCTGTGTTTATTTTGTGTAAGTAATCGGACAAAAGCGGTTGTCTGTGTAGCATTATAGAGTGTGCATACAGGGAGCGGAGGGAGTGTTACCTGCATGCATATAAACACCTATGGCTGTATGTTTAAAGCGGGCATTTTAAAAAGATAAATCGCTGTTCACGATCAACTCCTGTACCGGCAAAATTAGAAAGTGAGGTTCGGCAGCTGTCCAGAAGTCCTAAGGAGGGCTTGGGAGTGTGACCAATCACAATGGAGTGGGCTTGGCTGAGGCGTACCTGGAGGAGGCCCGGTTGTGGAGTAAATTACCGTTTGCACACTGCAGGAAGAGGTGCAGAGTCTGGAAAATCTAGAAAGCTTTCTGTGCGGGTTATCGTGTGCAGCTGTTCTAAAGGGGTCCAGAACTTAATACAAAGGCCCGAAAATTAGTATAATAGGTCTAAAGACATGAACGGGATGCCCCGAAAAAAGGTGGTCTGCTTTTGAAGACTTGTTAACACTTGGCCGTAATATTTTACAATATACAGTATATAGAGCAACCGATTTACATAGCCATGTAGCCATGTTATTGTAGCGTAGGCTTGGCTATGGCTTTATGGTGTTTGTGTGTTTTTGGTTGCTGCGTGTTTGACCCTATCGGCTTTAGTAGTTTTTCTATGCGTGTTCACGCCACACGCTGAGGCAGTTGTAGGAGTCTTCACTGTCAATTTGTTTAGCAAATCACCATGGTGGCCTGGCTGCAACTCTGTAAACATCTTGAGTGGGCCGTTTGGGACGACAGGTATATTTCCCCTTACACTCTGTGAGTGCTCGGTCATGAGTTATGTATGTTGTGCATCAAAGTTGAGGTTTCAGACACCACTTGGACACAACTGTAACTGAATCATCACATTTCATGTGCTGGGAGAAACAATTTGCTTTTGTAATAACTTTGGCCAACCTGTCTTTGAGTTTGTTTGTTGTTATTTTTAATTTTTTTTGGAAGAAACGTTGACATTTTTCCCATTGGTAACTGGTGGTCAACTCCTAGCCACCGTCACACAAGTTAATCCTTTTATGATGGCTTTATGAACCAAACATCCTTTCAGAAATGCCATAGACGAGCAATGTGCCACCTTCATGTACTGTATTAGAGTACACCAACAATACAATGTTTTATGGTTCCATAATATTGTGGCGTGTTTTATATAACAGCACAAGCGCAAACAAAAGCACTCTCGGAGAGGAGAGAAGGTGATGACATGTCACTGCCTGCTAGAACTGAGGCTCCCATTCAAACTCAGCGTAAATACACTTCTCTATGCATTCAGCTTTGCAGAGCACATTCTCAGCCACCACAGGATGAGCAAGGCCAAAGGTCAATCTTGATTTCAGAAATGGCCTTTTCCCATCCCTTGAAATCACTACAATGATGCAGTCATGATGCTAGCAATTGGTTGCAACAATTGGTTCCTGTAGACAGCCATTACAACTACAGATGCTGGATATTGGCTTTTATATAGCCGATGTCCGTTATACTGATATTGTCCAGCATTTCATTTCCGATACCGATATCAACCTTTACCGATATAGGCAGCAGCTCTTCCCTCAAACTAATGCCAGGTCACATCTTGTGTAATGAATGAATGCTTCT
Source organism: Dunckerocampus dactyliophorus (assembly GCF_027744805.1). Classification (NCBI taxonomy): domain Eukaryota; kingdom Metazoa; phylum Chordata; class Actinopteri; order Syngnathiformes; family Syngnathidae; genus Dunckerocampus; species Dunckerocampus dactyliophorus. The sequence continues at coordinate 15,289,030 of NC_072831.1, forward strand.
TTTACTGTGATGCCACTGGATCCATTTCACACATAAACATTGTTTGTGCAAAATAAGACGAATACTACAATATGCAATGTAAGTTGTAGAAAAAGTGACATATTTATTTTAAACATTTTGTCTCGACAAGTCATTAACAAAAATCACAAATCGACTAAAATAACACATTCTCCTACTAATAGGAATCCAATTAAATTTGGGAACGATGCAGTTGGGACATTTCTATGTGAACAAAGTAGAGTGCAAAATGTGAAACTGTGGACTACTGCAATCAGTAAAACTCTGAACTGGGCTCCATCAGCATGTCACGCATGAACGCAGCGCGAACAAAACATATTAGATTAGAAGTCGAAGTAGGAAGACAGCCTATGCCCCCCCTCGCATACGAGCGCTTTCATTTGAAACTGCATATTTACAATCCAAAGGTGAAACCTGAAAATAATTCCACACTGCGGAGCTAGCAAGATTGTTACTGTGTGGAGCATGTCATCACTTGCGCGCTAATATTATTATTAACAGATACGGCTATGAGCCAATATCTCATTTTTATGCCAATGTTGCCAGCTGATATTATCAGACATTTTTAATAACCATTTAACCAAATAGCCACTAATCCACTGCTCACTTCTCAATAAAGTGTGTTTCTGACATCATGTTGAGCTCTCAAAATGTTTGGTGTGGCTTGCTGGGTGGGCAGAGACCAGTTCAAAGAGACATCCAAGACTGACATTCTTCCACAATTGCCTAATCTTTCATTAGCGCCTAGAATTAGTCCGGGCCATGTCAGTGTTGACTCCAGTGTACCTCATATGTATGGTAAACACTATAATTGCAATGTCATTGTCATTTCAAAGGCAGTCATAAAACATGACATCAGAGTTGTAAGGCATGCAGTCCTTTCTTATATCTGAAACATCACATCTCTCCCATGGAAAGACAATACTGCAGGCCTGACTTTTAAGTGTATATCCTTTTATTCACAGCAGTGTCCCCCACAAATACATTCGCAAATGATGCCTGATACCACGCCGATCCTCCTCTTGCATGTTGATTGTTCACAATATTAGACTTTTGCTTTTGGTCCAAGGATATATTTAGAAAGCCCTGCTGCACTCCTGAGGCTTCCCCGCCCAACTTGAGGTCAGAGTGGGTGGTGAAGTGTTTGGCTCAGATTGGCTTGATGGTTGAGCTGAATGAATATATAATATGGAATTGAAAGTAGCTCTTCGAAGCATTAAAAATAATGCAACCAAAGAATTACTGAATTTACTTTTTTGTTACACAGCATGACCAACAATATATTTGGGCTTTTGTAACAAACCTCTGTGAGTCAGGTCCCTAATCCAATAAAAGTTAGAAATTGGAATTGCTTGCTAAATACTTTTAGGGTAGGTCTAATCATTTGACATGGTTATACATCAATTTGTAGTGCGATTTAGAATATATGACTTTTTATAACAAACTGTTGGCCCTATTAAATCAATTTTATTTTTTCCCAAATTTTGTTTTTTCTGTTTACATTTTTTTCAATTCTGTTTTTTACCTTTTCCACTTATTTTACTAGCATAGAGTGTGTGCTATTTGGGTTAGTGAATAAAATGTCCATTAATTCAATGCAAAAATCCTTACATTGATTGATGCAATACATCATTGGCCCCATTTTGTCCAGTAATTGAGAGCTGTAGCTTGGCTAACTTTTCTAATGGGACGTCAGCCTCAGCGCATATTACTACAAAATCTTCAACAAACTGTAATGCCCGTGCTTGGGATTAAGGAAGATGTAGTCACAGATGTAATTCCAAGGTCATAGTTCTCAGTCCGAAAAGGGTGGATTGAGGTCCTGCCCCAGGTGGAGGAGTTCAAGTATCTTGTTCACAAGTGAGGGAAGGTTGGCGCGTGAGGTCGATAGGCGGATTGGCGCTGCGTCCGCAGTAATGTGGTCGCTGTACCGGATCGGCAAAGCTCTCAATTTACCGGTCGATCTATGTTCCCACCCTCACCTATGGTCATGATCTTTGGGTTGTGACTGAAAGAACAAGATTGGTGGATACAAGCAGATGAAATGAGTTTCCTCCGTAGGCTGGCTGGACTCACCCTAAGAGATAGGATGAGGAGCTCAGTCATCCAGGAGGGGCTCAGAGTAGAGCCGCTGCTCCTTCACATCGAGAGGAGCCAGTTGAGGTGGCTCAAGCGTCTAGTCCGGATGCCTCCCGAACGCCTCCCTGGTGAGGTGTTCCGGGCATGCCCAGCCAGGAGGCCTCGTGGCAGACTTAGGACACGCTGGAGGGATTATGTCAGCTGTCCTGGGAACGCCTTTGTGTCCTCCCTTTGTAGGTGGCCGGGGAGCAGAAAGTCTGGGCTGCCCTACTGACTGTTGCCCCCCCGACCCGGACCCGGATAAGCGGAGGAAAATGGATGGCTGGAATTAGACAAATGTGACAAAAAGTGCTCTTATTTTGAAGTCCGGAATGTGTTGTGTGTTTGTTGACAATGGCAATTCACGGTTGATACGAGCTGGGTGCAAGAATAAACATGCCTCTTGTCTTTTTTCACTCTCAACCTACATGTCGTCAGTGGGCATTGTAAAATGGTCCTTACATTACAGCGATAAAACACAACACGGTGAAAATGTACTCATCCAGCCAGTCACACACACGCACACTGATAAATTAAGTGAACCTCGCAAGCTTCCATTCATGCTCCATACCAGAGGAGTTTCCAAGTTTTTTCGCAGCCGTTTCGACATACATAGCAGTGTTTTTGCGGTCCCTAGTATAAACAACCAGCGGTTACAGCAGCACTTCCTGTGTGAGCTCCCTACACTGTGATGCAGCAGTCTGGGCACCGTGAGGGGGAACTGCCGCTGTAGCTACGGAGCCAAATATCCAACGTCCAAAGTGAAACTAACTTCACCACGGTGCACCGCGGACTTGTCTGCATGGTGGTATTATGTTTTCTTCTTCTTGCTTTGAGGTGCATTACTGCACCTACCATGTTGGAGTGTGGCTCAGAGCTACGAACGTGATACGACCACCGGATCGGGCCGATCTTCAAAATACAGCGGATTGGCAGCAGATCTCGATCCTGAAGATCGGATCGGGACATCCCTAGTTTCTATACTTGCTTTAGTTGCTGCTGCCTAAGGTGATCGTCTGCATAAGTTATTATTATATGGGGCAAGTAATTGTTGTTTTAATGTTGTTGTAATTGAGTTTTGTTCGTTGCTTTGTTTCAAATCCACTCAAAAAAAATCGTGCTGTATTACAAGCGCTTTTGTCTGAACCGCCTGCTCCCACCACAGTCTAGGTCAAGACAAGGAAACAAAATAACTGGCCTTATTAAGGCTGCCAGTTGGTTGGACTGTTTCCTCTTTGGACTTGGAACTTGAATTGCCTCCCTGCTTTTGTTTATTCAGGAAAATGTTCAACACTGGCTGTTTTGTAAAAAGTTGTGGGTTTTGGAGGTTTGGTTCCATTGGTTGTCATTAATCAGCCATACCAACAGAGCTGAGACCACATAACTCCATCTGATGATACAATGGTGAAAGAATGAGGTTTTAATGTTGGTCTTGAAGTGGCTAAATTAGGGTGCTGCAGGCAACTTTCCTGTCCTCTCTCTCAAACATTTTCTGCAGTGGACTTTGTTAAGCAGATTCTTTGTCTCTTTGTAGGCTCACGTTTCTTACTGTAATCCTGGCCAAAAACAAAGATTGGGACACACCACTCAATACAACAGGCAACAACTTTTCTGAAAAGACACTCACAGCCAGCACTCCATACCAACCTCTCCTCCAGGCTTGGGTTTAGGGCTTTCAGCCCATGTGTGGAATGCCACTCGTCATTAAGTACACACCAAAAAAACACACACTGAAAAACCAAGTTGGGCCTTTTAATTGTGAGTGAGCTCCAGATGGTGTCAGGGGATGTGTGCTGATTGTCATTGTTTCTCAATAGCTTTCATAAAATCATAGATTATTGTAACTGAGCCCTGAAAAACAGCACAAAACATTGATGTAAAAATTTGATTTGTCACATTTATGGTTATGTTTATGATTTAATTTATTTAGAACATGCATAGCATACATTGAATACATATGTACGTATGTATGTATGTGTTTGTATATATATGTGCATATATATGTACGTACGAGGATGAAGAAGCGGGCTTTCACAGAAATGGAGGTATCATATTTGGAAGACACAGCAGTGGCATAACTGCTGCCTTTTGTGGAAATGGAGCAGGGCCAAGCGAGACAAAAAAAAGTGGCCTGATATCAAGGCACACATATCCATTTTCAGTGAACATGTTTGTACATTATATGGATATAATGGATATTACATTTTAGATGAATATAAGCTTCTCTTTCTTCTCTTCTCTTTCATTTAATGGTGGACGCAAAGACTCAAAACGGGGATGAAGAAGTTATATTGAAAATGAATTGCTAAACCCAACCCCTAGAATTATTTGACAACGTGATGTTTGTTATAATTAATATTAACCAAACACATAATATTATCATGATTATAAAATAACACGATGAAGTATTTAAGCGCTGTGTTGTTTTTTATTTATCTTTTAGTCGGGATACAATACGCTCGTGCGTGATGGGGTTTATGATAAATTACAAATGATATCTATCAGTGTCATGTCAAATAACACTTTCCACAAATGTTTTCAGTCTATAATGGTGTGATGTTTTCATGCATTAATGAAAAAATCTTCATTGGCTTCAATTTCTTGTTTATTTCTAACATACTGTATGATGTCACTTCAGCACTTGAAATGTGCGTTGCCTTTTCGGCATGTCTCCAAAAGGTGCGTACGCCAACTACAAAGGTGGCGTAGCGGTGCGCACAGTCTCACGTCAAGTTGGGTTTTTTTAGGTACCATACTTTGCGTGGAAAACGGCATGCGGAACTTTCCGGCCCCATTTTGTGCGTACGCAAGCTTTATAGATGAGGCCCCTGATGTTTCTGTGTCTGAAGCTGTTCAGTGATCCTAACATGTAATGACATGCTCTGCTAAGTCTGTCATCAACATGAGGTGGATTTTACTTGTCTTCCGCTCTACCTTCGCTCACTGACATTAGCTTTGTTTGTAACTCAACACAATTTTGACAATTCCTGTTGACATTTATAGACATACAAAGGATGTGATTGTGGAAAGCAGTATTTTGTTTTCCAGTGTGCAAAAATTAAACAAAACAGCATGTGAATCTATGTGAGGACTTGTATATCACTTTGGAGCTCAAAACCTGAGTTTGCTCTTCTTCACTACGTAACTTCTCTTGTCTCTGCTTCATAAATCACACCCAAACATTTAATAGCTTCCTTTGCCCACCCTTCCTTCCCTTGCTCCCCGTCCCAGACCTTGAATAGATAGATGAGTCACCCTGAAGAGATTTTATTTTGTTAGGGCTTGACTGTTCATCTTCATAGGTGTAGTGTGTGCAATGTGCCAGCTTGTCAAGTGTGAAATCAGTCCACTGAACCCAGGACCATCTGAGATATACAGTGGTCTGAAAAAGTGTTTGCCCCCTTCCTGATTTCTTCTTTTTTTTGCATGTTTGTCACACTTATATGTTTCAGATCATCAAACACAACCGAACACAAAATGCAGTTTTTAAATGAACCTTTTTTGTTATTAAGGGAGACAAAAAATCCAAACCTACATGGCCCTGTGTGCCAACTGCAACCATCCATTCAGGATCTGCATACTCTACCTGCCAGTGTTAGTATAGCATTGTCCGCCAGTCACCCCGCTCTCTATAGACACTAGCCCCGTGTGTTCATAATCTCCCTTCTGGCTTTCCATCCATCCATGCATTTTCTATGCCGCTTATCCTCATTAGGGTCGCAGGGGTATGCTGGAGCCTATCCCAGCTGACTTTGGGCGAGAGGCGGGGTACACCCTGGACTGGTTGCCAGCCAATTGCAGTCCCTTCTGGCCTTGTAAATAGGGCGTAGGACAGAGAAGCAGAGGATTTCACATTATTTGTAGACAAAACAAGCTTTCAGACTCACAATTACTTATCTTTGTGGCTGTGTCCCCACCATGTGCGTTTCTTTTTCACAAAAGTGGACAGTTGGGCACTTCTTTTGTATTGTTGTATAGTGGTTTTATGAATAAAACGTGGAGTATACATACAGTACCTCGACAATGACTGCTTTATACTACAGCATGATGTCATTACAATGTAATGAGTATAGCAGGAAGCTTGTTTTGGTCAAGCCCTTGACAGATACCGTCACCTCTGGTTGTGAATGAACAAAGATTATGAGGGTGAGGAATTCAGTGTCTCTCATGCCCAAGCAGGTCTACATTAACATGCCTCTTGTCTGAACATGTAAATAACACTTCCCCTTGGCCCTCTACTTATCACATTGACCATCAAAACACAAAATGTTCATAGTACTTTTTATTAGTTTTTCTTTATTTTACAATGATTTAATAAAGTAGGCAAATAGATTTGCAGTGTGCTTGTAAGTCGCCTGTTGCTACTGTATTCTGTTGTCTAATCTACAATTGATTGCATCAAGCTAATTTATTTTTAGAGCTCTCGTGAATTTGCTCAATCTTACAGGTCCGCAGCTGAGTAAACACACACGATTCATGCTTTTACATTACATTGCTCCTACCATTTGCATGACACTGTTGTGTACGCTACGACTGAAGAAACAGAACAAATGCTTCTTTTGTTAGTGTTCGTCCATTGATTTGTGTGAATTAGCACTGGTTTGGTTCTCAGTCAGGCCCACAGCAAATAACAATTGGATAACTGGGTAAATAATATAAATTACATTATCAGTATGTATTCAACAGCAAGTGCAGCAGTGGTAAAATCCTATTAATGGGAAGTTAGTTTGTTGAAGTGGAAATATTGTGGGAATCATCCTGTCTGTTGTGCCTCCTCATGACATGCTGTTTTTTTCCTTCCCTTTAGGAATGTGTGTGTGCATAGTTGATCCCCTGCATGTGGTCTGAAGAGCTTGTACGGAAGAGCTTTAAACATGGATACGGAAGACTTCCCTCCCCCACCTCCTGAACGTAAGCCTGACCGTGCTCACCAACCCTTTCAAGTGTGAAGGATGTACACTCATGGCCGGTTAGCTCAGTTGGTTAGAGCGTGGTGCTAATAACGCCAAGGTCGCGGGTTCGATCCCCGTACGGGCCAGATTTTTCTTGGATAACCTTCTGCATCTGAAGGGGGCCTTAAAGTTACGGCCATGTGTTCATGAAACTAATTCCTTACAAAAGTTTAATTAGGGTTTAGACTCATCCACAATGGCACAACTGTAACGGGCATCCTGGTTAAGAGGAAGATGACATTTTCAAATCCAGCTAATTATGTTTATCAGCATCATATGATCAACACCTGTTAGATGTTGTCATCTAATGCTGGGCTGATTCTCTCAGGGCTCATGAATCTTTTTGAGTAAACACAGATTCCGCTGCTCCTCCACTGTGGAGGGTGTGGGCAGACGATTGAGGGAGTAAAATGCGCTGCGTGTACACCAGACAATGTTCCTCAGTGTTGGACTGAATGCTGGTGCAGTGGCACGCACACATTCAGGAATAGACACTGGCCAGAGAAATCTCCAGCTGGCCTCTTGCTTGCTTTGTAGGAGCAATGCTTTTCGCTGCAGTGGGGGTTTTGTTCAACCTGAAAGGTGCATTGGAACACCGCGCAAAGTTGGAGTGTTTTTTAGATGACTTGTCTCTCCATTGATTTTTGCTTTGAACTACGAGCTAAAATTTGGGTTACGAGCTGCTATTTGGGCTGTCAATGTAACGACCACCATGGCTGAAGTCGAGTGGCTGCGGATAGCATTAGAAGTGCTATCATGAGCATCGAGCTAGCTAGGGAAAGGTTTTCAACACCTCAGTAAACCATAAGTACATTATAGTGATCTTATTTATTATGTATTGTGTAAAACTATGACATGAACAACATCAAATTAAAAGCACTAAATAGCAATGTTAGAAACTTTTTACATTTGTAAAATCAAGTCTGTGATTAATTCTATCTGACAAAGCATGTCTTGAACTTTAATTTGATACCTCATTCACTTCTCTACCCTAAATATTAAAGACGTTAGAGCAGATTTTGTACCAGAAAATAGTGCCTTTGGTCCCCATTGCTTTAACATTGAGTCAAGACAAAAGCTGTGTCGACCCACGGACAACCGTACTACAAAATATAAAACTTAGGCTGTGAAAATCTGTTTTAAAAGTCAACAGGTTAGCCATTGACATGTTTTTGATAATCAAAAAGTCCAGGGAAGAAAGTCAAGTGTCGTATTTTTCATGTTTTGCCTCACTGCAGTGAGGCGTGTATTCGTATTCGTTTTCACCCCACACTAACCACAATGCAAACACGACATGTAGTATTTCCGGACAAAAAAAGTCACACATTTGTGCGGAAATTTTGTCTGCAGATATGTATTAAAGTAAATTAATCTTCCATATACCTTTTATCGTCTTCCATAGCTCCGGTCCATGAATTTGAAAGGCTTTAAATTGTACTTAAAGTTTAAGTTGTACTTTTTTTTCCAAGCACAAATTGACTTGATGTGGTCCAACACTCATCAAATCACTCATCAAAGGTCATCAATCTTACCTTTATGCATTCCCACGTAGTATCAGCATTTGGGGCCAAATAGGAGGTGAAAGAAAAAGAGGAAAAGTACAGCATCTGTGCATGGGATAACGCTAGAAGGTGCGTTCAAGGACTGTCAAACAAAGTAGGAAGTAGGAAATCACTGCTCACATTAAACATTCAAAAACTGGGGGATTTCTAACTAATAGTATTTTAATCAAATAATATTTACTGTAATATATTTATTAATATTTATGTATAAAGGTAAAATGTGTTGTAGGCATTTACGTGACAGGCCTAATTGTGGCAAATATTTAATAATCGTTTGTGAATGTTCCTAAATAGACTTCTCTGCTCACAATCATTTAGACTTTAAAACCAGTAATCAAAATAAGATGTTTGTGTCAGAGGGTGACATCTCAGTGTGTGAAAGGCCTCACTCGCTCACATTTTCTATTTACTGAACTTTTGTGGGCGTGGTCAAGAGCTAATATGCTAATAAAATAAAAGGGATAGTTAAAAAAAAAATTCTTGCTGAATGTATATTATTATTTTTTTTAAATAATGGCCCATATTTCCAAAATTGATATCCCCTTACATAAAATTTGATGTAGTTACCGTAGTTGTGTATCAAATCATTTACCACAAAGAGATTTCCCCTACTTATAGCTAAAACGTATTTCGTTCTGTAATGAAATGTGATTAATTATACAGTAAGTTAATTAGGGCCAAAATGCAATTAATCACGATTAAATATTGTAATCCCTCGACAGCCCTAATATAAAACGAGAAAAGGGACGTTAGAGGTTTTTTTTAGAGGGCTTTATAGTCTTAACAGGTGCCTCCCATGACGTGCAATGTTAAATGGCACATGCTAACTCGTTTTTTCTCGTTAGAACGCACAGAAAAGGGAAAGAAATATGTGTTCATGTTTCACATAAGGATTGTGCCATTGTTTTGTGGTAATTGAGAAAAGTTATTTTATTCTCTTTGGCCTCGTCCACAGACTTGTTTGTATTCCCAGTTACTTTGTCAGCTGGTTTTGGCTGCTTTTTGGCTTGCTTACTCAAAACATTTTTACTTCAGTGACAAAAAAAGTTAGAGTGGGAACTAGGAAATGCGGCATAAGTAAAAGTGCACTACATTGTTGGTCAATATAGTGCATTTGTAGTTAGCTAAAGTCAGTCTGAGTCTGCGACCAGCATCAACTTGGCCAAAGTCAATTAAAAATCATGTTCCGCTGTAGAACAGCTGCATGGGGGGGCTTCTCCACCTCCACAAAGAGAGGTTGACACATACATATTCATCCTTCTCACTTGGTGTGCCTTATCTGTGTCCCACCTGCACCATTAAAAGCAAACAGATGGAAAACGGCAGATAGCATCTTTGCTTCCAGGTTTGATCCTTCTCAAGCACCTTGACTTACTAGTGCAGATAGACACAGCTCACAGATTTGACCTGTGGCAATAGTCACAGCCCACATTTTAACACACCGACTACAGGGTGGAACAACCACCTGTCACTACCAGACTCACAGTGGTGATTTAGAGTTGTGTGCATGACTGTTAGGGACTTCAAAGCTCCCGGCTTTGCTGAAGGGTCTTGCTCCAAGTTCAGATTTATTCACCGACAAGCAGTGGATTGCTCAGGCCTGGAGGTACAGCAGGCAGGCTTCAACCCTGATCTGATTAATTTAGTGGTAATTGCATGGAAAGCGATATTATCAGCCACCTAATAAAAATGAACTCAAAACAATTGTTAGTGTGTTAAAGAAAGACATGATAAAAGAATTGCACAAAGAGCTGCTAAAGGGAGGCTAACAATAGTCCATAACAGAAGAGGAAGAAAGGCAAAATTGGCCAAAAAAAGAACAGCAGGATTTCTGGGTTGCATTCATTTAATGCCAAACCTTAGTAACAAAACAACGTTTTCTTAAAGTTATCTGAAGCCGTCACAAAACGTAAAGTTCGTATTTCCTGAGCAGGTTTATTGGCATTTAGGAAGAGTGGCCCAGTCACGTCAAAGCTGTTACAAATTGCTCATGACCAGTAACTAGGGATATAGCAAAACATTGTAGAAAAACATTTCAGTTTTTGAACAGTGATCCCCTGTCTTGCAGTCTTAATAATTGGATATCATAGGCTAAAGGTGTGTTTTTTTGCACAAAAAACTAAGTCTCTAATGGGTTACAAGAGGAAAAATGCACAGTACGCTGGAATTGGATTTACATGCAGAGCAGTGGGGTACCAGTGATTGATATTGTTAACAGTGTCTTAATGTTAACAGTGATTCACTTTTTTACCCTTGCTTGACAATTAACGTAGTTCGATGTTGCTAAAAAAAACATTGACTGTATGTTTTGGTGTGTTCAAAAATGTGAACAAATATGAGGTCGCTCAACTTCGTAAAAATGATTTGTTTAAAAGTCAGGGGTCACTGTAGTAATAAAAACAATGATTAAAAATATAGAGATTGTAAGACTTTAACCGTTGACTTGACATGAAGGGCCGGAGTCAGTTAAAGGGTCATAGGAATGTGTGAAGAGACACAGTCAGGCACATGCCACGTCGTGAAGGAAATTGAATGCCTTGTGGAAACTTGGAATTTTGTGTTATCTTTGTGAACACATTCAGGATATGAGTGTAAAACTTTAGATTGTCAGCTAACACAATCAAGCTGTAACTGTTGAAGAAACAACTCCCAAGGAATTTGAGGTATGTTTGCCTGAAAAATTGTGACAAAGATTTAATTTTGAAGTATTTTAAAGGACAGTGTAATGGCTGTGTACGGCAAATCCTTTTAACTTAATAGTTGACTCTTTTTAACTTCACTCTTTAGCCCACATTCATTAAACCAGGAATCAAGCATAAACTCAGACTGCACTTCTTTACTGGGGGAGTAACAGCTCTCTTTCTCACTGGGCTAATTACAATGTGGAAACTGGACAGACATTTGTTGTTGGCTTCCTGTCTGCTGCTGAGTGAGCGCAGCTATGTGAATGTGATGCCTTCAAACATTAACTCTGTCATGGAGCTGTCGTAGCGTAGAAAAGCTGATATGCTGCTCTGGAACCTTTTTTTTTTTACATTATTTGAGTGAGAACACCCTGTTCTAGACGACCCCACCCTTAAATATATGTCACTGTGTAGCTCTTAAATGTGCATAAATAGTGCTGCCACCCACCAGTGCAGCCAACAAAGTAGTTCTTTTTTGTATTTTACAAACTTGTCAGAGCTGACAATTTAGTGACAATGTGTTTTGATTTCAGAAATACATTCAAAGCAAATACACATTTACAGTAGATCTCCAGGTGGGCACTCGCTTGCTTTGTTGAAGAAGGGCTTACTTTTGACAGCAGTTTGACAGACCTTCAATGTGTAAAACATTAATTTCTTGATTAGTTTCAAACTGGGAAGTAAGTGGGCTGACGGCACCTAAAACAGTGGCCCGTACGGGGATCGAACCCGCGACCTTGGCGTTATTAGCACCACGCTCTAACCAACTGAGCTAACCGGCCATGAGCACCTGCCGGAAACCACATGCACAACTAACATGGTCTCTGATCTTTATACAAGTGCTTTGTCTTTCCTCATCCAGTGTACAGTACTTTGTGCACCTGATGACTTTTCTAGCTAAAAGCAAAGCGTCAGGGGGCAACAATAAAGACTCATTAAAGGTCATCTGCCACGGAAACCCATCTGTTTTGAATCTCAATCACTCAACTTTGACATTTATTAACTGGACAATGTTTATTTGTTTATGCAGTTTTTGCAGAAGATGAAGATGAAGGGGAAGCCTTTGATTTTGATGACAGTGGTGATGATATCCCGGAGGCGGATCGGCCACCCGCCACCTTCAGCATGAAGGAGCAGTGTCAAGTTGACCTTGTGTGTCATGTTGCTGAGGGTGATCAACCCAGCCTGGCCCCCCAGATACTTTGCAGCATACCCGACACAGCTCCTTCAGCAGAAGTTCTCACATGCAGACTCCCCACAGCAAGTGAAGCAGCACCGGAAGCAGATCGGACAACTGCTGCAGAGGGGACTGATGACAAGGAGATCGATTTAACTCTGCCACCTCCACCTGATGATGTTGTGGAGACTGATTCTGGAAGAACAGGTTTGATTTTTCTTGGTGCACAAACATTTTTTTTTATTATTCTGGGAATATGTCCATTGTATGTGAAACAGCTTTGGCAGTTGATCAAAGTCTTCTTGTATTGTTTTGAATAAATTATCCCACTAACCCTAAAGTGTGGCAGTGTGTCTCTCTCATGACACCTTGTATCACTGACTGCCTGGCACTGGACTATGTCTGGCTTTTATCAGTAACAGTTGTGACAGCAGCAGCAGTCAGGACTGAGCTTTGCATATTCTGCCTCAGTTACTTACATATGTTGTTTTAGTGAACATGCATACTACAGGGCAGTTTAAGCTTCTTTCCCTTTAAAAAAGGCTAAATACAGTATAAAGGCATGCACAATAAAAATGCTTCAATAAAAAAGTCTGATAATGCTCAGGTTTGATAGGTATTGTCTGATTGCTTATAAATTTGTAAATTAAAGCTAAAAGTCCCTTAATGTTGCAGTAGTGCAGTGGTATAGAACTGCATACATCATTTTTGGCCACATTCTAAACACCTTTCAGGATGATGTAGCATAGTTACACAGCTAACTACAATAATATACATATTGCTAAATAAATATCTGTTAAGTCGCTTCAACTGAATCTCACATGAGCAAATACCGATTTAACTGTCCAGTAAGTGCATACTTTTCATGCTTTTTACTTATGTAATTTGCTATACGTGACCAAACAAACAAAACAAAACCAAAAACACATGACGCTCCGCTAAATAATCTTCAGGGACATTCAATTGGATTATTAAAAGTGTTTGATTCCGTATTTTTTCATCATTGTACTTGTAGCAATATAATTGTAGCACTCACTTTATCTTTTTATTCATACCAGGGAGTGAAGACCAGCTAATTGCCACACATCCTGTCCCAAAGAGCTCCTCGAAAGTCAACCCTTACTCTGTGATTGATATCACGCCGCTCCAGCTGCAGGACGTCGAGCAGAACGGAAGCTCTTCTTCTCCTCCTGAACCAGGAGAACCCAAGGAGCAAGTAAGAGAAGCGCAGGATACCCACGGCAGCCCTGGTGGCATCACCTCGGGCTACTCCGTACCAGTGCCTTGTGGCTATGCAACCCCGTCTGGTGTGCCACTCATCACGCCTGCTTACACAACACCGGTCATCATTCGACACCTCTCCGTGGATGAAGATGGTAAAATAACTTTGTCATTTATTCATACATTTTCTACTGCAGAGCTAGAACCTATCGCAGCAGACTCTGGGCGAGAGGCGACGTACACCCTGGACTGGTCTTCAGTCAATCCCAGGGCACGTCAAGACAAACAATCATCACATTCACATCTATGAATGAATGAATCTATGAATCTCCAATTAACCAATCATGCATGTTTTTGGCCTCTGGGAAAGCTGCTCATGAAATTTACTGTCTTATATTTCTCAATTAAAAGCTTGTTATTAGATTTCTAAAAATTGTCTGTGGTCATAGCAATAAGTATCTACAGTATGAGTTTACGGACACACACGAACAATTGGCATCAAACACGGTGTTAAGTAGTATGCCACAGATTTAACATGCATATTTTCCCAAGTGCTTTTCCACCCCATTTCTTGTCGTCTTGCTACTGCCATAGGTCATTTTGTGCCTGAAGTTAAATTCCTCTTAGCCACCACACATACCTACATATCCAAGGTCATGACACATGCTTGCTCAGCTTTCTGTCCACCCTACTTTTCCTCCCCCCTCTCGTTGCCACACAGAAATATCAACTAATTTTAGCCAAATTCGAAAATGTTCCCGTTTCCTTGCCATGCTTAGGAGTCTGATCACATTGTAATTAACTTACCAACGTTACACCAGATTAATGCAATAATAGTTCTCGGTTTATGTAATACTGTAATAGTCATCGTTTTTAGCGATGTGCAAACTCATTTGTTTCCTGTTACGTTCCTTGGAGAGCATAGGTCTTATAATAGACCTTATCATAACATTTTAAGTTGACCAGTAAAATATATTGAAACAATGTCACAAGAGACTACAGAAGGACACTCAGAGTGCACTTCAAAGTAAAAACGTGTTGGTGACTTTTTTCCCCAAAATGAAATGTGATTTGCCTCACCGATGGTTTTACGCTATACCAGGCGTAACTTTCTGTAAGCTTGTTTTTATTGGTTCCACTTTCTAGAAAAAAAAAAATACAGCAAAAAATGGAAAAATGGCCTTTGATTTATCAATATACTGCCCAAAGTGGAAAACCAAAGTTTGGACGCCCCTTCTCTATAGCCAGAGGCAATCTTTGGAAATCTTTGGAGTGATTTTGGTGAAATGAAGCTATTAGTGACACCTGGTGGAACATTTACAACATTACAGTATCTGTCATTACTTGGATTTGGCATATTGCTATCTTGAGGGCAGTCAAATATATTTGATATGTACTGTATGTACTCAGTTGTGTTACATGCATATTGATTGTGTTACACATGCAAACCTATCATGTTTTTCCACTCTTTTCTTCACAGTCACAGTAATACAGACTGGGAACACTTCTGTTGACAGGTGTGTGACACGCCTCACTACTAGCACTAGTAAACTGTGGTTTACAATGCCATTCAGTAACTCTAGAATCAACTTTTATTACATCTTGTAATGGTACTGAATTTTTTTTATTTTATAAATATGTCAAATATACTGACTTATACTTGAATATTCTTTGAAGTGTTTTCACTGAAGATTTTCCACCTATTAAAGAGGAGGATGCTCTGGCAAAGTGGGCATCAGATCCTGCCAACACTGCATGGATGGAAAGTAAGGATAACAAAGAACACTAACATTGTCTCAGACACAGTGCCTGTCAACAGGCCGCAAACTTTCTTTTTTCTCTCACATTTTCGACACTTGTCTGACCTCTCAGACATTCTTCCCGAATTTTTTGAGGAAGCAAACCACTGTACGATCTCTCATACTTAGCAGTGTGACTTTCAAATGACTGTACTTGCAGTTCTTAATTTTCTCCTTTATGGTAAGATATAGATGAGGTGATTTACGACGATGTGCCCAGGGAGAGCTCTGACTCCAACACAGGTAAGGCCTTTTAATCCTTTTAATCTAAATGTCAAGCATATACCACTTTTTGTAAGTTTCATTTTTGTTATTGAAGAAATACTGGCTTGTCTTAATTTGATGCATTTGATGTAATAAATACCAAATATGCCCATACATACTTTTGTGTGGGGGGAAAAACAGTTACAGTATACTTGGCATGTATGACATTTTTATTTTAGGTCAATTTCAATTCATGTTTCTCATTTGTGATGCAATAATCTTCATTTCATATAGTGTTTCATATTTCCCCAATATTTTTAAAAGGAAGAGATGACACTGCTGTGTTATTTACACATCTGGATTTCTTCCTTACTCATTCAGAACCAGATGAAATGATTTATGACGACGTGGAGCTCGGTGAGGAAGGAGGTTATCTTGACAATGGCTGGAGCTCAAGCGAGTTTGAAAGCTATGACGAGGCCAGCGATGGAGAGGGACGCTCCGAGAATGGCATGCCCCATGCTTTCATGAGGGGGAAGCCCTCCCAGAGGAAGACACATGTGAGTATCTGCATGACATTCTTGTATTAGTTTGCTTCCTGTCAGTGTTTCTACAAAGAAAGAGAAAACATTCTAAAATATGTTCTATTTAATATATCTGTGCTTTTATTTTATTTAATTGTAATATTTTTGTTATTTTCAGTCACATTAATGCAATATAAGGCGTGTGGCGCCCATTTCAACTTAAATTTAAGTTACAAATTATGGTTCCTTCCTTGTCCTGCAAATGGCGTGAAATTTCACCTGTTCTGAATCTTAATATACAGTGCAAATGTATACTACTGTACTGTTTTTGTTGCATGATGTGAGCAAGGAAAGTACAAGCCTCAAAGCATAAATAAAGCATCAAAAAATATTTCAGGAAAAAAGGGCTAGCAGACATAAAGAAGGAAGTGGGTTTGCTGTAAATAGCGCTCCAAACACACTTTACAAGTGTAACCAATAATGCTTGCTTTGCTTTTGTTCAGCTCTCTCAAGATCTGAGCCGCTTGAAAGAACACTATGAGAAAAAGATGAAAGATCTAATGGCAAATACAGTGGGAACGGTAGAGCTGCAGCAGCTCAAACAGAAACACGAGCAGAAGGTAAACCTGCTGCGGCTCGCCTTGGCCCTTGCCTGCCTATGCTCGACTGAAGTCTTCAACCTTTGACTCTCAGTTTAGCCGACTTTGACTGCAAGCATCTATTACTGACACCGCGATACCCTCATCCTGCACTAATATGAATGTTTCGTGGTGGTGGTACTGGTGATGGGTATGCCTTATTGTCTGCTGCACTGGCCTGTTTCATCATTATGAATCCAACTGAACGTTCAAGAAGAGCGAAAGATGCGTTGCCATGTAACATTTGTTTATTGTAAGGTAAACTGGGACAACAGTTAGGCCATTTTAAAAATTGCGTGTTAATTAAAAAATACTGTACACTTTTACATAGAAACATACTAAACTACCAACAATAGAATTATTAGCAAGAATGTAAACCTTTTGAAAGTCACACGTCATAGAACACTGGAAAACAAACGCCCTGATTCCTTGGTTCATCCTCTGACAACAAACAATTATCTCTAACAGCAATAAAATCTAGAAACATGGCAGATAGAAACTCTTATTTAAACTCAGCTGATGTCCCAGTTACCGTCTCATCCTCTGCTCAGCATTGCTTGCTGTCATCCTATGTTATCATCCAAATTGTACCATTGCTCATGATGTGCTACATTAGGCTGAGTAGCACTTCGACTTTGTGTACTAAACTTTGGCTTTAAAAGGAAATACTTGTCAATATGTTTTGTCCCCTTTTTAAGATGCAAAAATTGGTGAAAGCAGCTAAAGAAGGGACCAAGGATGGGCTTGAGAAAACCAAAGCTGCAGTTAAGAAGGGACGCTCTTTCATCAAAACCAAGTCGTTTTGTCATGGTATGTACAGTAAATGTAATTGAAATGTGTCTATTTTGAACACCTAATTAAGTTATTAGTATTTAAGTTTTTGTCTTGGTTAGAGTGAGTGTTTGCTCTTTGTTTTCAACATATTTATACATGATTTTAGAGAAAAAGTCCACCTGTTTTGAAGAAGAGGAGACTGAATTCTTCATTGAGGTGGACTGTTTCAATGTTGAGCCAATTTTGGGTCCAGCTCCAGAGGGCCTTTCACAACAACAAGTAAGCAAATGTTGTTTTATTTACTCTTTTAATGTCATTTTAATTATAAATGATAATATCTGTTGTCACTTACAGCTGGTGAGAAGATGTATACTGGGATCCATACTGGAGAGTGAGAAGAATTATCTAGATGCACTGAAGAGGATTTTAGAGGTACATTTGCTGGGGTTACCCAGTCTCAGTTAAGATTATCGCGTTTGTTTTTGCATTTTATGTTCTCTGCCTCATCAGCAATACGAGAAGCCCCTGTCACAGATTGAGCCAAGGCTACTGAGTGACAGGAAACTCAAGATGACCTTCTACAGAGTGCGAGAGATCCTGCAGTGCCACTTCCTGTTCCAAATCGCTCTGGCGAGTCGAGTGGCAGAGTGGGACAGCCTGGAGATGATTGGTGATGTTTTTGTAGCCTCGGTAAGCCTACATTGTGTATTACTCCCTTTTGTTTTCATACATATTTTTGGAGATCTGACCTTCCTGCAGCATACTCCCAGGTGACTCGTCAATGAAATGTAACAGGAAAGGAGGCGTTCTCCTGTCTTCTCTGGTATAAAGCACTGTTGAGCATTGCTCAGTGGCTTACTGGGGGGAATAAGGCTATAATATACAGTATAATAAGTGTCTTGTAAATAAAAGTAGGCAGTTAACATTTGTGTTTTCAGATAGTCCTCCCCGCTACTTTGTATCCTAGGGAAAACAATTTTAGACTAGTTTTCATTTTACTGATTGATGTGCTTCAATATTTGTGTTTGTCAACAGTTCTCAAAGTCAATGGTGCTGGATGCCTACAGTGAATATGTGAACAACTTTAGCACGGCAATGTCAGTGGTCAGGAAGACATGTGCAGCCAAACCTGGCTTCCTGGAATTCCTGAAGGTTAAATATGACTTCTTTTACATCACTCATCAATTTAACATTAGATACCATATGACCTACACAGCATCTGTACCATTATTACTGCACAATATCCATGTGTTCACAAGTACCGAAATTAACTTGATGCAGATGTACCCTGCTAGTGTAGATAATATTTATTTTTTATGTTTGACCTTCTCCAGCATCGTCAAGAGACGAGCTGTGATCGGATGACTTTGTATGGCCTGATGATGAAACCAATCCAGAGGTTTCCACAGTTCATTCTGCTACTCCAGGTACATGGACCAGTTGTCACTTTCATTGTGTTTCACTGTGATCCATTTAGAGGTTATATCTTCATCTGCCAGCAGAGGGAGTATTTTGCTCACAGTTACAAGCAAATGGTATCACAACACGAACCTGTTGGGCAGTCATTAAATGCAAGAAGGGGACATTATCTGTTAGTTCTTTATAAATCGGACTATTTTATGATTATTTTAATGTTCACCCTTAATTAAAATACACACACACTGCACACCTTTATTGTACATCCCATTATCCAACCATCCATTTTCTATGCCGCTTATCCTCATTCGGGTCACGGGGTAATGCTGGAGCCTATCCCAGCTGACTTCGGGTAAGAGGCGGGGTACATCCCATTATTAAATCCCCAAATTGCACTGCGCAATTTACATTTGGTGTAGGAACACAAATACAGGCAAGGAGGCTACCAAGCTTCTGTAAAGACATTGATGTCTTCATACATATTAATAATTAATGTGTGAAATCTCCATTGCTCCTCATCAGGACATGCTCAAAAACACACCCTTGGGACATGCCGACCGCCTGCCGCTGCAAATGGCCTTAACAGAACTTGAGACCTTAGCGGAGAAGCTCAATGAAAAGAAGCGAGAAGCTGATCAGCGCTGTGAGATTCGCCACATTGCAAAGGCCATGAATGAACGCTACCTCAACAAGGTGTGTAATATGAATGTTTTTATATTTTTTTACATTCAGATTTTTACATATTGAAATGTTATCATTTTTGACAACATTTTTAGTGCCTTTTTAGAGTTGTGTTTTAGCTCATTTTAATGTGCTGAAACGAGTTTGGTCTAATTTCATTATCTCCCAGCGGGAACTGCCCGCTGCTTTGAATTCTTTCTATTTCTAGCATATAGCTTAACGCAACAATCGCAAAGAACGCCGAGTTCTCTTCAAGGTATAATTATCTGTCTATCTACAGCTTTCCACGCCCCACATCTGAGAAACATGTTTTTCCCTATACAACCAACAGTATACAGTATCTTGTTCTCGTGACCTTTAATGACTTTAGTTCTTGTTGTAACATACTGTAGGTACAGTGGGTACATGTAGTTATTAGAGCTATTAATCAATTATTAGAAGCAAAAACAAATCAAAACATTACTTGTCACTCTCACATCGGAGTTCACTGACTTTCATCCCCACAGCTTCTGAGTAATGGCAGCCGTTATCTGATTCGGTCCGACGACATGGTGGAGACCGTCTACAATGAGCGTGGTGAAGTCATCAAAACAAAGGAGCGACGCCTTTTCCTACTCAACGATGTTCTCATGTGTGCCACAGCCAATATTCGGTCAGTGACCGCGTAGTAGACCATTTTAACTCTCACCCTTAAATTACAATTTCTCTTATCTTCTTCTTAGAAAAGTGTTGTTTTCCACCTATTTTTAGTTGTGGTGGTTAAATCACTTAGTTATAAAGCTACACAAATAGTAATAAAAGTGTAACGTGAGCTGCTAACCACTGTGTGTTTGTGAGTGATGTCTTTCTGGCCTGGATCTAGCCACTGTAACATTAACTATAGCCAAGAATGAGGGAAAGTTGCATTTCTGAGCCTAGTGGGAACATTTTCCTCTGAGAAATGTGCCAGTGGCTATTTACAAATGCAAAGTGAGCCACAGGAACTGTTTGCAGTGAGTTTAAGCTTGACCTCTACTTGTCCTCTCTCAGGTGCCAGGACGGGAGTGGAGGTGGAGGTGCCCCATCAGACCAGCGGTTTCTTCTAAAGTGGAGTGTTCCTTTGAACTTTGTTGAAGTGCTGGAGTTTGGATCCAGTGAGGACATGCCTGACAGCGCCCGATATCCTGCCCCTCATTCTGGGGAGAAAGTGGTCATCAATGCAAAGCCAAGTATGCCTCTTTTTGTAGTCCAACTAGCTGATTTACTTATAGAAGATTGTGAACGTTGATACAGTACCTGTTTAGGTGCCAAGTATATGGACACTCAAAGCCCAGCTGCCTATTGCTCCCTGCTAAAGTTAACATAGCCTCTTTGTCTAATTGAGCATATCAGGGTTTAGGCGAACATAATTGTAGTTATCTCCTGCAGTGAACTGTTGTCATTTGCTGGGAATTTACAGATGTTTCCTAAATCCCAACAGTGCATATTTTCCCTCTTCAATCTGCTGGACTGTTTGCTGCCCAGTCCAATGATTTCAGTCTTTCCACTTGGCTTTCTCCTGTCACAGACGGCTGCTCAGCCACTTTAAAGGCCTACATCTGTAAAACGACAGGCACTCTTAAACTCTAAAATGATTTTGTGGACATTGGACTGCAACTGTGGTCAAAGTATGGTGTGGCATATGAACATATTGTATCACCGTCTACCATGTGACCTTTTCCAGTCAATTACGTTAGGATATCTTCAACAGAGTTGTAGTTCATAATATACCCTGCACATACATGCACATCCTCTTGCCCACCACACTGCATCACTCTGTTAACAATAAAATGAGGGCACGATAGTTTATACATCTCGTGTCAAGCCACCAGCATGCCTCTGATACCTCACTGAGCTAAACAAACTGTCCAGCCACAAGATGATTTCGTGGAACAGATGGTAGGGGCACAGACCTCCATAACATCTGGTCAGGTTGAAGGGCATTCATGGGGCTGCAACTGACAGAATGACAGCTTTCTCTTAACCTGATACAAGCATGTGTGTGTGTATTGTGTCATGTCTTATTTGATTATAAGCATTTCATGGATGGGAGGATAAACTCATTCTCTCTGTCTCTCTGGTGTGAATTAAAAGTCACCTCTTTGCAGGTCTCACAGTTATCAGTCCATGCAGAACTGCTCTTCCAATGCTCTTTATGTAATTTCTTGGCATATTACTGCTTTTTCGGGTTCTCTAATTGCTGGGGTGACTGCTGTGATACGGACGCTGGTCCTAGGCCTGTTTTGTTTGAAAATGTTGGCGCTTTCACAAAGCGTCATTCATGAGCTGGACACTGATTGCACAGCACTGGTTTAGTCAGTGGGAATGGTCAGTTCAGTGAAAGGAGCTTTAATAATTGAAATAGCTGATACATCAAGTTCTTGATTTATTGATTTCTATGCTGATATTGCATCTTTGTTTTTTGTTTTTTTGCATAATAAAGGATTGATATGTATGATTATATGTATTTAATATTCCATGGAACCCTGGTTAGTGTCCGCCCCGATTAGCATGTTTTTAGTTTACTTCGAAAATGTATGCCAAAATTTTGCCTCTGTTGCCTCTGTTTTTGCCTCTGTGTACATTTTCCGGTTAGTGTCAATATGGCACACTGTGGCTTTCTAACAAAATGGCAACTGGAAGTCAGCTACGTCACCCATCTATGATGATCAGCGTTTGACTCTCGAAAATGTTACCACAAAACACGTTTTTATTTTATTGTTTTAGGTGCATAAAACAATTGTAAATGCATATAACTGGCGAATGAAGAGGATAAATAAATGTTTAGGGTTATTTTTACCTTCACTAAAAATGTGACTGTTTCTGTTTTCTTAGTGTTTCTCACCTTATTGATCAGATTGTTGGCACGTGCAACTTTCTTTGGCTCCATTTTCGGTTATTGAGGTGAGAAACACTATTAAATTCAAGAAATAACAGCACGGTGGTGTCCGCCTGGTGTCTCGCTGCCACATCGTGTCTTTGGGAACAGTCACGTCAAGGAACATGTCTTCAAAGAAGGTAAAAGCAACCTTTTTGAAACGGATGAATTGGATTAACGGACCGTTATAGAACACATGAAATGGCACATATCATTTATGGGAGGTTTATTCAGCCTTTCCGCCTGAATTCCTGACCTCAATTCAACCTCTTGTGTTTGTTTGCTCGGTCAGATGAGCCATGAAAATCCTGTAGAGCTCCTTTTGTACAAAGCAGTTGAATGCAAACATGTTTACAATAGCACATAACAATGACAAAACAATTGTAAAGGTGAGCTGGTGTTTTATTACGTTAGCCGTGAAGTCTCTTTTACGTTGACAAAATACACTCGGAGGTTATTGACAGTGAAATGATACTCATGCAAACCAGTACACTCTTGTTATAGCTTGTTATATCCTGTTCGGTGTGTGCTTTTATACAGAAGCTGCACTCATGCGGATGTATAATTTTTTTTAACGATGTACAAAGTCATTGCAAATGTCCATAATACTGTACCATGGAAGGAATGAGAGTATGGAATTCCAATCAATGTTTTCCCATAGTAACATGTCAGTTAGCGGATAGTCCTCATGTTGTGTACTGTTTTTAAGTCTCTTCTGATGGTCTGTGGTTCTGATCTGTTCAGCATTGCTGAGTTGGTTTGGTCCATTGCAATGTTTCCTGTTGACCTCGAACATCAGTGTCGCCTTTTGCCCCCCAGCATAAACCCAGCTTTGGCGTCTTAGAACAAGTGCAAAAATGTCAATGACTTGAAGTTATCCAGATGAAAATGTGAAGACTGTATTTTGATATTGATGTGGCCTTCATGGGCTGTGTTCAAGTTTGCAGAGCTGTCCCTGATCTATGTGGAAAACCGACCTATTGTCTTTTATTGATCTTCACCTCACTCATTGATGCCTTTGTCCTGGGAGTTCCCTCTTCTTACAAGCTTACGTGTGTCTGTGTAGACAAACTCTACATGGGCCCGGGTCAGCTGTACCAAGATCTGCAGAACCTAATCCATGACCTCAACCTTGTCAACCAGATCTCTGGCATGATCAGCAGCCTCAAAGGCCACTATCAGGTAAATGCGTCACTGCACTTTTTTTTTTTTTTTTTTTTTTTAGAACAAACTGATGGTAAGAATAAGTATATCTGAAAATAAGTAAGGGTGCGCATTTAAGCGTTTCTTGCATCATGCATTTATTCGGTAATTAACTCATTCAATACCAAAGGCGTATTTATACGTTTTTATAAACACAAACGCTCGATCCCAAAGACGTATTTATACGTCTTTTACGTTTTTTTGCACGAGAGGCAAAACATGCTGACAATAACATCTTTGAGCGTCAATTTGTGGGACAATAAACATTTCAAAACGCACCTGCTTTGTTGACTCGGTTAAAAAAAATTGTTTGTCCAGTCATATTTTTTCATTCTATTTTCTATTTCTATTCTGTTTTCATTTCAATTTTCTTAAAATTCATGTCAAAATCTCGTCTCTTTCTCATGGGCCCAATCTCCTGCATCATCTTGTCACGTAAGTTAGGTGTCTCGTGACACCCTACCATTAAGGCCAAGCTAGCTGTCAGTTGAGCATGTTATGTGTTTATGCTAGGAAATTAGGGGTTTGTCTCAAGGATACTTCTAGTCCATTCGTCCTAGCCAGTTTTTTTGGGGGTTTTTTTGGTCATTGGGATGGAGAATAGCACTATGACTTTGATTTTGTGCTCTGCTGGATGGTCTGAAGTTGCACCACAGATAAGCTCTCAGAGAAACGTGTCCCAAATATGTAGTTTAAGTGGGACAGTCTGATTGAAAGAGCCAATAAAAAGACGAACATTTCCCTCAACATGGAAGTTCAATTGCTGAATGACACAGATTCTAAATATAGATGATGAGAAGTTTAGCAAAATTTCCTATGCAATGAAAGGTTGAGAAGTTGATGTCACCAAATAATGCATCTCTTGTTTTGATGTTTGTTTGCCGTGCATCTTTAACAATGCAGTTTAGTCTTGTTACTTAAGAAGATTAAGATGATTTTTGTCTGTGATAAAAGATTTAGTATTGCATGTATTGTTTTAGTAACTGTAAAAAAATTAAAAAAGAAGATATACCATAACTACTCCATAAAATTGAGGCAACAGATTATACATGCAATTTTATTAATTTTATTTAAGTATGTTAAAAGTTGGGTAAGGATTAATCAAATCAGACTCTTAACAATGACCTGTTTAAATTATGTAGATTAAAATAAAGCACAGTAATAATTAACCAAAACTTAAGCAAAGATTTTAATTAGATATCAATAAGAATAATGTCCAAATTGGTAAAAGGCACATCTAAATAAATTCAATATAATTGAATGATGATCATTTTTATATTCGGTGCTTTTCTACATTTTCTTTAGTATTGGATTGCTCAATCAGAAAATATATAATGTGACAATCTTGCATTTCAGATGCTTTTAAGGACACATAATATTAACAATTATTTACAAAGCAGTCTAGCAAAGCATGATAGAAAGCAGGAAGTAGGCCGCAGCGAAATGCTTGCCCATTAAAAACAAATTCTATTGAGTTGGATTAATTCCAAATTTTCTTGATACAGAATTACATAAAAATAGACTATATATTTAATGTAATCAAAATAAGAATATTTTTTCGGAAACATTTTTTGTATGAAACGTAAACAAAATGAAGGACAAATTTATGTTAAATATATTTGATCAGATATATGAAGGGAAATATGTGACTAAAGAATCATTTATTACAGTGTAATGGGACACTGTACTTTTCTATTTTTAGGGGCGATTAATTTTCGGGTAAATTGTATAACTTTTCTCTACTACTGTTCCCTCTGTTCTGTCTAGAATGTGAACCCCACAGTGGCCCAGGACTGGGTATCAGGTCTGCAGAGGCTGATTCTGAAGAAGGAAGATGAGATTAGGGCAGCTGACCGCTGTCGGATCCAACTTCAACTGCCTGGGAAACAAGACAAGTCGGTGTTTTTATTTATTTATTTTTTTTACCTTCCACATAATGTCACTACACTCCTCTTCAGCTTTGTTTGCACAGGCAACACATACATTTTTAGTGTCTGCAGGGTCATTTAATCCCTACAAGTCTTGTTTACGCCTTTCCTTCATCTGATCTCATACCTGCTGTGTTCATAGCTTTAGGAGAAAGCATTAGAGCACATTTGGATGAACATGCTTCTCCACCAGCCCTATTAGGAGGTATGAATCACAAGGGAAGAAATGGGCATGTTTTTTTGCAGCTAAAGGCTACCCAGTGCTGCAGCTGCTTCCCAACATGTGTTCTGGTGTCATGAGAAGCCTGCATGCTGTCCCCCAAGGGTATACCCTTCTCTGCTTCTTTGCTTCTGGCTTTTGCTTTATCATTCTCATCGTCATACACCTATCTTGTGAGATTATGCTTAAAAAGCAAATTATGCATGTTTTTTTTTTCTATGATCTCCCAGCCTCCAAGCCCAGCAAATAAAACACATGTTTCCATTATCCAGAGACAGACCCCATATAAAGGCGCACAGACTGCCTCTGTGTGCAAGAAGTAACAGACATCGACCTCTTCGACAAATGTCAGCCTTCATTTTTCAATCAGCACCAAATAGACTTGTGTTTCCCCCCTAGGGTGGCATAAGCCCAGACAGAGATCAATTTATTTGACTGGATACACATCAGTCGACTGGTGTGCAAGTATAAATAATCAAACATGAACACAACTGCTTGGATGGAGTAACAGTGAGACTAATGCTTGCCAAAAGACAAAATGTCAAATACTTTCATCATTTAGGAACATTTTATTTTGCAACATTTTAAAGCCGTATGCGGCAGTCAGCTGTAAAAGTAAATTTGACTGGTGATTTCTATTAGCAAGACATGCCCTTTGGAAATTGCAACCATAATGAAGAAATGAGCTACGTCTGTTTGGTATAAAATAAGCTTGCTTTGTCTATCTGGTTAAGCTAGAAAAATCAAAGATGCAACATTCTGCAGCACTGAACGTCAATTTTATACTGAAATGGTACATAAAAATACTGTACAGTGCAAATGAAAGCATCAAAAAGTGGCATTACAAAGAATGAATTGCAGATAAAACTGCTCCTCCTCATTTGTTTTCTCTTTTTGTCAGCAGGTCGTGTAAGCCCACATACTTCAGCGCGGTGTTCAATACCCTCAACCCAGCCAATAAACAGTCATGGATCAGTAACTTGCAAATGGCCAGGCTGGCTCTAGGTACAAGCCACTATCAGGCTATAAACTACCTCTTTGTGTTTGCTTCCATTATTATCATCACATGTGCATGCAGGACTTAAAGCCTGCTCTGTATTCTGCATATTGTTCAGTTAAGCTTCCTGTTTGTATGTTTTATATCAGAGGAGGACAACCTTCAGGGCTGGTTCTTTGCAGAGGATGACGG
This sequence comes from Dunckerocampus dactyliophorus, assembly GCF_027744805.1. Lineage (NCBI taxonomy): Eukaryota > Metazoa > Chordata > Actinopteri > Syngnathiformes > Syngnathidae > Dunckerocampus > Dunckerocampus dactyliophorus. Next base: position 15,316,234 of record NC_072831.1, read on the forward strand.
AAATCAGCTCAAAAAGCAGAAACACCCACTTTTGCTCAAACAGATGCCCGTAGTCATGTCTAAACTGCAGGAGTTCAAGGTGAGATTTCCGTTTTGCAGGGGTTTTGCAAATGACGCTTCAAAATGAGTAAATGTGGCATCCTAAGAGGTGTGACAAAAATGTGATAGTCTGTGTGCCTGATTGTGTGTAGTTATTGACATGTCCCTCACATTCTAACCTTTTATCCAGTCACATTACTCTCCCGGGGAAATATTGACTGGCCACTAGTGGCAATAAATAGCTATTGGGACAGTTAACAAACTGGTTAAGAGTTTGGTGACACAAACCCAAGGTCATATGCCATTTGTGTTATATTATTCTTCTAATCATTTTGATAGCACTCCAGAATATCTTTTGTTTATTTCTTTTAATTCATAACTACACTATAATTATCCATCTTCTCTCCTCCGCTTTGGCAGGTGGAGTGTGCAGTCCACAACCCGGAGCCCTATATAAACACAGAGAGCACAGCAGACACCCCTGCGGTGGGTCACGGTTGTGTCTGGGTGAGAAATCTTCCCTCCATCTTTCAGATAGCAATTAGTAGGCTAGGTTTACACTTCAGGGCTAAACGTCATTACCTGTTTAATTCAAGACTCGATGATTTAATAATAAAAGATGTTGAGCAGATCCAGCAGCTGTTGAGTGAAAGCCACTAAGCTTCAGGAGTCTCACATGTGCCTTTGCTTACAGCAGCTAACTTTCAATAAACCATACCTGCCAGTAAATCAGACGCAGACGTTTTTAACAGTTAGCTGTTGTCATTGTTATTTCTCACCAAAGCGATATATCCCACATGGCAGGTTGTTGTTATTTAGTGAAGCGTCTAATGTCATCTTAAGTGAGCCTGTCAGGGTTCTGAAACTTAGTACATTTTTCTCATAATAAACAATGAATCTCAGCACCTTGCTAAACTCGGTTAATGTAACAGCGGGCCCATTAGGGGGAGGTTGGATACATACATGACTCCCTCTGATTGTTTTCTCAGTGAGGTAATATCTGAAACTGTATATATTGTGTTGATTTATGATTTTAAAATGAAGCAAGAGAATGTAAATCTTTACATGTTGTTTTTTTTTAAATATCTGAATGGGTTTATTGTTAGTTTAAGATGAATTATTGAAACACTTGATTATTTTATAAACGCTAGATATTCTTTGGGGCTCAGCAGTGTTTATTTTCACTAGTTTTGGCTATACTGTACATTTTGCACAATTAAAACATCCCCCAGGTGATAAAAATCGTAACACATTTCACTGCAGGTTTCAAGCTGTACCAACCAGATGGGGCAGATAGCCATAGTAGCCATGCAGAGCTGCAGCCCGAAGGTGACCGAGTGCTTTAATGTGGAGTCCCGCATACTCTGCATGGCTTACGTCCCAGCAGAACAGCCACAGGAGAATGATGTCCCTGAAGACGGGAGAGCCAGTGTTACACCCACTGTCTGCCTGGGCATGGAGGAGGGCAGGTAATCAAATTAACAAAAGCATAGTCACTGATGTCACACACTGCATCTCCATGTGTAGATTACCACGTCTGTGCATTACTTCATCTTTGCTAATAGCGAATTGGGAGGGGATCTTAATGTCAGCTGACTAATGCCATATGACATCTATAAAGTGACATTTACGTGATCAACCCAATCTACCTTCGCGATCGTCTGGTTGCTCGCGATCGACTTAATGGGCACCCCTGCTCTAAAGCAATCCATACACTCACATCAGGTATACCTGCAAACAACAAACTAAATGAACGGCTATCTTACAGTGTCAATCAACACTGAGCATTGTTATCTTGCAGTCAGAATGAATTAGATGTACATAGAATTCTACATCGTCATCATATAGATTTCTATATCATATGATTGTGCAGTGTACCTAAAAAAAACTGTCTTGTGGGTATATGAATTGTCTTGATGTCCTACAGTACAGTATGTTACAAAAGTGAGTGCACCCCTCACATTTCTGCAAAGATTTTATCATGTATTTTCATGGGACAACACAGAAGAAACAACACGTTGGTACAATATTATCAGTGTACAGCTTGGATAACTGTCCCCTCAAAATAACTCGACAGACCATTAACATCTAAACTGCTGGCAACAAAAGTGAGTAAACCCCTTATGAAACGTCCAAATTGGGCCCAAAGTGTCAATATTTAGTGTGGCTACCATTATTTTTGAGCAATGTCTTAACTCCGTTGGGAATGAAGTCCACTAGAACATCACAGGTTGAATCTGGAATCTTCTTTAATGTCTCTATTATGACATCATGGAACTGGTGGATGTTGGAAACTTTGCACTCCTCCGCCCCACAGATGCTCAATAGGGTTTAGGTCCACCACCTGTATTTAGCAAGGCAGTGATCATCTTGGAGGTGTGTTTGTGGTCCTTATGTTGGAATACTGCCCTGCAGCTCAGTTTCCGAGGGGAGGGCGTCATGCTCTCCTTCAGTATGTCACAGTACATGGTGGCATTCATGTTTCCCTCAATGAACTGTGCTCCCCAGTGCTGACAGCACTCATGCAGCCCCATACCATGACACTCTACCCACCATGCTTGACTGTAGACAAGACACACTTTTCTTTGTACTCCTCACTTGGTTGACGCAACACATGTTTGACATCTGTGATGATCTGGTATCATCAGACCACAGGACATGCTTCGAGTACTCCATGTCCTTAGTCTGACTGTGTTCAGCCAACCGTTTGCAGGCTTTCTTGTGCATCATCTTTAGAAGAGGATTTCTTCTGGGATGACAGTCATGCAGACCAGTTTGATGCAGTTCTGAGTGCAGCGTGTGGTCTGAACCCTGACTGTCTGACTTTTGAGCCCTTCACTCATTCCAGCACTAAGCCATCTCTTGTACCAACACAACCTCTGGATATGACGCCGAGTTCGGTTCAGGGTTGTGAGCGATCTTATAAGCAAGAACATCTTTATGTAGAGCAACAATTGTTTTTTTCAGATGCTCAGAGAGGTCTTTGCCATGAAGTGCCATCTTGAACTTCCACTGACAGTATGTGAGGGATATCACCAAATACACCAGCTTCCCATTCACATGCACCTAAGACCTTGTAACACTGAGGCACATGACACTGGGGAGTGACAATGCCTAATTGGGCCCAATTTGTACAGTTTAAGCTAGGGGTGTACTCACTTTTGTTGCCAGCGAGTTAGACATCAATGGCTGTGTCGAATTATTTTGAGGGACAGTAAATTTACACTGTTATTCAAGCTGTATACTGACTACTTTACATTGGATCAAAGTGACTTTTTATTGTTGTCCAATGAAAAGATATAAAATTTTTGCAGAAATGTCATTTTACTTGGACGTTCGCAACTGCTTCTCTTTATATGCTTGTTTCTAATTTCATATTATCTCTGTTTAGCATTATTGTGTATAAGAGCAGCCAGCGGTCCAAGAAGGTACGCCTGCAGCAGTTCTTCTCCCCAGACAAAACCACTGTCACTAGCCTGGCTTACATGAAACACTGCTTGTATGTCGGCCTGGTCAGTGGCTCTGTGGCCATCTACTCCAGATCACAAGGTGTGTCTTTCAGGGGGGATGGCTTAATGCACTGTTTGTTCCCATAACGAGGAAAATTATGGTTAAGTCACTGTTATTGTGTAAAACAGAAAGGTATTCATTTCGATCATTTAAATGTTTTTTTAAAAATGTGTATGCGAGCATGTTTTGCTCAGATATTTAGTCTGCGTCTGACCTGAATGGAAGTCAGTCTCGATCACAGCACATGAATAAGAGCACTGTTACTGAGATGGTGTCTCTGCTGTTAGGTTGAACATTCATGAGTTGCCACGTAAACAAACATATGGTGATACCCACCATATGCTTAAAAAATGTACAATGTACTGTTTAAGATGATGTTGGCCGTTCAACTCAAATGTCTATTCCTGAAGAAACACTCTCAAATGTTTTCTTTCTCCGGGTCACTTGGTGAGGAAATTAGAGGCTCACCGTGTGTGGAGCAATCAAGGGTCCCCCTTTTTTTTGCATTGTGGGCCTGTTTCCATTTGCTTGGTTGTCTGGGAGAAGCCATTCTAAAAGAGGTGACCTATTTAATGTCCTCACTCTCAGACGTGCACAGAGAGGGGGAAGGATCCAGGCTGGACACTCTTCCCACAGTCTTTGCCATTCTCTGTTTTGTTCCATCTGTCACTTGGCTCTAATGCATTCAGTCTGGCTCCCTCTTTTTATTTTCCTTTCCTTATACATGTTATACATGATAGCAAATATTTGATCAAAAAGCTATCCATCCAAATAGTTGCATGATCAGCATTCCTCAAATACCACATTTGTTTTATTAACTACAATCGCACATATTTCTCCGCTTGTCTTCAAATTCAGATCAGATGTGTGCTCAGTTTCCTGATCTGCTCTTCTGCAAAGTTCATCTTTTATCTGTGTGTGTGTGTGTGAGTGTGTGTGTGTGTGTCATAGAAAAAGAGACAGGAGGAATATGTCTGGAGACAGAAGTTAAACTAGTGTCGCTGCTTCTCGAGCCAAGCTGTAGTTGGTTTGGAATTAAAACAGAGCTCATACTGAACTGTTCAGCAGTGTTTTTAGACTTCTCGTATTTTGTTTTGGATGCCACATTTTTTTTCCGGCTTTATCCCTTGTCCACTAGTTTACAGACGGTAGCACAGTGAGCGTCTTTGTTGAGCTTTGGTGTTGCTGAATATTTCAGACTATTATTCTCATTTTGGCTTTTTATCCCTTCAGTCAACTGCCTGATTTCATGCCAGTTACAACTCACTAGAACATGTTTTTTGACACGACTCATACATCATTTGGTGGGAAAACTGCATCTTTGTTGCAACTTTGCTTAATAACTTTCTATAGCAACTTGTTTATGATGTATTTCTTTAAAGGGTTGGCCTTTTCTGTAATTTCTCATCAGGAAAAATACTAACCATCCATTTTCTATACCACTTGTCCTGCTAGAGCCTATCCCAGCTGACTTCAGGTGACATGCAGGGTACGCCTTAGACTGGTTGCCAGTGAATTACAGGACACATATAAACAAAAAAACATTCAGACTCACATTCACGCTACAGAATGTGCCACAGCCATTTTTAGAGTCTCAAATAGAGATGCTCAATATTGGCTTTCTTACCGCTAGCCGATATTCCGATATTGTCCTGCATATCACGGCTTGTTTGAAGGTTGGACCCAGTATGCAGAGAAAAGCCAATGTAGTTCTTTATAATGTTTGACTCACAAAAAGATCTTGCTGGCAAATCAGGTAAAATGTCGAGGGGGAAAAAAGAAACAGCAATGGTGCGAGCGAAGCCACGAGATGAATAGGTAAAAAACAAAGAAAGCTGAGCAAAAGCTAGCTCTGACAACAAACTTACTTGAGTCCCAAAATGAGAGTTGTATGCAGGCATGAGAAGTCAGGAAGGTGAGACACGACTCAAACTGAGAAACAAACTAGCAACTGCAAACAACAAGCTGAGCCTAAGAGCTGTGGTGATGAACTAGAGTGTCTGCAGGTGTCTCGTGGCTCCGCCCAGAGCCAGGAACTAAGGTGTCTGTAACAGAGGAGAACAGCAGAGGTCAGCAAAAACCACACAATAGTCAGAAGAAACAGACCGTGACACTGCACTTGATTACCCATACGATATCAACTGATATCGGCATTAGCGGCATCTCTTCCTGCAATCTAAAGACAGGTCACATCTTGTGTAATGAATGAACACATTATGCTTCTTTTACTTTGATGCAGCTGGATGCATTTCACAAATACAATTGTCCCTCGCCACATCGCGGTTCGAATTTCACGGCTTGACACTGTCACGTTTTTTCCAAAACTATATTAATACATCATGCTGTTTCGTGGTTGAATACGACCTAATATGACTCAAACGAATATGCATATTTAAGCAAATTGTATGTATTTTTTGCCTTTCAAGCATTAAAATGGCTGAGTGAACTTAAGTACAAATCCAGTCGTCCCTCGCTACAGTTCGAACATCGCTCGCTCACTGTAACGTGGTTTTTCAAACATTAAGCAATAAATGATGATGATTTTGTGGTTGACTATGGACTATTATTAGTCAAAAAATATTGGAAAACAGGTTATATGTAGTATTCTGGTTGCTGGGCGTCAGTCATGTTTCATGACATTACATTAGATTACCATCATATTGCATGTAGTCAGCCATGGCATGGCCAACAGACAGTCCTCCTCCCAGTTCTGCTGCCATTCCATGTGGAAGTGGTAAGGTTGTGGCTTTTTACTTTGTCCTTCTTCCCTACTCCATTTGAAACACTTTAGGCCGTCTCTATGTCCCTGCAGTGATTCCCTAGCCTGCGTATTAGAGTTGCGCAATGTAGTGCAAACAAAGAATAAGACGAGTGTAAAGGTGACTATAGGGGTGTTATTTCATGTCTACAGGGCTCTAATAATGACAAAACTCGAATGTAGAAAGTCATAAACAGGTTTTCTACGCTCCAACTACGAAAATATTCCTTTTTTTAATATTGTATCATACTTTGCGGAAATTCACTCATTACGGTCGGGTCTGGAACAAATAAACCGAGATAAACGAGGGATGACTTTATAGAAAAAAAATGTCATATTTATTACAAAAGTAATAAAAAATTATGACCAATTAAAGGACACCTTACTTTTCAATCGCAGTGCTTTCATTGCAAATTGGATGTAACAGGATGTAAGGTTAGCGATTTTATTGTGAACGCCGGAAATGTGCTGTTTTGTCTTTGGCCTCTTGACGTCTGTGTCGACGGTGGACGAAGCTGCATGCTAATAAATAATGCTTCCTGAACTTCATAGCTGCCGTCCTTTTGTTGTGTTGAGCTTGCACAACGTCTTTGGACATCTTATTAAAACCCTCGCTTACACACTTATATATAATCCAAACTTACAAATAATTCCACACTGCAGACATGCTGACCTAGCAAGCTTGTTGCTGTGAGGAGCACATCATCACTCACGCCAACATCATTATTGTCAGGAAAACTGATGCCAATATGAGCCAATATTTCATTTTCATGCCAATGTCAGCCGATATTATCGGACATACATAGTTTCCAATTATTAACCTAACCTGCATATTTTTGTGATGTGGGAGGAAGCTGGAGAGAATACAATACTGAACAAAACAAAACAATACTGAAAAACTAAATGAACTGCCTTATTTTTTTTCCAAAAATTCCTAAGCCAAGTGTAACAGCATAAATGAAGTTGTGCAAAAATGTTGTTTGAGAATTTGTGTGGCTGCACTTTTCTCAACCCTCTAACTTTTTATTATTTCCACCAAGGAGGTTATGTTCTTGCGGGCGTATATATCTGTGTGTTTGTTTGTTTGTTTTCAAAATAACTTTAAAAGTTCTGAATGGATTTGGGTGTTCAGGAATTGTCAGAAATGGATTATGGAAGAACTGATTAAATTTTGGAGGTGATTATGGAAAATGCGATTTTTGTGAATAACTACTGAACAAGTATTGATATAATTATGAATCCAGTTGCTAATGGTATGTTTCCATGGTCAAGGAATCTAAATATGTATATAAAATAAATGTAGGACCAACATTTATGGTGTAAATCACATTATGGGGGGAACTATGGCGCTTGGCGGAGGTCTGCAATCTCAGAGTGCTTTTCTAGTTTCTATTAAATCCCCTCAAAAAAGCTGCCACACAGACAACAATCTACTGTACACTGTTTTTAATTTGTTATTCCCAACTTAATTTCATCACTCACATTTCAGTTCCAAATAATCAGTTAATCGGTTATTGATAGATTGCACCCAAACTTTGTCATAGCTTAAAGCTCAGCCACATTCAAAATAAAGAAAGGAGCAGCCTACATTCCTACATGGTAAGCTGTTGCTGATCAAATGGGACGAGACGTCAGAAGCACTGAGGTGACAGTAATGCTGCTTTCCATCCTAATTTCTGCTGCTTGGAGATGCTTCTCCTCCTCTACTCGTGTGAAGCTGTACAGTCATCCTCATTGTGCCACGCTTGCATTTTGCTTTGTGACTGGCTGTGGAACAGAGGGGTTTGGCAGAGGTCACACATCATCACCATACACTGGGAACATGGAATCCATCAAGCTCAACATAATTATGTCGAGTATTTTAGTGCTTGGTACACTGTTGTCACAGGAAAAAGATTTTTATTTATTCACAAACACACACACACACACACACACACAGCCACAGCATGATAATCAGTCGGTTGCAGCTGACACTCTCATGAAGTGAGCTCTGAGGACTTATATAAGACTGCAAGTTAGCACTTCTGACTTTTTGTGCTTTTCCAGCACTGCTTTTTTGCACTCCTTTTTTGTTTACTCTTTCTGCATGCACATCTATTATAATAATACACCCAGGGCGTTGCTGGAATGATAATCTCACCTCGCCTCTGTAGTGTGAGATTACTTCTGCCTTCCCAGTCATTACTGTACTGTTCTTTCTGCGGGAAATCTTTCCTAGCGTGGCACAGCCAGCACTCCCCCTCAATAGCTGCCTTTGTGCCTTCTCTTATACAAATACTTTTGGTGAGGCCTCATTGACTTCCTGGTTGAGATTAGGAGGCAGTGTGGCATCTGGAGGAAGTAAAGGTCAGTTTAGACATTGGGCCTTTCTAGCTGAGCAATGCACAATTTGGACACTCAATCTTCATCCAAGTGTATTTTCAAATCTTGAATTTATATTTAAAATATGATAAATGAGTAGGTCCAACATGCCTATACTACACTATACATTACTAAAATAGACACAAATGCTATGAAAAATGGTCTGTCATATTTCGGGGAAGTATACGTCAAAATTTGCACAAAACATTGACTGCCTTCATACATAATATACCACGAGACTTCAATTCAGAGGATTTAAGAATTGTTTTGCTTCTTTTGCTTTGTCTTTTCATAGTAACAAGTACAGATATTAAAAGAAAGATGTGAGAAAGATCATTTTTTTGTTTTTATGACTGTTAAGAATGCAGAACTGATCATTTCTATTTGCAATATTTCCGATCGCAGGTCTACCAGCATTCCAGTGGTAGACCAGTAACCTGCCTTAGAAGTGAGGTTCCGTGTATTGATCTCCTCTTCACAGCTAACTTCTGCTCCTTTGCAAAGATGTTTGATAGTAGATTGAGTTTGAGTGTTCATTCAATTGCTGTTTTAGTTCAGTATTTCACCTTTATTTTACCAGGTAAAATCAATTGAGAACAGCTTCTCATTTACAATGATGACCTGGCAAGAGGCCCCAGCCTAAAGTAAAAACAAAACATATACGGGAATCCACAATGTAACCACACAGCCAATGGGGAAAACATTGAAGTAAAAAAAGACAACATACCTAATTGCTAATGTATATCAAGACCAGAAGGACTCAACACTTCCGACAGTCATCTAGGGACTGTTGCAGTTTCTGTTTAGGTAGAGTGATGGAGGAGCTGAAAGTTTAAGGGTGTGTTGAAGGGAGTTCCAGTCACTTACTGCAGCAAAACTGAAGGAATTCTTGCCAAAGACAATGCGGGTTTTTGGAAGAGACAGCGTAATTATGTCACTCGATCTCAGATGATAGTTGTTATGGGAAAGGTGCAAGAGGTTGGAGAGGTATTGAGGTGTTTTCCCTTGAAGAGTCTCATAGACAAGCTGAAGCCTGTGATGAAGTCGCCGAGTGTGGAGGGAGAGCCAGCCTATCAGTTTGTAGAGATCACAATGGTGGGTTGAGAAAGGCGCACCAGTGGCAAAACAGATGACTGAATGGTAGAGAACATCCAGTGCGTTAAGGGCACACGTGGAGGCCAGTTTATAGATGATGTCACCATAATCAAACATAGGAAGTATGGTCATCTTCACCAGGGTATGTTTGGCAGAGTTGAGTGAAGGAGTCTTTATGACGGCAAAGGAACCCCAATCTGGCCTTAACTTTGGCCTGCAGATTATTGATGTGGAACTTTAAAGAAAGTGAGTGGTCCTGCCAAATACTCAGGTACAGTATTTGTACGATCTGACGAATTCCAGTTCTGAGCCATCAGCACAGGTAATCTTGGAGGGGCAAGTGACTCTTTTTCCAATGAAATAACATACATTTGGTTTTCTTTGAATTGAGACACAGGTGAAGGTCATGAAAAGACTTCTCAATGGACGTGAAGCTGAGTTGAATGGTGGATGTGGCAGAGTGGAGTGAAGGGCCAGATGAATAGATGATGGTGTCGTCAGCATAAAGGTGTATCCGGGAGGCACCAATAGCCTTGGCCACATCATTTATGTAGATGGAGAACAAGGTTGGGCCTAAGATGGAACCTTGAGGCACACGTTTAAAGATGTTAAGTGGTTTAGACACAACATTTTCTGTCTTTACTTGCTGAACATGGTTATAGAGGTAGCTTGCAAGCCAGTTAGTACAACACTTAAATGCCAATGCAAGAGGGCCTACGTAGGATGATGTTGTGGTCTACTTAATCAAAGGCCTTCGCCAAAGCCAAGAAAGCAGCAATGCAGATCTGCTTATTGTCCATGGTGGGGATGATGTCATCAAGCACTGATGCATCCATGGCCAGTTCTGAATCCTGACTCCTGATCTGACAGGATATGGTTGGCGTCAATGAAGTGACTTAACTGTTTGTGAATTAATCTCTCAAAAACTTTGGCCAGGCAGGGCAGGATGGATATATGCCTGTAGCCGTTGGGATCTGAGGCAGAGCCACCTTTTGAAAAGAGGGAGGATCGTGGCAGATTTCCAGTCAGAAGGGAAGGCACACAGATGAATTGACAGGCTGAACAAATATGTAATGGGGGCAGCAGTAATATTAGCAGCTACTTTTAAAAATGTTTGCTAAAACCTATCGTAGCCACCAGATGTATGAGTTCCTCCAAAACTTCTGAGGCAGAAAGCAGAAACAAGATGAAGGGAGAAGCCAACATCACTAGCTGGAGGAGGGTTTGGTAATGGAGCAGCGTTTGAAACCGGGGTAGTGAAAGCTTGTGATGAATGAACAAAATGTTGGTTGAGGAGGGAGGCTATGCGTGATTTATCAATGACGATTGTGTTGCCAAATTTCATGGAGTGGGTAGATGAGGGGAAGTGAGTTTAGTTTCCATGGACTTGACTGTATTCCAGAACTTCTTTGGGTCAGTGGCACAGGATGACAATTTGTCCTTGAAATGATACGTACGCACATATACAGTATACAGGTACACATATACAGACCTGATCAAAATCTTAAGACCAGTTGAAAAATTGCATTTTGGACATTTGGATCTTAATGACTATATGTGCCCTGCGATGGGCTGGCGACCAGTCCAGGGTGTACCCGCCTGTCGCCCGAAGTCAGCTGGGATAGGCTCCAGCATGCCCCCGTGACCCTAAAGAGGAGAAGCGGTATAGAACATGGATGGATGGAGGTATCTTAATGAGGTTTTAAGTAGAGCTACAATATGCAAAAGCAAGAAGGGGGAGTGAGACAAAAAACATTTGGAACTTGTAATCGAAACAAACAAAACAAAAAAAAAACAGAAATAGGTTATCACCTGATCAAAAGTGTGTTATTTTTTGGTTGGAAAAGAATGTCATTTCTTATCTGGTAACAGACAGCGGTTTTTGGTTTAAGTTAGGTCTCTATGCAGGCCAGTCAACTTCTTCCACACTGTGTACCGCAGGTCATGTGTACTGCAGAGTCATGCCTAACATTAACTTGAACAAATGATTTTACAAATCATATTTGTGGTCCGTATGAGATTTGCATGCAGTGTTTCATGTGTACCGAGCTGACACTGTGGGTGTAAGGCACATGGAGAGCAGCGTGCGTAGGAGGTGCAAGCAAGATGGAGTTTGTCTATGACTAACGCCTCACAGCACATCTATATTCACAGTGATGGCTGTGAAAACCCATCAACGGCCTCTCCGTATTAGCTGTGTTTATAGATGCCAATGACCTTCAGAGGTGACATTTATGAAGACAGCCTCAACATGTAAGCAATACAAGCCATTACTGTTTGACTTTATCTGGAAATGGTAATGGACTGTGTGTAGTGTGGAGTATTACTAGTACAAAGGTTGTAATTAATGTACATCATGCATGTTATTTTGTGCAATACTGATCTGTCATTATGTCAACTACAGACGGACTGTGGAAATGTGATAAGCCCAAGGTGGTGAAGTTGGGAGTCCTGCCAATCAAGGCCATGCTGGCTGTGGAAGAGCACCTCTGGGCTTCATCGGGTGGGCAAGTCTTCATCATCAGCACCCACACACACTGTGTGGAGGTAAGTACTGCATGAGTAATTTAAAGGGGACAGTTTTTTTTTTTTTTAATCTGAGTGAAGATTTAAAAAAAAAAAAAAGTTCATTTTCTTCTTATCGGTCTCAGCCTGCCTGTGCAAATCACACAGGAAACACTCTAGTGGAAGATATGATGGCAGCCTGAATCATCCTGCTATCCATTTGTTACATCTGTGGGAAAATGTGTGCCGCTATAGAGCTGGTTAGACAGGGAAGGGAAAAAGGGTTGGTCTATATGATTGGTACAATTGAAAAGATTGGTGATTAAAAAAAACTGAAGCAATACTACCAGGGTATGTTATCTTATTTCCGTCCTCAGGGCTTCCTCTTTCCATATTCTAGAATATGACTATGACTGTGACATTCCATTTATGTGTTCTATTCTAGTTTCGGAAATGGAAGCACCTGTAATGGGGCCACGAATAGTCCCGTCCTTCTGACATGCACTCACTTAGAATCTGTTTAGCCCCATTAAGCTCATTATGTTGGACCACCTGCCTATCTTGTTCTCGTTTTCCGCTCGCCACTGTGGAATTAGACTTAATCCAGTCAGAAGGGGAGGGTGGAGCAGTGCGAGGTATATACAAGTGAGGTGCTAAATAAGTTCTCAATACATATTTACTGTATTAATTAAAGGGGTGTCACATGAATGATAGAATATAAACTTACATTTCATGCTTGATTTCATAGCCACTTTTTAGAAGCGCTTTGCTCTGAGATGCTAGTGAATGGACTCCACTCAACTAAATTTAACTCCACCTACACATAGAGCGATGTGTGGTGAGGTTATGTAACTCTTGGCTAGGAAAAAGTCCAGTTATTGCTATCATGGTCAATTCAGTTTTACACATTTCACAAAGTCTTAAATATTTTGTGCCATTTTATGGCATAAACAATACTAATGAATCACACCCAGTGATCCCACAATACTGTTTTATTATAGTCTGTGTATGTGTGCTTTTAAGGATCAGTATTTATGATCACCTTGTCCACCTATTTGCCCCACCCAGATGCAGCTGGAGGCCCATCATGAGGAAGGTATGGTGGTGTCCAACATGGTAGTGGCAGGGGTGGGCATCTGGATTGCCTTCAGCTCCGGTTCCACTTTGCGTCTCTTCCACACTGAGACCCTGGAGCACCTGCAAGACATCAACATTGCAACACCTGTCCACAATATGTTCCCTGGTACGTAACATTATCATTTCTATAGCTTACTCAGCATTATTAGGACACAATGAGCTGTCTGTAAAGTGAATGTGAAAAGCTCAGCCTGTTGAAACCATTTTATGCTTTCAGTAATTTTTGTAATTTACGTAAAATATCGTAATGTAAATATAATCAATTGATGCTATCATAGGATGCACTCCCGGACGCGTTAGGAGCCACGCTGGTCAGTGGGTTGTTTGGCCTACTGGCTAGCGGGCTTGACTCTCAATCAGTGGGTATGTGCGGTCATGGAATAGATGTGCACAGGACTGGATTTGGACCCGTACAGGCCTTAGTGGCTTGCTGCCTTGCTGCGGTACAGGTAATAGAGTCTATTAACACTGACAAAGGCTAAAAAATACTACATATACAGTTTTCATATACAATTTTAGTGAATGAGAAGTTTTAGAATTATTATCTGAAATATCAGAGCGCAAAAGAGCAGCAGCATAAGAAATGACTTCTTTTCGAAAGTTTTATTATTTCACCACTCACAGCTTAGTGCGTGCATGTCAGAAATTAGACATCAATGGAGGTGCTCATTCAGACTCTTGTCATGGCAGGTTTGTCGTATCCCCTTTTCAGTCTAAACACTGAAGCAGTAACCTTTCATTTGGTCTCTATTCATAGTGATGCACCAAAAACATTTGACCTCATAGGGCCAGTTTTTAAGGTTAGCTCAAAGGAAAGTCTGACCCAAATAATAGGACTCAAACAACAGTTTTTTTTTTTTTGTAAATACAGTATGGCACTGTTCAAATGAAGAGCACTAGCTAGTTTGTGGGCTTTACCAATGATTACATTTTCACGTTCTGTTGACTTTGTCTGTGTTGCCAGTTTATTGGGAGTCTGTGCACATTTTAGGGGTTTAGGTAGCAGCCTGTCTTAGAAGCCAGACGTATATAAGCCAGGGGTTGGGAACCTTTTTGGCTAAGAGACCCATGAAAGACACATATTTTAAAATGTTTTTCCATTAGAGCCATGTATTTTTGTGTGCATTTTTAAGAAAGACCAACAATTTTAGAATATAATAAGTCTCTGAATGTATTCTTTTTAAGAACATTGTTATACTGAAGCGAACCAATAACATATAAAATACGTCTTACCACTAATGCGACTTCTGGTGCTGCATGGTTTTGCACCGTGCTCCACATCCTTCTTTCTTTTTGCCATCTTTTTCATCAAAAGGGTTGGCTCGGCAGAATTAGATAACTGACTATTTGATTAAAGGAGGGAAGTTTTCTTTCTCACCGGTCAATAACCTGGGTAGGCTACTGCATTATTCAGTAATAATCAGGTTTTGGTGTCTGACCCGGAAAATATCGGAAGGACAGCTGGCATTGGCTCTGGCATCAGCATTGTGGTAGAAGATGGATGGATTAAAATTAGGGCTGTCAAAAATAGCGTGTTAATGATGGTAACTAATATATTTCATTGATTACGTAAAATAATACATCACATAGTACAATTAACAGTTCTACATGTCCAAAAAGGAGTAGGAAGAAGTAAAGCTTATTTAATCCTACCCCCCACACATTAGTTGCAATACATTTGTTCACTTCCTGTATTCCAAATGTATTCTTTGCTCGTTTAAAATACTGTAATTATGAAAATGATAAGGTAATATGATAA
The DNA here is from genome assembly GCF_027744805.1 of Dunckerocampus dactyliophorus. Taxonomy (NCBI): domain Eukaryota; kingdom Metazoa; phylum Chordata; class Actinopteri; order Syngnathiformes; family Syngnathidae; genus Dunckerocampus; species Dunckerocampus dactyliophorus. Next base: position 15,331,398 of record NC_072831.1, read on the forward strand.
GGTGACATAGTGTGACATGGTGATTAATCATGATTAATTCATTTGAAAACTGTGATTAAACTGTGATAAAACATTTTAATCATTTGACATCCCCAATTAAAATACATAAGAAAGTTTTATATTTTGAATGTTATTTTTAAGTCATTTCTGTAATGTTTTACTTTAAAAATGTCACCGAAAAATGAGTAAATAAATAAATGTTATCATGTTAAGAAATGTCTGAGAGCCAGATGCAGTCATCAAAAGACCATAGGTTCCCTACTCCTGATATAAGCCATCTGCATGGATGTAAATTATTTAACTATATCATCAACTGATATCAGCAATTCATCTTTGAAGCTGCATTTGAAGTCACATGTCCTTTTCCAGAGGCAAATATAGAATTACTAGTAAATGTGGGTTGTTTTGATGAGAACAAAGGTTGAGAACAAAGCAACTCACCTACCTTACGTCATTCTACCTTCATGACTCTCCTTTGTTCCGTGCTTGTGTAAGCCATCCCACAACCCACACAGTCTGCACACTAACTATTAAAGGTCATGCTTTTATTGTGAGAAGCACATAAGTGTCAGTACTTACTCTGTTTTTGCCATTTAGCATCTGCACTTAATGTCTTATTGGTGTGGTCACGATGCAAGAAGAGGACAGTTTGGCGCTATGTAATTTAGTGGTATTGCATACGACGTTCACAGCAAATCAAATTCAACGTCAGCACAATCAAACGTCCCCGAAGTCAGCTGAAGTCATCACAGAAGCCTGCCGCTGCTTTGGTTCTTGTAATCCGCTGTGTTACATCAGCCTTGACCCAAAAACACACAGCCTGAAAGAATGACTGTAGTCTGTTCTAAGGGGAGATTACACATGTTTATGTGAACTCTGGATGTGTGATGCAACTGAGTAACATTTAGTAATGTTTTGTCTAACATCTTATGTGTCTACTTATGATGACAACACAAACCATAAATGGTTGCCCACAGTTGTTCCCTACCACAACGTCAGCACCAGTACTGTCACTGGGTCAGCTCTCTTCGCTTTTGCCAGAAGATGATAGTAATATTTAAAACTATCTGACTGAAAGAAGTTGGCAGTTTTCTGGGGCTCGCTTTGCACATCTGGCATTCCTTGAGCCTCAAGCGGCATTTAATAGGACACGAATGTAACATCACAAGCCATAAAGTGCAGAGTTTTGTGGGCTTGGTATTCAGTGCTTTGGTGTGAGGCTCAAATCCAACAGCTAAAAAAGCGACCTCCTCATACCTACGACTGTAAAGAAAACAGATCCCTTAACTATAGTGGGATTTATTTTCTTTATTTTTCTGAAGAAAAAAAGCCCAATGTCTACTTGAACCAATGGTCCCATGTTCACCTGATATAGTGGTGACCTCCCAGTGATAGCCAGTGTTTAGAGTTACAAGTGGTAGGCCTATCCTTCAGACAGATGTGAATGATAAAAGCGTTCTGCTGTGGGAGCCCACCGTCCGTGTGGGCTAATAAGATCCATGCAACTGAAGCGGAAGTTGGTTCTGTGACAGACTGTACCACACATGAAAAGCTTTGCTCCTCTGGGTTTATTCTTATCGCCACTTTTCCAAAATGCTTTGCAGAGGATTTCCCTCCAGAAGGCCAATGTGCTGCCTGTGCATCAACTCTGGTGTAATTAGAGTACTTTAGGGATTGCTGCAAGAGAAAGAGTAATGGGTAAACATAAGTTAACGTATAGGCTAGTTTCAGTTAAGACTCAGAATGTTGACACCCCAAAGGTTGTACAAAGTGCAAACCCAAAAGAAAAATATGCCTGTAAAGTTTGTACAAATGCTTCAAAGTCCAACTGGCGCTATCATGTGAGATTTTAGAACCTCAATTCAGCAAACTAGATTTACTCTGCATTTGTATTTTGATTTCTGTTTATTTTTTTTAGAATACAAAAGAGTACAAAAGAGTACCGTAAATTCCAGTGTATAATCCGCACCTACTAAATACCTAATTTGTACATATATAAGACACACCAGTGTCCACATCATAAAATGGCTTATCAGACTCACGGGAGTCACCACCATGAGTCAGACTGTTATATTGTTATACTGTTATATATACTGACCACCTGAAGTGTTAAATGGGTGAACAGGCTTGTTGTGAGTGCACGGATTGGCTCCTCCCGAGCTACTGTTTGCTCACTGACTTGCGAGCGACACATTATTTAAACAATTGGTAGTAGTTCTGAAGTAAAGGAGATGTCACAAGATTAGAATTTAGCCATGGATTAGCCGCACCGCTGTGTAAGCAGCAGGGCTTAAAGTGTAAGAAAAACGTAGTGGCTTATACACTGGAATTTACGGTAGCACTGGTGAGGGCATGCAAATGTGCAAAAATGTGATGCCAGCCATACAACTCAAAAGAAACTTATTAAAGGACCACATCAAATGACTGTGTCACTGTGTTATGTTTAAATATGTTAAGTGTGGTTAACTTGTTTTTCTTTTGTTAAGAATGTTACAAGAATGGTCATCGCGGACCTATCTTCAGTGGTTGCCTGGGCAAAATAAATAACGTAATGATCCGATGTCCGTGAATACACCTTGCGTTCTTGTCTGTGCTATTCTTTTGCTACACCGCCACGAGGTTGGTTCCTAGCAAACTGTCACAAACAGTCCCATTAATTATAAAGTATAGGAGAAGTTTGGGTTGAAACGTTTGCGCAATTTGGGTCATTGAGGGGTGATGGTGGGTCCCGCATCCAAACCAGTTGAGAACCACTGTCCTACACAGTTCATATTTTTATGACGGTGACATTTTTCAGCACAACAGATTTTTACATTTACATTTTGATATTTCCTATTGAGAAAATGTAGTCTACCAGAAATTTGAGCTTGTCCACTTTTAAGGTTCCACAGTATATTGAAATGATATAATGTTGACATTATTATCCTACCTCAAGGGAAGTCAGTGTAATTACGAAAGGATTTAGGTGTAAGGAACACATTAGTGATATCAGGAAAATGAGGCGTGGTCTTCCGTGTGAGTGCTTTGCACTTTGAATGTGTCCTGCATGTTCATACATGTTGGAACAATTTTACTAAGCCCTTTCATTTCTGTCTACAGGTTATTAAGGTTGCTTTTGAAACATCTTGGCATAATATGCTGTAATATCTGTCATTTTCACAGTAATGGATGCTAATAATTCAGTGCAGTTCATAATTTAGAGTAGTTCTATATTTTTATTTTTTTTTATACTAAAGTCAGAATGTTTATAAGAAAGCTTGCATGTTGTTGGTGGCAGTCTGGCTAATGTGCTCAGGGTGTAGTGATCTGCCTTTGTCTGCTGCTGTGTGACCTAAATAGGCAGCCATGCGTGGCTTAATGAGAGATCAACATCGGGGGAGTCAATAAATAATACCCTCAGCTTGTCATTTACACTACCATTGTTTCACAACTGACATAATTATTTACAATGCTGGTGTTCCTGAGTGCGTCCGGTCCTACAGATCTGCAGGAAGTGTGTTTAAGGACAGTAATATAATTTAGCTGCACCCTGAAGTCGCTTTGGAATGTGATAACTGATACACATGTTATGAACCACAGTAATTTTCATATTTTCTTCTGTAAATCAGACACTATAGTTCAGTTCAGCTAACCATGGAAGGATGGAATGGAATGACATGACTTGATGGAGCACCCGGAAAACACTAAAGAGAGCATAACAATGCAAGGTATCCAGTGTTGGCCTTATTGGCATGTGGCTGTTTACCCATAAGAAAAATGTTGTATTCTTATAATTCCATTCTTCCTGTCTCATTGGCTGTCACTATTCTCTAGTGACCAACCACCATACTGAAATGCCATGCCATCAATGCTAAAAGCGGAATAAATGATTTGTTATTGTAGGTTTTATTTATACAGTGGCTAGCTTCTGTTTCCTTGTGTTCTTGTATACCATTGAGTAGCGTTTAAAGGAGAAATCCTCCCAGTCTTCCTGCAAGATGACTTGCCTTCCAAGCAGTGCTCTTTCATATGTGTTGAGGATGACTTTAATTGTTTTGACAGTTAAAATGCTACTTAAAACTAGGGGTAAGGGAAATAATCATAAATTCATAAATTCATTCATAAATGTCAATAATCGATGCTGACGGAACAAAAAAAAAACGGAACAAAAAGATGGAAAGCGGAAGTGGGGTTTTTGGTGGTGCACCTACAACCAAAATGGCTGAGCGTAAACTCCGACCCGCGCCTGCTGGATTTAAAGCGAGCGTCTGGAAGCACTTTGGCTTTCATTTAGTAGCTGGATAATAGCCAGACAATATGCAAGCTTTGTCATACAAGCTTAAATACTTTGGGAACTCGACAAGTATGAGAAACCACATAGCACGTTTCCACCCGAACCAGGACGAAAAACAGCCCGCTGAAGTTGCTGCCAACCAGAGAACGATCGAGCAGGTGATAACTAATTTTCCACCCAACTCGGAAAAAGGCAAAGAGAATCACAAAGTCACTCGCAACTTTTATTGCAAAGGATTTATGGCGGTATTATTTGGTTGTGGAGAAGTAGGGCTTTTGTGATTTGTTCCTCACTTTGGAACCCAGATACAAAGGCCCATCGCAATGTTATTTCATTGACACTTCAATTGTGAATAAAGGCAGCCTATCTTTTTTGGTTATTCATAATATACTGACGTCTGCAAGCATTATTCTTGTATGAGCTGCTGGTACAGAAATCTATATTTTGTATGAAAGCTGTTTTTGACTTTGCAATACAGCAAAAATACTATTTTGTCAGCGATTCTATGCTCAGGATTTTAGTTTGAATTCAGAAGTCTATTATTTATTTGTAAATAATGGCAGATTTGTTTGTGTTGGTTACTCAGAATATGCTGAAGTTTGTTAATTTTATACATGGTGCTACTGGTGCATAATTTTATCATCGCATCGCAGGCCTCTGAATCGTAATCGCATCGAATCGTGATGTGGCCAGAGATTCCCACCCCTCCGTAAAACCTTGCATGTAGCATCGATAAATGATATGATTTTATTTCCTAGATGAAAACTTAAAGTTGACCAGTGTTTTCTACCTTGGTGGTTCCACTGTGAGAACAATACCTAAAAGAACTAAACTGTACTGCTCAATGAAAACAGGGCTGTAGTCTCCCTGATTAAAAAGTGAACATGTAGACATTAAGAAGCGATGCAGAGTACTTCATCGGCTTAAAAGTCGGGCTAATCCAGAGGACACCATTTCCTCCAGCCATAAAGATAGAACGCACCACCACTGCCCACAGGGTGCTGTTATTCTTAGTGTGACTGCATGGCTGGTATAGTGTGTTATTGTAATGTGTGAGATTTACTCCTCCCTCCTGCTGTTGCTTGTGGAGGCTAAGTGCGGATCAAAGTGGTGCTCTGCTGTAGGATCAAGGCTCTTGTGGATGTTCACTCTAGATTTATTTTAGTTCACCCTTTGGGTGGGGAACTCCAAATATTATGAAAGGGGGAAATTGAGGAAGGCCTCCAACTAGCAGTGTGTGTTTCTGCTCATTGGGGGCCCTCATCAGAAGCACATGTGGCCAGGATTGTCTAGCCTGAAACGGGGCTTTGGGCAGGGGAGTCTACCTGGACGCCTATCTAGTGGTGGGCTTGCTGCATGTAAGATGTCACCTCTAGTGAGGGGGATACGGCAGAGGGACTGGGAGTCATTTTTCCTGAAGCCCAAGAGGATTACTTTAAAGGAGGACGTTCAAGTCAAGCTGTTAAAGCTGTAATGATTCATGACAGCCTTTCCCCCCACATTGCTCCAGTGAAAACTGTTCTTTTTCCCTTAAGCTCAAAAAGACTAATGGTAAAAATGTCTGTGGAGATATTTGTAGTCTTGACAAAGCTCATACCTGGAGACAGAAACATGAGAGTCGAATTCCACTCACACAATCTGTCAATTAGCCTTGCTATATGAAAAGAGCTGTTAGCGTAACTCTTTTTACTGTGCAAAGTTGTATTGCAGGGACATGTGTGACCAAGAGGGACGCGGACAATTCACATTGTCCTGTTACAGTTACGACAAGCTTTCATGAATAGACACACTGTTCCTTGCTTAATTACAGCGTTACGCTTCAGTCATTCTGTTATGTAACACCGCGGTGTTTGTGTAACTTTGCAATCCATAAGGAGTGCTAGAAGGCTTGAAAAGAGCTACTGTACGTTTATTCAGGCCCTTGTTAGCATTGCCTTGGAGACAAATAAACCTCATCACTGCAGAAACATTCCGACTAGGCCACAGCATGCACTTCCCTCACACAACATTACATTGTAGCCTGCTGAAGTGGCCTGCTTTTTCACGGACAATCATGAGACGCCATATGGACTAATAAAGTATTGGGCCATCGGGCCTGGCCTCAGAATCTCTGTGAGAGTTCAGCCCAAAGGTGTTAGGTGGGTGTCATCCTTTTATTGTTTTGTCATTCTTACAGGGAGCCACAGAGTGTCAGTGAGCAGTTTGTTGGTTTGCCATGGTATGCTGCTAGTTGGAACCAACCTGGGTGTGACTGTGGCGCTTTCGGTCCCCAGACTACAGGGAATCCCCAAGGTCACAGGTAACGCAGCTCCAGCAAATATGTGTACAAGAGATTCCTGCTATCTACAGGGAGTGCATTCTCAGACCACCCGCTAATGGCGAAAAGACGCCCATAATAATATTATAATGATATAGTAATAATAATGTAACTGCACCACACGAATGATGCAGGTTGCGAACTAAACGCTCACACCCTAATATGCATGCAAAACAACACTATTTTATACTAATTTACAGTTCCACGGGCCACATAAAATCACATGGCTGGCCACTTTAGGCCTGGGGGCCTTGAGTTTGACATGTGTAATAGTGTGTAAGCGTCTACTTCAATACCTGCATAGTCCGTGTGGTAGAGTTAGATTGTGTTGCACATGTGTTATTTTTGGTTGCACCGTGAGTGAGGTAGATATTTGGGTTGATAAGCTCCTGTTGGTTTATGACGTGTGAGCACGGGTGTAAATTCCGATTCACTGCATATAAAGAACACCACCTCAAGCAAGTTGAAGTTTGCCTCTAACTACTTTCTGTCCAACTCATCCTTAACCAGTGTTGGTGAAGATGTACAGCACCTAAAAGTGTGGCCGGCGAGTCAAAATGAAACATTTATCTGTATCTCTTTAGGTCGGGGAATGGTGTCTTTGCACGCTCACATCGGACCAGTCAAGTTCCTCACCGTGGCCACAGCAGTCTGTAACCATCCCTCAGGCCTCCCATCCCCCACCTCCTCAGCCTCAGCCCAGGCAACTGAGCCAGAGGATGGAGAGTGCGCTCAGCCCCCCTCAGACTCAGTTTCGACCCCGCCTCAGGGGAAAGGCGTCTGGTTGGGAGATGCAGGTTGCACCACAATGGCTCTTCAGGACTCTCTGTCCTCATCTTGCGGCTCTTTAGCTCAATCCCAAGGCTCCTTGGAGCACGGGCCTGAGGACGGAGCCCTTTATGACATGCTCCATGATCCGGCCCACCACTGGAGGGGACGCCGGGCCAGTAAAGTGGATGTCAGCTCGCTGCTGGTGGTGTCTGGAGGTTCGGGCCATCGCAGGGTGAACAAAAAGACCAAACAGTCACGCCATGACGACAACACCTCTACCATCCTCATCTGGCAAATCCCCTTGCTCAACATGTGACACGCCAGCAAGCTTTTTAATCACAAAGACACCTGATCTTACATTTCACTGACCCTTTGGACCAATTACAACAAACTAAAAGTATTTAATTTAACCAGATTTTACTCCACCACAGTATTTCTGGTGATGAAAAGGAACATCATCACTGTTGTGCCAAAACGGGCTCAGAGGAAATCTTTATTTGTGTGAGCAAAGACAGGCTAGCTAATACATCCCATGATCCTCTAGTGTTTTTTTTTAGTTCATACAGACTGCACTAGACCACCGTTTTTCACTTATTTTTCTACCTGATGCGTGTGAAGTAACAATGGGGTTGTTACGTAAAAGGTTTTTTTTAAGATTAGGATCAGGTTTAAGAAAATCTGTCAAGATGTGTTGAGGTGTAAATATGGAGTTGACTGAGGATTATTTCTATGATTTCAGACAAACATTCTTTCTCTGTGTGATATTGAAAATATCATTTCATAGCTGGACAGCTCTGAGCTAGTCCACTGCTCTTTACCTGTGTGTTTGCAAAGAAAAGGGACAAAAAGGGTGAAATAATGTTGACTGAATTACTTCAGAAGGGATGATGAGATCCCTGGCTGGCCGGGGTTCGAACAAACAGACCAGTTGTTATCCACAAGGAACGTTTTTTTTCCAGACCTAATTTGTTTTTAATTCTTACTTAGATATATTTAAAAGCAAGAAAAAAAACGAGTATTTTGTCACCCCACTCTTGTATGTACTATTTGTTGTGTTATGTTTTTAACAAATCTATAAACATTGTTTTATGGAGATACTATTTGTTATGATTTCATTTCTTGTGTAATCTGGGACATATACTTAACATTGTGCAAACCTTTCTGTAGTTGACTGAATAGGGTGCAGTATTGCGTTGTCCTGTTATTGTACTTGTTTTACTTCAGTACTTGTTGGGACTAGCAGTGCCTGAAGGTACGTGAGCTCAGCTTGATCCATCTCTTCCGGGATTTTGCTGCTCATTTCTCCCACTGCTGAGCAAAGAGGGTCAAGCCGTTTTCTCACTTGGAACGCCTACTGTATGTCGACTGTTGTGCAACCATTTTCACTATTCTACCATAAAATGGGAGAAGGGCTTGGAGGTGTTTGCATCATCCATTTCACAGCTGATACTACATTTTACTACACTTTGGTTATGTCTGTATCTTATACAACAGTATATTGGCTATAATATAGTTGATTGTGTTTAATATGGCTGGCTGTTGGCAGCGTTGCTCACACTCCAAGACAGCTCAGCAACTCCAAGGCTCTTTGCTTTCCCACTGACCCTGAGGTTTCCATGGAGACGCTCATTTTGTGTGCATGCATCAGTCCTCAGCCGCTCTTTGTTCTCACAATATCTCGCGTTCAAACGTCCAATTTGAATACCTCAGTCTAATCTCACAGGCCTGATGGTTGTGCCGTGGCTAGCCTCGATTAATACATCAGCAGGCCGGTTGGTACGTCTCCACAGAGGCGCGGTTGTGGACACAATGGGGGAGACAACCAGTTGCTATTTTTTTTACCTTTGCTAAGCAGGTTAGGTTGCAGGATTGCACAAAAACGTAATTGAGAGGTCGAATCGCCAAAGATTTTGGTGTGGAATCTGAATGAAGGTTCTGATCCAGGAATTACCTGCAGTATTCACATTTGGTATTATGGAAATTCATATTTTTGTAGTCGTGTATATAATACATATAACAGTGGTCATTCAGCATAGTCCAGCCCTGCACAGTGCCCTGGCTCGATCCCGCAACCACACATCCCCACTGACTTGAGAGTCAGAGCGTGCCAGCCAGTAGGCTAAAAGCCCAGGCTTTCAAGTTACCCGCTGACCAGCGCGGCGGCCCTTAAGGCGTTGAAGTGAGGTTTACTTAACATATTATCACACCGCTACACTAGCTGCCATCTGTTACTTTCTTTAAAAACACAAATATATAATTTGTGTCACTTTTTATAGTAAAAGTCAATTGTAACTGTAGATGACTGACTGCTAAGGTCTCCAACATGCAATTTCATTTAGGTTCCAAGTCAAGGTTTAATGTTTAATGTACAGTAAATACAAATTCATGGTCAAACTGTTGCCATCATAAAACTTTTATTAACTTTATAAGCAATTTCAAAGTAATATTTTAACACTCATGGCAATACAAGTGATTCATATTGAACCATGAAAAGAACTCTTTCAAGTCTTGAATGGTGAATGATAACGGCTGATGAAGGTGATTTGTATAACCATCTCTTCGTATGATTGGCACAAGTATAAAAGGGGTGTACGTGTACCTCTTGCCCAAAGTCAGCTAGGATAGACTCCAGCACAAGCAGTATGAAAAATGGATGCACGTATACATACAGTATGACAGCGCCAACCATACCAATAGATATGATGATGCTGATCATGTCTGATGTACCAAATATTGGAACTGATGAGTTTCCATGCATTGTTGATGTTAGTGAAGAGTGCTTTTGATACATTTAGTTATAATATAAAATGGGTTTGATTTGAAGAGGAAATGTGAAGATTTTGCTCCCAACCCTGCCGGTGGTGGTACCCTGCAGTGCGTGAAGCAGTGATTCCCAACCACTGTGCCGCAGCACATTAGTGCGTAATGAATGAGAGATCATCAGGGGCCTTGGGAAATTATCTCATTTCACTTATTTGAGTTGAAATTGTATTTACAACAACTATTAAATGTTCTTCCACAACATGGGGGAAGATACATAATTAACCCAGATATTAGAGTTTGGCAATATTAACATTTTTTAGCATTGATCCAATACCAAGTACACTAAATACAGAGCCAGTATTGCTGATGCTAATACTTTTTGGTTGGACATTTTTAACATCATTGACAGATTTGTGATTTTTGCCTTTAAGGTGTTGTGATCATGTTTATAATCACAATATAAAACAGTAAAATATATATATATATATATATATATATATATATATATATATATATATATATATATATATATATATATATACTGTATCAGACAGTTACTTTGGAAGAATTTGTCTAATATTTAATACAACAATGTAAAAATGTAATTTACACAGCTAAATAAGTCATTTTTGTGACATTTTTGTGTGCTGGCAAACATCATGAGATGTTTGGAGTATAAAATGTGCGCGTTGGCTTTATAAAGGCTGGGAGACACTGGTGTGCAGGAATGGTCCATCGTGTCCAACAGATGGAGCCTCCAGTACAGTGGAGGGTTAACACTAAGCGAATGGGCGTGGTTTAAGTCAACAGTCAACTGTAAAAAAAAAAAAAACTTAGATGTCCCCTGATTAGTCATGCTACCAATGTTGGACGCGTCCACCTCGTGAGGACACTCTCGAGCGTTTTTTATTCCACGACCAAGCGAGGAGGCTGGGGAGGGAGTCGCGCGACCCGAGGGACTACTGTTCGATCACCGCCGCTTCAGCCGCGCCTCAGCTGCGGGCTAGCTCCTGGAGAGCCGATGATAAGCTCCAACCTATCATGACAGATGGACGGGTGAACTGAATGAGGAGCGACATGTGAATTAAATAAAGTCATGCCGGGTAAAAGAGCCTGCCTGCTTGGTCAGAATCGCTGCTTTACGTAACGGAGCTTTGTGGAGAGATTGGCAGGGAAGCAGCTGCTTTAATCACAGCCTGTAAACGCAGGTAGGTGACATTTCAGTTCAACTCCACATGGAAATAAACGTCTGTTCTTCTAAGGGCACACTGACACCGCCTCTTACCTTTTACTTATTATTTCATTAGCGTAAAGGGGAAAAAGCTCTTATACACCCTTTCTTCTCATTTATAGAGTAATCTAGCCTTGCGCATGCGCACGGAATGCTTTCAGTTTAATAATGGGCAGGAAGGGTGAGTAATAGTCACTGATTGTAGCAGTTTGCGTCTAAAATAAGATGCATGTTCTTTCTGATAGACAGACCCCTAAAACACAATCACCTTCACGTACAATATGTTTACTGCAGTACTTAGCATGAGGTTCATGAGGTTGTATACCTATGCATCTTACATCCATCCATCTTGTCCTCATTAGGGAAACAGGTGAGCTGGAGACTGACAAAGTTCACATTTGATATAATATTTTCTGGGCATTTTTTACTCAACTGCAGGAACGACAAGACACTTATTTGTAGCATAGCCTTTATCTGTACAAAAGCATTTATGTAAAAATACAAAATCATCTATCCACCTATTTTCTATACCACATACGTCAATCTCAAGGCCCGCGGGCCCAATGTGGTCATTTTATGTGGCCCGCCAAACTGTTTGGAAAATAGCATTAAATGGGGGGGGGGGATGCGTGCGGTAAATTGCCAGGGGAGGCGGGAGGGAGAGTACTTTCAATGTTAGTGCAGTCCTGCCAACATGTACAAATTTATTGTACTCAACATGCAACGTGACTCTGCTTCACAGCTCTCCAGTTTGTTTCATTTTCCAGGTTTCAGTTCAACTTCAGTCTGTACGGTACATATATATTCTGATTAGGGCTGGGCAATATGTAGATATTATTAAAATATGAATATTTCACACTATTAAAAACAAACATATCGTTCATATCAATATGGACTGGATTTGCGCTGTAACCCCGTCAAAGCTACATCTCGCTACAAGTGCCGTCTGGGGCTAGCACCAGGCTTCGGAGTGCCTGCGCCTCACACCTGGGCAAGCAGCGGCTAACACTGGGCCCCAGAGCAGCTACACCTCGCCACAAGCGCCTTCTGCGACTAGCACCGGCTTCGGAGCAATTACACCTCACACCGGGCCTGGCTGTGGCTAGCACCGGGCTTCAGAGGAGCTACGACTCGCAGCGGCTAGCACTGTGCTCCGGAGAAGCTACACCTCTCAGCACGCACCATCTGCAGTAAACACCGGGCTGAGGAGTGGCTACATTTAAGCCACATTTTACTGACCAACAACATTTGAGATGTCGCCGGGAGGTAACCCGAAGAAAACTACAAACCCAGTTCATGTACTGTAAATGATGGCGCTTCGTTCCTGTGGAAAATGGAGACAATGAGCTAATTGCCCTTAGTGCTGTGGAAGACCGGATTTATTAGGCATTAAACCAACAAAAAGCCCCCAAGTATTTTTGAGTTGCTGCTGACATTTAACATTTTTTGGTATTAGCTGAGGATTTGAGCACAGCTAAAGGTTTGTTTAAAAGAAGATTGATGATTATATTGTACTTTTTCTATATTTCAAAAGAGAATGGGCTAACCACTATTTTAGCGGCTATTTTTGACAATTTTTAAAAATTTTAATGAAACAACTTCTTGTCTAAGCATCAAACGTCCACGACATCAGTGGGCGTCCTGAAACCCTCGGTTACAGTAGCTTTGCTCTTTTCACTGCTCATAAGCCCTAAAAGCGGGCCGCTGCCTGACACTCTGCTCCGGCTAGCTTTAGCTTTAGGCTCAATTGCTGTCAGTCAGACAGAGCAAAAGGAGACAGATCTTTGCAGAGATAGATAAGATTGGTGGATAAGAACAGTTTTATATGTCAGGATCAGCCAATCGGCGATACCCAAAATTAAGGAAATCGGCGCCGATCGATCGGCTGTGCATTTTTACTTTTATGAACTGTGGGAGGAAGCCAGAGTAACAACACTCATGGGGAGAGCATGCTAACTCCACAGGGACTTGAGCCTTTGATTTCCTGAACACGCTAACCACAAGCATGCATATTTTCCAATGATTTCATAGTTTCTTTGCACCCAACTAGCTGATGTTTTATCATCTTGACCATATTTGTGTTCATACTTTGCAAACTATTGTCTGCAGTGTTTATACATACAGTATACAGTATATAGGGTTGAAATGATGACACAGAAGTATCATCCCCCCGTGGATTAAAGCAGTCTCTGCATCTTTATGACTAATTTTTCCTCTCCCTTTTGTCCCCATCCATGTAGGCGACATAAGCGAAGGCAGAGGTTTGTCAGTTAAGGCAGTCAGCATGATCAGTGGCGATGCTGTCCTCCATCTAGAGTGACTACATCAGGATGAGCGAGGGCTGTAGGCCAGGTGGAGGGGTCTCAACAGTCAAGGCCGATGTCGTCCTCCATGCTGTCAGCCTTGACAAGGACAGGGATTTATGTCCAGGTTATGTCCAAGGGTTCTTGGGGGACGACCCAGACTTCAATCCCGCTCCAGTATTTGAGAAGGAATACCTGCTGGATGGAAGACTGATGGAAAATAACCATCAAGATTGTCAGAAAGGTAACGGTGCATACATGGCAAGTGCTAATCAGTTTAATCTCTCCAAAGACAAGAAGAATGAGAATGAACCAAACTTTGCAGACAGTCCAATCCACAATGGTGCAAGATCAAAAGTGTCTTGTCTTGATTCTAAACAAGAAACAGATCAATCAGACTTGAAATCCAAGCCCGAGAGCAGCCAGGGTATGGTTAATTTATTGTCTGGTAAAAAAGAGCCGGATTTAGTCATCGAGGTCGGTGGGCAGACTATCAATGCTCACAAGTCGGTCTTGGCAGAGAAAAGCGACTACTTCAAAGCTCGACTGTCGCGAAACATCCTCAAAGTGAAAGGCATGAGCTACAAGACTTTATCGACACTAATAGATTATGTTTACACTTCCCACATGAATGTTTCTAAGGACAACGTTGTAGATGTCATCACAGGGGCCAAAATCCTCCAGATCCCCTGTGCTGTCCAGGCGGCCATGGACCGCGTGACGGAACAAATCACTGCGGAGAACTGCTACGAGATTCTGAGCATTGCCAAAAAGCAGCGACTCAGTGAACTGAAGGAGACAGCCTACGGCTTCATGAGCGACAACTTCCTCCAGATCCTCAAGGACCCCTGTGTGTATGGGCGCCTGACCGGGTCGGAGCGGGATCTGGTCCTGAAGAAAAGAATGGATGGGAGGAAGACTCTGATGGTTGCTGAGATAAACGATGTGTTTGATCGCGTTGGGAGCCGACCGCCGAGCCGCTGTGGCAGCCGTCCTCAGAGCCCCTTATCTGTGGGGTCTTTGGAGGAGAGTCACATGATCTACTCCTTCAGTGAGGCAGCCAATGACTGGAGAGCTTTGACCGCCATGCCTGAGGACATCAACACTAAAGGATGTGGAATCTGCACCATGTATAACTACCTGTTTGTGGCGGGGGGTATAAAGGGTTATGGGGACAAGGGGAAGGTATCCGACAAGGTTTTCTGTTACAACCCCAAAACCAACCGCTGGACTGAGATCCGAGCAATGACCCAAGCTCGTGCCCAACTAAAACTGGTGTCCATGGATGGCTACCTGTACGCCATTGGAGGAGAATGTTTGTTTACCGTGGAAAAATATGACCCTCGTATGGATCGCTGGACCACAGTGGCCCCTTTGCCAAAAGGAGCCTTCGCGGTGGCTCACGAGGCCACCACCTGTAGCGGAGAGCTTTACGTCTCCGGGGGCTCGCTCTTCTACCGCCTCCTCAAGTACGACCCGAAGAGGGACGAGTGGCAGGAGTGCCCGTTCAACAACAGCAGGAAGAAGTCGACAGACATGGTAGCGCTGAAAAGCTTCATCTACCGGTTCGACGTCACCCGCGAGCAGGGGATCAACGTGTTCAAGTACAACACCATAGTGAAAATGTGGCACGATTGCGCGTCACAAAGGCTGGGCAGCTCATTACCGTTTAGGTGTGCAGTCGTGGGCAATTGCATCTACTGTGTGAACAAAAGCCAGACTCTTCAGTTTGTGGTGGAGGAAGAGAACGCCTACTTTGTGGACGAACCGCTGAAGGCGCCTCTCGAAGCCAAAGGCGTTCTTTTTCCTTTTGTGCTCACTTTGCCTGAAAAGCCTGAGAAAGTGATGCCCGGGTGTGGTCCAGAGTAACAATACTAGAAAACGGACTATAGTGGAACCTCCAGAGTCAAACGTAACCTGTTCGGTGATATCGGTTGACTTCCAAGGTTTTCTTATTACAGAAAATCACAAGTAAATTGCTATATTGACTTGAATAGAAGAGTCAAGTCTGAAAAAGATACATCATCTTATATTCAGGGTCTACAGACTTATACCTGGACATGCAAACCTAGCTGCTATCAAAAAACCTGCATAAAAACTACACAGGCAATGTTAAAGTTTTAACATTCTTAATTGTGATATACATATACAGATAATAACCACGTATAATAGAAGTGGTCACTCTGAAGATGCCCAAATGGAGAAGGTGTTTGCTGAGCAATACTATCACCCAGTGGCGTTTGATAGGTATTGCTGTAGTTAAAACAGTGTACATAAGGTTTGGGATCTGCTTGGTAAAACTAATTCGCGTGTGTAACTGATATTTAATTAACTGTATTGCTCGAGAGGCAAGGTCCCGATCTTTCAATAAGTTCCACTGCCAGTTCTGTGGTCATCAACACCCTCTGCCATCCCTGGCCCTCTTGTGAGGTGGCATCACAATGACACCAAAAAAGACAAAAGGCTAAACACTCTTTACAGAGGTAATACAGTTAATCTGATGAGCTATGCGGACATTTTGTCAGGCATAATTGGAACATTTTTGAGGGACTTTTAAGGTTTATTTTTCCATAGCGTTTTGACTTTGGAGGTTCCACTGTACTTCATTCACTCTCCCCAACGTGTCAACAGTCTATGTCTGTGTGTCCATTGCCTGTTTGCAACAGAATGTGTGTATTTGCATGACAGTTTGATGTTGCTACGGAAGCAAGCCTTAAAAAAGGAACTTTTGAGTGTTGACTCAATACTACAATATTAGTATCAGACGATATGACATGATGGAAGTGACAGTAGAGCAACACTTCATGCCTGTGATGTTTGGTGCACTTTTGTGTTAAGATCAGATATTATTTACACCTAATAGACTAGTTTGGCTGTGGTGACAGTTTGTTGCAAAATGTGTCCAAGAATGATGTGATGTGGCTTCTATGCAAATGAAACAGCTGTAGGGCTTCACTATTGATGACTGGAATGTCAATGAATGGATACACAACAGTACTAGCATTTTACACAATCTGAAAGGAAAGGGTCGAAGTGGACGCTATAAAGCACATTTCATTCAAAATGATTGTTGCAATTCAGCAGACCTTTTAAAAAATGTCCATTCAAAATCAGTATTTCAGTGGCGTTTTGGAGACAAAATGAATGAAGATCAGAGATGATAGGCTTCTATTGTTGGAGCTCATTTTGATAGCCATATTTTTAGAATGAATATTTTGCATACTTCATATTTGTGTATGTTCCAGCACTTAGCACATTTGCCAAAGATAATTAATAATCTGTTACATCAGGTTAACATAAAGCGACAAGTGTAATAGTGGCCCATTTTGGGTGTACGGTATTAGTGTCTATTTAGAGTACCATGTTCGCTGCTAACAACCACCTTCAGGGATGTTGAACAAAGAGGAAAAGGAGAGAGCCCTGTTCGTCTGTGATACCTCAATGACATTTACTGAGGTTAAAGGTAAAATTCAATGCCACATTGCTTCAACCACACTCTGTCCATGGCCTTTACTGCCACAATTAATAATAACAATCTCTGTTTCCTATAGCGCTCGTACCATATATTCTACATCCATAACATGTATTATTTAACGTCTATGTACAGTATTTGTTTGCTGCTGCAATAGCACACAGAGTTTTGTATGAAAGAAAAATCTCATAATGTGCTTAAGGGTTTCCGGGCATCTTGGAGAAACTGGATGTGATTTTGGTATTTTTATTGACAGGAATCTGTATATTTGTGATTTTTTTTCTGTATGATTTTGATGGATTTGGATCTGCTGCTGTGATGACAGTTAAGTGCTGTAATGCCAGGTTAAAGCTTCTAGTGTAATGGCTTTTGGAATGGGCTAACTAATTAGCTGTTGGATAATGTTTATTGGTCAAATAAAAGTGTGTGCTTGGAATAAAATATTTGGTGTATGGAAATGTTTGCGTTTTGTGAGTTGTTTTTGGGCTTGATGGCGCCCATGCAAGAAGTAGGACAGAGCTGCCATCTAGTGGGAATTTGCCACAAAATGCCAAATAAATTAAAAATACGTGGTACTATATTTAGTAAACACGACTTGTACGATTTAGTTACTAGTTAGCTGTATAACACGTGCAATACAACTGTAACTTTGTTTTATTGAAATTTAAAATTAATCATACAGTACTCTACATACTATCAATACAATATTATATACACTACTTTATACACTAGCAATTGTATATTATGAATAGGATATTGATGACAATTATTAGAAAGTTGAAAGTTTTTATTTACTGACATGTTTCGCACGTTGGACAGGAAAAAAAGAAATAGCATAGTCACAATGAAATAAAAACATTATAATATACACATACATTCTCCCAGACTAAAGGCATTGTCGCACGGACAAATCAGACAAACCGCCCATGTTATCTGAAAGATGAGTTCTGCATAGTGTGCGGACACAATGGATGACACATAGTTTAGAAGATGTTTCTAAACAAAGCTAAATTATTAGCTCCCTGGTACAGTTTAAAGAAAGAATATTCTGCATGTGTTAAAATAATTTAGAGATCAGCTTATTTTTCAAATAGAGGTCCGAATACTCACCTTGTACAGTATTGTGTTTTTCAAAATAATCAACTATAATTCTGCGTTGTACCGTGGTTGCTGTGTGCCCACTTCCTGTACGACAAACTGCTGTACTCATCTTTGCACACTGGGGGGCAGTGTAAGCATGAAGTAGAAAACGGTACAGCATGTTTTTCTAACGTATACAGACGTTAGACGTGTATTCCATTTTATACATTATACAGTATATTCTTTACGTATGATTATTAATTTTAAAAAATGATTAAAGGAATGTCATTCATGCCTTGTCGGTGTTCGTCAGGGTGTATCTAAAGTAATTTGTAAATCGATGCTAAAAAAATCTTATTTACGTTTATTTAAACAACAAATGATTCAAGGATGTTATACAGATATAGAACGAGTTATTTATAACATTTATGTGTTTGCATTTATAACTAAAATACACACATAATTATTATCTGTAATTTTACATTAAATATCAGGTCATTATTGTAGCTATGGCTAAGTACCTAGTCTGTATCCTGTTGCCATGGAGATCGACTGCGCTTCACTTCCTGACCCTTGACCCCTCAGCCTAATCTTCTAATGGTCAAATAAGCTTCTAATTTTTGTATTTCGGTATTAGCTATTAGTATTCGTAATTTTATTTTAATTTAAAACGAAAACGTTAAGATCAGGTGTGTCTTCATACCTCGTCGCTGACTTCATGTGTTAACCGTGACAGCTAATATAGCAGGTTGTACACTCATATAGCGGCTAGCTAGCCTACAGAGAGGAATGGACACGCGCAAGTCCCGGAAGTGAAAGGTAAGTGTCTGTTTTTGTGAGGAGTACTGTTTTAGTTTGGCATTTGACAGGGTTTTGTGCACTCGATTTTTTGCCTGTAAACATACAACAAACACTTGTAAATGTTGACATACAATAACAGGATGCTTAATTTATTACACTTGCCCCGTTCAGTGTGCTGTACGGCTGGTGCTAAACAAGGTAGCACAAATAACAGAAACATCTTAGTACGATAAGCGACAAAGCGTGCCTTTTATTTTATAGAAACATGACACAAATTTGGAAATGGTTAACTTGGTTTTCAGTAATGGAGAACACAAGTGCACACCTATTTCTGACAATGCAGATCTGTCTTGATAAACTTTCTATAGTTTGTCAGAAGGTATACCATAAACCAGGAGTAGCACAGCAAAAAGTGTCCCCCCAGAGAACATAATTTGATTGGGACCTCACCCATTCCACGAAAAAAGGATTTCTGGCAGATATTATTTTGCTCATTCCAGACTCCCTTTAGTCTCTCACTGTAGGAACTAAAACTCAATTTCTTTTGCCTTTAAACATAACTGAAGTAAGCTCAGCATGTTGAGAAAATTATTTTCTTCATTCTTCTCAAGCTGCTGCACTGTCATTGAAGTCGTCCGGCACACTTTTGAATAAATAAAGGCAGATTTTTTTTTTTATGCATCTCTTGTAATGGACCATTTTAGTTAGTCTTTGTTGCATCCAGTTTTGTGCTTTATGGTAATACATATTGGAGAACACTGGTTATTGTGATGCCTCATTTGAGCAAATGATGCTTTTTCCTTTTGTCTTGCTTTCAGCCGTCTGCAGGAGACGTTGACACGGCGCTGTGATTATGTGGCGTCCGAATTATCTTATTTGTGTCAGTTTCACAATGTGAAATGAGTAGACACCGAGGAAGGTGTCAGCCATGGAATTGATATGCAACAGATGGATGCTTCCACCAACTCGTGGATGTCTTACTGGAGGTGAGCACCTTGCCACATACTACCTGTCTTTGTTCTTGAATATTAATAAAGCATGTCAGTATAATTGGTTTTAGTCATTCAAATGGGGAGGTTGTTAATTTATTTCCCCTTGTTTTCACCTGCAGCTAAATTTAGCAAACAGGCTGTTGTCGTATGTGTTGTGTCTTGTGACTGATATCAACTGATCTAAAACTACAGTATGTGGTGTAAACCGTACTTTCTCATATAGAAATGAGCTTTATTGTGACAGATACCACCATGTGTTGTGGTAGATGTCGTTAAAGCATACACCACCTGCATCATGGACATGACATCTGTAAAACCGAGGTTTGCGATGATCTTTAAAATGTCAATACTGAACAACGTCAACAAAATAGCAATGTGATGACAAATAGTGTACTTGTTGATAGTGGGAGAAAGAAAGCTAGCAAGTAGTTGGACAGGAAGTACTAACAGTGGATTTATTGACCGAAAATGGTCTGTAACATAATATGGGAGAATGTACAGTAAATTATGTTAAATTTTTTCCATTGTTCTTTTCTGTACCTTTTGTTATTTTTAACTTGTGTTTGTTTGTTAATATTTACAATTTTCAACACCCTCCTTTCTTTCTTTTCTGTCCTGTCTCAATCTATATCAGGGGTGTCCAAACTTTTGCCACCAAGGTCCGCATACAGACAAATCAAAGGATGCCGTGGGGCACTTTGATATTTGTATATATATTTTTTATTTTATAAAAAGGCTATAAAAAAGTGATTTAAATGTATGTAATTTATTTCGCCTTGTTTTCACCTATAGCTATATTTAACAAACAGGCTGTTGTCTTACATCTTGTGCCCCCTAAACCTAATAACTGGTTGAGCTTTAGCAGCAACAACTGCAATCAAGCGTTTGCCATAATCTGCCATAATTTGCAATGAGCCTCTTAAAGCACTGTGGAGGAATTTTGGCCCACTCATCTATGCAGAATTGTTGTCATTGAGCCACATTGGAGGGTTTTCCAGCAGAGGGTTTTAAGGTCATGCCACAGCATCTCAATAGGATTCAGGTCAGGACTTTGACTAGGCCACTCCAAAGTCTTCATTTTGTTTTTCTTCAGCCATTCAGAGATGGACTTGCTGCTGTGTTTTGGATCATTGTCCTGCTGCAGAACCCAAGTTGGTTTCAGCTTGAGGTCACCAACAGATGGCTGGACATTCTGCTTCTGGATTTGGGAGACAGCAGAATTCATGGTTCCATTTATCACAGCAGGTCTTCCAGGTCCTGGAGCAGCAAAACAGCCCCAGACCATCACACTACCACCACCATATTTTACTGCTGTGTTCTTTTTTTTGAAATGCGGTGTTACTTTTACGGGACAGGTAATGGGACACACGCCTTCCAAAAAGTTCAACTTATGTCTCGCTAGACCACAGAGACCACAGACCTTTTCCCAAAGGTCCTGGGAACCATCAAGATGTTTTCTGGCAAAATTGGAAAATTGAGACGAGCCTTAATGTTGTTTTTGTTCAGCAGTGGTTTTCCTCTTGGAACTCTGCCATGCAGGCTGTTTTTTGCCCTTTTGTCTTTCTTAAGGTGTAGTTATGAACACTAACCTAAACTGAGATAAGTGAGGCTTGCAGTTCTTTGGATGTTGTTGTGGGGTCTTTTGTGACCTCTTGAATGAGTCGTCGCTGCACTCTTGGGGTCATTTTGTTTGGTCGGCCACTCCTGGGAAGGTTCACCACTGTTCCATGTTGTTGCCATTTGTGGATAATGGCTCTCAATGTGGTTCGCTGCAGTCCCGGAGCTTTAGAAATGGCTTTTCCACACTGATAGAACTCAATTACTTTCTTTCTGGAGGGAGGGAAGAGGGGGGGCAATCACTTTTTCACACAGGGCCATATAGACTTGGATTTTTTTCTCCCTTAGTAATAAAAAGCTTAATTTAAAAACTGCATTTTGTGTTTAGTTGTGTTGTCATTGACTAAAATTTAGATTTGTTTGATGATAGTGTGACAAACATGCAAAAACCATACATTTTCAAATCAGAAACGGGGCAAACACTTTTTTACACCACTGTACCTGTATGTTTTTTTTTTACTATAGTACATATCGATATTTTAAAAAATTAAATAATATTCACCTCGCAAATGCAAAAACCTCCCTCTTGTTAAATGCCTCCCCCTGAATATATGCCTTAAACTCTCTGCAGTTGAGTGCCATGCACGATATGTGATAATATTTTCAACAAATGATATATTGAGTGTATCATAAGCCTTACCATGTTTTTTGTGCCCTTTGATGCCTCTCTTTGTTCCGTAGCATAAGATGTAAAAGAATATGACTTTCTGTTTTAATTTCCAGTTGATTAACTGTTTTGAGTACAAAAACGGCAAACATGCAAGCCTTTGGAGAGACACAGTGAAAATGTAAAAGGCTGGGAATCAGAATCATAGGAGAAAAGCATGGCCTGGGGAGAAGCATCATGTAATGTGCTTTTGCATATCCACCCCGCACTTTCTCATTTGTGCCATTTAGATATACACAGAATTATTTACACCTTCAAGGCAAGTCGACTGAACTGCACATCAGTCAATTAGTAAATCAGAAATTTTCTGTGATTCCATTTTAGCGTGCAGTCCTTGGCTCCCTCTGGTCCCACCTTTTTAGTCTTCCATCCTGACAGTGACAAATTACTCCTCTGCTTGGCGAGATTGAAAATTAAAAGCATTTAAAGTTGCTCATGCATTTATGCTAATGAGGAATTCAGATATGATTTGCATGCGAAAGAGGCTAGTCTCAGAACTCATCATTGCCCCCGCCACCTCCACCTTCTCATTTCTTTAGGCTCTGTTTTTCTTTTCTGTTTTTAAAGCACATGTAATGTGTAATTGGATTATGACATACTGTATGACATATGTTTTATTACATACAAGAAAATTGCAATATTGCCTTGTCGAGGGTTTTTGTAGTTGTGTTTATGGTGAAAGCCATCATTGGTGCAGTCACTCAGCCAAAGTGGGTCATTGTGTCTGGCTTGTTCACATCACATAAAAGGAGCAAACACTATGGACGCTATGACATTGCACGGTAACTATTTTCAGCTAGGGGCTTCTATACGACACGTTCTCCGAACCTGCAGAGATCTTTACAAGGATCTTCTATTCTATGTATGAATTTAAGTTGGTAGTAGTAGTAGTAGTAGTAGTAGTAGTAGTAGTAGTAGTAGTAGTAATTACATCCTGGATATTGAAAATTAAAAGGACACAAAAACCTGACATGAATGTCATGGTTTTATTGAGTGGCTCCAATATTAACTGTAATTGCATTCTGTAAAATGATTTGCAGTGGAAGCCATTGATGTGCTGTTTGCAAAACACGCATACAATTTCAGCTACAGTGATGACAAAGCACAAGTGTTTTTGAAAATCCAATAACAATCGTTACCCTTTATGTCCGCCACTATCACACGTGTTAATTGGTGTGGGAATACCTTTTTGTTTTGTTTCTAATACACACAAGCTGCAAGGGTATAGTTATGGAGCCAAATTACTCCACGTGAATAAAACGTTGAGATAATTATCTATTGACATCTAAAAATCATATGTTGTCCAATTCTCTCGGAGATCAATAAAGTATCTATCTATCTGTTATCACCGACATGAGTTTTGTGAGTGCATGGTTTTATTTGCCACTATTTTTTTTTAATTTGTCATCTTTTTACATGTTTTTTATGATGTGGCAGTGATTGAACACTGCAAAAAATAAGCAGGCTTCGAGTGCGCTTCAACTTTAAGTTTTGACTCCATTGTCAGGTTTTTAGTCAACAGGTTTGGAAAATGTGTCACATCATTAGACGCACACAAATAGGCCTGTCACGATAATCAATTAATCAATTAACTGCACAATAAATAAAAACAAACTCAATTTCGCCGGCCTCGATAAATTGACATGTGCATGCATGTTTGTTTTCCTCTCTCTCCTCTCTCTTTACCGCACAGGCTGGATGGCATGGGCGAATGCCTTTTCCAAGTCCACAAAGCACATGTAGACCGGTTGGGCAAACTCCCAAGTACCCTTGCAAGGGTGTAGAGCTGGTCCAGAGTTCTGCGACCAGGACATAAACCACATTGCACCTCCTGTAGCCAAGGTTCGACTAACGGTCGTACCCTTCTCTCGGGCACCCTGGAATAGACTTTCCCAGGGAGGCTGAGGAGTGTGATCCCCCTATAGCTGGAACACACCCTCCGGTCACCCTTCTTGAAAAGGGGGAACACCACCCCGGTCTGCCTATCCAGAGGTACTGTTCCCGACTTCGACTCAATGTTGAAGAGACGTGCCAGCCAAGACAGTCCCTCAACATCCAGAGCCTTGATGACTTCAGGGCGAAACTCGTCCACCCACGGAGTACCCCCGGAGTCACCAGTTGGGGTGCTCTCCAGCACTCCTCTGATGGACTCCAAGAAGGCTGGGTACTCTGAACTGCCATTCGGTGCATACGCACAAACGACAGTCAAGACACTTTCCCCAACCCGAAGGCGTAGGGAAATGACCCTCTCATTCACCGGGGATGACTCCAACACAGAGGCACCGAGCCAGGGGGCTATTAATAAGCCCACACCGCCTCTCCCCTGCAGCAACTCCATAGTAGAATGAGGTCCAGCCCCTCTCGAGGAGTTTGGTTCCAGAACCCAAACTGTGGGTCGATTTGAGTCTGTCAATGTCTGGTTGGAATGTCTCAACCTCTCGCACAAGTTCGGGCTCCTTCTCCACCAGAGAAGTGACATTCTATGTCCCAAGAACCAGGCGCCCACCCTTGACCGCCACCCAAAACATTGCACCGGACCCTTATGCTTGCCCCCGCAGGTGGTGGGTTTACGGGGGGGGAGATCCCGTGTGGCTTCTTTGCCACGGGTACCCACGGATAAAGGCCCGACCACCAGGCGCTCGCCTGCGAACCCCTTCCCCAGACCTGGCTCCAGGGTGAGGCCCCGGTATCCCACGTCTGGGCGAGGTCGGGTCCCTCCTGGTGTGTTTATTCACAAGGTCTTCTGAATCACTCCTGGTCTGGCCTGTCACCTAGGACCTATTTGCCTTGGGAGACCCTTCCAGGGGCATATAGGCTGCACATTATTTACAGGTAAAAATATAAATACAAATATACTGCTCAAAAAATTAAAGGAACACTTCGAAAACACATCAGATCTAAACTGGGGGAAAAATGATCTGAAATATCTTTTCTGATAATAAGTGGGTGATGTATTAGTAACAAAATGATGCCACATAATTTGATAGAAATGAAAATGATCACCCTATACAGGGGGGAAATCAAAGACACCCCAAAAAAGAAAGTGAAAAAATTATGCAGCACACTGGTCCATTTTGCTAAAATGTCATTGTAGCAACTCAAAATGATTCTCAGTAGTTTGTGTGGCCCCCACGTGCTTGTACGCATGCCTGACAACGTCGGGGCATGCTCCTAATGAGACTACGGATGGTGTCCTGGGGGATCTCCTCCCAGATCTGGACCAGGGCATCAATGAGCTCCTGGACAGTCTGAGGAGCTACCTGGCGAAGCCGGATGGACCTAAACATAATGTCCCAGAGGTGTTCTATTGGGTTTAGGTCAGGTGAACGTGGGGGCCAGTCAATGGTATCAATTCCTTCATCCACCAGGTACTACCTGCATACACTAGCCACATGAGGTCGGGCATTGTCGTGGACCAGGAGGAACCCAGGTCCCATTGTACCAGCGTAGGTTCTGACAATGGGTCCAAGGATTTTATCTCGATACCTAATAGCAGTCAGGGTGCCGTTATCTAACCTGTAGAGGTCTGTGCGTCCTTCCAGGGATATGCCTCCCCAGACCATCACTGACCCACCACCAAACCGGTCATGCTGAATGATGTTGCAGGCAGCATAACGTTCTCCACGGCATCTCCAGACCCTTTCACGTCTGTCGCATGTGCTCAGGTTGAACTTGCTCTCATCAGGGAAGAGCACAGGGCACCAGTGGTGTAGTTGCCAATTCTGGTGGTCTATGGCAAATGTCAGTCGAGCTCTACGGTGCTGGGCAGTGAGCACAGGGTCCACTACAAGACGTCGGGTCCTCAGGCCACCTTCATGGAGCCTGTTTCTGATTGTTTGGTCAGAAACATTCACACCAGTGGCCTGCTGGAGGTCATTTTGTAGGGCTCTGGCAGTGCTCATCCTGTTCCGCCTTGCACAAAGGAGCAGATATCAATCCTGCTGAGGGTTGAAGGACCTTCTACGGCCCTGTCCAGCTCCCCTGGAGTAACTACCTGTCTCCTGGAATCTCCTCCATGCGTCCAGGTACCGCAGTGATGCCCTGGTCCAGATCTGGGAGGAGATCCCCCCCCGGACACCATCCGTAGTCTCATTAGGAGCATGCGTACAAGCACGTGGGGGCCACACAAACTACTGAGAATGATTTTGAGTTGCTACAATGACATTTTAGCAAAATGGGCCAGTCTGCTGCATCATTTTTTCACTTTCATTTTTGGGGTGTCTTTGATTTCCGCCCTCTATAGGGTGATCATTTTCATTTCTATCAAATTATGTGGCATCATTTTGTTACTAATACATCACCCACTTATTATCAGGAAAGATATTCAAGATAATTTTTCCCCCAGTTTAGATCTGATGTTTTTTCAAAGTGTTCCTTTTAATTTTTTTGAGCAGTATATGTGCAAAATTGTAAAAATTAAGGTGCAAAATGCAAAACATTTTAACATAAAGATTGCACATTGCAGGCTTCGGGTTTGTGCACGCTTGTAGCGAGGGGAAGATGATCCATCTCATCACCGTTTTCTGACAGAAAGCTAAAAACATATTAAACCAGAACACAGTGGCACAATAAATGTGACTTCTTACACTGCAGCTTTACAATGAAACTAGTTTGTTGCCGTACTCACAAATGAGAAAGGAAGGATGGAGATCGCTTGCTATTGTCTAATGAATGAGAGGCTTTCGACAATAACAAGCTAGCATGCAAATGTTAACAGCAGGCTAGTATTTACACCCAAAACTGTGCTGTGAACATTAAATAAAAAAAAACTTACAGGAGTCAAAGCAGGTCTCAGTTGTGCCTGGCTCTTCTTTTGTGACGGCCTCATGGATTTTGGTGGGGTTATTTGCCAGCATTCACCAGCAACCTGACATGCCGGTCTATGTGGCCCAAAACTTTGTTGAACTCCTCAGAATAAAGCATGACTCTCCTCCGACCACTGCAACTCCTGCCTAGGTCATTCTTTTGGTCTCTGTAGTCCTCCTTTAATTTCTTAGCTTTATTTGTTTGAAAGACGAAACAAACACACAGCAGCCATCTGACCTCTTGATGCATTCCAGTATTGGATGGGTTCTTCGCAGTTTCAAATTTCTTCTGTACTTCTTCGGATGTCCAAATGGACAAGAGACAGCGGACTTCCTCTGGTGACCTTGTTTTCGGAGTGTTTTCCATTGTTAGAGTTGCAATGCAAGGTAATAAAGATGAAAATAATTCACAGGCTTTTTTTTTCGGTAACCCCGCCCACCTCATTATGCAAATTGTTCGCTCACTTGGCCCAGCAAGCTTTTGGAGCCTGAGTTGCACCGAAAAAGCCAGCTTCAGGTCGAACCAATTCTGGAACCCTGACAACGGAAAAGCAAAGCTATGAGAACCAGTTTCGAACCAGTCACAGTGGAAAAGGGGTAACTGTGATAGGCATTTCTAATATGATGGTTACCTTATTTGACTATACAAGAGGGCCTTCATAGTCATTATTCAGTGGTGACAGTCCTCCAAATCTGATATTAAAATATTTGCTGAGATAAAAAAAAAAAAACGTCTCTGTGGACATGTGCGGAACACTTTGGAGCCTGAGGATTAAACCTGTGCGGATTTGTTCCCTCAGTAAGCCCATTCATTTGCTGCCCTGAAAATATCAAAGCCCACGCTTCTTTAAAATTGTTTGTTGCAGTTGCTAAATGATCGTTACCTTGGAAACAAGATGCATTAATGAAGCTGGAAAATGAAATGGGACTTTTAATTTGTTTCAGTTTTCATAGTTGAGGTGAAATGGATTAGCTTTGATTGAGGTGTGCGATGAGGAAGGAAAGCGCTGACATGACACTTGTGTTTGTCATTGTGTCATTTCAAGGAGGATGCTGCAGCAATTATGGATACGGGGTACACAGCAATTAAAGGCGATGGGATTCATTAATAATTTTCGCATTAATTTTTCAGTGGACGCTGAAAGGATTGCCACCTCACACCGGCTTTCCAATTATGCTGCTTAATTAGAAATGTCAATATTAAGAGATGATTAAATGTGGGAATACATTAAGGCTGTCAGAAATATTTAAAAAGTTATGAGCATCACTCATTCTGTGTTTTTTCTTTTCATGTTTTATAAGTTTTAGGAAAGTAAAGGTGCTATCCCTCCTTTGCTCCAAATTACACTTTTTTCAGAAAAAGACGTAAGAACACCACCACTGGCTAGCATTTGTTACCACTAGTGGTTTCGGAGAACAGATTGTACAAAAAACAATTATGATTTAGACCAGTGTTCTCAACTGGTCGGTCGGGACCCAAATGTGGGTCGCGGGGCTATGACTGGTCCAAAAAAAAAAAAAAAAAAAAAAAGTAATAACCCGATGTCCTCGCTTGCCACACCGCCACAGTGTGCGTGTCATTTTTATGGGCAACTTTGTCAAGCTTGAGTGGGTCCGTCCGACACACAGCTGCAGATATCTGAACACGCCATAAAGAGAGGACAGCGTCTCACCACTGCAGCTCACGTTGTGTCGTAAATAGTCCCTTTAAATAGGATACTGTATATTTGAGAAGTTTGACTTGAAAAAAATTCTGCAATTTGGTTCGCCACTTGCCATTGAGCGGTGATGGCGGGTCCTGCAGTCAAACTATTTGAGAACCACTTATTTCGACTGACTGAGATTTGTCAATTTTTGCCACTCACTCACAGCTTGTGCGCACGCAGATTCCCATCTTGTGCGCACACATACACTTACACGTACACACAGTTTCAGAGAAGCTATCGACAATTAATGAGCAGGACGGAATATATAACACTGGAACTAGGGCTGCAACTAAAGATTTTTTTTTTTTTTAGGCAATTTAATCTGAAGCTTGTTTCGATCAATCAAGTAATAGGTTAGGCTTCAGACGGACCGAATCAACATAAACCAAACACAAACAGTTAGTGGTTTGGTCAGCAACATACAGTATCATACAAGAAGCAAAAATGTTCATCACTGTTTTCCAAAGTCAAAGCTGATGTGTGTGTGAATATCTTGTTTTGCCTAAAACACGAAGATAATCGGTCTGCTTTCATGGATAACAAGGGGAAATTTGAGAAGCTGAAATCAGGGGATTTTTACATTTTTCAAATAAAAGCGATTAATTAGATACCAAACTAGTCGATTAATTGGATAATTGATTAATCACTGATTCAGCGATTTATTGTTGCAGTTCTAGTTCGAACAGTAGTGGCCCCATTGTAGTACCTAACCGTGACAGACAGCACCTTTTAAAGATGACTTGTGTGTCAAACTCAGGGGGAGATAGTCAGTCACATGATCGTGCACCCCCATTGACCACGATATTAGGTACAACTGCGTCTATTGAGCCCCAATAACAGAGCTGGGTCAAACAGCCCACTCAGTTTTAATTGACACTGTCAGAGAGGTATTCATTTGCAATAGCACAGAACTACACTGCATGATTCTAAGAGGTGTTTTAAATATTTGTAATCATTCATTTTCGAGTAGTTATGCTTTTTAGGGTCACAGGTGAGCTGGAATCTAGTGTGTCACCTTTGGTGGTACCCATGAAGAGAAAGACTAATGAAAAGTTTTGTTCCTTGCGGTCCATGGGAAGTGGGTCAGGGGAAATTTTAATGAACACCTTGTACAGCTGTTACTGTTGATTATTTTGATAATTGGTTATTTAGTTTCTAGTGCTATGTTTTTGTTTTGTTATGTTTTACAAATGCGCTCCCATAAATTAATTAAAAACGTAATTTTGGTCCGTAACCCCAAGACTTGCTTGACAATTAGTTAGAGTGCATGGTGGCGGAAGAATACACTATATGCTGAGTATATCTGTATCGCCCGACTGTTGTGACCATCGTTAAGAATAAATATCGTATTGTCATGTCTCCCCGGTCGTTGTAAGAATGATCAGTCTCTTTATTGCAAAAACAAAACAGGCTACTGTCAGTCGATCCACGCCAGACCAATAATTCTGTCCTCCTCCTATGAAAGCGACAGTAATAATAAAGTAGTGTGGTGGATTTTTGTTCTCTTTCATTTAAATCTTGCATTTAATGTTTTTTGTGTTTGTGTGTGTTTTTTTAGAGCATGTTAATGAATGTGCATGCGTAAGCTTTTTCCCCTTTTATGCTCAACAAATCAAGAAAATTCTGTAAAGGGTTTATGTTATATTTGTGGTGCAAGCCATCGTCGCCGCAGTCACTCAGCCAAAGTGGGTCATTATGTTTGGCTTCTTCACGGTCGTGTGACTAGAATCTTTTTCGCACCCATTTTGTTATCATCCACTCTGTTTAAATAACGTGGAGCTGATTTTTGACCTTCCTTGCGACTGTTGACATCTCTTTTCTCCCGTCTTTTGCGTCTACCTCACTTCCCCCTCTAAACTCTAAACCATTGTGAACCAAAGCCGATCCCAGTCCAATGCAAAACGTAAGTGTGTGTATCTCGTTTAACCTGCGGCCACAGATTAGCCGTGAGAGCTAGAGGATCGCCGCTGCTCTCAGACAAATGAGAGAAGCCTCAGTGGCCATGGCCAAAGTGACAGGCCAAATGGAAGCAATTCTTCCCGAGGCAGGGGAGAGCAGCTGTGACCAAGGCCTGCTATGCCACTCCAGGCAGGGGACCCTGCGCAAGACTGTAACTCTTTACATTGGCTACTGAGCTTTAACCCAAGAGACTCTTGGCATTTGAATGCAGTGTGTCATTAACCCCGAGGAAACCCATCAGTCACCTATGGCCGTGTACCGTTTACAGGGTGGATTTGTGCTCCGGATGTTTAACTTATTACGTCACAATTTGTGACTCGTTATTGTACCCCAGACAGCCCAGTCTTATTCTTAGCCCTTTGGGTGTTGGAATACGGTAATGAATAGGGATGGAATACTATCCTGTTGAGATGGACTGCCATTGATGCAAGCAAAGTGGATGGTTGGAAATAGAACAAAGCTAATATGTTAAAAGGTGGCATAATAACCAGTAGCCAGGAGACAAGAAATTCTACAAGGACAACAGGCCATTATCACAGAAAGTGAAAATGGAAGAAGAGATGGGTTGATCTTGATCCCAGGCAGTTATACCAACTTCTTGAGGACATTTCTGAGGCCAGTGTTCAGTGATATTGGACAAGCTTTGTTTCCATTAATCATAAAAGTGCTACATATGGTCAGAGTTCTTCTTGGTTCAAGTGGGACTAAGGGGTCCACCCCATCCTCTAATTAAAAAAAAATTCTGACTCTGTCTCAATTCTTTGTCCAGACAATGTGTGCGAGGGAAATCGGGGATTTGTTCTCAACATTTCTGTCAATTTTTTTCTTTTGTAATGTTACATTTATACAAGAACAACCTTGTCTTTTTTTGTAAGGCTGTCAATTAATTAGAATGACTCATTTGATTAAAAAAAATGAATGCATACACACCAATTACACAATTCCACTCATTGGCGCGGGTTGGTGCTTCAGCGCTATGTGGTGGCTGAACCAACTCGATCAAGATGGAGATATAAAAGATATAAAAGATATAGCAATGAATCGACAAAGTAACTTGCACACTGTGCAGGAAAGTGTTTTTGCTTCTTTTGTTGCTTTCTCTCTGTCATGTTTCTCTATATTATATTTGGTTAAGGGTTACCCCAGGATGCAAGGACATGGCAGCAGGTACGATCAATAAAATCTTTTAATTAATGTTACATCCCATGCGGCAAAATATAAAGTACAAAATAACAAGAGCCACACGGTGGTTAGCATGTTGGCCACACAGTCAGGAGATCTAGAAGATCAGGGTTTGTACACTATCTCTGTTTGGGCAGCTATGTGTGGAGTTTGCATGTTCTACCCGTGCATATGTGCGTGCGTACGTGCGTGGGTTTTCTCCAAGTACTCCGGTATCCTCCCACATTCCAAAAATATGCATGTTGGGTTAACTGGAGACTCTAAATTGTCCATAGGTATGAATGTGAGTGTGAATGGATATTTGTCTATATAAAAGACCTGCGATTGGCTGCCTCTTGCCTGAAGTTAGCTGGGTTAGGCTCCAGCATACCTCCGTGACCCGAGTGAGAATAAAGCGGCATTGAAATGAATGAATGAATAGCAAAAGAGATGAGGTAGTAAGTACAAACTAACAAAGGCTAACAGTACACGGGGGAAGAACTCAATAAAGCGCCTTGGAGTAACGTATAAAAGGTGAAACTTACAGAGAAACAAAAGGACAACTAGGACAGGATTGCTGGAGGCGATTGAAGAGACACAGGAAGGTGAACTCACAAAAAGACTTGACTACCTAAGCAGTACAATGCATGCGATACCAGGTTGTCATGGAGTAGCAGTAGCATCTAGCAATAACTATAGCGTAATAGACTTCTACAAGGAAACTCAAACAAACCACAGCAAGTTGGAAAAATGACGAGGAATGTCAGAATGAGCAGACGCTCCCATTTTAAAAGCACTAATTACAAATGAAACACAGCTGCGCCCTGCAGCTCAATCTGCCCAAGGTAAAGTGGAAGCATAAATGATCCCAATTTAGCTTTTCAATCACTTCTTTACAATTCTGCCTGTCCTTTCTAGTTTTTGTGACTATGTTAGATAGATACTAAGGGGCTTTATTTATTTTGCTTTATTTTTATACACACAAATATTGTGTTCATAGCCAAACAAACTGATGTTCTATACATGGCACTGTTGTGTGTCGTGAAAAATAATGCACGGTAGATGAATGCATGGGGAGGGATGTCATCTAAGCAAAATGTCCTCTGGCATCCATGCTCTCGTTGCACAATGTTTGAGTTAATTAGATAGTTTTTCTGATTGGGGGGCTTCAGAATCCAGCAATCACAAATCATGGTTTTCATATGTCTGTATCAGTCCCCTGCTGGCTGCTAACTGTTTGAGGGTGAAATTGTCAACGAACTAATCAGTCATGCCACTTGATTGTGAAGTAGGAAAAGATGTCATTAAACACTGGTGAAAAACCTCCAAAAACTCTTACGCTGAAGAGAGATTAATGCTATTGCTTATGTGCTAAAAGTTGATGCGGAAAGTTGTTTTCTCATGGAAAGTAGGGCAGGAAATCCAAAATATACGTAAATGCTTGGAAGTAAGGTTGATAGGTTTATTGAGGCCAAAGGGAAATTGCTCGATCTTTAAACTCCTTTTGACCTTAGTAAATGTGGAAAAACATAGCTTTAAAATATCTGGATAAACAGGGAAGAAACAGTTGCGTTTTACCTCGGAGGTTGCTTGTCATTTCTCTAAGACCTACTACTGGACAGATTAAGGTCAAGTCGACCACTTTGCCCTCTACTTCTCCCTTCTAAATAGAGGATGAAGAACATGATGACAGGTAGGGCTTGTGAGAGAGAGTAAAGGCAGAATAAAGGATTTGGGTTTTTCCGCCACCGTTGTTGTGATGCTGGCGTTTCGGTTGGTTGGTGGAGTTTAGTCTGAGGGTCGATGTTTTGTTTCTCTCGTGTGTTTTCTCTCGTCAAGTGTTTGCCCAGAGTTTGGTACAGCTAGCACGCGAGATGTCTCAGGCAGTGAGGAGGTCCAACAGGATCGATGCCAAGTTTGTTTACAGCACGTCACGTGTAGGAGAAAAAGAACACTTGATTTGCTCAGCCTACCGTCAAAGTTTGGATAATCTCACCTCACTGGAGTGTTTTTTTTTTAAATGATTGGTTATTGGAGCTATTTTTTCATGTTATTGGATTTATCGGTATGACGTCATAATTCCTCATATCAGGCCGAGATATATCATGCAAGTCTACTTTTATGGCTGTTGGGCAGGCAGACACCTCATTGCCTTTAGCCGGGGAACCCACCATACGCAACATGACAACATTGTTCTTGTGATATCACAACCATGACATGTTTAATAATAAAATAAGATGACCATTTATATTTGAGTCATACAAAAATGTATATATTCACATATTTAATTTGGGCAGCCTGCTCACTGCAGGCTACCTAATGGGACTCAGCAAGTTCCTTTCGCAGGACATCAAAGTGATAGTACTTCAAAATAACATATACTATATATAAAATAATTATTACTTCAGCAGACGGTCCTCAGACATGTTTAGACCATACGGTTCTATCAACTGTCCATGGCCAACATATTTGAATTGGCCGCTGTATGACCACTTCTGACGTAAATATTAGACAGAGGTAGACAAAAAACGGCAGAATGGGACAGAGGCATAACTAATAGCATATTATATCATTAAGTCCCTCTCACATTTGAGGAATCAGCCAAGCAGGAGTGGCAAGCCTGCCACTTGTAATTACCGAAACAATTGACACACAATTAAGTCTTTTGTTTCAGTGGATTGTCCCGTCAATCAGGAAAAAGCTGCCGCAGTTTCAATGATGTGAGTGAACGGCCGTAACATTTTGCCATTCCATGTCAAGGGCACAGTCGCAGAGTCTGCCAGCAATTAAGAGCCGTAATGTGTTGAATGGAGCCCACCAACAAAATAGGCAGCAATTTCTTCTTCTCCTGATGAAATTATGCTTATCAGGTACCTTGCCTCGGCAAAGGTGAGGGGTCGACCCGAGCAGGCGGACTGCATTGCTCCACATAATTGAGAGAAGTTTGGATTTAATTGTATAATTAATCTTGTCAAATTAAGTTACACAGAAGTCCGACCGCTAAATGAGCAGATCTAGAATATTTTAAATCGCCTTAATGTGAAATCAGGCTGCAGAATGCACTTTGTTCCCTTCTGATGGATGCAAGCTTTTAACCACGCTGAACACGCCATGTTGTAATAACCTGTTAACGGTTCTTATCACGTTGTTCCTTTTTACATGATTAATTTTCAGAAAGTAATTGCAATGTCTAAAGCGGTCTCATTTTATTGAACAGCTTTTGTGTGCCAGTAAGTGAAGTGAAGGTAGAGATAGAATTCATGAAGATGCTCATCAAGGAAAACTTTCAAAGCATAGCAGTTGCCAGTCTGTACTTCATATTTCCCTCCATCCCTCCATCAAGTACTGGTCGGATTTCGGTCCTCATCACCGGAATCCAACCAGAACTGGGGTCACAGGACCAAGTACGGGTGTAAGTCACAGTTGATGCATGTCAAAAAATCCGAACTATCCCTTTAACATCAACAGCGGTGCTCTATTCCAACACCGTATGTATCTCCAACTCGTAAACATGTCTCTCCGTTTGTCCCAGGAACAACATCTCGCCCCGGCGAGGTGCATTCTCGCACACACCAAATTCCGAACATCAATTTAAAAAAAGCAGCTCGCAACAAGGAGACCACCAGACGTCAGTGAGTAGGCTATCAACACCACAACACCAACTTCATTCAAGCAATCTTCTGTTTTCCACACAAAAAAGGGCAAATTCATTTATCTCCTGTGGGGTTCTGTCCCTTCACGGGTATTTGACAACAACCTTCGTCTACTGTTGTCAGTTTTAGTAACAGTCAACGCTTAAGAAAAAAAGAGTCTCATTTGCCTTGCTCAAATGCCAGGTGAGCTTTGAAAGGTCTTTCTTTGTTCGTGACGTGGGACTGTGTTTATGTAGATGGCATATTTGGGAGAACAACGCTGTCCCAGTACGTCTTTCCTGCTGCACAGAAAGCACTATTTCCTTCCCTGATGCACCTTTTGTAAGGGTACACTTGCATTGATGGTTGCATTCTGCTATGATGTACGTGTAGCTCTATTAAGTGTACTTCCTGCAAGCGAGGAGACATGTAGCTGCTGCTCTTGAGTTTTCTCAAGTGGGATTATTTTTAGTTTCTCTCTTTACCCTGTTTTTTTTCCCCAAACTGAGGCAGGCACATCTGCAAGAAACTCATTGTTGGTTTACTTAAGAAGTCCAATATGCGGGTTTGTACTTGTACTCATTTTGCTGTAATTATGAGCAATGTTCCCTCAAATTTTGTCAAGTGTCTGAGCATACATACAAACGACCCGAGCATTCCTTGGATCTCTATGAGCACCATCACACTTGCACACTTGTAGTATCACACCCGTCCAAAACCTGAGAACTTGAGGTAGTCCAACTTCCATTCTGTGGTATTTTGTACCTGAGTTGGTTCAAAAGAACGGTAAGGCGTATTTCACAGTGTAGCTTTCTTTTTTGTCAACCTGGGGCAAAACAAGCCTTAGAAGTCTCATCCAATTAATGATGTGAATCTTGTAGGAAACCCTTATTTTCTAATTTCATTTATTTAGTTTGTTATGTTAATTACAGTATATACTTTAATTTCCTTTCTGTTTTGCAGCAGCTTTTTGTGGCACTATTTCATCCTGGAATTTGACTTGAAATTGATTCCATATTTGTTATATATGTTTACTTTTGTCTGAATAAAAAAAAAATGTATTAAAAAATGTCAGTCGAAAAAAAACACATCTACTGGTGTCTTCGGCAGCACTCGGGAAAAGTCGGCGTAAAACCTGTTTCAGGTAAATCTGACAATCAAAATAAAAGCATGCTAGTACTACGTGCATGGTTAAGCTACACATGACATTCAATCCACACTTGCTACTTTAACTTTGCAGCACGTTTTTTCAGAACAGCCCTTCCTCATTCGAAAACGAAAAAAATCTCACCCAGATTTGCCTCTTCCAGTCCAGTTTTAAAAGAACCGCTTTGGCTTGGTGTGTAGATATAACACTGCCCGTTCGTTTCGCTATAACACGTGTTAGCAAGCAGCCTGCAGCTCTCTTAACTCCTCTGCCCCATTAGCTATACGCTAACTTGGAAAACATGACATGTACAACGTAAGGTGCTGCTAATGAATTGATTGGCTGCGTAAGTAAAAATAAATGTAATCATTGGCTGTACAGTGTTCACTCACAGAGTTGCAAAATGGTACTGAACAAATTATGTGTGTATTTTATTTACGGTTCATGTTAGATTTTATATGCTGGAGCCTATCCCAGCTGACTTCGGGCGAGAGGCGGGGTACACCCTGGACTGGTCGCCAGCCAATGGCAGGGCACATATAGACAAACAATCATTCACACTCACATTCATACCTATGGACAATTTAGAGTCACCAATTAACCTAACATGCATGTTTTTGGAATGTGGGAGGAAACCGGAGTACCCGGAGAAAACCCACACACGCACGCACGCACGGGGAGAACATGCAAACTCCACACAGAGATGCCCAAGCTGAGATTCAAATCCAGGTCTTCCCGATCTCCTGACTGTGTGGCCAACATGCTAACCACTTGGCCACCGTGCGGCCCAACAGTGCAAAATGTAAACTCTTGCAATTATTCAGCTGGTCTTAAAATTTTGAGCAGGAGTATACTGTTCCTTGTGGCATTTTATTGGCCTTGCTGTTGGCAGGCGGCACAAAAACACAGCTTGTGCTTTGTAGTTCAGTCAGTATGCTCGGTTTTAAATAATTGTATATTAAACTTGGTTAGTTGTGAAATAGAAAAATATGTGTAGGTGTAGCATTTAAAAAAATGATTAGCCCTGTAAAAAATATGTCATCTTTTAGCAAACTTGTGTGAGCTAAAGTCAAAATTTGTTGTGACATCTCAAATGACGACATTAATGCTCCTTGAGTATATTTGTCCAGAATAATTTGATTGTCATCTAAATAGTACGCCTTTAGGGGCGGCGTTGACTTTGGAGATTCCACTGTACTCTTGTAGAACTCAATCTTGCATTTGTTAAAAAAGCTTTTACGCTTGATTTCGCGTCATTCTTCCCTCTCCCCAATCTGTCTTTAATTGTTCAGGGAAATCTCAAATGGGACCAAACAGAATGTAATTGCTGCTGTGTGATGATTACAAGGAAGAACTAATGATGTCCTAACACCGGGGTCAGGTAGGGTTTAATTAGAGGAGGCACAATCAGTGTCACTCCTCTTTACGCGCTCGTGTTCTTGCTGCCTGCCTGGTTTTGTGCCAGCTTGCTCTCCAAGAGGGTTTAAAAAATCGGCTGTTGATTCGAAGAGAGGAGGCAAAAATTAATGCAGCTCGTTTCTTTGCTCAGAAGTAGAATATTCTTTGTTTGGGAGCAGCCTGATTTGGATATTGAGCTTCATAAGCAGCACTGGCTTGTCTGCAGATAAGAAGGTTAATGAAAAACAGAAAAGGCAGCCTCCGTTCCGCCTGGAAATGTATTTTTACCTTACGAGGAGGCAACATTTTGCTGTTTAGAACTATGCACAGTAGAACAGACTGTCACGTAAACGTCAAAAGCCAAAGCAGCCATTAGTGGGAATATGTTACGCAACTGATAGCAGACTACCCAAATCAGGAGGCTAGATTGGAGAGACGAGCAAGCTCATCCAAGGAGAATAGCTGTGGCCAACATTCCTGATTATCCAATCAGCTCTCCAAAAACATCAATTGCATCTCGTCAATAGATAATTAAGAGGGATAATTGGCTGGATATTCTTTGGGCAGACGAGCGTGGCAGGATGTCACACACACACACATATGCATGCACATTCTGACAAAGGATGGCATTTAGGATGAAGGAAACGGAGTATGTCACGAGTATGTTCTTACTGTATGGCATTCTGAAACACACATAACAGTTACTGTAGCTCTCCATTCTTACATTTTTGTTGTTCTCTGGATTTTGTTGTTTCAACAATCTTCTTTGGCAAATAGAGGCCTAATTCTGACCTCAGCCTTTTCACAATGTTTTTACTTTCCCTCAGCCAAGTGCTATTCATCCCTTCAAGATCCACAGGCATCTTGAAGTACAGGCTGGCAGATCTAACTGGACATGGCCAGAGATTTAAAACATTGACCTGCCTGGTCTCAGCAGCTGTCTGCTAATCCAGTCCATTGCACTGACTGTCTTTCCTGCTCTGGTGAATAGCAAGGTCCTTAATGTGTGAGATCAAGAGGAAAATAGGGCTCTCCAAATGGAATCAAATCACACAGAGGGGCTACCAGGCAGCAAGAGGCCTCAGCAGCATTAGGGCTACAATATGATTGAACAATTGGACCATAATTCCTTTCCCAGCTATTAGCCGTGCACAGCTTGCTGTTTACTCGGTTCACATCTCATCTACCTCCCGCCGCCACCTCCCCAATCCCTTTTTGATTCATTCATTAATTCACAAACAAAAACTGAATCACACAATATGTTTACTCAAATTGAATGCGGGGTATAACAGTCATCGTAGTACTCCTCTCTAAAAAATTACAAAATGATGGGGTAAATAGATTGCTGTCAAATTAGGTTTAGATTTCAAATTTGAAGCAGTGTTTTCATTACCTTTTTAGTTAGCAAAGATTGACTTCCACAAAACTTTGTCAAGGGATGGGGAATGGGCCATGTACCCATTGCATTTTTTGTACAGATCGAAATAAAAATGCCAAACCAGAAATTTGCGATTTTTGTTTTGTTGTTGTTTTAGTTTTGTTGTTCCCCTGCTGTATCTGCAGATATTTTTTTGTGAGCAGAACAAAGGTTTGTTATGTGGATCCTTTTTAAAATTTGTGTTTGTCAGAATTCAACATGGGCCAAAATGGTATCGCTGTCTTCAATTTTGTTATTTTTAATTGATATTTCATGTCTCATATATTCAATGTTAAACGTTTCATTTTACCTGACCTGGTTATTGTAACCATATTTTTCATTATTAAACAAATGTGTCTGTACTTAGGCATATAACACCGTCTGCAGCTGGTCCAGAACGCTGCTGCCCGCTTTTTAACAAACACGCCCAGACGTGAGCACATCACCCCGGTGCTGTCATCATTCCACTGGCTTCCAGTTCGTTTTAGAATCGATTTTAAAATTTTAGTATTTGTTTTTAATGCCATGAACGGCCTTGCTCCGTCGTACCTGTCGGAGCTTTTAACTATCCGCAATCACGGCAGGGCCCTGCGTTCCTCGGGACAGCTTCTGTTAGAAGTCCCACGGGCAAAATACAAACAGTGGGGTGAACGCTGTTTCTCCGTCGCTGCTCCCAGACTGTGGAACAAACTTCCCACTGATATTCGCACCACTACTGAAGTGGGCCTTTTTAAATCGAAATTGAAAACTCATTTATTTAGACAGGCGTTCAACACCGACTAGGGCGGTCTTGTATTTATGTTCATTTTATGCATATTTAGTTCTTGTTGACTCCCATTTTATGTACTTTTAAAGGCTTTTAGCACTCTGCAGCACTGAAGCATTTTCTTATAGAGTTTTTATTCTGTGTTTACTTTGTGATCATGTTCTGTTTTTATGCTGTGTTCTTATGTATCGTCTTATTGTAAAGCACTTTGGGAGCCCGTGGGCTATTGTAAAGCGCTATATAAATCAACTTTGATTGATTGATTGCTTGATTGATATAAAATATTGTAAACCATGATGCTCAATGGGGTACATTGTCATTATCAATTGCAGTCATGAAAAAATGATCAGACCACCCTTGTTTCGTCAGTTTCTTGTTCATTTTAATACCTGATACAACTAAAGGTACCTTTTGTTTGGACAAATATAACAATGACAACAAAAATAGCTCATAAGAGGTACATTTTTTGGCAGTACAATGCTGTAGATATTCATGTAATAACTTAAGTGATTTTGGTTATTACCAAGAAAACCATGGAAGTTGCTAGATATCAGCTCTTAAATGAAACTCTTAAGAGCTATATTTGTTATCCTCATCATTATATCTGTACAAACAAATGTACCTTCAGTTGTACCAGGCATTACAATGGATCAATAAACTGAAGAAACAAGGGTGGTGTAATATTTTTTTCCATGACTGTATATTTTAGTAGCATTTTACTTAACTTTTCAATGGATACTTAATCCATTGTGCGAGAATAAAATTCTGTCCTAAATATGAATTGGTTATATGATGCTGTAAAATGAGGTGTTTTCTGTTTCCGTTTAGAGAAGCAGACCTCTAAAAGTATGTGCCCTCCTACAGTCAGCCTAACTTACAGTCGGTGCCGCCCCATGTACTGTAGTTTGTATTCATTTCAAGATTTTAGCCCCCTCTCCCCCTCACTCCTTTCTCTCACAAAAGGTCCAGTCCCATTTCCATGCATTCCATATTTCTATGATAAGCTAGTTTAGCTATTGTTTCGGATTCATTATTAGGATATGCATCGCCTTCGACAAACAACAGGGACTTGCGTGTGCAAATGTGTGCTTGTGTGTTCCTACGTCGACCTTGAGTTTGCTGACACGCCGGCCCCTCTGGAAACCTGCTGACGCACTGCATGTATGCACCTTCACTGACACATGCTTAAGTCCTCCCTCCACAACCTAAGCTCCCTGCCCACTGGCTCCCAGAGGCTTGTCCGTCAGTGATGCAGGAGACAGTGGACATAGGCTGGTGCTGGATGGGGTTTTTTAACATGCGAAGCAGGTACTTCTGTGCATACATATTGATCCTTGGAGAGCTCTCAGCCCCCTTTTTCCTTTCTTTGCTTGGCAGTGGAGGCCATTCATCAGTGAGGCCATGACTGGAGAGCTCAAACAGCCGTCTCTGTCTGAAAATGGGCTGCACCATGCTACACTGAAACGGTCTCTCTCATCAGGAGGGATGAAGGCTTGACACAGTGTCTCATGGAATAATCTGCTCTCTTCCCTCTCAAAAGCCATCTATAGCTTGGTGGTCAATGCACAGTCATGCCTCCATAACGCCAAGCTTACCGTAACGACTCTATCGGTTTGCTGTGTGCCATTCCAACCTAACATATTTTTATCGATTTTGTGGCATATGAGGTGTGCACTTATCTTTTTGATCCTATACCGACAGGAAATTTGAAATGGCACAAAGTTTGTTTAATTCGGGAATTGACACTCATAGCTCCCGAGAGCTTAGTTCATCCAGCATTACGGTATTAACGCTGCCTGCTTGTGTTTCACTTTTTCTTTGGCTTTTAGTGGCTTTCACAGAGCATGTAAAGCAAAACATTTCAAATTGTCCCAGTGGAGTGTTCCATGTCAGATGGAGATGATTCAACGCCAAGCCAAGGACTGACTTTCAGTCGCTATAAAAATGACTGAACAGAAGGGACAGAAGATGTGAAGACTGAAGGGACTGTGGAGTCCAGCCACTGGAGTCGACCGCTGAAGTTAGCTACTAACTTGCCACTAACTGGCTTGCTGCTGGGCTACAAGTCATCACTTGGAATCACAGTTTCAGTAGTGTATCTACAATGCAATTTGTATGGAACTGCATGAGTACTGGGGAGTTGCGGTTAATTGAGCGAAACCACATCCACATCAACGTGATACATTATAGTGATCTAATGCTATTTATTTATTATGTATTGTGTATAAAACTAAGTCAACATCAAATTAAAATCACAAAATGAATACATACTCGCCACCAGTACGAGCCTGGAGTTTTATGGGGGGAGAGAAGATTATAATGTCTTTGTTTGGTGTGTGCGTGACAGAGGAAGAGGAGTGGTCGAGCATACGTCGTTGTGGAGGAGTTGGAGGAAGAGATATTAAAAAAAAAAGGACAAATCGTCGTCGTCGTTAGACTCTTCTAAAAGAGGTAGTGTTCTGTGGGTGGTGTAGAATTAAGCAGGCCTATTAACTCTTCATAAACTTTAATCACTCGCTTTGTCCGGGTTGTACAATTTAGCTTTACACTACTTACTGTATCTCCCCAGCGTCAAACTCTTCCTCTATTGGTCTCATTAGCTCTAAGGCTGCATTAGCAGTGTCACAGTGCCCTCTACTGGTCAAGCATGTACATTAGCAGTATAAATACTGATTGAGCGACTGACCACAAGGCAAAATAAAATAAAATATAGACCAGTCGGCTTGTGTTCGTATCTGCGAGTGTTCGCTAGTTGGGTGTTCGTAAGTTGGGGACAGAGTGTACTACAAATTATTGTTGATAATCGATTTATTGACATTTTTTGAGACCATTTTTTTCATTAATTATATGGCATAATAATGAGACTACATTGTATCAAAAGCAAGAAACATTAATTTCTCAAGAGTATTTAACATTGTAATTGAAATCTCAAGAGCTTTTAAATAAATTAAGCAAACAACATAACAATTTCAACAAACAAAAAAGACAAAAAAAACTCAATGAAAATAAATTGAATGACTTTTTTTTAAGCAAAAATTGCACTTCAATAAAAATCACAATCATAACCCAAAAAAAAATAGACCCTGTCTCTGTTAAGAAAAAAAACACCGCAATAAAAACCACACACACACACACGCACACACACGTCTTGTGGTGTATTGTCGGTGGAGTAAAATACAATGTTTTTTAAGTCCTTCAACACATCTTCTTTCACTCGGTTATACAGTGCAGGAATGACTGTTTGTGACATGTTCTTGTATGTTCTCCCAGGCAATTTGCACTGTCTTTCAAACATTTCCAGTATAACATTTGGCAGAATGTTGGCTTTTCAGCCATATTGAAAGTCTGCATTTCTTTTGCAATGCAGCGAGCGACACTGTCTTTTGTTTCATTGTGTGCTGCACCTACACACCCGGTCTGCGGCATTCAGTTTAGAAAACCATCGCTTTTGTGCCGTCATTCATATTAGCGTTTGCTTGCTAACTTGCTGCTAGTACTCTTTGTATGTGTATCCACTCACGAGTAGCCCCGCCTCCACGTACTGGGACAAAGAGGCTTAATGACTGACAGGAGGGTTCTCTCTCTGTTCATTCCACTACAGAGCCA
This sequence comes from Dunckerocampus dactyliophorus, assembly GCF_027744805.1. Taxonomy (NCBI): domain Eukaryota; kingdom Metazoa; phylum Chordata; class Actinopteri; order Syngnathiformes; family Syngnathidae; genus Dunckerocampus; species Dunckerocampus dactyliophorus. The sequence continues at coordinate 15,375,282 of NC_072831.1, forward strand.
ATGCGCACGGACACACGCAGAGAGAACCCTCGTCATCCAGCGTGGGGAAAAAGAGATGCGGAAAACAAACACGCATACATGCACCTGTCAGTTTATCGAGGCCGCTAATATTATCAATTTTTGTTTTTTTTAAATCTTTCCATTAATTGATTTATGGATTATCATGACAGGCCTATTTGAAACTGGAATTAAACAGCGTCCATGTGGCTCTTCCTTTCTCTCCCCTCCTCCCTCCACTAATCTGCCAAAAGTCATGTTAAATGTTCATTTATCCATTTAATTCACCAATTACCTATTTTGCTTTGTTTTCCACCACTTATTGTCTATAAAATGCATTTTATGTTCATATTTTTGTGTGTCTGAAATGGATGAAGTGGATTTTTTTCTTGTGGGGAACATTTTTTCCGGTGTTTGTATGTTTCGATTTTCGTTGGACCTTTTGGAACAGATTGAAAACTAAGGTTCCACTGCAACAAAATTGTTGTTGTTGTCGTTGTGAGATACTGTGGTTTTTATGATGATGCAACTTTTGGGGGATTTTGACATAGCTTCCCAGAATGGAATGTGTTTAGCCTTTGAGGTTCCACTCTATGAATATCTGGTTCATGTTGTTTGTCTTTGACATTGCTTCCCTGTTTGGTGACTTATGCAAGTCTCCTCCAGTCGCACTTCCTTCCTGCCTCCTGCCACACCTATATGTCCTCCCACTCACCCTCATGTATGATTGATACTAACTGTAGATGCCATTGGGAGATATGATTCCCAGCTGAGCTAACTGAGGCTGGAGCTCCATCGGTTGTCTTAGTTTGAGCCATGACAAGGACAAATAGAGAAAAATAAAGATGGAGGGAGCGTGCAGAAGCAAGTGTGGCCTCTGCATCTGATGTATTTTAAATGACTTTGACAGAGCAGTTTCAACAGTCTCGCCGGGCTGGTGCTAATCTGATGTGAGAGGATGCCACACTGAGGCTGATGGGACACACAGATAGAGGAAGGCTGAGAGGCATAGAGAGAGAGAAGGAGAGAAGGGTAATAGAGGTGCTCACTCAGCTGGTGGGAAAGCTGCCCTCTTCATCTTTTCATCTCCAACCTCTGTCTTTCTCACTTTGCTGCTGCCTTCCTCACCCAGTTATATCCATTTGCCACCAAGCCCCAGCTCTCCTCTTTTCTCCCCTCGCTTTCCCCTCTTCCTTTTTCATTCGCACTTTGCATCAAGCTGCCTCTCGGCTCCCCCCATCTCTCTCCCTCTCTCCTTGTCATCCCCTACATTCACCATCAACCCCCCACCCCCTCACTACCATCACTCTCTCTTCTGTCTTTCACAGACGATTTAGGAAGTCACAGCCTCTCCCTTCCATTTATGAAATTGCTCACGCTATTTCCTACCACCAACCTTTGCACCACAGCTCCTCCTCGCACATCTTATTGGATGGGTGCATCCTCTCTCAGTGGATAGTCCAAACACGACCCTATTCCTCGGAGGCTGGTGCTCCAAGAACAAAACACAACAACAAAAATAATCTTTAGGGTAATATTCTCAGACAGCAGGCTTTGCCCCTGACTCGGCGACTCTGCCACAATAACACAGAGAGGTCATTCATAATCTTCACCCATGGCCTCTTGTTCACTTCCTAGCCCCGTGGCCACTGTGAAAACGCACATGCTGCCCCAATTTTCCCTTGGCTGTGTCTTTTTTTATGAGTTACTGCTGTGAGGCATCACTGTTGTAAGTGTTATACAAGTGCCCCTGCAGTCTTTTTCAAGGCTGTGAAATATGTTTTGGCCTACAAGTGCAGTACAGCGCGTTCATCAAGAAGTTGCCTAGAGGGCGACATTTCAACTGCGAACATTATATCCCACCTCTTCCTGCTGAGTACGCCAACGTAGCACATGCACGCGCACTAGTTAGTTTTATGTTAGTTATCATTGAATGTAGCATATCATGACATGACTGTACAGTGGTGTTTGTCACACTTAAATGTTTCAGATCATCAAACAAATTTAAATATTAGTCAATGACAACACAACTGAACACAAAATGCAGACCAAACCTACCTGGCCCTGTGTGAAAGAGTGATTGCCCCACCGCTGTTAAAACATAATTCCACTGAGATTAATTGAGATCTGTCAGTCTGGAAAAGATTATAGAGCCATTTCTAAAGATTTGGGACTCCAGCCAAACACAGTGAGAGCCATTATCCACAAATGGCGAAAGCATGGAACAGTGGTGAACCTTTCCAGGAGTGGCCGGCCAACCAGAATTACCCCAAGAGCGCGGCGACGACTCATCCAAGAGGTCACAAAAGATCCCACAACAACATCCAAAGAACTGCAGGCCACACTTGCCTTAGTTAAGGTTAGTGTTTGACTCCACCAGCAGAGCTGGGAGCGCATCAAGGTGGCGTGGATGCTCTCCATCCCGGCTCGCTGGAGCACCTCAGTGTCCAGAACTTTGTCCTGCCACTTGGCACTGAGATATCTCATGTGAAAGGCATTAAGTTGTTTGGCATGACGACTACACTGTCCATGTCTCACAGGCATGCAGCAAGGATGATAGGACCACTGCTCTGTACACCTTGAGTTTGGTGACGAGGCTCAGTCCTCTGCGATTCCAGACCTTGGCCTTCAGCCTGCTGAAGCCTGTGGTGGCTCTGGTGATTCTGTATGCAACTTCTTCATCAATGGTGACAAAGCGCGACAGAGTACGACCAAGGTAGACAAACTTGTCTGCTACTGCTAGCCTCTGGCCGTTGACAGCTCTGCATAGGGAGCTTCTGGGGCAGGCTGGTGCAAGATTTCGGTCTTCTTGGTAGAGATTATGAGACCAAGCATGTTGCATGCTTGGGAGAAGAGGTCCATACTTGCCTGCATGTCAGACTGTGTGGTGGCGTTAAACGCGCAGTCATCAGCAAAGAGGAACTCTCGGGCCATGTCGTAATGCACCTTTGACTTTGCTTGCAGTCTCCTCTCCGTTGTCCTGCACGCTGGTGTACATGCCATCATGAAACTGCTGGACCATTGCGATGAACTTGGCGGGGCATCCAAACGTTCTGCTCCTGACACTTCTTTTGTAGTTGGCGAGCTGCAAACATCATGTCCACAGTGGTGCATCCCGCACAAAATCCACACTCCTCTCAGGGAGCAGGTCACTTTCCAGGTGTGTGTTGAGATGGTTGAGGAGGATGCGGGCCACGATCTTCCCGACGGTGGAGAGGAGAGCGATGCCGCGGTGGTTGTCGCACAAGTTCCTGTTCCCTTTGCGCTTGTAGAGGTGAATGATTACGGCGTCTTTGAGCTCCTGTGGTACTTTCTCTTGGGACCACATGGACTTGAACAAGCTTGTGAGGATCTCTGTCAATTTTAGGCTACCTGAAGCATATATTTCAGCTGTGATGGAGTCAGCACCAGGTGCTTTGCCACTGGACATGAGCTTGATGGCCTTGACAACTTAATCTTTCCGTGGGGGGCTCTGCCAGCGTGCTTTCGACTGGACTTGCGGTAGTCTTGCTATGGCGTTGTCATTCATGGTGGACGGTCGGTTGAGGGCTGTGTTGAATTGCTCTGCCCAGCGCTCCAGTCTCTTCTCCTTGTCTGAAATCAGTGTGTTCCCGTCAGCAGTGTAGAGAGGAGACAATCCGGACAAAAAGGGACTGTAGGTGGTTTTGAGGGCGCTGTAAAAATGTGTCATGTCTTCTTGTCTGTGTAAGCCTGGATGGCATCCGCCTTCTCGCTGAGCCATTCATCTTGCATGCAATGTAACTCGGATCGCACTGATTTCTGATGGTTCTCCTCCAATAGAGTCTGGGTGTGGCTGTTGTTGTCACTGAACAAGTCCTGATGCTTCCTGGAAGTGTGACCCACTACATCAAAAGCGGCGATGTAAGCATCATCTCGGTGATGGGCCCACAACAACAACAGAACATCAACACAAAATGCACCACAACAATATAAAACCACTGTATTCGATGCATAGTCCTGAGAGGGAGGGTTCTCAAAGTCACGTCACTTCATCCTTCTTCTTCAGTCTTTGGCAGGATTGTTTTTCAGTGGGGAAAAATGTAAAAAAAGGGTATGTCAACATTTGAGTACACATGTAACACAGGAAATATGCATTTCAGTGTTATTTTTCACAGCAAAAATAACAAAATTAACATGTGTTCAGGTATCATAAGCAAAGTCCGCTATGAAGACAGGGATGTGTGTTTATTAATAATAATAAGCGTGCACATGCAAGAACATGTGGTGAATTTAGCAATTCCAGTTTGTTGATGCTGAATAGAAGACATTGTGAAGGATGAGAATGTCCACAGGAACCTTGATGGCGCTTGCTGTAGGGCGAGGGAGATTGAATGAAGGGCGTGTGCGAGGTGGGCAGAATATGGCAGCATGTCCTTGTGCCGCCTCCTCTCCTCTCCAGCCTTCTCCACTGTGCTCTCAGCCTCTTTCTGGCTCATTACCCTCTTCGCCAGACTTCTCCCTGGGCGACACTGAAGAGAACTGTCCTCTCGCTTGCTCCCGCTTCCTCCCCGACAGGCGCAGCCCAAGCGCTGCCTTGCCCTCCCAATATTAATCAACACACACAGACACACACATACATACACGCTGCTTCAAGTGTCTGCTCCCACTCTTCGAGATGAGCTTGCCTGATGGACAGGCTGGTGGGAAGCTGTCTCTTCTCTCACTCCCTCTCTTGCAAATGAGAGAGCCGACCTCTTAGAGGAGCAGGCAAAGGCCAGGATATTAGAAAACACTTATGGGAAACAAACATTGTTCATTCTATACACTCGTCTGTGACCAGTGAGTGAGCACAGACTACTTAACATATGCATGATGGTGCTGACGTACAGTGCCCTCCAAAAATATTACAACAATAAATTCTTTATTTTTGCTGTAGATGGAAAACATTTGGGGCTGACATCAAAAGATGAATACAGTGGTGCGAAAAAGTGTTTGCCGCCTTCCTGAATTCTTATTTTTTGCATGTTGGTCACACTTAAATGAATTTAAATATTAGTCACTGACAACTGAACACAAAATGCAGTTTTTAAATGAAAAATGTGTTATTATGGGAGAAACAAAATCCAAACCTACATGGCCCTGTGTGAAAAAGCCTCCTAAATGTAGTTCCTGGTTGGGCCACCCTTAGCAGCAACAACTGCAATCAAGCATTTGCGATAACTTGCACTGAGACTCTTACATTGCTGTGAAGAACTGTGGCCCACTCGTCTTTGCAGAGTTACAATCCTGCAAAGATGGGTTTTCAAGCATGAACCGCCTTTTTAAGATCATGCCACAGCATCTCAATGGGAACCAGATCAGGACTTTGACTAGGCCACTCCAAAGTCTTCATTTTGTTTTTCTTCAGCCATTCAGAGGTGGACTTGCTGGTATGTTTTGGATCATTGTCCTGCTGCAGAACCCAAGTTGGTTTCAGTTTGAGATCACGGACAGATGGCAGGACATTCTCCTTCAGGATTTTTTAGTAGACCGCAGAATTCATGGTTCAATTTATCACAGCAAGTCTTCCAGGTCCTGAAGCAGCAAAACAGCCCCAGACCATCACACTACCACCACCATATTTTACTGTTGGTATAATTTATTTTTTTGAAATGCGGTTTTACTTTTACGCCAGATGTAATGGGACACACACTTTCCAAAAAGTTATACTTTTTTCTCATCAGACCACAGAATATTTTCCCAAAGTTCTTAGTGATCATTAAGATGTTTTCTGGCAAAATTGAGATGAGCCTTAATGTTATTTTTGTTCAGCAGTTGTTTTTGTCTTGGAACTCATTTTTGTCCAGTGTCTTTCTTTTGAGGCAAGTGAGGCCTGCAGTTCTTTGGATGTTATTGTGGGGTCTTTTGTGACCTCTTGGATGGGTTGTCGCTAGGCTCTTGGGGGAAATTTGGTTGGCTGGCCACTCCTGGAAAGGTTCACCACTGTTCCATGTTTTCGCCATTTGTGGATAATGGCTCTCACTGTAGTTCACTGGAGTCCCAAAGCTTTAGAAATGGCTTTGGGGGCAATCACCTTTTCACACAGGGTCATGTAGGTTTGGATGCTTTTTCTCCCATAATAATAAAAAAGTTGCATATAAAAACTCAGTTCAGTTCAGTTGTGTTGTCAGTGACCAATATTTAAATTTGTTATATGAACTGAAACATTTAAGGGGACCTATTAAGCTTTTCCTTTTTTCTGACCTATAAATGTTGTTACAATATTAAACAATGTATTCTCATGTTAAACAATGCCAACGCGTCAGATAATGAGATTTACGCATTTGGAAGTGAGACCTGTTTTATAGAGGTTTTTTTTTTTTTTTTTTTTTTTAACACAGAGTTCCATTGACTTCAGTGCAACCCAGACTTCCTTATATGGGCATGCCCCGGCAAACGCTGTAGGCCTGTTCACTGTTAGCACATATGGCTCCCAGGAAATGTTTGTTGGGGTGCGGCTAAAGAGGCAAGCATCAGGCAGAAGTGGTTGGAGTTCCTGATTCCCGGCCAGCAAGAGAAAAATATGCTCATCTGTCAACGGCATTTCACACGGGACTGTTTTGTGGACATGAGCCAATACAAAACTGGACTATCTGCCAAACTGTTGCTGAAGTGCAACGCCTTTCCAACGTTACTCGGTCGTGTTGAAGAGTCAGAAGAGCAAGCTGTAAGTAACAATTTATCAGTGTCCTAACTGTATTTATTTTGTGTAAGTAATTGGACAAAAGGGGTTCGGCAGGTGTCTGGAAGTCCTCGGGAGCCGTTGGTATTGTGACCAATCTGGGCTGGTGGTGGAGTGAATTACACAGACCGTTTGGGCGGCAGGCAGGAAACACAGCAGGAAGAGGTGCAGAGTCTGGAAGATGTAGAAAGCTTTCTGTGCGGGTTATCGTGTTAGCTGTTCTGTAGGAGTCCAGAACTCAATCAAAATGAGTATAGTAAATCACCTTTAAGTGTGACAAACATGCAAAAAAAATCAAGAAATCAGGAAGGGGCAAGCACTTTTTCACACCACTGTATGAGACCAGAGAGCAACATGTCAGCTTTTATTTCCAGGTATTTGGAATGTCTTGAAGCAAAAAAAAACAATAAAAAATAACAGTGGTGTGCTAAGTAACAGATGTTGAACAGGTAGACCAAGGAAACCATCGGAAGGTGGTGACGGAAACATTGTGAGAGCTGTTAAAAAAAAAAAAAAAAAACTGGACGGCCAGGTCGGAATTTGTCAAAAAGGGCAAAATTCCCCCAAAAGTGCAGTTTTCCTTTAAAGACACTTTCAATTCTTTATTAACACAAATGAGGCTGAATTTGTATCAAAATAGGCTACTTATAACCAAAACAAAGCCATTCTATGTAAACATGTATGCTCAGCAGCAGCTGTGGGTGCCCCCATATAGTCAGAATGGTACAATCTTGATAATATGACATTTCCATGTAATTTGACTGTAAGATGGATAGTCGAATCAGACTGCTCCGAATTGAATCGTCGAATAGCCAACTATTATAATACACCCGTAGAATACAGTTAGATACAGTTACTGTATTCTGAACGGGAACACATTCCATTGGAGAAGGCTGGTGACCTTCGATTTGTTCAGTTTGTGACAATAGAAGTAGAACAAATCATTTCCAGGGGTTAACCTTCATCCATTATGTACAGATATATACTGCCAGTCTAAGGTTTTAGAAAACTCCAATTTCTGTGGAGTAAAAAACAACATTTTTACGTGTTACGTGTTGTATTTTTACGTGTTAAGATGGTCTGTCTGTTTTCCATCTTTAATGCCCTTTTTTGTTGTTCAACTGATGTTCATGAGGGTATAGTACCACAGCGTGTTCCGAACACTGTTTGTTTTTATGCAGACAGAGGAGGTAGTAAGTACTCCAGAACTTGGAACACCTGTAGGAATTAGTTGCACCCACTGCCGAGGCTTGATCAACCTCCATTTCTGCAGAACAACTTTAAATTGTTTACCCATTTTGTGTTCCCTCAAACAGGCCTTTTCATATAATGTGAAATACACATTATTTTTCAGTTTTGAGTAACCTTACCTTTTTTTAACCCCTGGCACTTCACCACTTACCTTCATACCATTTCAAGCTATTCACTGGACTTGAACGACTTGAATTTCAATAAAACACTGGACAAATTGGGGTGTTCTAAAACTTTTGACCGGTAGTGTATATTTTTTGTCAGTTCACATCCGTTGTCCATTTTCTGCCATTTATCCTGTTCAGGATCAGGGGAAGCTGGAGCCTGCCCCGGCTGACTTTGGGTGAGAGGCGGGATGCAACCTGGACTGGTTGACAGTCAATCACAGTGCAAATAGAGACAGGCCAAGTGCTAAAAACAATAAAACTGTGATTGACTGGTGACCAATCCAGGGTGTACCCCACCTTTTGCCAAAATTCATCTGGGATACCATCCAGGTAACAGGTGACCCAAACGAGGGCATGCAGTATTAAAAAAATGGATGGATATTCCAATTGACGTGAGCAGCCAGACCCTTTTATGTGACGATAAGTTCCATTTCCTGTTTTATAGTTGTCATGATACTTTCCCTCTTCTGTGGTGCCATCACAAACAACTGCATTTATTACAGGAGCTGTCTAATTGTGACTCTTGACTGGCTCTTGTTATTTCTGTTTGTGGTTTCTTGCATAGAAACACGGCTTACCATCCTCTCCCGTTTACCGATAAAGCTGAACCTAATGACAGTCTGCCAGGTATGCCCAAACCCAGGAGACATGGTCCAATGTCAGCATGCAAAGCAGGCTCACTTTGGCCTTGAACAGAGGCGAGATGCCAGCTTGGCCACAGTATATCTTCAGGTGGAGACAGAGATGATCCTTGATTCTGCTACGTGTGACATTAGTTGGCTGCCTTCCCTTTCGTCTCAGCGAGGCTCACGGCCCCGGTGCTCGCCTTCACATGCTGATTGGGTATGTGACCCGGTGTCCCAGTGACATATTCCCTGGCAGGGAGTCAGAATATGAAATGATCGCATTATTCACGTCCTACCTTTGACATTGTCTGTAGGCTATTCACTGAGCTGCACATAAAGTGCCACAATCTGCCAGTGCTGTCCAGCCAAGATAGCAACAAAATATGTCCCAACGTGGAAAAGCATTGACTTGAACATGCGTACTTTTGTACTTCAAAATGATGTGTATTCTTTATAATGTGCATGTGTGTCTCCTGGATTGGTTTCTGCGCTAATAACTTGCCTCCTCTGTTGTGTGTCTGTCTCGTGGGTGTCCCTCGACTCATCCTGATCTGATGAGAGCAGCTGGACACTGGGGAGGCTTCGGCTCCTTTCTCAAGCAGACTATGCAATTTAAACCTGCCTCAGGCATGTAGATATTACTCCCCGGTGAGATGGCTGAAAATTAATGGAAATTGTTTTAGAGGAATCATTATTAACATTCTCCTTTGGATGCCCTTTTTTCGTCTCAGCTCCCTCGCCTCGCCTGCTTTTTCTCACACTAATTTATACAGCCATTGACATTCCAGGTAGAAATTCTTGAATATATGAAGACTCAAAATAATTGATAATGGCTGTGTTACTCCACTGAGCATGTCATATCAATTATGCTTTTATACTGTCTTTTAGCTGTTGTTTTGTTCCCTTTTATCTTGTTTTTTTTTGCAAAAGGATGTGATTTTTAGTTTCTGTAGGCCACAGGGGTGGGCAATTATTTTGACTTGCACCCACATTTTTTTTTTCTGGGTTTAAAAACACAATTTAACGGCTATAATTGTAACACGCCACCTGTTGTTATTATTTGTCTTATTTTAGCTGTAGAAGGTGTCGTAAGACACGATAATAAAATTTAAAAAAACCTCACTCAGTAATGAGTGATAGAACGCTAAAAATGACAGACCACCTCAAAAACACAATTGAATTTTACAGGTTTTTAATGAATATGACACCCAAAATGTAAATGAAGAAAAGGATTTGGGATTTACAATTTGAACCATGAGCTATAAAACAGTGACTATTAGTATATGACCATCCCTTGTTTACTTCCCAGACTTCCTCCTTGACATGTTTTGCATCAAGCAAAATACAGCAAAAATGCGCCAAACATGGGAAAACATGAAAACAAAGACTAAAAAGTACCATATGCCTTATAAAATATCACTTTTTCTACAGAATGTTGTTGCAGAAAGCATAAATTCCTTCTTTGTCTCTCTGTCGCAGTCAGGCTCCCTGCCTGCACTGCACACAACCACATCCACTCTGCTTCGTAGGAGCTGCTGTGATGCAGCCTCTATGATAACCGTAATGACCAGTGTTTCACTAGAAAGCGCAGACTCTCTTGCTTCAGAAACCCTTGGAATAATCTCTATAGTTTAATACTTACGGAATTTGAAGCACTGGAAACCGTATTGATGGCTACTGCTTCAATGTTAAAGGTTTAAAAATTATTTGGATGCGTCCGGCGGGCCGGATTGATACATTTAATGGCCCCTATATGGCCGGTGGGCCGAAATTTGCGCAGGTTTGGTTTAGGCACTTGTATTGCAAACACAAGACTTTCCCTTGGTGACATTGACTTGGTTATAATGTAATTTTGTATAACAGGAACGCTCATTTCTAAAGCCACAGAAAAATATAGTACATACATATATATATATATATACACACAGTACACACACACAACTCATTTTCACACCCCAAGCTGGATTAAAAACTCTTTGCTCGCTGGGCCTGTGCAGGCAACAAAAGGTAAATATCACCCTGGTTTCTGGTGCAGGAAAAGCTGCTATTTAAATGGTGTGTAATATAACTGACATTTTCCAGTTCATTATGCAGCCCCTGACCTTCACAGTGTACGGCTTGGATACTTCTCTGGCAAAAGGCGAGGCCTGGTTCTCCCTAATGGGAGATGTTTGACCTTGTCAGGAACTAACGGGAGGTCAGGGATGAAGGTGGCTGTAATCGGCAAAGACAGATGGGACAGTGCTGAGGAAACATCTTCAACAATCACTAAGAACAGACCAGCATGTTAAGGTTTTACTAATGATATTTTGGTCACATACAGTAATACCAGTTGGAATCGCAGTAACGCACTCTACTGTTGCCACATTCTCACCTAATGATGAGCAGACATTCCCTTGGCTATGTCTACTTTTTGGAACCTGTAAAATATTGATTCTCCCTCCCAGTGTGACTTGCTACCTTCCCGCACGATGTCCCTGTGCCATCATTGGCTGGCTTGCAGTCACTGTTCATGCAGTTATTGGACCATTTACATGTCAGTCATTATATGCACAACATTGATTGGCCGAGATATCACTCACTGTTAGTACATATGAATCAATACTGGGAGTGTAACAGTATGTCATAATCACAGTTTGGTACATACCTCTGTTTTAAGGTCATGGTTGTGTTCATTTTTGAAACAGTAAGGGAACAAAATACAAAATCTGCTTGGCATTAATCATTTTTAAAATGAAATATCAAAATTGCAAACTATTGTATTTCACTGACGTAAAAGGGTTTTCGGTCTCTGGCTTTTTCATGGCGCTATCACTCGCCAAGACATAGCCAAGTCATACATTCACTTTTTTTTTTTGCGACGGTAACATAAAGTAGTGTAGAAATAATGTAACGCATTGCAATTCAGAGACAGTCAATAGATGAATTTTACATCACAGTAACTAGTAATACAGTAAACCCTTGTTTGTCACTGTTAATTGGTTCCATACCCGACCGCGATAAATGAATTTCCGCGAAGCAGGATTCCTTATTTATAAATGGAATATTTTCATAGTTTGAGCATAGAAAACTGTTTAAGGCTACGGTTTTTAACATTATTAGAGCGCTCTAGACAAGAAATAACACCCCTATAGTCACCTTTACACTCGTATTACCTAATATAGCAGACATAATAAAAGTTAATAAGCCATTTAAGACATAAATAAGACTTGCGCTAGTGTGTGAGCAGACAGCCGACAGGAATGACATCAGGGGTTCAGAGTTGGGTTTCATCTTGCCATGGGTTACAGCCATAGAAGTGGCCCAGGTTTTTATTCGGGATTTTTATTAGAGATTATTGTGCCTGTTGTGAAATAATTCAAACCCGCAATAAAAACCTGTTCTTCTGGAAATCAAGTCTGGAGCTAGTGTGTCTCACCGAACATTGCAGTGACACTACTGACACCTAGTGACTCGTGTAGAATACTACATCAACATCTTTGAATGCATCATTTGAGTGACTTAAATTTGTATTTGATTTAATTTTGCCATTTTTATGCTAAAGTGCTTAATTTAGGCAAAAAATAGTCATGGAAAAAATGATTAGACCACCCTTGTTTCTTCAGTTTCTTGTTCATTTTAATGCCTGACACAACTAAAGGTACCTTAGTTTGGACAAATATAACAGTGACAACATAAATGGCTCATAACAGGTATTTTTTGGCAGTACAATGCTATAGATATTCATGTAATAACTCAAGTGATTTTGGTTATTATCAAGAAAAACCATGGAAGTTGCTGGATATCAGCTCTTAATTTAAACTCTTATGAGCCATATTTGTGATCATCATCATTATATCTGTACAAACAAATGTACCTTTTAATTGTACCAGGCATTACAATGGATCAATAAACTGAAGAAACAAGGGTAGTCTAATCGTTTTTTCCATGACTGTACGTAACATGAGCTGAAATATGCATATGTTTTGACTAATAGGCTGTATTCAACCACAAAATAGCATGATTTAAAATTAATACATTTTATGACAACTTGATCGAGTGAAGCTGGGAAATTCGAACCTCGAAGTGGTGAGGGACGACTATATATACAATGGCTATAGTGTGCACATTTGTGATCTGAAGGGATCGTCTACTGTATAGGTGTCGAAAGTATATTACATGGGAGTTTATCTGTGCTTGTGGCCAAAATACTGTTGCTTATCTTAGATGGATTCAACTAATCTTCAATCAGCTATTGCCTTCATGTCCAGCTATATTTTAAAGACTCCTAAGGATTCAAGATAAATCCATCGCGCTCAGTCACAAATGCAAGAGAAAGTAATCATATCAGGAGTCTTTCATGGATTATGCCGCTATGAATGTGATTTATAATCTCTCTCATTTGTGTGAAGTACAATAATGTGCACTGGGCGTCTGGAAGAGATAATCTTATTAACCAGTTGGCTTTTGTTTTGTGCTGCCTCTCCTTTATTCCATGTTAAAACATTTTGCTGCTAATTTGTGGCTGAGCATAATTGGGGTCTTACTTTTAAAAAAATGTCTCCTCTGTTTGGAAGAAGATTAGGAATTTCATCTTTGGGATTATGTATAGAGCACAGTGAAAGGCCCATGAAATTGTCTGGCATTCTATTATGTTTAAAGCCATTCAAGCTTATTAATGTGAAAAAGAAGTGGAAATTATTTTGAAGAAGACTATTGTCATATCACAAAACGTGTCAGATGGCAGCTATAGCAATAGATGGGATTGGGTGTGTGATTGCTGCTGGTTCAATCAGCGTACTTCGAGGGTCACACTCATCAAACCAATCAACCAGACAAGCAAAAATTCTTTTCTGGATTGATCGGAAAAGCTTGACATGACCGCAACCGCAAATCTGCCAAATGGTTTGTAGTACAAGTGTCCGAAAAGCAAGCAAAACTAGCTGAGGACACCAGAAGGCACAATGAGCGATGGATAAAACAAACAAAAAAAGAATCACAGAGGAATCCTCATTGATCATCGCTGGCTTTTCGTGAGCCTCAGATGTCGAGAGATCAAAGCTTTTAATCTTATTGTGAAATCTGATCTCACAATATAAAATAATTCGCAGCTATGCTAAAAAAAATGTCAAAGAAACTGCAAAGAGAATATTCAGGTGTCAGTATTTCTGCCTCGTTTACCTAGGGGTCTAATAGGTGATCACACAGAAAAGGGGCTTTTTCTCCACCATAATGGTGGGCAACTTTTGATTTTGTGTCAAAACATATTTAAAATTTTAGCAGTGCCATCATTCCTGTGGTGTGCCGCTCTCTCATTGGGGCTTGTCACAGGAGGCGTCAAGGCATGCTGCTCCAATACACGAGGCTCCTTTCATTTTTCTGTCTGACATGTTAAGTGTGATAGTACAAAGAGGTTCCATTTTAATTGTTTGGACAGATCACTCGTGGGAGAGGGGCTTTGATATTTGGTGTTGACAGAATAGGCACAGGCTTGCTGAGTCGCTTTGGTGTCGATCTTTCCAATCCTGGCACCGGAGCGTACGGATACTGGCTTGTCTACCTCAGACAAAAGTCTGCTTTTGTCCGGTCAGTAGCGGAAATATAGTAGGGCTGTTTTACGACTACAGATTTTCATAGTCAAATCTGATCCGTTAGATTTGGTCCATAGTCGACTAATAGTCAAATATTGTTTTTTTCCTTTTAAGAGCACTGCTAACGGTGATCCCTCCCGAATTTTTGCACCCCAAAGAAAAAGGCTAAAACACTCAGCTAAACCATTAAACATGGGAGGTGTGTGACAACAGTACCTTTATTTTGTGTCACCGAAAGCAGTTCGCATAGATCAGGGGTCTCAAACTCGCGGCCCGCGGGCCATTTGAGGCCCGCCAAGTCACATTTTGTGGCCCGCGACTTGACAGGAAACACTGCTGTAAATGCGGCCCGCAAGCCGTAAGTCAGGGGTCTCAAAGTTGTGGCCCGTGGGCCATTTGTGGCCTGCCGAGTCACATTTTGCGGCCCGCGACCTGTCTTCAAAGATTGCTGTAATACGGCCTGTGACAAGCCAGTGTTACTCGTAGGATGCACACATAAGCCTACACTGAACTAAATGTGACTGAGTCACTTAAAAATGTGGTAAAAAAATTCCACCCATTTTCTATACCGCTTGTCTTCATTAGGGTCACGGGTAAGCTGGAGCCTATCCCAGCTGAATGCAGCAAAATATAAACTGTGAAATTGTTTATTTATTTGAGTCACCCTATTACTGTATCAAGATATTATTGTTATCGTGAGCCATGTATCGCGCGTCGTATTGTGAGGTACCCCGACATTCCCAGCCCTACTCCCAATACTTGATGCGGCCCAGCCTCACTCAGACTCTACCTCCAGCGGCCCCCAGGTAAATTGTGTTTGAGACCCCTGACATAGATGCACAGGCTTCCGCCTCTGGTCTTGCTAGTTTCAGCCCGAAGTGTGTGGCGGTTGGCTAGCTCAACAGCCTTGTCCGGTACTCCACTGTTTGGTCTGTGAAAATGATGACACTGCAGTCCAAAAGTATCTTACTGTGGGTGATGTGGAATCGTAACTCGTCCATTGTGTTCACTAAAAACCGCACATTAGCGAGGAAAGCGTCTGTGTAGGCTCTCAGTCGTACAGGAGTTGTCCATCGAGGGAAAGGCTTCTTGAGACGTCATCTGTACTTCTGTGAAGAAGGTGTCGAACGTTTCGCTCCTCATCCGAAGAGCTTCGTCAGCGAACTAACAAGTGCTGGTAGCCTAGGCCTTAAATACAGTAAGAGTGGGTGGAATTGGTGTGCCAACACCCTCCTACTATTGGTTCCTTACACTAAGCCTGGGCAGAGTTTAACAAATGTCAAAAGAAGAGAGTAGTGAAAGAAACCCAAAAGCCCAAAGAAGCAAAAAGGAGAGGAGTGGTAGTCCCTTATGTAGCGGGGGTCTCCGAAAAACTCCAGAGGATCTTATGGCAACACAAAATTCCTACCTATTTCAAACCAGTAAATACCCTGAGACAAAAATTAGTGCATCCTAAAGACAAGGCTCCAAACCAAAAACAGAGCAATGTGGTCTATTCCATCCACTGTAAAGATGAGGAATGCAAAGAGCACTACATTGGGGAAACTAAGCAAATGCTCCAAAAAAGGCTTTATCAACATCGCAGGGACAATTCCAGTGGTCCTCAATCAGCAGTACATCTACACCTTAAAGCAACCAATCACTCTTTTCAGGACAGCGAGGTAAAGATTTTGGCCAAAGAAAACAGATGGTTTGAAAGAGGAGTAAAGGAAGCTATTTTTGTCAAACAACAGAACCCATCATTGAATCGGAATGGTGGCTTGAGGTTTAATTTGGACCCTGTGTTCAGCAGGTTACTGAAGACCAAAACCCACAGCTTTTAGTCTTGCAAATGAGGCGGAGCCAGGGCCGAGCCAGAACAATAGATGCTAACGAGCCAGTATCAGAGTCGTTCATACCCAACTACAGGGAGCTACACTTCCCTTTGATCGGAGGTGCTAATGGCAGGAGAGGATTAGACCACAACTCCGCCCAGGCTAAGTGTAAGGAACCAATAGGAGGAGGGTGTTGGCACACCAATTCCGCCCACTCTTACTGTATTTAAGGCCTAGGCTACCAGCACTTATTAGTTCGCTGACGAAGCTCTTCAGATGAGGAGTGAAACGTCCGACACCTTCTTCACAGAAGTACAGATGACGTCTCAAGAAGCCTTTTCCTCGATTAGCGAGGAAATGCTCAGTAAGCAGACTCTGTGTGGTGCTGCTGACTGAGCTTAGCTCATATTCCTCTGCGCCTTCCTCACTTTTTGTTTGCGTTCTTGACGCCACTTGCGAGCACTTCCGCCCCGCTGAGTGGTGGGGGTAGACTCCGGTACTGTGAAATCCAAAAGCTCTTCTCGAGTGTAGGATGTTAAACCAGACCCGATATGAGCAATATAATAACGACAAAACTGCAAATCTGGAAGAGACTCTGGGCTTTGTTGTGTGTACGCACTGCCATCTTCCATAATTATAGGTTTTCTGTTGAAGGAAAAATGCACTGTTTTTTTGGAATTTTACCCATCATCCACAATCCTTATGTGAAACATGACCACACCTCTTTCTGAATGTTCTCAAGAGAGAAAAACAACTAAAAAAAACAGCTAGCATGTTGGAGCTAACATTGCAATCAACGGGACACACCTATTTAGACTACAAAGCCCTAAAAAACCCTCCCAAAAATGCCAACAACGTTCTATTTACATAACTGACCTCTATATAAACCAAGCTACACCGACACTGTTATTGTAGCAGCTAACACAAAGACCTATTTTTCTGGCGTAGTGACGCAGCACCTCACACCACTAGCGAGAGGTAGCGGGCCCACCGCAAAACAATGAGATAGGACACCACTCCTGCATAAGAATAGGTCGATTGCCTGCCTGGTGGCAAAACAACTTGTGAGTGGCCACTCTTCCAGTGGAATGAGACGATGTTTGGGGTGCAATACAATACTTCTTTCTGAGATGCAATACAACTGTAGACTCTGAGCCCGAGGAAGTAAGGAGGATTGCACCGTCACAATACACATCTCCCCCAAAGATTGTCTCATTTCACGAGAAAAGTGGCCACTGAGAGTTTTTTTTTTCTCACCAGACAAGTGAACGACCTATCGTTATGCAAGATGGTAGTTCACCAGCCACGCCTTACAACAACCACAACAACAATCCTATTGCGACAACCCCCAGGGACACACACCTGCCAGGGGTACACTCCATCCCTAAGATTTTAAAAGCGAAGAAAATCCTTTTGGAGAAAAGGTGAAACGTCTTCCACAAACAGGAAGAGTCCAGTTGCCTTGATTCAAACTTTGTGGAGACTGTTGGGCCTTCTTTCAGTGTCTTTAATCAGATACAAAAATGATTTGAGCAAATCTAACCTGTCATTTCATGTTTGTTACTTTTTGCCAGGTATACTTCGATATATAGACTAAAGTCTTATACTGTAAACTAGTAAATTAATGAATCATTCAGGGAATGGACTGGCGCCCTGAGTTCCCTGTATTTATTATGAACCATGTAACTTGCTGAGACAGTAATTAACATACACTTTTTGATCCCTCCCCTATTTAAAAAGTGTCTTGCTCAAAGGTATGCTGTCAGTGCTTACAAATCAGGCTGGAATCTCTCCAGCTACCAGTCATGCCTTCCACATAGTTTGTGGTTTGTAGTTTATCCCCTTTTCCACTCACGTAGCACTGTGGCTATTTAGCCAGCAAACACACTGTACGTAACAGATCAGCCATTGATCTTTTAGCATGGTGCTTTTGTATGTGTAATACAGCATATTCTTTATAGAAGATGAATGAACACTTGAGCTATGCTGTTCAGGGACTTGCTCAAACAGGAGTTTACCCAGACGAAGCCTAGTGAGGAATCACCTGTTGATGGGCCATAATATAATAAAATATTCCATTTGAATGGGCGGCTACTATAATGTCACACACGCCATTAATATTCTACCGCTGTTTGGCGCTCTGCTCTTAGGGAATTATTAGTGTGATGGAGGACGAGGCAATGACACAAGAAAACAGGACACCCCCCTCTGCCTCACCTCCCTGCCTTCTTTTCATCACCTCCCCTCTACCCTTCAACAGAACTGCCACAAATTACCCACTTTGCCCGTAATATTATCAGGGGTTATCGTTGGCCTCCATAATTAGTCTCTGTGTCGTTAGCCCCCATTAGGCTAACAATAGATCCTTGGAACAAGGACACTTTGGGCAAATAACATGTTTGAGAACACTTGACTTTTGTGAAGAGATAGTGGAAAAACATGTGAGGCCATTACTGATCCAAACAGCCTTGACTCGACTCTATGAATCGCATGGCGAGGTAGAAACGGAATCATCTCCATGGCAAAAAAACACCTACTCGGGCAAAGATGCACAGGATGAAATGACAGAGACACAGTCACGCTCGTCGTTTTGTTCAAATGGTGACAGTGTTTTCCCTCTGTGCACCCATTTCCTTCTGACAGCGACACAAATAAAAATATCATCACACCCGGCACTGCAGCCTAGTCGAGCTTGAATTTCAATCACACAGAGTTAGATAGCTTACTGCTGGGATCCTTCTCAGGCTCCACAGAGCGAGTGAGCACTGTGAATACTGCGCCCAAACCCCTTTTGATCTCCGTCATCATCCCTCTAAGACATCATTGTGTAACACTGTACAAGCGGACTGCTTCATGGTGCGGAGGAAATATCAAGGAAGTTATTCATAAATATTAGATTAGATCAAAACAGCCCGTTGCTCTCAGACTCTGAGCTCCTGGGTCAATCCATCCTCATCCCTTTGATTTTTATGTTTCCCCTCAGAGTGGGGAGGATTGAGTGCACATTGAAATTGAAGCCAGGAGCTGAGAAATGACGAAAAGGAGCAGACAAAATTCTCATTTCTTCACTGATAAGTTGTTAATAAAGCACAGATGTAGAGATTTTGTTTCATTTCTGATCAACGCTTTCCATTATTCATTATTGTCTTGTTTTGATTAGTGCCCCTAACATACACTACACCAAACCTGCAGAGATTAATAGGCAGCTCCCCCCAAACTCTTCCTCTCTCCTCCGGAACTGACACAAATTGGTGAAATATCACTTTGATCATGGCTCCTGAACAACAAACAAAACAAAAACCTAATTAGCCTAATTCAAAATCGTTCCAAATGCCTTTGTTTGTTATGAAAGCCTTCACTTTCAGTGCCTTTGTTAAAGATAAAACTTTGTTGGACTATAATAGTCATTGTTCTGCTGCTGCATATTTTTCTGTGTACAGTCGTCCCTCGCCACTTTGCGGTTTGAATTTCACGGCTTCACTCTATCATAATATATTAACATAATAAACGATCACTGGTTTGTGGTTGAGTACGGCCTATTATTTGTCGACAAATATGCATTTTTAATGAAATTGTACATATTCTTGGCCTAAATTAAGCATGTTCAAGCATAAAAATGGCTAAATGAACAAAAATACAATAGGCAATAGGGATTTAGGAGATGTGATATGTAGTGTCATATCTGTGACTTGTTGTGTGCACCTTTTTAAGGAGCGGGGCCTGGGGAGTGATGTGTGTGACGTCAGCTAGCTCGAGTCAGTGCTGTGACTTTGTCGCTAAATTTGGTGACTTTCCAAACCCTCTTGGCGACTTATTTTCTCAAACGCGACTGGCGAGAAATCTACCAACTTTTTCTGACGTCGTTAGAGACTTTTCTGATTTTTGGAGGTATAAGACACGTATTCCGAACTGCAAGGTCCGTCCAGCCCCAAAGCAGTCGCTAGCGGTCAGTGCAGTCAGCTCCTGCAGCACACTGAGAGCATAGCGGACCTCTACACCCCTCCACATCCAAAGTGCAGATGAATCGTGCACACGAGGCACTATGCCAGTGACTGCGGAGCTACAGTAATTACTGTATTATGCTTTGAGACTTTGAGAAGCCCTGACTGAAATAAAATATTAAAATGATTTTATTTTAATGAAGTCATTTTAAATTAGCAAACACTAACTCTATCCCTTTTGTATTTCTAAACATAGCTAAGGTGTTTTTACTCACCTTTTTGTCCATTCCACAAGGTCATGCTATCTCATATCTGTTACAACATCACATGCAAAGTAAGGGATGACGTCATGAAGCAACTTCTAAGACAGCCAATAGCTACTTTTCTTATTGAGGAGTTGGCAAAAATGGCTGGAATTGTCTGTTTTTAGCTGTGAGTTAGCAGTGTGGAGACTGGGAGTGACTGGCGTGAGTTGTGGCCGACAGCAGCTCCTGTGTGAATGTTTGCTGCATATGCGTATTCTGGGTGTTATTTCATGTCTAGAGTGCTCTAATAATGTTAAAAAATGGATTTACAAGATCGTAGACATGTTTTCTATGGTCTAACTACAAAAATATTCAATTTAAAAATAAGGAATTCTACTTTGCGGAAGTTCACTTATCATTATTCATCAGTCTTATATCATTGTCTGATTTGTATTTCATGAATTGTAATTGGATTTGTATTTTAATGTTTTATTTTAGATTATTATTTCAGTTATTTGTAATTAAATTTTTTTCTCTTTCTTTTTTCCCTGTGTACATTTGGGGAGGTATTTACATAAGCCTCTTGGGGCTTCCATACTCTCCTGCACAATGATCTTAACTGTTTATAAATTGTGTTGTTTCCCCCTTTTTTTTACGCAGTTTATGATGTGCGAATAAAAAAAAAAAAATTAAAAAACGTCACAGAAATGTACTTATCAAGGCTGGGCCTGGAACTAATTAACCGTGATAAACTAGGGAATACTGTAATGTGGTGTATAATATAATTTGGAAATATACTGTATGTTTTTGTAGCTTTAATGCCGCACAAACATTAGCAACTTTAGCATAGCTATGTGAGCTACATTGCTACCATTATGTTCACATTTTAACAGGCTACCATGCTAGGAGAAACAGACTGATTAAAACTTACAGCTTCCATGTCTAAGGTTGGCTGGTGGATAGTTGATAGTTAATTTTAAGATGTGTAGTGAAGCTTTTTCAAAAAGTGTATAAATGGATCAGGCTTTTTTAGCTAGGGATGGGTCCATGAGGAAGGAGGTTTTTAGTTTATGATATCATGATTGCAAAACTGGTCCTACTGGTCTGCATCCCGGAGGTTGGGGACTCCTGTTTTAAATCATTAATAATCAAGTGCTGGTCTTTTTTTCACATAGTTGTTTTCTCCTAGATATTAACCAGACTAGAGCCAATCACATTAGAAGGCCTCTATACATGAAGTCAGCAATATGTCCACTGTGAAATGTGAAACAAATTGTCCTTAATGTCTTCCTGCTCAAGACACTGTTGTGCCGTAACAGTTGACACCCGTCTTCAGCAGCAGCAGCGTTCCAACGGTACAGTGTTTTTTTTGTATGGCTCTGAAGCCACGTAGCATTTGAAGATTTCACTTACCGCAAGCAGCATGAAGCCTACCTTGCAATGCTAGCGGATTAGCTCGCATCGGCACACTAACATATGCAATGACTGCTGGCGAGCTCTTCCCCATTAGGTTGGCACATCAAAGGCACTGGAAGAAGTTCTTCACAGGCAGTTAAAAGTGGGCTCAGTGTGGATCTTGTAAATACCATCTTTTGAGTCGGAGCCTCTCGGGGGACACTTCACACACTCCTCCAGTCAGGAGAAGGGAGGGAGGGAAAAAGAGCAGTGACAGGCATCAGGAGGCAAGGAGGTGGTAGAGGTGTGTGTATATATATATATGGAGAGAGAGAGTGGAGGGGGTTTTGAGAGCCCAGTCCCCTGTCACCATCAGGATAGGATCTGTGGATGAAGAAAATCACTCTCCTCTATTTTGCTATCCATCTCTATCTCCCTCTCATCCTCTTCCTCCTCTTCATACTTCACATGCTAGCTGACAGGGAAAGTAGAGCATCGCTGCGTGCTGTTTCGTTTGAGTCATGTTTTTCGTAACACATAAATAGAGCATGCTGCAACTTGGGAATTCTGTGATTCTATGTTTTAGTATACAGGCAGACACAATAGCAGCCACTCTTCTGAAGTGTTTTTTTTTAAAGCATTTTATCCATCACAGCTGCTTTTAGGGCTCTGGTGAGGCCCTCAACTCTGCAAGGAGCAGAAAGGAATGAGAGATGTGTTTTGTTTTGCACATAGCGTTCGCTCCTAGGCCCATTGTTGCTGGATTTTGCAGACTGATCAATGCAAATGTTGTTATTTACCCAAGCCTGAAATGAAAAGACGATGGATCAATTTGATACCCTTCCATAGGGCGTACTCTCAGTGTCTGGCTTGCTTTTTTGGCCCTCCTGAGCCACTTTCTCCAACATCACTAATGCAAATGATGCTGCCAGGCTCTCCCTCATGAACACAACCCACAACAATGTGTGCATTCTCTCCGTGTCTTTTTACTTCTTAGCAAACATACTCACAGTGCAACACCCGGGCTGTCTGAACTGTGTTTGTGCATGTGTGTGTGTGTTGAGATGACCCACTTTCTGTGCTTGGCCAAGCTTTTGCTGCTGTCTGCTGTGCTGTTCTGTGCTCTGCTGCTAGGGGGAGATCCCTGCAGACTCCCCCCAGCACACATTCCAGCCCTTCTCCTGACAGACACTCACCCTGGCATGTTATCCCCCCGTGGATTGCAGACCTCTGCCTCCCTGCCAGTGTGTTTCACATGTACCTTGATGCAGATGCGCCAATGCATAAGGCCGAACAGCATCCTCCAATGAGAACACGCTCACTCCTACACATATTCACAGCACATTTCCATCCAGCCTTCCCCGGCTCCTCCTGCTCCTCCTTTTCTCCATGTTTGTCTGGGGTTATTGTTTCAATCTTGCTGCATCAGGGGGCCCCTGAAGGTTATAAATTAAACATAAATGCAAATGCGCTGAGCCATTGCCACCCTCCATCTCCCTCGTCCTGCACATACACACTCGCCATTCAAACAGATCAGTGTGTCTGCGTATTAATAGGAGAACAGTGGGCTTTTTTTAATGAGCGGGTGAGGGAAATTAGAGTTGCAAAGCCACAGCGCGGCACACCCCGTACTGCAGCCGAGGCAACGGCTTGAAAAGCCATCATAGAATATGCTAATGCCCCCAGTCCTCTTGCTGTCAGCCTTATAGTGTTGCTCTAGATGAGATCAGAGCTGAGGCTTTGATCTGCCACTCTGACGGGAGGCAGAATCGGCATGTGTACAAAGCACAGATAGCAGGAAGTGTATGTGTGTAGATGAGGCTTGTTCTAATCACAAAAGGTGCACACAACCAGCCACGGATCTAGAGTTTGACACCTTACGCGTCACTATGCTCCATCGTTTAGTTTTGTCTGTACTGTCACACACACTAACATACAAAAACAATAACAACGTTTTGGGGGTGTCCTATGAATAAATACCCATCTGGTCCTGTTGATACTATTATACACAGAACATAATGAATGGTGAGCACCATGGAGACTTTGCTGTTGGACCATAACCATGTTATGGCTTTTATTTTCTGCCATATGGACACATAAAGGCGAGTGGTTGATGCAGGTTCCCAGGGATGCCACTCGCTTTTATTTGACTCCAGTGAATGAGCTTCCATTTGGAGAACTGAAATGTTTTTTCTAGTTTATGTAGCGATACTGTCATAAAATGTCTTTTTAGAAGTACTTTTACTTGAGATTTTAGCCTTTTTTTATATGTACAGTGGAACATGTACTTTTCACATTCAAATCCCCTGAAAGTTGAAACATGGAAACTGTTCTGGAAAAGTTGGAGGTCAAACCATTGTTCTGCGTAACCGCAGCAGATCTTGCTAAACACCAGTAAATCTCGTCAGACTTATGGTCACTGAGCATCTGTTCTTCTTCTTTTTTTTTAAATTATTAATGTCAACACCTTGCCACTTCAGCTTTATACTGAGCAGCCAGGACAGAAATGTATATGCACCACTTTTATCATCTGGCCACAATCATTTTCCCTCTCCAGTTCTATGGTCATCGCCACACTTGTTCCTCTTTGCTATCACTGGCACCCTTATGAGGCGTCTCTGCCCAAGAGTGCTTTTCCTTTGTTTTTATGCTGTCACTGAACGGTACCAAGTATGGCAAAGATTATCCAATGACCACAGACCAGAAAATGTAACTAATTGCAACAAAATGAGTACATCTGTCCTGGCTGCTAAGCAGCACGTTGCAGAATGTACACCTCCATGTTCAGGGTTGCCACACATCCTAGGCACTCACAGTAATGCTCCCTCTACATGCGCATCACTTCAGCCACATCCTCCACTAGTTAGCAGTTACAGTGATGAAACATTCTTTGTATGGCCCAGGTTTCATATGATTTGGTTTTCTTCGCTAATTTTGTCTTAGTTTCCTTACACCGTCTCTGTTTTTGTACAAAATTGCACAGAACAAACTACTGTAGTCCGCTTGCCCTGTGCTGTATCGCTCCGTGAAATTGAGTGCCCAAACAAAGCACCCTATGTGTTGCCAACTCACTGTCCGTGCATTTTTTTTATTGAGTATGGCTGCTAAATTACCCACCAAGAAAGTTGCGAGTGTCAGCAATTTGATCAAGAAAGTGAGAAATTGAATTTGACCTCGTCAGGATGTACGGGAAGTATGCATCAACCATAAGTTCAATTTATTAGTCGTTTGTAATTGCTTTGCATTGTTTAATGCATTAAAACTATAATTACTCTCTATAAACTGTATTTTGGTTCATATTTTAGGGTATCTGTAATGGATTATTTGGATTTGCATTATTTTCTATGCCTCAGCTTTTGTTTCTTTCGTTTTTTGTCGGACCTTAAGGAACGAATTACAGTAATGACGAAAACCGAGGTTCCACTGTGTACAATAGCTGGTGCACATTTAAAAAAATGACTTATTTTTACACTTGTATGACTAAAATGTTAAAATGTGCCCTGCATGAGGTCAACTGAATTAAGCAAGCATCTATTATATGGTGGCTGACTTATTTTTACACTTGCAAGCCAAGAATGCAAAAATGTTATTTAGTAAAAAGTTAGACGGCGTACGGCTGACTCAGTGGTAGACCAGCGTTAAAGGTCGAAATCATTTGGTTGAGATTGCACAGCAATGCTCTTTAAACAGTATGTACAGTATGTTGCCACTATTTTGTGAAGCTCTGACTTGTACTGACAATATATATCCAGCAGGGGTCTTCCCATTGTCATGGACATACAGTAGAATAGCTCCATAGAGCACAGCGCATGATACATAGTGAATTGCATCGTCTTGTTTTGTAACCTAAAGCAACAAGCAGCCGAAAACACAATTCCCACCTTCACTATAATCATCATAACCTTCACACCGCTATCAATATCATCATTACATTTGTCCTTAGCACTACATCCACAGTTGTGTCATTACCAGGGCCATCCTCAGCACCACTCATCCCCAAATCCTTCCCCCAACCCCCCCCCTCTTCCCCCATCCTCCCTTCTCCCCCTTTCATCCGCAGCTCCCTCTGTTGATCAAATGCATCTGATCTCATCAAAGCAGAGCCTTTGCTTATTCAAGTCCCAGCAGACAGCCGGCGTCTTTGCTAAGCACTATTTTACATTCATGTTTGAATACCACTGATGGGTTACAGCGTATCTTGTAGACTTTGGTTTTTGTGTGGTCCGAGCCCGCAGCCTGGGGTTGATTTATTTTATTTCATCCTCTCTCCTTTTTTTCCTCCCAAAAAATGTCATTATCAGTTCAGAAAAGTTGCTCTCAAATAAATTAAAAGAACTGGTCAGCCTCATTCAAAAAGTCGCTTTAATATTCATAGTTTGAAGTGAATACTGTTTTTTAAACATTCATTCCAATATTTATTTCTATGGCATCCCTGCAATCACAAGGTGATTCCAGTTCCCTGAAAGGAGAATATTGCTACATAACATTACAGTTGCCATTAGAGCGTGTAACATTGTCATTCTTATTCCAAAGGCAACATGATTGCAAACAGCACGCAGTTGCGTGTGCGACTCCTGTCAGAGCTGCAGAGAAACTGGCTTGAGAGTCGAGGGACAGAGCTAACGGTGAGAGGGAAAATCAGACCTGGATAATAGAGTGGCCGATGGGGCAAACGCTCAGCAACGTCCGAACACAGAAATCATCCAAAACCAAAAAGCAGGCAACCGCCATAAAACGAATGCAATGGGCAACAATCACACAAAGGCTGCGAGATCAGAAACGGACGCAAAAGAAAAATAAACACATAGAAACCACCCGAACAACTGCATGAGAGAAATGCTGCAAGGTCACTGAACAAACATTTGGTTAGGGTTCCAACTAACGATTACTTTCAGTTCATCAAGTAATCGCGTAGACCCTAGATGGACTAAATCAATATGAACCAAACAACATCAGATCAGAAAAGAGAGCCAAAAATGTAAAATCACTGTTTTTCAAAGTCAAAGCTCATGTGTTTGAATATCTTGCTTTGTTGTTCATGGATGACTAAGGAAATTAAAAAATACTTACATTTGATAGGCTGAAATCGATTTTTTTTTTAATTAAATTTTTAAATCAAATTATTAACCGAATACCAAAATAGTAGTCGATTAATTGGGTAGTCAATTAATTGCAGCTCTGCACTTGGTCTCATTCTAAGGCTGAGCTGTGAGCCGGGCAACACAGGTAAACGGCCTCCAGGGAGTGCCAAAAATTTGGGGAAAAAAATAGACTTTATTATAATTATATCAAAAGCCACGGCCCACGTAACACACACGCACGCGCATTAGTTATGTTTGTTGTAATCTCACGATAAGGATTTGGCAAAGTTTAGCTACTGACACATGGCTATCATTGAATTTATAGCCTATCATAACCACACAGTGACTCCAAATTGTCGCTCTCTTCTGTCTTTTGTGTATGTGCACGTGCTACAGACACGTGTATACAAGATATGGTGAGTGAAAGCCATGAGCGTCAATCATTTTATTTGGGCCGAATTAAATTGATTCCAAAGTTTAACTTCAAATTGTGACAAATATAGACATTTTTTCCTTTCAATCAGTTTTTGTAAAACACTATTGGTTGCCTACTACATGTTTGCCGGTGGTGTTCTTATATTTTTGTTTAAAAAAAAGTGTCATTTGGAGACGGAGATGAGCAGCACCTTTATCACAAGGTACTTTGAGTGGCAGCTCTTTGTGCAATTGTGAGATTGGTTGTGTGAACCTATTTTGATTTTGTCCAGTCACGTGATATGATGCAGCTTCAGAGTAGTCATTCATTTGTAATATGACATGAGCATTTAAGCATTTTTTTCAATGGTGAAAGTGTGAAATTGTAACTCATTTTAATCATTGCTGGGT
The DNA here is from genome assembly GCF_027744805.1 of Dunckerocampus dactyliophorus. Classification (NCBI taxonomy): domain Eukaryota; kingdom Metazoa; phylum Chordata; class Actinopteri; order Syngnathiformes; family Syngnathidae; genus Dunckerocampus; species Dunckerocampus dactyliophorus. The sequence goes on from NC_072831.1 coordinate 15,402,876, forward strand.
TGTGGTTTATGCTAAATGAATCAAGCATAATTGGATGTGTGCCTCAGCAACATGGATCAGGATTCCACTCCGTATTTTCCATGTGAGGCGTACTGGAGCCCTGGAGGCGGATAAGCTAGTGGAGCCCGCTCTCTCTCTCATCCAATGCTGGGCGACAAGGGCTCGGAGAGACGCGGCTACACATCACCAAGACCCGGGATGGAGGAGAGAGGCGGAGGGGGGAAGAAAAAGTTTAAACCTGGCAGACCAACTTTCAACATGACGCCTCATTGACGCGCAGTCTTGCCACCATCACAACGACAAGAGCTGCAGTGCTAGATTAAAGCTTGTGAAATTATTCTTCACCTTTTTTTTTTGCCTTTCCTTCTTCGCTGTCTGTGCGCGCAAGGCTGGCGGAGGCTTGCTGTCCCTGCGCGCTGAGATGTTGGAGTGAGCATGGCCGCGCAAGTGGCATCGGCTCCCGCTAGAACTAACAACAAAAATAAGAAATTATCCAGCAGCTTGGGCACGGAGCTCAATTCGGGGAAATCCGGAGGAGGAGGAGGCAACATACAGATGCTGGGCGCGGGAGATGGGACCTTAAATAACGTAGACCATCACCGCCGAACGGAGCCCAGCATGGTGCGTTCAACTTCTACGGGTCACAACAAGGATGGGAATAACCTCACATCGTCTAATTCCAACGCGCCTTCAATGGAAACGGCACTGGTCACAAACCATAAGCTGAAATGTGTTGGGAGCGGTGGAGACCCCCCTCAGTCCCAGACACCGCAGCCGCAATTCGGCCAATTTGCGCCGCATCCGCAGCGTCAGATCCACAACAACAACAACGGCCAGGGACCCCGAGGTGGGGTGGACCATCACGGCGGCAAAGAGAACCTGCTGGGAGGTCAAGGGGAGTCACAGCAGCAGCAGCAGGTGCAAGGTAAAGGTGAGGGACACCTTAAATCCACAGAGGGGATGATGTCTACAAGGTATGACCACTCTAACTTGGGGCCAACTAGCAACAACTCAGAGTTCAACAACTATTACACTGCAAGGTCTTACGAGCAACATGGCGGACAGCCGCAGCAAGGGATGGGGGTAACATCGGCGCAGAACAGCATGGACAACTCCCATGAAGCAGGCTACCAGAACAGCCAGTACAATCAGTACCCTCCCTATAATAGGACCGGGTATGGCGGCGGGGCCTACGGCATGATGGCCCCCTCTGGGTGCCGGCAACCTGGGAGCATGATGATGAGCAGCAACTCCTCAGCAAGCCACAGCAAGTCCACGCTGGGGGCCTCTTCCAGTGGTTTCCAAAGGTTCCCAGGGCCACCTCAGCAACAGCATCCCTCAGGGGCCACCCCAACCCTCAACCAGCTGCTCACATCCCCCAGCCCCATGATGCGAGGCTACAGCGGAGCCTACCAAGACTACAGTGGATCCTCCTCGCAACAGGGCTTGGGGAAAGATGTGGGCCCCCAATACGGTGCCACGTCGGCCCACGGATGGGGAGGGCAGCCTAGGAGCCATCCACATTCATTGAGTCCAGGCAGTGGGGGGCAAGGCCTCGGGAGAAGTCAGGTAAGGTCTAAAACATAAAAAAAGGGGATGTGTGCAGCTGTGGGTTAGTGTGTGTTTGTCATCAGGATATTGCGTTACTTAACCCTTTGAAATGTCATGTTTCACAGTAGACCATCATTTGGTAATTAATGCCCTATCAATACTAACATGACTATGTTTTATTTTCCTTTGTGTAATACGATCACAAAACACAAACAAAAGACTTTACACGACAATGTTAGCTATGAAGTCTACACAATAAAAGGAGTCAAACATTAAACAACAAAATGCACTAAAATGTAAAATTGTCTTTTGTAAAAACTAAATGGAATTATTTGCCACCACCTGTATCCGTCCCGTACTCTTCGTAAGGTTTGTATATTTTTATAGCAGAAATTCAACCTATTCAACACATTGCTAGACACTATTTGGAGGGCACGTTGTGTTCGAGACACTCATCAAGCAAAGTAAAACACCTCCATGAAATATTAATTCATTCCCATAATATCGTTCACGATTAAATAGTCACTTTGGTGTTACTCTCCACTCTTATGCAGCTGAGATGAAAATTCAAACAGACGTCTGCTTGCAGCTCTTGCATGCTCTTCTGTCATTCATGTTAAGCTCTGTACAAAATGTGAATTTTGAAGGCCTGAAAGATTTGTTACACTACTCCCTGTCATTTGAGTACACAAGCAGGACAAATCAAGGATCTATAGCCATGGAGCTTTCGTGCAGCGATCTAAGGTCTAAAGAGTGACGGTTTTATGCGGGATTGGCCGTCTTTTTATGAACTATGGTGCAACTTAGTGATCGCACAAAGTATGACAACGGTGCATATGTTCTCATAGCAAATTTAATATCATGTCAAATTGTGTGTAAGATTTTTGACAAAAGAAGCCCCTTTTTTTAACTTTGTTTGTTTTATGACTTGATGTCGCCTTCCAGGAAAAAATCACATTCCACAATTTTAAACAACAACCCCTTCAAGCTAGCGTCTATTCTTGGCTGCAGCGGGCAGTTGTATGCCTTGCTTTAGGGCACATCAGCGGAAACAGTGGTGGGAGGGGGAGCGAGTGTTGCTAAATAAGTATTCCTCCCCCCTGTTCTGGGCAATAGCTGTCAGTGTTCTCTGCTCCTGTCCCTTAACCTCTCACTCTTTGGGGAGCACTGTGCTGAACCAGTGCTGGTGTAAGCAGTGCGGAGGCCGACAAGCACATGCAGAAATTGTGCTGCAAAACATTTTTTCCCCAGTGAGACATTTTTTTACTGTGATGTATTTGATGCACTAAATTATGCGCACCACTTGATGGCACATCTGGACAACCGGAGGGCAAAAGGGTTAAATGCAGCTTTGACAAAAATGATTAATATGCTACATTGTTGTATTGGATGCTGGGAGAAGGGGGGGGGGGGGGGGGTGCATGTATTTGTATGTGTCAGGGTTTGATTAAGGCAAACTGTGACAGTAAATGATAACATTAAAGCGACTACAATAACAGTTCAAGCTCAGTTAATACATAATGAACCTCAGACAGTGTCAGTCTGTTCTTTGTTCTGTTGTGTTGTTCTGATTGTAAATGCATATTATTCCGCCCAGCCAGCCCCCTTAAACAAATCTCGCCTTTTCTGTCTGGACCAACATTTCAGCAGCACATTCACACCACAAAAGCCGTATGTTTAATTCATATTTGGAGCGCCAACACTGTTCTTCTGTGCACTGACAGGCAGTGTGAGAAAGCAGAGCGGTGTTGTGCATAATAGTGCATCCAAATTGGCCCAGTGATTCGACTGCGCTTCACTTCAGAGTGCGTTTGGTTGGAGCACGCCTCTGTCACCTGTTGGCACACTTTCCCCTCTTTCAAATTTAATTTCCCCCCTCACTGCCTCTCTTCAGGAGTGAGCAGCGAGCGAATCCACCGCACCTCATTTACACTTGTATCCCCCTCTATACACACACGCGCGCGCACACACACACTTACACATTCACCCATATTACTTGTCTGGACCATCACCAAAATGAAGGCAGGACTTTAAACCCAGAGTGTTGTCTTTGTGCTCTCATCAATAGAGATATGCAGTATACAGTCGGCCTTGCCACTTCTTGCTTTGAATGTCACAGCTTCACTCTATCACGGTTTAAAAAAAAAAATAAATTAATAAATCATGCTTTTGATTGAATACGGCGTATTATCAGAATCAGCTTTATTGGCCAAGTATGCTTACACAAACAAGGAGTTTGACTTTGGTTAAATTAGCTCTCACTGTACACATACACAGACACTTTAGAAATAAATAAATAAAAAGTAAGATTGAGACGTACAAAACGGATAACGATATATTGACAGTGTAATTCGAGTAAGTGGGTGTGTGATTAATAAACGGGGACATTATCTGCATTTCTAACAAAAAAAGTATGTACATAAGAAAAAAACTGGATTTATATTCAAGTGTTTTTTTTTTTTTTGGGTTGGGGGGTGTCAACTCTGACGTGTTCAAGTATTCATCAGAGCGATGGCCTGGGGGAAGAAAGTGTCTCTGTGCCTGGTTGTTTTGGCATGTAGTGCTCTGTAGCGCCTGTTAGTCAACACATGCATATTTAAGCAAATGTTACATATTTGTTGCCTAAATTAAGCATTTTGAAGCATAAAAAGAAAAATTATTGAGATTGCAGAACCATTGACGTATGGTATCAAATGCTTTTGTTAGATCGGTAATTACTGTGGCTGCGCACTTTCTGCGGTCGATGGAGTTCATCATTTCCACAATTAATCACAGTAGCTTAACAAACTAGAATGGTGTGGAATCAGAGGGTTAGGTTTGAACCGGGTAAAAAGCAAGTTAGCAAACAGGAAGCAATATGTGAAGCTAGGAGCCAGGAGAATATATATCTGCAAGTTGAAATATATCGTGCGGCATCCCCCAGGGGTCAATACTGGGACCAAAACTGTTGAGTGTTCACCCTATATATAAATGACATCTGTAAAGCAACAAAAGACCTAAAGCTAGTATCATTTGCAGACAATACTACACCATTTTGTTCTGGAGAAAGCACACAAGAGCTACTAAAAAAAAAAAAAAAAAAAGTCACAGATGAAATGACTATACGGAACAGATGGTTTGATAAAAACAGACTATCCCTGAGCGTAAGTCAAACTAAAACAATGTTATTTGGTAAGGGCAGTGAGGACGTTTATGCACAAATACAAATAGACATTCATAGGGTGAATGGAAATACATTTCTAGGTGTCACAATAGTCAAATTTGCTGATCTGGTAAACATTCAAACAGCTAAAACTATGTGTAAAGCAAACAATAACCTGCTACCAAAAAACGTAATACAATTCTTCTCATCAGGGGAGGAAAAATTTGATCGATGGAAAAAATTAAACTTAAAACACTGAAACAAACTACGCTAAAAACCTTCAGCATATCAGCATGTTATGGAGCGGATTGAGTAAAGAACTCAAACAATGCACTAAAATGAGGGATTTCAAGAAACAGTACAAGAGTTGATGTTTACAAAGCATAAGGAAGAAGAATATTGAACCACAGGGAAATAAATACCTGTACAATGTTATGTCACATGACTACTGCACTTTCTCTTTATTCTTCATATCCTAGGACTACCTGAAGTATTACATTGTGTGTACTCACTGATCATCCAACAATGTTTCTGTCAACTATTAACTTCTCCATCACTCATTATTGTACAGTACATTTATTATTTTATTTATTATGGAGGTTAAATAACTTATTTATATTGATTCACAAATTGGAAGTATTGGTTATACTGCCTTGCCATTTTCTTTTGTTATTTCAGAATCGGCAAAGGGGGGCATGTTGAATACAGGAAGTGAGCAAATGTATTATCAATTGCTGTGAAACGGAGAGGGGGTAGGATTAATTAAGCTCTGCTTCTTCCTACTCCGTTTTGGACATGGGGAATTGTGAACTGTAATATGTGATGTATTCCAATGAAATGTATGCATGTTGAAAAGAAATTAAACCATTACCATAAATGACATAAACTATAAAAGAATGCCATTCAAAAGACACATTCAAAGACGCTGACGTTGTAATCCTTGTAATCCAACCTGAACTGTAAATGAAATAAACACATAACACATATTCTGTAGCACTTTGCAATGCAACTCAGTGAGTGACAGGCAACAACATGTAACACAATGACGGACACTGTCTAGCCAATGATAAGATCATGTTTGCACGTATTTACTTACGCTGCTAATCAGCAGGTTAGCATATAGCTAACGGGGCAGCAGAGTTTATAGCGCTAAATGCTGCTTGCTAACCCGTATTATGGTGAAACAAAAAGGCAGTGCCACATCCACTCACCAAGCCAAAATAAAAAATGCAGTCCTTTTGTGGTGGACTGGCCGTCGGAGTATATGCGAACAGAAGAACAAGAGGTGAAACTGGGTGGGATTTTTTTTTCTTTTTCTAATGAGAAAAGGCTGCTCTAAAAAAAACATGCCGCAAAGTCAAAGTAGCAAACACATTTTCAGAGTGAAAAGTGTGGACTGAATGTGTGGCATAAGCCGCATGTTTTACTGCTGTGCTTTTATGTTGATGGCCAGACCCAGCAGATACAGGAAGTGAAGGGACTAAAGCTCGGTTTTTGGGAGATATGATAAAACGTATTTGACAATAGCTGAATCAATATCAGCTGTAATGACAAGTATTGTATTTGACAATAGATGTATCAATATCAGCTGTAATGACAAGCATTGTATTTGACAATAGCTGTATCAATATCAGCTGTAATGACAAGCATTGTATTTGACAATAGCTGTATCAATATCAGCTGTAATGACAAGCAGTGATGAGGTCTATTTAAAATAGAACTATTAATGGTATTGCTACTATACATGGGTGGGGTAGAGATTTATGATATTTTTTTTATTTATATACCGATACAGATAACTTCTTGCATCTCAAGGCCAATACCGGTAACCAATAACTTTGTATATCTATTTTTTGTTTATTTAGATTTTACTGTGGTTTGTGCACGAGAATGGCTCAAACAAAGTTGGATTTGACAAACTGCACTTGTAGATTTGTCCTTGCCTAATATCATGACTATTATGACGACTATTGAAAAGACATAAAAAAAAAACAACCTAGAAATCGTGGCTCCAAAGGGTTTACCCTCAGGTCATCTCTGGCAAATTGTTTTGCACTTTTCAAATGACGCAATGATAGGAACAAGCCTTGGGCCCCAGGCGTTGTAGCGATGCTTTCAGGTGGCTTGATAATAGGGGTGGGGGAAATAATCGATTCTTAGATGCATTGCGTTGTGGACATTGACGATTATTAATCGATTCATAAATGCCAATAATCGATGCTGATGGAACGAAAAAAAAAACGGACCAAAAGGATGGAAAGCGGAAGTGCCGCCCGGACGGTTAATGGCGGTGCACCTAAGTGTAATGGGCGCCACACACGGGAGGCGACAAATAACTGCGATTGGCAAAAGCTCATCGCTAACGCGTAGCAAACCCTGCACATGGGTGGCGACGAGCGGTTGTGAGCAGGTACACTGGTGAGTGGCGCGTTCACATCCAGAGCGAATTGTACCAGTCTCCCTCGGTTGTGATTGGCTGTCAGATGTGGAGGGAATTAGGGGGTGTCAAAGTAGTTCGGAGGAGGAAAAGGCAATCGAGTACTCTTGCTAGTACCGGATCTTGCCAGTACTGAAGAGAAACTTACATAAATGTTTGTTTCACTTAATGTAAACTTACCCAGTATGTTTACTCTGGCATGAACGAGTTGCTGCTTTTTTCTTTATATCTTTATATTCTTTTTTTTTTTGTTGTTTTTTAGAAATGTCAAATAGCTCCGGGAAATTAATCTGTTTCTTGTTTATTTCAATTGAGGATCATTAAAAGTGTGCTTTGTTTTTGTAGTACAAAGAAATTATATTTAGAAAAAACCTATGCTTGAAAAAAATGGACAAACTGTTGAGCACAAAAAAAGATACATCGAGATGCATCGATAATCCGTTTGATCGTTCGCATCGCAGGCTTCTGAATCGTAATCACATCGAATCGTGAGGTGGCCAGAGACTCCCACTCCTACTTGATAAAGCTTGATGTGTTGACGCTGGATGATTTTTTTTCCCCTCATCGTGGAATGTTTGCAGAGCATTTGGCGAAATGTCTTCCTCTGAAACAGTCCCACGTGATCGTCGCCATGTTTGTTGACAAGTGAGCTCAGGGCAAGTTACGTCAGGCCGTTTGCAGCACGTCACAGAAAAGCAGCGCTTGCTTTATCCACTGCAACCCACCTATAGCACAGTATGGGCAATCTTGCCTCATTTGGCCTTTTTTTATTATTGGCTATCAGATATTTTTTAATGTTATGGGATTTATCTGTATGATGTCATAATTCCTCATAACGGCCTGATAATTATTGTCATTAGCTACTATGCTCTCAGCTACTTTATATTTACTTTAGGACATGTTTGGTAAGATTAAATTATGTATGAAATTAATATTCAATGAATTAATTTGCTCGGTTTGTACTGAAGAGACAGGATCGAGTCACAATGTGGAGCCAAACACACTTGTGGAATTCATTCTTTTGAGGCTCGCTGAACTGAATGTGAATGCACAATACAATAATCCACTATAAACTGGAGTGCTTTCTCTGCAATTATGCTCAATGCTTTGATGCAAATAGTCAGTGTTGCCTTGCTCTCTGTGCCATATGTACTTTTGGTAGCAGTACAAGCACAGCTGTGCAATCCTAATGACTTATTGAAGTTTATGTCATAAATTACATAGTGTTTTCCATGTCATCCTACGTGTGTAACAAGGATCTGTCTGTTATCCGCTAATCTGAACAGACACATGACACACGGAGAACAATAACAGTAATGAGTAGATAATGAGGAATGACTACATTGGTGTTGCTCACGTCATTGCAGCAGCAACTTATTTAAAATAAAACAAAAAAAAGAGTTTATATACCGTTTCCACCAATTTCCACTATTGTGTTCCATGTTTTGCTTTTGTTAGTTTGTATTCTTAGTACATATCAAAGGGAAGAACGTTCCCATCCCTGGTCATGCAGCGCTTACCTTGAAATGATCCCTACTCGCTCTGCTTTTCACTGCATACTGTTTACATTTCTCTCTTATGAATTATTAGTGTGATATGAACAAAGACTTTATAATGGGAGCAATGCATCAATGTCACATTGTATTATGCGCCTATCGCAGGGAGCCTTGTGCATAGTGATGGGCCTGACCGTGGCTGCTGGAATGGAATTCATGCAGCGTGTTGTGCAGTGGACAGAGCAAGATAGTGTGTGTCTGTGTGTGTCTGTGTGTGTTTGTGTTCCAGTCTTTCTCCTATATCCTGAGACCTGATGCACCTTTGTCAGCACTAAACAGTCCATCCTCAATCCCGCCCCTCTCTCATCATCTTTTTCCTCATCCATCCGGCCTTGCACAACCCCCCCCCCACCCGCCACCCCCGCTGTCAATCATTTGTTGATGTTGTTTTGTGTGTTGGCCAGCCAGCACCGTGCTGATTAGCAACACCAGAGTGAATTTTTAATTTGCTCTGTTCTCTCCGATAAGGGCCCTGCTCAGCGGTTTTCATCCTCCTTGGATGAAACACACGGCTTGCTTAGGTAATTGGCAAGCCGAGTTTGTCCCTTGGTTGTATACTATTTCCATGGAATACGAATTCTCTTTTTTTTTCCTCTCTTTTTTAAAAAAAATAATACAAATGATAAAAACGATACCTATATATCCATGCATCTTTTTTTGTGATCAATAGTTTTCATACATTTCAGTAGTTTTTTGATGCATGATTTTTTTCTATATACTGTATAATTTCTTTTTACTCACTACTAAAACGAAGCATATTTGTAACGATCCACAATTAAAATAAACATGAAACAGATGAATTTACTAATTAAGTCAAGTGCACCAGTAGCAGCAGGTATGATATTTACAAACCTCAGCATATTCTGAGTAACCAACATAAAAAAAATCTGCCATTATTCACAAATAAATAATAAACTTCTGAATTCAAACTAAAATCCTGAGCATAGAATCTCATCAAGCTTTCATACAAAATCTAGATTTCTGTACCAGCGGCTCTCATACAAGAATAATGTTTGCAGATGTCAGTATGTTATGAATAACCATAAAAACTAGGCTTCCCTTATTCACAACTGCTGTGTCAGTGAAGTAACGTCGCGTTGGAACGTTGTATCTGAGTTCCAAAGTGCGCAACAGAGCACGAAAGCCCTGCTTCTCAACAACCGAATACGGCCACAAATCCTTTGCAATAAAAGTGTTTCAAGCAGAAACACTTTTCCGAGTTTGGTGGAAAATTAGTTATCGCCTGCTCCATGGTTCCCTGGTTGGCAGCAACTTCAGCTGTTTTTCCTCCTGGTTCGGGTGCAAACGTGCAATGTGGTTTCCCATATTTGTCGTGCTCAATATTTTAAGCTTGTATGACAAAGTTTACATATTGTCTGGCTCTTGTTCAGCTCATTTTTACTTTCAACTACGTGAAAGCCAAAGTGCTTCCAGACGCTCGCTTTAAATCCAACGGGTGCAGGTCAGAGTTGACGCTCAGCCGTTCAGGTAGCGTCTTACACTTAGGTGCACCACCATAAACTGTCGGGGTGGCACTTCGGCTTCCCGTCTTTTTGTTCCGTCAGCATCGATTATTGACATTTATGAATCGATTAATCATCGTCAATGTCCGCATCGCGATGCATCTAAGAATCGATGATTTCCCCCACCCCTAACGTTCACACTGCAGGGTATTGTGCCCAATTTGGAATTTTTTGTTCTAATCTTACGTTTTTATGTAGTTGTTCACATTACCAAGGAAACGTGACCTCAAAGCGTTTGGGAACTTACGCGCATGCGCACAAAACACCAACATCACACCCATGTGGGTGAGTTTACGGAAGTAAGCGTCCACAGTTTGTGGTCTGTCCTGCATATTGAACATATTGCCATATTTATATCAAAGCAACATACTGTAAATCACATTGCAAATATGGCTTTTTGGTACTGAAATTTGGTTCCTTAATTGCGTCCTTATCGACGGTAAGGGTCGTAACCCCAGTGAAAAAACAAAAGTGAATATCGGTGCCTCATTTCGGTGCTAATTGAATGTAAACTCTGCCACCCGCAACAAGTGATTGAAGGTGGTAGTGTGCAAGTAACGTGTTAACGGAATCGCAGAACTGGCCAATAAAAACAGAATTTACTGTTAAACGTGGAATCTCGCGGAAATTGACATAATGTGAAGGAAATGCTGTCATCGTGAGGAGAAGGAATGTTAGTGTCGGGAATTATTTCCTCGGCGGACTGCTCAGTCATGGCGGAATCTCATCACAAACGCGAACCCACCCCCTCCCAACTAAACGTGCCGAAATGGCAACCTAAAACACATGCGAAAGTTGGCGGAAAATCTCCTCTTAAGGCGCATGAATGGAAGCTAGCTGGGTTAGCTTAGTTTGGCAGCGCATGCTAGTGCGTCTGTGTGTGTGCGACTCTGGTTGGAAGAGTGTGTTTTCACCGAGTTGTGCTTTACTGCTTTAATGCAAGCGTTTTACAATACCCGCTACAATGCGTCGTCTGAGTGAAAAAAGACGAGAGGCACATTTATTATTGTACCCAGCTCGTTTTAACCGTCAATAGGCATTCTCAGCACACACAACACACTTCCGGCCTTCAAAATAAGAGTGCTGTTTGCCGCATCTTGTCTAATTGTCAATTCGCCAAACAAAATAAGGGTGTCAAAGAAGTATCTTGCATTAATGACGCAATTGGAATTGCATCGGTGACTACATCGTCCTTAATCACAAGCATGGACACTGCAGTTTGTTGAAGTAGCAATGTGTGCTGACGCTGACATCCCGTTAGAAAGGTTAGCTAAGCTACATCCATTTCTCAATTACTGGACAAAATGGGCCAATGATGTATTGCATCAATCAATGGAAGGATTTTTTTTCAAATAGCACACACTCCATGCTGGTAAAATAAGTGTAAAAGGTAAAAAAATGCAATTCTAAAAAATTTTAATGGACAAAACAGAATTAGGGGGAAAAAAAACAATTTGGGGAAAAAAATAAAACTGTTTTCATAGAGCCGTAGTCTTGTAAGAGACTTCCGATTTTAAAAACGTGTGCTTTTTAAAAACTTTATTGCCAACCTTACAACAGGCCAAAAGTAGCGGTCAGTTCCATCCCGTTTCGCCGCAGCGCTATCCACAACAGCAACACCACACATCGTATCATCATCATCAACCGATCACTCACGGCAAGCACGCTGCATTCACAAACAGCGTGATTCTGACCATCTCAAGCAGGACACATTCCCTGTGTTCTGTACTGCTGCCGGTTTTGCTGTGATAATTATGACAATTTGTTGAATTTATTGCATATTGGCAAATTGATTAGTTATCTTTCTTATATTACTGAAGTAATTAATTTATTATTGTATTGAACTTGCATGTCACTTAATTTTGGAACAATAAATAGGCATTGGTTTTGGCCAGAATAAACTGTATATGTTTTTCTTTGTAAAAGTACCGGTTTGGGCACCGTTCAAGCACTGGCACCGTTTCAGAAGGACCAATTTGGTACTGGTATCGGATCAAATGGAAACGATATCCATCCTTAGTCATGTTTTAACTCCCAAACATTTTTTATTTGGAATGTTTCTTAGTATTGTTTTTTTGCATTGCTACATTTTCAGTCATGATTCTCATATTTAAGAAGTGTTACCTACAACTTATTTTCCATAGTTTACAATTTGCATACACAGACTGGGGGGGGGGCGCAGCTGCTGGAGAGAAAGACTCCAGCAAGGCCACAGATGTAAGAATGTAGGCGATATTTGAAGTGAGTCACACGGAGTGCTGCTGACTTCTGAGAAATGTTCCAGGCTCAGTTTAGACCGAGAGAAGGAATCAGTAACAGAACTCTGGCAAATGTCAACTTAGTTAAAATCTTCTCCCCTCACTGGAGCTTACTGGGTTCCAACCTGTGAACAATGAGCAGTGGGGGGGAAGTTGTTGGTCTCCTTCACGCCACAGTAATTTAATTGGCATCTTTCCATTTAGTAGAGCACGCGTGTCAGTGTTATGGTGGCGCCCCCAGCTCCCTCCCACCCCGCCATAGCTGCCACCCTGACCTTCACATATGCTAATTAGCCATGTGGAGGCTGAAGGGAAGGACCCTCCTCCCCCCTTCCATCCCAGAGGAGGAGTGATATTTCTTTCTTGTCCTCCCACGTGGGCTTATTTGTGTATTCGCAAAAGAAGTGTTTTAGAAACAGATGGTCCTCTTTACTTATAGCTTTCAATTTTGCAGCCATCTTGCCTTTTTTGTTCTGTCAGATTTTTCCGTTCCATTTCTTTTCATGTGTCCCAGGCTTTCTGTTGCAAGCTGGGTGTCCCAAGGGGCCCGCAGTCAGTTCAGAGGTATTTAGACAGCCTGCATCTCCCACTGAATATTTATACACCTTACTCAACACATCTGTAGACTATTGTCCTGACACTCCGGCTTTAGGAGCACCGGTTCTTGCTCTTTAACCACCTATGAGGAAATAAAAACGTTCATTGGAAATCTGTCATTTTGGTATTGCAAGCATTAATTCAAATAACTATAACAACCCACACGACTTTCTTTAAAACTCCAGAAAATATAATCCCATTGTTTGTGGGATAGCTGCTAAATTACTACAGAGGGGTTACACACAGTCATGGAGAAATGATTAGACCCTCGTTTCTTCTGTTTATTGATCCATTTTAATGCCTGGTACAACTAAAGGTGATGATGATAACAAAAATAGCTCCTAAGAGTTTCATTTAAGAGCTGATATCTAGCAACTTTCGTGGTTTTCGCGAGAGAACCAAAATCACTGCCGCATAGTACTGCCAAAAAATGGAACTCTTATGAGCTATTTTTGTTGTCATTGTTATATTTGTCCAAACAAAGGTACCTTTAGTTGTATCGGGCATTAAAATGAACAAGAAACTGAAGAAACAAGGGTGGTCTAATCATTTTTTCCATGACCGTATTTAACAGTTGAGAATGTTTATAGTGCACTCATAATGTGCGTGCATTTTTGCCGTTAAAAAAAAAGCCAGAGTTCTAAGAGGAATCATATAATTATTATTATTATTGTTGTTATTTTGAAAATCAAAATGAATGAATGCGGGAGCTTTTTTTTTTTTTTTTTTTTTTTTTAACTGCAGCAGCAGATGGAGGTAACCTGTTGCATAATCTGGTCACGTTAGTCTAAAGACACTATCACAGATGCCTGTTTGGATGTATACACTCCCCTCCAAATATACAGTATACACAATATACAGTATGTATATATATATATATATATATATATATATGCAAAATTACAAATTTGGCATTTAAATTAAATTATTTTAAAGCATTGGAGTTTGAATTCAGTTGGCTCCACCCCACAGGATGTTGAATTGGAATTACAGGAAGTTGGAATTAAATTAATTGCAATTCCAAGAAATTCCCTATAGCCAAGTAACAAGAAGAATTGAATACGTTTAACAAAGGTTTTGGTTTAAATACTGGACATATTTGACAAAAACACAAATTCCCTCTAATTTGAAAACTTGGATAAAGTAAAACATTCTGGCACAAGGAAGTCCTTTTTTGTCCATTGTCCATTTTAAACAGGGTGTTTTTTGCTCTAATAAAAATATGTGTACATGACCAAGGTTCATTGTAATAATATTTCTATGAAATATTTAAAAAAATAATGTAATAATACTGTAAAGCATGATTCTGGAATACACCAAAATTATTAATTGGAATTTTCTACTTCCTTCAATTTGAATTTGAATTGCAATTCTACTTCCATGTTTGTAATCTCAATTCAAATTCATTTCAAACTCATGGATTACAGAGACAATCTCAATTCACTGAGAATTTAGCCCAATCTGGTTGGTGGTGATTTGAATCAGTGCTGGCGTGGTGGGATTGAATGCTGAATAAAAAGACAAGCACCAGAAAGGCTGTTTGTAAGACAAAAATAGAACATGAAATCACGATGGCTTAACTTTGTTTTCTTTTTTAGTATCTTGTCTGCTTCTTTTGGTTGTTTCTCCGTCTCGGAGTCCCATTGTTTTATTTGTTGCTATCCCTTCCATCAGGCAAATATAGACTCAGAGACACTCTCTCGTGTTGCAGCGCTCGCTCTGTCTTGTGTGTGTTTGTCCACTTTCATGAGTCGTGTGTGTGTGTGTGTGTGTGTGTGTGTGTGTGTGTGAGAAAACAGTGCGTCTCACAACAGGATGCCAGTGATCAATCTTGGCTGCGCATGAACTCATTCAGATCAACTATTTTAGAGTTTTTGGAAGACTGTGCACTTGTGTGAATTGAACAATACACACTGCAGGTGGGAGACGGAGAGGTTATTTGTTAAATAGTTGTTCAAGTACAAGCGATTATTTCCTTCCCTTGCATTAGCCAGCTCCCTGATACGGCCAGACTTGTGCTCCACATTCCAGACACTCCTTTTAACTGAAACCGGATGAACTGGATTAGATATCGACGGCCCAACTGAACTTTATTCTGGAGTGTAAATGTCTTATTGCTTTATTATGTTCATTCCTCCAGAGTATGTTGATACTGCTTTTGCTTTCTGTGCAACACTGCCTTTGAGTGTCTCTAAGTGCATGCGCAAGTGTGTGTGTGTGTTGGTCTGTGTCTCCCTACTCAATGAACATCCATAGTTCATGTTTGCTAAACATGCAAAGGTTGCTGTAATGTCAGACGCATGCCAGAGGGGAGTGTGGAATACCACATTACCATAATCCATAGACAACTGTCCCATTTACAAAGCTGGCCGTGCAGGGCTGATCAGTCCTGCACTGCAGGAGCACACGGCTGCTTTTGTTAGCGCTCTGCGTGATACTACAGCGAGGAACTCCATATTTCACCTGAACATATTTTTATTTGAATAATACCACAATTTGAGGGTGATTTGTGCTTGTTTTTATTTATGTTTGATTTACATTTCAGCAAGTGACTATTATAAATTAATCAATATTTGTATAAATATAAGGTATGTTTTTAGAATTATTATTATTTTTTAATTTATGTTTTATTTTCTTGTTACCATCATATCCTATTGATGGGCAATGGCATAAAGATCAACAATAGAGGATATTGACAATCAATGTATTGATTTAAAAATGTATCTACAGTGGATCTCTACACATTTGCGATTTAGCATTCACAGCCTTCAAATTGATGTATTTTTGGCCAAAAAATATTTGTTATATTTATTTGTCTCTGAATATAGGCCCTTTTTCCCCACAGAAAACACATCTCATTCACCACAAGTCGCTAATAATTTAAAAACACGCGTTTAGAAAGCCCACAGTTTTTACATATTTATGTCTTCATGCTTTACTGGTCATGGAAAGGCATGCATAGTCGCTTGCTGTAACTGTAACTGTCTACACCAGTGGTCATCAACCTTTTTGAGACCAAGATCCCTGTCCCCCCCACCTCTCCAACCAGGATATGTATACAGGTATATGTGTGTGTGTGTGTGTGTGTGTGTGTTTGTCCCTTCCCATTTTCTGATCTGATCGGGTACCGATCCTTTTTTTTTGTTTGTTTGTTTTTTAATAATACGCTTTTGTTACAAACGGAAATGTGTGGAATTGAATATGGTTATATTCTTATAATATTGCTGCATTTACTTTTATTTGCATGACCAACAATATTGTTTGGCTTTTCTAACAAACCTCCGAGTCAGGTCCCTAATCCAACAAAAGATACATCTAATAAAAAAGTCCATCCGATAAAGGATAAAATTGGAAAAAATAGGTGCGCAAAATACTTTTAGGGTAGGACTAAATTGGAAAAAATAGGGGTGCAATATACTATTAGGGGAAGACTAATCATTTAGCATGGTTACAGATCAGTTTGTGATGTGATCTAGAATATATTACATTTTTTAACAAACTCTCTTCAGCGCAATAGTAATTTATTGACGGGCCCTAGTGTAAACAACCAACGGTTAGAGCGGCACTTCCTGTGCGAGCAGTGGTGCAGCCAGACATTTTTCATTGGGGTGGCCAAGGTGAGAGCATTACTCACATAGGCGTGGCAATAATTTGGTACCTGAAATGTCTAGATGGCCAGTGGGGTGACTGGAAATCTATTTTTGCTGTGTAGTCAAGTCAAAAACAGCTTTCCTGCAAAATATAGATTACCAGGAGCTCTCATACAAGAATAACGCTTGCAAATTTCAGTATATTATGAATCCAAAAAAAAACTAGGCTGCCCTTATTCACTAATAATACAAAAAATACAAACGAACAGACCACAAGAAATCAACATGCCTCTGCAACATTATTGAACAGCTCATCCATATTCGCATCCGTATGGCTCTCATTCATTCCTCTCGTTTATAGCGCATGACGCTAGCTTCCAGTCATCAGGAATGAAGTGTGCTGTCACGGCGACATAACATAATAACCAAAAAAAACTAGGCTGCCCTTATTCACAATTGCTGTGTGAGTGAAATAACGTTGCAATGGGTTCCGAGTTGGGTGGAAAATTAGTTATCACCTGCTCGATGGTTCTCTGGTTGGCAGAAACTTCAGCTGGCTGTTTTTCCTCCTCGTTGCTATGTGGTTTTTCATATTTGTTGTGTTCCCAAAATATTTTAAGCTTGTATGACAAAGCTTTCTTATTGTCTGGCTCTTGTCCAGCTCATTTTCACCTTCAACTGCGCGGAAGCCAAAATGCTTCCAGGTGCTCACTTTAAATCCGGCGGGTGCGGGTCGGAGTTTACGTTCAGCCATTCTGGTCGCGTCTTAGGTGCGCCACCATAAACTGTCCGGGCGGCATTCCTGCTTTCCGTCTTTTTGTTCCATTTTTTAAAAATTCCGTCAGCATTGATTATTGACATTTATGAACCAATTAATAATCATCAATGTCCGTATCACGATGCATCTAAGAATCAATTATTTCCCCCACCCCTGGTTTTGGAGCTGAATCTCATCTAATACTGGAATTACAACAGCCACTATTATTGCCAATGTTGAGCTGAAATTGGAGGTGAATGTCAACGTTAAGCTAGCAGGAGGGTTTGGAGTGGTAAGGATGGGATGTTTTCTTCATTCTGTAAACCTTTTGTGTAGGTCGCTTCGGGTATTTTTGCACAGTTCTGCTAACCAACGAATTACGATGAAACATCTTACTGAATCAGCAGCTGTCCCTTCAGTGTTCATTAGATCTTTTATGGTACTTGAGGTAGGAAATGCTTATGTTACCCTCTTACCTCCTCTACCGAAATGCTTGTTGCTCGGAAGAGTTATTGTTGAAATATTGATATGCATGAGCTTCAGAGGAAGCTCTTGCTTTATTATGGAACTATATTTTATATTTACAGCTTTCTTTACTTGAGTGGAAGTGTACTTTCACGATTGTTTTGAGAGAATGACATATTGTACTCATAGAACGTGTTTTTTAATTAAGCTTCTCTGGAAATTCCCTGTTGCGTGTGTTGTGGTTTGCATTGGACATCACTGACTGCCGCAGCTCGTAGTCACGTCTCATATTTTTACCGTCTGGGCATACTCCAAAAAGCAGAGTCATGCTGAAACTACTGCATGTTGACGTTTGCTATTGTTCTTTCTTTCCTTTAGCTTTCTTTACTGTTGTGTTCAAGAGAAACTGTTTTTGTCTTTTCCAAGCGAAGTAGCAGTTGACCTTGGCCGGTGACTCCAGTGTCTACTCATTAAGTAGTAAAGATGAATGATTCCATTATGGCAAGAGGGGGGGAAAAAAATGAGTGGGGACGATTAGTGGTAATTAACAGTGGAGAGGGCGAGGCACGCTGGAGGGCACCGTGACTCCAACTCTGGAGGGGGCAGAGGGGCACAGAGGGTGTGTGTGCAGAACAGATTTAGGAATATAGAAAAGTGCATGTATTTTTATGCGGACCTGCTCTATAATAATAGTTCCCAATGAAGTCGAGGTAGTTAGGAGCCTCAAGTGTCTTCTTTATGTTCCTCTCTGCTTGTAACGATGCTGTAAGGTACCACTTGATGTTTGCACAAAGCTTATGATGTAATCATTGGGTTGTATTTCAGGAAAGGAAAAGGAAATAGCTAAAACTCATAAGCAAATGGCTGGTATTGCCACTTCACTTTGGCTTGCATGCATCAGTCTGACTGGGTTCGAACAAAACTAGCACTTCCTGTATTTCTGTTCTCGACTCAAAATATTACGACCGTTATACAAGGTTGTTGGCAGCCGGTGTCGTAAAACAGATTAATGGCGAGTGACTGTTTGTGGATGCTGGCGGTTTTCAGCGTTCCTGCAAACAATGTGGGCGGTGCACTTTAAGGCTGGAAATACCAGGTTTGATGGACGCTTCTGACAGGCAATGGAGATACCTGGTAAGATATTGTTGCACTTCCATCGTAGGCTTGTATGTACAGTTTAGAACTGTTTTCCACTGAAGTATTTCATAAAAACACACCATTAAAGATGATTGTATTGTTTATTAGACAGGTTTACCATAAGAAATGTAAATCTACCAAAAGCCTCGCTGTTTATGTATATTTTTATGTTTGGATACTTTAAAGCAGACTCAGAGCATATATATATAAATAAATAATTATGAGCTCCTTAGCTTGTATCGATGGGGTAGCAAGGTCAAGAGACAAGCTCTCAATGTCATAAAGCATTGCATTGTTTTTTTTTTTTTTACATCAAAATCAAGTTAAATGCCCCCTATTATGTAAAATTACTTTTTAATTATTCTATTAATTCACAAAAAAGTGCTGCGATCCAGAAACGGCCCCCTGGCCACACTGGACATCCCTGCAGTGGGTGTTACTAAAAGCGCTTTTAAATTATATAAATTCAAACATTAAAGCTATATTTTGGGCGATGCACTTCAAAAACATTATTTTGGGACTTCTGAGACATATTTATAATTGTCGACAGCATGTGTGACTTTTAGTCATAGCTTATTGGCTAATTTAGCGACCTCATTCTGACCTGCATGCACAATCCAGCGGAAACATACCTTCATTGTCAGTCATCTGCTCAAAACATTATGTTCATTATCCAAGCTTTTAACATGTACAATAGGTCATTAAAACAGCGTGATGGCGGTCGCTGCTTCTTGTCTTCACCTTGACAGTCGCCAATGAAAACTGAGTGGGTAGGTGTGGTTTAAAGAGGAAGTAAGGTTGTGAAGGACAGTTCTGGTCACGAATGGCGATGGTTTTAAACACTGTTTCAAAACATGTTTTCATTGGTTGTGTTGTTTCATACTTTTAACAGGACATGCCGGAGAATATTGGAGATGTTTTTATGTTAAGTAAAGATTTTAGATACGAGATTTGATTTGGTAAAAACAGTTTTTTTTGTCATTATTATAAATCTTTAAAGATACAAACACTACTGTAGATTTTCTACTGTAGACATTTTGGCCAGCCATTTACAGCGTCATTCGTCCGTTCTAGAAGGTCCTCCTCCCTCCGACTCAAACTAAAACGAACTCTCACCGAATCAGTTTTCCTTATAAGAAATAATGCAAATACATACAATAGCCCAAAAATGTTAAGACAAAACATATAAATACACGTAAAAGACAAATGAAAGGGATACATGAGCATTAAACATCACTTTTACCTTCATTGAAAACCTTTGTTGACAAAGATGACAGAGAGATCCACACGGATGACACATTCATACTTTGCTGTGAGTTATTTCTTGGATTCAATCGTGATTCTCACCTTCTATATCAAAATGCTGGCACTTGCAACTTTCTTTGGCTCCATCGTGGCTTCTTTTACAGACATGATCCAAAGAAAAGCAGGGACTTGTGGTGTAACTGTGTTAGTTATTAGTTAAAGAACAGGGGTTTCGCAATACTCTCAGCTCACGAGACGAGACGGTACGCGATATTGGGTTCACAAGAACGAGATCATTGTAATTAACATTACTTAAAAAAAACAAACTACAATGACAACATATGGGACTGGACAAACACGTTTTATTTAGCTGAGTCATGAAACAATGCAGGTACATTTTGAAATGTTTAGAACTTTTTAACTTCCATCCATCCATTTTCTATACCGCTTCTCCTCTTTAGGGTCGCGGGGGCATGCTGGAGCCTATCCCAGCTGACTTCGGGTGACAGGCGGGGTACACCCTGGACTGGTCGCCAGCCAATGGCAGGGCACATATAGACAAACAAGCATTCATACTCACATTCATACCTATGGACTATTTAGAGTCGCCAATTAACCTTGTTTTCACTATTTGAACAATTAAACAACTAAACAACAACTAAAACTAAACTAACAAAATGATAAAAGTTAAAATAATGACACCAGTTGTAGCTGGTACTATTAATCATTAATGTCGATTGTATAGTAGAGATGCTTCGATTGATTGGCCACCGATCAGTATCGGCCGATTTCCGCAAAAAATCGCATGATCGCATATGCTGATAAATGCCTTTCGACACAGATCACAAAAGCCAACCACCTGTGGCTAGCACTACTGCACTACTTGCAGCGTCGTCCTCCCACTTTCCTTCAAAACAAAACCAATCACGTCTGCTAGGTGGAACCTAATTGCTAAAACATGCCACGAAAACTATCTTTTATCATTTTTAAAAATGTATAATTAATCCATGCGATTGGTATTGGTATCTGTATCAGCTGATTTCAGTCCTGGATGATCAGCATTGAAATCGGCAGCATAAAACCCTGATCGGAGCATCCCTAATGTATAGTTATAAAAAGACACACGTACTGTAAAACAGATTTCAGCAGATTACTTTTACGATTATGCTAATAGAACTACAGTTCCCATGATGCATACACTGCTGAACTAGGAAGTCGGGAATTTCTGAAATAGTGTTACATGTTTTGATAGAAGTCTTATGCAGCAATCATATTTTGACCTGACAAATCTTAAGTAAGTTTACGAAAAGTAGAATCTCCCAGCAGAGCCGGTGATGCCATTGTTAATGTCGATGGCCATTAATGATAACGTTGATCAAGGGTGCAGACAAGTCCAAACATCTTCGTGTTTTGATCTGATAAATATTAAGTAACTTTGATCAAATGTAATATTACTACAGCTTCAGCTTGGATATTAACACGGGTACACATCCACACTTCACTCGCTGATGCTGGAAACACCAAAGGTAGGTTGGATTGCAGGTTTTAAAGTGTGTCTGAAGTAGCAATGCCATGATTCACAGTCTGATTGGCTTCTGGCTGCCCTGTTCTCTGGAGACAGCTTTTCTCCAAACGAGAAATCTCGTCACGTTTTGTGAAACCCCTACTTTTGACCCAATATGAGATGTCACTCGCTGTCCTGGAGCCCTTTGGAATGTCCTGGGAGTTCGTTAGGCAAAGGTCTGGGAATAAAATAACCCCACATGCTAACATCAACTCTGATGAACATATTGTCTGTAATTTTGTTCTTAATTGGACATTTTTTTTGTGCTGATATGCAGTATTTTAGAGTATCAGCATCAAGGAGAAATTCAAGGTTATTCAGAGAGAGACTCTTACTCCTGGTGCCTGTCTTCTCTTTTTCGCCCTTGATGTATTCACTCCCCCTGCCGCTCTCGTGTTTTCCATCAGATCTTGGGTGGAATTGTCAGCCATGTAATCCTTCGGGTACTACCACTAGCGGGGAACCCTTAAACGTGAGCCACATACTCGTAGGAATGTGTTTGTAATGATGGTGACGGCAGCAGTCGGCAGCACCTGGTCTTGTGTCCAACAAGAAAATCCATACAAAAGCAATAAAGTGATGTTCAATAGACTAAGAGATAAATATGTGCTGTCACTGTAACATTGGTTAGAATTGAGGGAAAGGCTTCTTGAGACGTCATCTGTACTTCTGTGAAGAAGGTGTCGGATGTTTCGCTCCTCATCCGAAGAGCTTTGTCAGCGAACTAATAAGTGCTGGTAGCCTAGGCCTTAAATACAGTAAGAGTGGGCGGAATTGGTGTGCCAGCACCCTCCTCCTATTGGTTCCTTACACTAAGCCTGGGCGGAGTAGTGGTATAATCCTCTCCTGCTATTAATGCATTGGTTAGAATTGGAAGTTTGTAAAAGCGGGAGATGTTTTTAAGGTATTTTGTAAAGTGCTTGCAAAGTGCTGCTTTCAGGGCCTCTGAAATCACCTTTCCTGGTAAATAGATGGTTTGAGGAAGTTGCAATGTATTTGAAGTCGTTTCTGCATGGGAGGGCCTCTTTTCCATATCACAAGTCGGACACAAGTGTGTGCGTGTGTGCGTGTGTGTAGCGGTTATATCTCGACCTTAGTGACACATACACAGTGTCTGTACATGCCACGCATTCTATTGATTCGCCTATTTCCTCAGCATCCCGCAGCTCACATACAGGTTAGTCTGTATGGTTGTGGTGGTGATGTTGGTGGGGGGGGGGCAGTCAGGGGCATTACACCGCGGGAGCAGCGGCATACATCAAAGACCATTACCCATAATGGCCTCTTATTCCACGCAGCGCGTATCCATTCCCTTTCCCTCTTCTGACATTTATTTTATGACTGCTTACATATCAAATATTTAAATAAACAGAATCTGGGGCTTGGGCTGAGGTTTGCCCAGGGGTGATGGGGGAGCGTGAGGGAGGAAGGGGATGGATGATGACATTCATTTCGGAAATGAGCAAAGAAAAAAAAAAAAGAAGTAGGTTGGGGCGGCGAGGAAGGAGGATAAAAAAAAAATGCTTCGCTTGGCTCCAATTGAAGCAGGCGGAGGAGGGCAGCATGTTTTTTCGCTTACGTCTGGCAGCGGCGGTGACAGACGGTTGTGTATGCACATTTGTGCATGATTGCGAGTGTTGATGCGTGTTTGCACACTGTCGCAGGGCTCATCCGTCAGCGTTTCCCAGGGACTCGCGAAGACGTGGGAGAAGGCCCCGGTGGCTCATAAAAAGCAGCCCGCCGCACTGAAGCAATATCAATTGCACAGCAACCGCAAAGGAGATCAGAAAGTAACACAAGTCAACATCAAAACAACGCATGGAACATGGTAGTTGGTGAAGGTGGAAAAAAGAAAAAAGGGCAGAGGGGGACGCAAAGGTGAGGAGGAGGTTTTATTTTGTCTCAGGAGAAAGGAGTAAGTTAAAAAGAATAAACGGACTGTGGGAAGAGCTGTGTGTGTGTGTGTGTGTGTGTGTGTAGAGCTAGATGGAGAGCGGCTGGGGTGCAAACAGCCAGTCTTGCACCGGCTGGCGTCAGTGGGAGGCCCATTACTGTCAGAATAATCTTAAAATAATTAATTGCGAAGTCGACGCTTTTTAAAGAGTATTGTAATTGAATCCTAAATTAGGCTTGGGAAAGGGGACGTGTCCTGCTTCGCTGCAATTCTGCTCCCATTCTCTGAACACACACACACACACATACACACACTTTTGCACATCAGTGGGTCATGTGCAAAGGCAAGCAAAAACATGCGAAGGAAATGCTAATGAAATGCATATTTGGGAGGGGGGAAAGGGGCCATCTATAATTTAGCTGTGCTCTTTGAATGTGAATGATGTGTGTGCAAGCGCTGTGATTTATTTTTGTTGCGCAGACGGATAATTCTGTCAGAGTAGGCTTTTATTCTTGTAAACAAATGTGGGGAAAAGAGCATAATAAAAGTGGAGTAATAAAGTAAACAGAATAGTATGAATGCGATTAGCTGCTGGCATGAATAATTTGTGCAAAGGACGGAGGAGTGTGATGAAAGAAAGATGACAGATATGAGACCCAGGATGTTGCTTGACAAAATGTTAGCCTCTAAATACTTCACTCATTTCTTGCTCCATGTTTTTAATTTCTGTGTTTTGTGATTTTTTTTTTTTTAATGACTGCTTATGATTATGTTTGTCTTTCCACACTGCCACACTTAATACACAAGTGTAGTTGTGAAAAGATTAGGATGCCCCACGGTGTAACTGAACGGCAGCACACAAAAGGGTGAAAATGTACACGCACTCCTACTGTGCTGCCTGTGCTATGATTTTTCTGACAAATACGCTACATGCAGGCACTGTTCATTAAACCCCATAACTTTGCGGTGGTGTCTGTAAAATTTGATTGAAGTTTGGTTGGATGAAAATGGTCGCCACTACAGGGATGGGTGATACATCCATATTGCCATTTATATTGCAGCCTCTTGTGATGACGATATACAGTTGTCCCTTGGCACACCGCGGTTCGAACACCACGCCCTCATTCTATTGCGGTCTTTCGTTGTTTTGTCGTTGACTACAGCCATCATCATTAGATCTCCCTGGTCCACCAGAGGTTTGTAGGAATACGAGCAGGTAGACCTGGGTTCACTTCTCCCCTGGGCATTTCTGTGTGGAGTTTGCATGTTCTCCCCGTGCGTGTGCAGGTTTCCTCCCACATTCCAAAAACATGAATGTTAGGTTAACTGGTCACTCTAAATTGTCCATAGGTATGAATGTGAGTGTGAATGGTTGTTTGTCTATATGTGCCCTGCGATTGGCTGGCGACCAGTCCAGGGTGTACCCTGCCTGTCGCCCGAAGTCAGCTGGGATAGGCTCCAGCATGCCCCTGCGACCCTAATGAGGAGAAGCAGTATAGAAAATGGATCATCACGTGAAACATCTTTTCACAGGCATTTGTTTAAGTACCATTAAGTCATTGACCGCACCACTTGTTTAATGTTTAGAAAACTCTGACGACATCTGTATAACATGTATGCGAGCATCCAAAGCATTTTGTGTATGATCCATGGATCATACACAAAATGTGTATGATGTGTATGATCCATGGATGGCGACACAAATGTCATTTACAGCCATGTGAAAAATTACTAGGGTGCATAATTTTTTCACATGTACCATAGCCTTTGCTGGTAAATGCATCCCATGAGCGCTGAAAGCTGTCAAACCCGGACGACACCGGCTTCTGCACTGAGGTACTGCTTAGCATTAGCAGCTCAATGTGCTTCCACTTACACATGCTGCTGCCCACATGGCCCCTGTTGGTTGACCTCTGCAAAAACTATAAACTATTGAACTTGCTGGATCAAAGCCCCAGGAGAAGGGTCTGCCCTCCATAAACGTCGGCTCTGCTCCATAATCCTGGCAGGAGCCTGGAAAGAAAGATGGCACGGGGTGGGGGGTCAGGGAGATAGTTTCTCAACACAGTAAGCTGTCTACATATGGAAATAGCTGAAAAGTCACTTAGATCATGTTGAGTTTACGCTGTTAGCTCAAGGTATTAAACTTAAATGGTTTCAATAATGCCAAGACAGCATATAAACACCTAATAATCTTATTTCAATGATTTGACACATAAACATGCAGTGGTTCTAGCGATAGAGATGTTTACGTACCACAACACTGGAGGAACCAGTCCAAGCACTCAGCCAACATGTTGGCCCTTGCTGCATGTTTACCAGGCTGTGCAGGGCAGTTTCAGCATCATTGACTTGTCTTTTAAAATCCCTGTCCAAATCAAAATACCAAGGAATTATTTAGCTGTGCTGCAGGAATATGGCTGCATGTGTATGACAAATCAAACATCCTCGTGCCGCGTTTCAAATGTTTGAAAGCCGTTCAACTCCTATTTGGCCGGCTTCTGACAGCTCTAAACTTGGCTCCCAAGCCCACATTCTCCTCTGGCTGACTGAGATGAATAACAGCAGACAGGACAATATTGTGGTCGAGCTGAGCATGGCTGACTCTTCTGCCTCTGTGATCCCTCTATCAATAAGGAACACAGCCCTGTCAGATGGCCTGCCAAGCGTCTGGCTGTGCTCTACACAACATCTGGAAACAGATGGCGCACACTGATCACAAACACACACACAATACTTTAAATGATGCAAGGGCTCATTCATAGGAGTTTTGTACTCACACTGATTGGTAGACTTCATGAGGTGTATGTTCTCCGATGTAACTTATTGTTCTATGGGTATGAATGCCCCCCAGTCCGTACGCTTTGTAATCTCACCAATATTTTCAGCAAATACAGGCTTTAGTTCAAACCTCCATGTCTCTGCTGTTTGCAGACGATGTCGTCCTGATGGCCTCATCAAGGTGTGCCCTTCAGCGTTTATTGGGGCGGTTTGCGGTTTGAGTGTGGAGCTTCTGGGATGAGACTCAGCACCTCCAAATCCGAGGCCATAGTACTCAGTGAGAAAAGGGTGCAAAAGGAAAAGGGTTCAGCCTCCGGGCTGGGAGTGAGGTCTTGCTCCAAGCGGAGGGGTTCAAGTATGTCGGGGTCTTGTTCACAAGTGAGGGGACGTTGGAGCGTGATGTGCAGCATCTGCAGTCATTTGGTCGCTGTACTGGACTGTCGTGGTGAAGGGAGAGTTTAGCAGGAAGGCAAAGGAAAGGATTATACAGTATCTCACAGCTGACCTGGGAATGCTTTGGTGTCCTTCCGGTGGAAACTGGTGGCCAAAGACCGGGAAGTCTGGGCTTCCCTACTGAGACTGCTGCCCCTCCGACCCGGACCCGGATAAGCGGAGGAAAATGGATGGATGGAGTCGGTGACTCATCAGCTTTGGACCTCACTGCACGCGCCTGAAGCTGTCTGAAGACGAATAATGATCAAACTGGAGTTCAGAACATTCAGAGAGATTATTCCATACCGTTTAAAGAAAAAAACAAAAGGTGAACGACGTATCGATTAAATGTTTGATTTTAAGTGTGTTACTGGGGCAGCAATCATCACAATAAGGCAAACAACTGCAAATGTGAGTACAACACACATGAAAATACTAGGCCTGTCAGAAATAGTGCGCCGGTAACTTGTATATTTGATTAATTACGTTAAAATTTTTGGTGTGATTAACGCATACGTGTGGCCTGTCATTTATATTTTTATTCATAAAATACAGTAAAAATTTGCATATTTCACACACATTTGAAACTGGTGATTAATCATGATTAATTCAGTGGAAAACTGTGATTAATTTGATAAAAAATTTGAATCATCCCTATAAAATACTAAACAAAACTCTTGCCTGCATCTGGCAGCCTTATGCAGAGAAGAAAAACACTACAAATGTTGCTATAATGTAGTTTTAAAAACACTTCTCTTTCACTTGGAGTGTGTAACCTGGAGCAGACATCGGCGCTGGTCGTCATAGGTATATGGAATGGACAAGATATTCTCTCCACCATGTTAGTCACATGGTTAAATCAGTGTTTGGCCGCAGCCGAGATATGTTGCCACTCTTGGGAAATATGTATTGTACATCCTATAAATATATCTATGTTTAATAAAAACCAGAACATAAAAGGTCAATGATTGTTCAATTCCACTTATTTCTACCGCATACTGTAGTTCCCAGGTTTCCCATGTGTCCTGGAAAACCAGGAAAATGAATGTCACGGAAAACATATGGAAAATGAGAATAAAGGTCAAATATGCTGGAAAGTGTAAAGCTATCCTGAAAAATCATTTCTTCTCCCCCTGCCTTGTGAAGGCAAACGGGGTAGAAGTTACGTGCATGCATGTCTGTTGTCACCTTATCTTCTGGGCAACATTAAGGCACAGTGCTTCCCTGCTTCTAGCCAGCGCAGCGCCCCATGTGACGCGACCAGCCAGTCACATTTGCATTTGCGCTTTGAGCAGTTGTGCAACCAAGTGCTTCCGATTGACTTTGTTGCAAGATTTAGCGACTTTTCAGACCCCATTATTGACTTATTGCCGAGAGACAAAACTAGCAACTGTAAGTTGAAAAGTGTTAGCTAGTATTGACCCGTATGACGTATTAACTTGAAAATGTTGCTGGTCATCTTGAAAACCAATGTGTGGGTACATTGCTTTAAATTCTGCCTCGAGTAACAGCACATTTTTGCAATTTTATATGCACAGATGGATATTGTAAACTATAAAGGAGGAGTACATGACATAGAAGGTAATTATGAGCATAATCAAGTACTGCTTGAATCGTTCGATCCGATTCAATTTCCTTAGACACATGTTTTTCATATGGGCTAGCATAACCACTTATCTTTATACATAGCTGCCCTGCAGGGGCTTGGTAATAAAAGGGGGGTGAATGGTGACGTTCAGTGTGATTCAAATCTATGTGGGCGCGCTCAGACCATGCATCAGGGCCCCCACAGGCCTGGAGCCTCTCACTGATCGACTCCGCTCTACCCACCTCTCTTTGATTGATTCCCAGTCAGGGTTGAGGAGATGGAAGGCCTGGCTCAGGCTCACAGGGCCTGGGGCCTCCCAAAGGGTGACCTGGAGGGGCAGCCGTGGCAGGGGGGATTGAAGTTTATTTCCAGGACCTTGCTATCGAGGCGGAGGAGCGCTTTTTTGAGTGGGGAAATCTTCACAGCGGGGTGGGCGAGTGGAAGCTCCCATTCATTACAGGAGAAAATGAAGGCCATGTCTGCTACAGCTGCTCCAGTGGCCTCCATGTGTACATCTGTGTGAGGAAATAAGGTTGGGTGGTGCTGGTGTCAATCAGAATGAATGCGTTTAGGTTCAGAGATATTGCCTCCATTGACTTCAAAACGAAGTGGAACACCAAACAAGCTGTTCTACATGCTGACATAATAGCTTTGAATCTTCTCTGTCCTAATACACACTGTCCAAAGGAAGTCTCCATTCTCTGCCAACCAGTCGCATACTGCAGTGCGTCTAGCTGCACCCTTTTGATACCTCACCACTATATACGATAGTAGGATGTGTTAGATGTGTAGAGGTCTGAATGTGTTGTTTCGGTACGCCTTCAACTAGGCCTGTCACGGTAATCGATTAATCGAACGATGAAAAAAAGCGCCGGTCTTGATAAAGTGACATTTGCGTGTATGAATGTTTGTTTTCCTCGTCTCTTTTTATCACATGAGATGCGATGGTTTCTAAGCCGAATGCCACAGCCTCAGTGTGGAGGTGCAGCAGAGCCTTCGTCCCGACCGGTCAACGCTTACTGAGGCGTTTGGTCATCAAAGTAAATCTAAACGAAACAGCGCAAAATGGTGCGCGCTCACAGACAGCGTTGCTCGCTTTCAATACGGTTGAAAGGCCAACATTTCGGCAAATGTCATAAATGTACGAATTGCCTGGAAGAACGTACATGTGCATGCCGCAAACATTAATTCCTGAACTGTATAACCGAGTGAAAGATGGTGTTGAAGGACATCAGAAACATTGCATTTTACTCCACCAACAATACACTGCATGCGTGTGTGTGTGTTTTTTGTTTTTTCTTTGCGAATTTGCGAAAAGAGTCAATTTTCTTTTCATTGAGGTTTTTTTAGTCTTTGTTTTGTTTGCTTAATTTATGATGTTTGTTTAATTGATTTAAAAGCTCTTGACATTTCAATTACAATGTTAAATACGCTTGAGAAATTAACGTTTATTGCTTTTGATACGACGTACTCTCATTATTATGCCATATGATTCATGAAAAAATGGTCTCAAAAATGTTGTCAATAACACTGATTATAGACAATAATTTGTACGGCAATTATTGTCCAGTTGTTATGGTGACAGGCCGACCTTCAACAATGTAAACGCTATCGAACTGAACTGTACTGCTTGGTTAAACTGTAATTCTTACTTATGGAAAGTATACTGTGTATAACAGAAGTATATACAGAAAGTTTTTTCTAATAAACTTTGAACATTTCCCGCTGGGTTATTAGACGTGAGGGCCTCGCGTGTCATGCCAGGTTCGATAATGAATCAATTGCGTTGAAATTGTTTCGGGTGACTTTTAATGAGTATCTAATATCCGCCTGAGGTAGGAAGGTCAGGATATCTATTTATTTGTGTGTGTGTGTGTGTGTGCTTGTGTGTTTTTGCTAAAGTGATAGATCACCCGCAGGAGAAATATGGATGGTTCCACCCTGGAGGACTGGGCAATGCTCCAAAACAAACTGCCTGAATGTAAATCCTTGTTTTTAGTGGGGAGCCTCTTTAACTACACCATGTGTGTGACCTAGTTTGATAAATTTGTTGTTTATCGGAGCAGTGCATTTGGGATTTATTGATTATTTGATGAAAGACATTTTCATTGAAATCCTTTACCTGTATTTTAGGTGTGCTAAAGAAAATCAAAGGCTTAATAGCATAGATGGGGGCACCCTATTGTGTTGTGGGCTTAGATAACACATTCATAATTCACCATGCTCCCTCTCCGCCAATGGCCAGCCTCAGGAGCTCGTTAAGCTTTGCCTTACAGGCAAGACTAATGGATGGCAGAGAGAGCCCCCTCAGGACCCTTTAGCATCATTTGTGTTGGTCTGCTCACTTAGTATTCACTTATGTATTTTCACCCTACTCTGAGCACAATATCATGAATAACCATGGCTAATTCATAAACACACTTGGCAATACAGGACTTGGCTCAAAATTATTCAACCTGTAGAAACACACTTCCCCTCTAATACAATTCCATTAGCAAAGACGGTGATTCCCTGGAATAGGAGGGACATCTAACCTGCATATTTAATAGCAGTAATTCAGCTTTGACTGCAGGAGACTTGGGGAAGCAAAAGGGCAGCCCATTTACTCAAACAGCATGCGTACTGTCTTTGGGCCAGATGGGCCTTACTCACCTATATATATATATCATTTTTTGGTAGGTTTTTTTTTACATACTGTATGTGTTTTTAAGCATAAGCTTGTGGAATTTACTCATATTTTCTTGTTTGGGATTTGTTATTAGAAGACTTTGACAACACTCAGCATAATGTGCTTTTGAGTGGGAATATTGTTGACCAAAAACATTTGCTGGGATTCTTGTGATGCAAATGTATTACTCTTTTGAATGCTTATTGTTGTAAGAAGGAAAATGCTTGCCTTAAAGGAACTTAGCAACTAGCCAGAACTACTTTCCTCCACAACGAAAACTGACTAGAACTCGGCTCATGGGATGAAGTGGGGGAAAAGTCACTACGCCGCTGATGGGGATGTCATACAACTTCATGTCAAAATCTGAACTATCCCTTTAAGACATATCTTTTCATAGTAATTTGCATTTCAAAAATAGTCCCATAGAAGATGGACGGATATTATTCCTATACCGAATCAATTCAGGCGCCAAGGAATTTCAGTTTCCAACTGTGAGGTGGGCCATCCTTGGGAGGTGCCTGAAGACTTCAGGCAAGGCACACCAGCTTGAGAAAATTAAAGAAAAACATTTCATCCTTACTTAGATAACTTCAATTAAAAGGTAAAATGGGTTAATTGTCTCACGGTGAGAGAGTAAATGGAAAAACATACAATGCCACCAGATATGCACCAGAAACATTGAAAAAAAAAGTCTCTGGTATTTGGTACCATTTGTGAAATGTACATTACTGCCACCTACAGGACTGGAGTGTAACACTTATTGTCCAGCACCAGTCACATGAACATGTTTAGTACGGTTCTGCCTGGGCAGATGTTTGTGTACTACAGAGTACCATTCCAGTTGTCTTTGTTATGCTATGGTCACAGAGGACATTGCAGTCAAATGTGGTGTAACCAACCACCTCACCCCCAGCATCTGTCATTTAAATTGGACCTGGAGGCACTGCTGTAGGAAAGTTACATTACATTTAAAAAAACAACAACCTTACAAACACATTTGTGTCTGGGGTCCATCGTTTTTTCCTCTTCTTTCCCCTTCTGTTTCATTTGGTTTCATAAGAGCCAGACTCCATGGGGTTCTGGGGGCCGAGGAGCACATTCCAGTCGTTCCACCATGGCCACTAAATGAAATGGGTCCCAGTGTTGTTGCAGGCGGAAAACATGGATGATGAGAA
Organism: Dunckerocampus dactyliophorus; assembly: GCF_027744805.1. Classification (NCBI taxonomy): domain Eukaryota; kingdom Metazoa; phylum Chordata; class Actinopteri; order Syngnathiformes; family Syngnathidae; genus Dunckerocampus; species Dunckerocampus dactyliophorus. The sequence continues at coordinate 15,435,236 of NC_072831.1, forward strand.
ATGTATCAGGTCACTCAGTGGTTCACATCAGTAAAAGGCACCATGCAGTCTTGTTATTAGTGAAAGTAGTGCCAGGCCGTCTTCAGGCTTTTGATAGAAGATACTGCAGATCTGTGGTAAAGATGATTTCAAAACAACAATATGGAGCATCTGACAAGCTTTTAAAAGCACAATCCATTCAGTCTTATAAACCTGCGTCTTTGAAATAGATTTGACTGGCAAATTTGAGGTCTTTGCTCTCCCACACGTTTCCTCTGCACCGTTTGTGTTTTGTTTGTTTTCATTTTCTATTGGGATGTCACAAGCGTGTCAGACAGATCTCGTTTTGTCATTGAGTTTTTTTTCTTTCCTTTTCCGTTCTCCTATTTTTGTCCCTGCCACTTCTCCAGCTCTCATTCAGCAAAGGAAAAGGGCTATGGTGACCCTTCGACCCCAATCTCACTTGAGACAGATGAAGCAGCTTCTCTCCTCCCTCCCTGTTTCTCCTCCACTCTCCTCCTCCCTTCTCCTAATGACGTCTTTGTGATGGCCGTGACGAACCGTTCGATCTGCAACTTTTCCTCAGCCTCGTGGGAGGAGGCTGGGAGTGGTTTGTGCACACGTGTGTGTCTGTGGTGTAAATATTGGTGTCAAACGCAGAGGGCACACCTCTCACCATCGACGAGAGCGACACAGCAGAGAGAGCAATTATGTGCATTGCGCCAAACACAAAAGCACACTGGTTGTCTGCATTACGGCAGCCACTTATCTGACTTCTCTCTCTCTGTCTTTCTTTCATTCTCATCATCTCATTGCCAAACATGCACTGTTTATCTGGAGGTCTCCACCTGCCGTCTCCTGCTCTTTCCTCGGATTATTTCATCCTCCTTTTTGCTAGGCTGTCTTCGTGTCCAGATGTCTCTGCCATGCAGGCATGTTGAGCTTAGGAGGGACAATTTGGCTCCAGCCAGCTGCCTGTGGACTGGAGCTCCTCTTTTCACTGTCATTTGTTTCAGGACTTTTTCCTAACAAGGCATGCATGTTGAGATGCAGGATGAGATTGTGATGCAAAGCATAATTCACTGAATCCGTTCATCTTGGAACGCCGTTGTGCATACAGCCAAGGTATTTGACCGCAAGATTGAGGCTCGCTCACTCGATATCTTTTGTTTTTAACATGGTAACCCCGCGACTGCGACTGAAGAGTAAGCTCTTCTTAGTAGAGGCTGGGCAGGGAAGAGTTAATACGCTGCTGCTCTCCTCTCTGCTTGATGACATCAGTATTGTCTCTGCATCCATGAAATTAATTTTTCTAATCTTAGTCAGCAGGAGCGGGGGAATTTGCACACATTAATATGGAACTCGATCTGTAGTCGCCCACTGCTGCAGTCTCCTTTTCTCCCTCCCCCATCGTTTCTCTTTCCCTTGTTTCTATTTTTCTCCGTTTTCTAAAACAGTAGGCCCGAACGCAAAGGGTTTCAAGCCTCAAATGCATAGCTTTGTTCTGCAGGCGCAGGCATTGTTGGGCCCCGCTGTGTAATAGGAATTGGTGAGTGCTTTGCTGCATGGTATAAATAAATAACATAAAAGACAAGAGTGATTGTCCCAGCAGACCGACGGGCTCTGACTGCAGCATGTTGATTCTCCAGAAAGAGACACACACTGCACTGAGTATAAAGAAGATCCATAGACAATAATTATCCTTATTTGTTTCTACTCGCAAATTCACACAGCTAAAAGGTTTCATTACACAGGAATAAAAGCGGGCAGTAGTTGCTGGAAGAAAACAAATGAGATGCATCCAGGGCCTCTGGTTTGATGCTTTCGTTAAGGTGACATTCAAAGCTATTTTAAAATGTGCGCCAAAGCAGTACATAGAGCTTAAAAAAAAATATACTCAACGCTGAACCTGAAATGTTTTTTAAGGAACTTTCCATGAGGAAAAACATGCTTGTTCCACGCAGTGTTTAACTGATACTAAAAAGAAACATAATAGCTCCTTTGAGTATTAAACCATTTCTGAGGTAGCTGTTGCTCAATAAAGCAGCTTGTAGACCATAAAGAACATTATGAAGGTTACATGAAGACCAGCGACCCGTCTAAGCTGCATGCGTGCGCAATAGCACACGGATCTTGTGTTCTCAGCGCACAGCAAATTCTTGCAGTGCAACGAAATTAAATCCAACCTGAACTGCAAATAAAATAAACACATACCAATTGATTCTGTGCTATTGTGCAACGCAACTCCGTGAGTGACAGGCGACAACAAGCGGTAACAACACAATGACGAACGCTGTCCAGCCAATGATGAGACCCTGTTGGTACGTATTTACTTACGCAGCCAATCAATTCATTAACTGCGCATTATGTAGTACATGCCGCTGTTTTGCAGGTTAGCGTATAGCTACTGGTGCAGAGGAGTTAAGGGAACTAAATGTTGCTTGTTTTTTTTGGTTGAGATTGTATTTATTTTCATTTTTCACAAGTGCGCACAGCTGAAAGGGCGCACAGTGGGCGTTGCTCGGGTAGTTTGTGTGTACGCTCAGACACTTGACAAATTAGCGGGAACATTGATGAAGACCAGCATTTGTACGCAGACTGAACTCAATGAATTCAATGAAGGCAGCCCTTGGGAAAGGACGTGTCATTTTTTTGATCACTTCTTTCTATTAGTATGGAGTAGGGGTGTCACGAGATCTCGTCTCACAGGATCTCGTTCAGAAAAACGATGTCTTGTGGGCGCTAGGCCTGGGACGATAATAAATAAATGAATGAATCACGCAGTAAATGAAAGTGAACTGGATTATTTTACCAGCCTGCATGCGTGTCTGTTTTCTTCGTCTCTCTCGCCTCCAAACTGGCAGGAAGAGAATTCCCTCTGTGCATTGGTTTCAGCACCTTGTTTGTTCCATACAACAACGGCCTGAATGAAGTGAACCCTTTTGTCATACAGTCTCTTTGTCGCAATGGGTGGAGGTAGGGCTGCTAGCATACTACAACATAGTAGAAATTAAATTAGTAGATTGCAATTTATTGTCATATATTTTTTCATTGTACTTTTTAAAAAAGTAATGTTAAAATCTCATCTCGTCTCGTTTTCGTAGACCCAATCTCGTGTATTATCTCGTCTCATGACACGGTATAGTTTTCTTATTTTTATTGCATTATTGACGAAATAGCTACACCTTAAGGGTGCTTTATTTCCACATATTTTTTTTTTACTGCATTTTGACAAGACAGCAATATCTGTGGTAACGATGTTATCAAGTGATTACCGGACGATATTGGCGTAAAAATTAAATAGCGGATCATACCTGCATCATTCTTTCTCCCGATATTGATATCGGTAGAGTGAGATCTCATCCATCTGCACCGTGCTCCAGAGCAGCAAAGCTTGCTGTCTTAGTAATTCTGCGGTCAGGAATTAGTTTTGTATTTGGCTTGTAAATATGCAGTTTGCAAGGACTGTAAAGCACTGGCTGTGCGAGGAGGGCGTAAAGGGTCTTCCTTCAATACTTCTAATCTAATATCACACATCAGGAAGAATCATTCGGGGTCACATGCAGTCTTGTGCAGCAAAATAATAAGAAGTGGAAAAAAAAACAACTACCCAGCTACAACCAGCTACTAATTTCACTGACTGTATTAGTACTTTGCACTTGGCGTTGTTCTTATACGGATGTTTGTGCCACATCGACATTTTACAAATTGTATCATTGCTGTTGATAGTAGGAGGATTATTTATTACTGTATTATTATTTTAGTTGACTACTTAGTTGACTATTATGATTTTTTGAATGACTATTTTGTTGACATAAAATGTATACGCACATTGCAGTATTTATCTTATTTTGCACAAGCGTGTTTATTTGTGAAATGCATCCAGTGGCATCACAGTAAAAGAAGCATAATATGTTCATTACACAGCATTACTTTGAGAATAGTTATTGGTTGATATTGGCAGTGGTAATGAAGTGCTGGACAATATTGGTATATTGGTAAGAAGGCCAATATCAAGCATCTCTGGTATCTACTGTAAGCCAGAAATACAGTATATATAAATGGTCTTACTGTATATAGAATGGCAGTAGTGAGGTAAACATGTTGCCATTGTGTGTGGGCCTCTGTCTTTATAATAATAAATTAAATTGCAATCCAATGTTGTTTTTATGTCTCATTTCATCACAGCATGTGTCTCCTAATCCACATTTCCGAGCCTTTTGTGTGGAGCATTCTGTCTTTGCTAATACAGCTCGCCATATAAAAGCGATACGGACTGTTTTCTATAATAAAAAGTTTGTTGAATGAACTCAGAAAAGCCATTAAGCTGGTTTCACTGTGTTCTGTGTAATGGCTTTGTTTTGCCAAGCAAATAAAAAAAAAGCTCCTGAAAGTGAAAATGCAATGCATAAGAGTGAGAGAGGACTTCATAAATTGAATTTTAAATTTAACAGTTACATTCCTAATTCTCCCACTTCTCACCTTCCATTGATGACATGCCCAGATGAACCAAACGGGAAAACACAATTGTTGTTTTTTTATTTTTTACCTGCTGTCCCCCCAGGCGCAAACATGATTTTGTTCATGTCATATTCATATTCCCCCCCTAAGTACACTCATTTCTCTAAGGAGCGGAAAAAGGAATGTTTCAATTTGTCAAGAAATGTTGTTTCTTGTGCTTTGAGGGAATCGGCGGGCATATCTCAAGGAAGCCTTCAGTGGGCTGAAATCTCATTTAGTGAAACTTGTCATGAGGGCAGATATGAGGCTCTGTTTGGGGAGGAGGAGAGTTAACTGCCTGTGTTGATAATGTCACATGTGGAAGATGGACGGATGTGTCTGCTGGCACTGTGTAATTTTACTGCAGCCACTTTATTTGACAAATCCTCACCGGTGTGTATGTGTGTGTGTGTGTGTGTGTGTGTGTGCGGGTGTGCATGCGTATTTGCGTTTAATCGAGCATCCACTTCTCCATTCCCAAAACTCAGAAGTTATTTTCTGATTCCAGTGCAGTTTTAAGTGTTGCAGTGCACATTTTTGCACGTGTGTGTGTGTGTGTGTGTGTGTGCGCGTGTGTGCGCGTGTGTCTACACTATATACACTTGGCAGCTCTGTGAGGGGATTTACTTGAGTTGGCTCAGTGGTTCTTACAAGTGGGGGAGCTCTTGAGATGTAGCTGGTGAACTGGATGGTGTGTTGGGGTGGTGAGTGCCAGTATGGCTTATGGGCTTGTGTATTGTGGGTACATGAAACATGAATGCAATAATTTACTCATTTAATAAAGTCGCAGCATCCTTACAACTGTTCATATAGTCTGGCATATATGCTGTCATTGTATGAATTTGCATACCACAAGTACTGCCCAGAGTAAATATTATCTGTTTACACTATGACACTTGCTACAAATATTGATTCGGGGCGTACTAATACGATATTGATATCAGCAAAAAAAATAATGATTTCAATATATTGTCATATTTTTTTATTTTTTCATTGTACTTTTCTTGAAAGTAATGCCAAGGTCCTGTCTTTCGACCCAATCTCGTGTACCGTCTCGTCTCGTGACACTCATATCTACCATACCATACCATTTTGAAATTCAATTCTCTAATTCTGCTTCATCTAGTCATGTCATGGATTGAGTTTCTTTTACGTCTGTTGTTTTTTTTGTGTGAATTTCTTCCTTTGGGGCCTTAAGCTTCAAATTGGATCTTCATGTTAAGTTTTTCTCCGTCCTGTTTTAACTGGTTATTTTCCATAACGGCTCATCGCTTCATGCGTTCTCTAACTGTTAGAGAATGCATGCAAAGTGGCTAGACTCTAACGTGCTTTACTCTCAAGTGGCTTTTTCCTGTGTTAAAATGCACAGACCGGCCATCATAAAATCTTTATTGAGCACAAATGCAATGTTTTAAGAAGCACTAATGATCATACAAGTGTAACAATAACATAACATACTATTAAAAGGCTGAAAACGTGAAACACTCCTTTAAAACTCTTAACTTTAATGACGCATGACAGGTGAAATGTGAAGGTGATTTGCGCGGCAGATGGCCCTCGTTTTTTAACATGCATGAGCTAACGTCATTGTTGACACGGCTCCATCTTTTTGAATAAGTGTTGCAAAGAGTGAAGCATGTTTCATGGAATATGTTGAGCTCTTGTGCGATATGTTGCCGTGATGTCTCAAGCCATGAGGGGTTTTGAGCTCTTTACTTTGCCCCCCAATGCTCAGATTTGCTTAAACATGCATATTTTTTGTCTAATAATAGGCGATGATTTATTAATTAATATATTTTGAAAAACTGTGATCGAGTGAAGCCGCAAAATGTCTATAGTCATCATTTTAGACACGTCTCCCAGATGTACTTTGACTGACATGGACATGTGTTGACGTTTTAATTTAATATCAATAAATAATAAATTAATACAATAGCATAACAGTGTTTCCCACAGGACTGCAATCTATTTGTGGTGGTGGGTTGGTATGCCATCATCTGATTTGCATAATTGGCCATGACGCATGTGCATGTAATCGTAATGGACACATTAGGAAAGAGGAATGACGTGAGACAAAAAGTGAGTAAAAATCATGAAACGCAAAAAATGTTTCAATATACATATTCCTATTTCGCTTTTTGATGTTTTTGTAATATCACAAAACAGACAGAGCCGCTTGTCGGTCCATTGAGATGGGGGAGGAGACCACAGCAGCATCTGCTGCTTGTTGAGAAGCGAAAGATTCGTGTTTTCATATCAGACTCTACAAAAATCTCCAATAAGACAAAAAAAAGAGCAGGGTTACTATTGCAACAACACATTGTCAGTAGGGTAAATCGAACCTGTTTTACGACGGTCTAATCCCAGCTCACGTTGCCTATTAGTGGGTGAACGACCCGACGCTTGGGCTTGGTGAATTCTGCTTCACAATGATAGGAAGAGCCGACATCAAAGGGTCAAAAAGCGATGTCGCTATGAACGCTTGGCCACCACAAGCCAGTTATTCCTGTTATTCACGAGTCGCTTTTTTGAAAGAGTATTTATTACTTGCCAAATATAGCGGCAAAGTTGCTAAGTGGCAACAAGCATTCCTCCTCCTTCTTCTTCTTCTTCTTGTTCTTATTCTTCTTCTTCTTCTTTGGCACACCAGGTGTGTATGAGGTTTGTTAAGAAGCGGGGTTACGATGCATACCGCCATGCTGTACGGAACAATAAGCTACAAAGACAGATCATGCGTTATCAGTGAGGACGGACAGGTAGCGCAAAATCTATTTGTGGCTGTCCACATTTGTCTGTGTCGGGCGGCCACAAATAAATGCAGGTATGGGAAACGCTGCGTAAAGTAGTTAAGTACCCAAGTGTCTAGCAAAAAGAGTCTGTCCACTTTTTTTCTCTGTTAGAAATTCTGTCGATGTTGACCTTTCCAAGATAAGCCTTTCTCACATGAGGCCGCAAACACCTCAATGCTGCTCAACAACTTTGAGCCCCCCCCCCCCGAGCTCTCTCCTCACTTCCTCTCTGGCTTTCCTTCACCGTCTCTCTCACTACACAAACACCCTTTCACACACACTTTTCTTTTCACACTGTGAAATAGCCCAAACTACTCCAAACATGCCTCGGTAGACAAAACCACTTTAAAAGGCAGGCCGCTGCCTGTAACCTGCTGAATAAAGTGCCCCCATCCCCTGACATGTCTTCTTGATATGAACCTGGCAATATGAGGCAGCGGCAATTTCTCCTCCACACTCGATGAGGTGATATTGAGCTGGGGAGGAGGGAGTTGGCAGCGGCGCGGTGGTGGAGGTGTGTGTATGCACTATGTTCAGTGGAGCTGAGAGAGAATGAGAGAGAAGTGAAAGTGTGTGTAGGGAACAGTAGGAACAAAATGTCATAAATCACACATGATCCTACACGACAGAGACAAAAGGGTGAAAGCCGGAGAGGAGAAAGGTAGCACAGTGGAAGTCGACATTATCTGGCTGGCCGACACACAAACACGTATCTACAGGTGACGGATTAGCCTAGACTGATCCTGAATTTTCCAGTGTCTCACTAAGACCCCCCCTCAAAATCTCCTTTAAAAAGGCATTGAAATACTCACTGTGAAATAAATTGACACCTGTTCTTTTTTTTGGTCCCGAGTGCTCTTTGGAAAGCTGCTACTTTGACTGCCGAACGCCCTCCAGGGATTTGAATTCCATTGTCATTTGAATCCAGTCCCTTATTTTGTAATTCATAAGAGCACAAGCTCCAATTCAACAATGAGCATTTTGTCCTGCTTTGCTGTAAGCAACAACAAGTGAGGTGACAATGCTGTCAAGTGATTATTGGCCTTGTTGGTCTGCAGTTGTGGGGAAAAAGGCTATAAAGTTTTTATTGCTATTGTTTCTTCTTGCTTTAAAGCCATTTTACAACCTTTAAAACCTTTTCGGGCATTATAATAAAGACGTGTTATAATTGAATCATTTTATTTTGGCTTTCCTCCAGCTAAGATAGCTCCCTGTAGCAATGCAATAAATATCTTTGCTAAGTAATTCCATTTGTAGTTCATTCATGACCTGCAGACATCCATTTAAGGCCTCCAATCAGCATGTAATTATAACATAAATCAATTGTTGCTGTGGTTTAGAGGGTGTGCACTTCATGGACTTGTGTCAAAGGCTGCTGCATGGTAGATGATTGTTGAATTTATGTCATACAATCCAATATAATCACTACATGTCATGCGTGATGCTAATAATCAAATACAACTTCTCCTCCATAGGTGTCCTCCATGGATTTCATGGCAATGAAGCGTTCACAGCTGTATGGCATGGCCAACAATCCGTACTCAGGCCCACAGCATCCAGGGGGCGGGCCTTACCCTCCAAGCCAGCCATACACTCCACCTCCTTCACAGCGTTATCCAATGAGCATGCAGGGAAGAAGTCAGATAGGCATGGGCAGCATGCAGTATCCTCAGCAGCAGGTACGTCCACAAACCAAAGATGCTTTGTGTGTGTGTTTATGGATATGTACCCAGCATAATAATCAGCGTTACAATGGACAATTACTTCCTGCCATGTTTCCCAGATATATATATCGTCAGTGTCTGATGACAAGACCGTTTTATGATCAGTTTGCCAGTTTTGTTTAACAAAATTGCCAATGTTCTCCTGCATACAGCGTACTGTAACTGTGTGGCTAAATAACCAATGAAAACAGGTCTGTAGCTAATTAACAGATACATGTTTTTGTTTTTTTTACAAAGCTGTGCTTCATGAAGTGGTATCACTTTCATGACACCATGAAAACCCCAAACACCTCTCCTTTCAAAAGTGGGACAAACAAGTGAGGGAGATGATTTGTTTTATTCTCACGTTTGGATCTCATAAGGCTCTAGGGACACATATTACTGTTTTACTCTCATTAAAAAGTCAATTTTGTATCATAGGGGACCTTTGACCTGTGGCAATGCAATGCTTTGATCACATTGTGATCTTTGGAGGCTATTGTTACATGCACACATCCGTAGTCATTCGGACATGGACAGTACAATCCAGCTGAAACCGTTTACGTTCAAATGCACAACATACAATGATGGCTGTGAAAAGACGGATTTCCTCTACAGGTGCTCGAGCTGTCTAATAACAGTCCGTTTGTGGTCGTTGTGGTTTTATGAAACCATTTTTTATTGTTCGTGGAAAAAAATGCTGAAACGTTACATACACACCTGTCATCAGAAAAAGAGGATATGTTTTTCCCCTGAGGGCTTTGCAGGTTCAATTTAAGATGAGGTCTAAATTACCAAGTGTATTTTACAGGCGGACATGTACTGATGTCACTCCTGCTCATCATTCACTTTCCCTCAGACTCCCACAGGAGGAGATGAGTTGATGGGGTGAGCAGAGTGTGTGCATTTGTCTTTCACACAGTATTTGTTCAATAGAGCGCCTGATGTTGAATGCCTACGTGCATGTTTCATACTGGTTGCTTTTTCTACGAGTTGCTGAGTTTGTGTGTGTATTTCAGTACTTTAATTAGTGCAGAACATTGCGGTATCACATGTAACCACCATAACATTGTCTGCAACACAACAGATGTACGTTGGAGACAATAGTGCTTCTGCTTGCTTTATTGGGTCGTAAATAAATCTCGTTTGGAAAAGAAGGATGTAAATGAACATTTAAAGGCACGTGTGTGTGTGTTATTGCCGTTAGATTGTGGGCTATAGTAGGTTAGTAGCACATTTAAAGGATGACAAGTCAAGCTTTTTTATTAGTAGTGGGTGCTGTGTGTGTGTGTGTGTGTGTGTGTGTGTGTGCTCATGTGCAAGCGAGAGAGAGAGAGAGAGAGAGAGAGAGAGAGAGGGGCGCCGTGTCCTATGCTGTCACTGCCTGCTATTTACTGTCACAGCTTTGTCTGTTCCATTGGACTTGGATACCTCACACTGGGGCGAGTGAGCTTCTAAATATAGCAAGATCACAGTGAGACAGTCGCAGATAAACCAAGAGGAGAACAGAAGCGAACAGACATATATTCATGCATTGTGTTAAAAAAAAAAACATTGCATACGCGCACTCAGTATAAATATCAGTTAACACTATCCTTGCGTATTATATTACAAACTTTTTTTTTCCCCAGAAGCAGAGACATTTTCCGAGGTAGAGTTGGTGCAACCTGGTCTGCAATAAACTACATTGTCTGAAAACTAATTTCAGTCGCAAAAAATACATTCACAAAATAAAATGGCTTAAAGGGACTGTTGTAAGTCGCTCCAAATTACATTTTTTGATACCAATACCAATACACCTCCACAGGCTAGCATATGTTACCAATAGTGGAACAGATTGTACAAAAATAAGTCTATATTTTTCATAATTACAAACTAAACTGCATAAAAATTGTCCTCAAATTTAGTCAGTCCCGAATCGAATAAGTGGCCTTCATTACTATTGTTCTGTCACTCACCGCTGTCTCCTATACACGTACATGTTTGTTGCACATGCACACTAGGGTTGTGACAAAACACTGATATATCGACCTATCGCGATATTTAGCCCAACAATGGATTATCGATACGCTCTTGCCTGGTATATTTTTTTCATAAAGGTCTTCCAATCAGTCAGACTTAGTCAGTCACCATTTTACATGTCATCTGGAGGAGCTCCTCGCAACAGTGGCAGGAAATTGGGGTGAAGTCACAGAAGGAGAAAAGAAAGCAGAAGAAGCAAAAACAAGCAAATGCCACCCCAGGTGAAGTTAAACGGAGAGAAGCGCCAGAGTAGTTGTGGACTCGCTTTGGCTTTTATAGTGTGGATGAGACAATGCTGGACTTGCAGGATGTAAGAAGTGTTCCATGAAAGTACGACGCAAGGGCGGCGTGACGGATATGCACTGCCACCTCGTTAGTCACCACGCTCGCAAAGAAAACTGTGCCTAGTTAGATAAATGTTGATTTTTCGATTCGATTGCTAAATGTTTTGTATTCAATCAAGAGACGTGTGTTTACGTTACATTTATTATTGTTTATTGTCAATGTTGTCGTGCTGCTCAACCTTTGTCTCTTTCCGGTGATTCCATCACCACTACTGCAGGTGTATACTCAACTAAATATTTATTTTTGCTAAGCTTCTCTTTAGATTTGATCTACTTGAGAGACATGAGATATTGTGAGTTTAAAATAGTGTCACTGTTTGACACCTAAAATAAAATCCTGTTTTACAGTTACGATGCACTAAAACACTCTTGTTGTTTTTCAACCATTGCTGGTTGTATTCTGGTTAAAATATGCTGCAAAATATCCATCCATTTTCTATACTGCTTGTCTTTATTAAAGTCACAGGTAAGCTGGAGCCTACCCCAGCTGAAGGCTGCAAAATATAAACTCTAAAATTATTTTTTGTTTTGTTTCACCCTATCACCGTATCGAAATATTGAGCCATCAGAGGAGTCATGTATTGCAAATCGTATCGTATAGTAAGGTACCCTCAGATTCCCTGCGCTAATGCACACACACAAAAAGCAGTCTGAAAATGTTGAGTCATTGTGTGCTTAAGTTAGGTTATACATTCAATGAGAACCTCAATTTGCCACATTGCTATTATTAGCTGACAACAAACTCAACTAGTGAGTGTACGTGTGTCATGCCGGGCGGAGTTTACGTAGTCAAAGCAGGAAGAGGCGGGCTATAATGTGTTCAGTATGTTTGCATATTGCCGCCTTCTAGGACGATGGAGGAACCCACTGCTTACAATCCCTTAACTATATTTTGTGTCCATTTAAAATGCCAAACTAAATAATGACTAACCGTTTATGAATTCCAGCTTTATTTATTGTACAAAGCGTAGTTTTGTAATGAATGTTTGTTCTTTCCTTTCCATGGCTTGTATTCCACTGTTGATTATACTGTGTATAGTTCACGATACACTGGGATCTTTGATGTTGCATTTTGTTAATGAACACGTACTTGGACATGTTTCTGTAATAAAACTGATTTATATAAAGTCAATGGAAGTGCCGGCAGAGTTGCAGTAAGTGGACCAATTTAATTAATAGCTTACTAAACAATCACAGAGGTACGACTCTTAATTGACCATTACCCTACAGATCATTATCTTATACTGAGATAAATGTACAGTGGAAGTGTCATAGTGATGCACAACAACTTTGCAAAGTTCTAATGTAGTTTGTCTCCAGCGGAGGACTGTAACAGCTGCCACAATAGGTGTCACAATCGTTACAGGTATGAATTAATTGGTAGTATTATTATGATGTCATCACATTGGTTGTGTAGTGGTCCTCATGTAGCCTGAGTGAGTTCTGTTTGTGACAGCTGCTGGAACTCTCCAGTGCGGGTGCCAAACCCATAGATGGGAGCATTGTTTTGGGTGCACCCAGTGTAAAAACTGAGCCAGATCCTTGGTGGCAGAAGCTGAAAATTCACGATTCAACATTTACGACCCCGCAAATTTGTGGATTTCGAAAAAAATATTTGTTATTATATTATATTTTATATTATCTTATTACTTTCCAGACGACCTCCTTCATATAAATAAGGAAAATATGGGTTTAATTTTGGCATGGGTGTTGTGCGTAGATGTTTATGTTCCATCCATCCTGTATGCCACTTGTCCTCTCTACGGCCATGGGGTTACGCTGAAGGGGGCAAAAGGCACCGTACACCTGGACTAGTGGCCAGCCAATCACAGGCCACATATAGACAAGCAAGCAGTCACACTCTCATTCGCAGCTATGGACAATCTGACAAATGAATGAATGAATGAAGGCAGTAAATCAGAAGCACTGTAACAGCTAGTTTTTAAAGTGTAAAGTGTCAGCTCGCACTATGTCGTGCATGTCTCATCATCACCATTAGCTCATTGTCATTCATTCGTGGTATATGTACACTTTAAAATTAAAATGCCCTTAGACACAGCAGCATAACCCAGGCTTTATTAGGCTCAATTAATCGTGTTTATTTGCTATTCGCAGATGGTCTCGGATCATAAACCTCGCACATATCGGGGATCTACTGTACTACTACTATTTGATGTAATCACACTCCCTGAACAAACTTTCTGGAGGCTGCAGACAGGTTTAACTGAGACACGGTGGATGCTGAGAGAGATGCATGCATTGAGACTTTATGTCAGACCTTGCAGTCACTCCCACAGGAAAGAATACATCCTTGGTACTATTTAGTGTTGAGACCCTTAGGCGTATTACATAGGGGAGGCTGTGCATCAGCATAGCAATCACAGCATAGCGCTATGGAACGTAATTAGTTCAAATAGAATTAGTTGTTCACTCTGGCTATAGCCATGGGAACTGTGCTTCTAAAGTTTCTAATTATCTGGTACTGGCTTTAAAAGCAGCAGCACCACCACCGCATCGCCTATCTGCAGCAGCAAGAATCTAGCTCACAGTAATGAGTTCGGAGGAGGTTTAATTCCACGCGCTCAGATGAGAGTAATGAACCTCACCTACAGAAACACGGTCAGAGGTCACATCTGACAGAAGCGGAAAGGTCTACAAAAAAATGCAGTGTGCTTAATATAGATGGCTAACGTGACTTAATTACAAATGGAGAGATGCAGCAAGTAGAATTACAAATGGTGTCATAGCAACGTTGCTCAGGATCAACCTCGCTGTCATGACTGCGGCTCCATCAACGAGGCTTGTGGGTGATGTAAGACACGGCACACACAATCCCCCGTGATGCATTGCGCCTCAGGGCTGAGACCCCTGCTTGTCACAGCCAAACATGCTGGGAGGTTGCCAGGCAACATGTCACAGAGATGCGTCTACCTCTGTGAATTGCCTGGTGAGTGGTGTGCGTGTGCGTGTGTGTGTGTGTGTTAGCGGATGAACAAGAGGTCCGCTGCTTTTCATTATAATGAAAACCAGCAAAAATTAAACCTTACTTTTTTTTATAAAAAAGTACACAACATGCAGTGGAGGTTACAGTATAAATTGGGACTTTATTTGTCTTTTTGATCTAATAAAGTGTGTGGATTTTTTGCAAATTATAACTCAAAGTATGATTTAAAATATACATGAATAAAATATACATAAAATGTACATTAATTTGCTTTTATAAAATGAAACTCCTATCGTATGTGTTATAGTACACCTTTTGGGAGTGTGTCATTGCAAAGATCTTGTGATGGAATAGTCATGTTCATGTTGAAAACCCTAAAAAAAAAAATACATTCTGGGATGCTGATCATTCTCTGATATGGTTGTTGTTTTATTTTTGTAATTGTTTGCATAGGAATAGAAATTTGTTCCAGGGTCCAACTGTTGCCATCATAAGTCCTTTATCAATTAGGGCTAGAATTGCAATCACCATTCACGCCGACATGCAATCTAACTTCTAAATTTTATATATATTTTTATTTTGCTTAAGCTGCATCAAAAACAAACACTGCTGTTGTACCCAAGGTCTCACTGTGTCCTAACTTAAATGTGAATGTGTTTTGCGTGGCAGATGCACCTCTTGCACCTCAACTTAGGGGTGCACCGATGACAATTTTACACGTGTGATCGCTCACGTTTCAATCTGATTCCACTTTCTGGCGTCTTTGTTTACATGCCTGGCTGGTGGCATCTAGCTAGCTCGGAGCTACAAGTGGCTATTACGTTCAGGGGATACACCAATCATCGATCATCATCGCAACTTGCTTTTTTAAAGTGTCACTTCACCATCTTGCTCTCTTGTTATCATTTATAATACTTATGGCTTGTCTTCAAAGCACTAGTTGTCGAAGTGTGTACAGCTTTAGATACTGACATTATCACAGGGGTCTCCAATAGGAAGCTCCCCAGCTGATGTTGAGTAGTTAGAATAGTTGCTTCACCCCTTAGTGTTTTCTAAGTGTTCTATTCAAACATGACACCTGTACTAAATGACAAATGAGCACACTGAGTGGGAATGTGCTTTGTAAAGAAAGTGCCATTTAATTGTCGGCAGTGCTGTCAGCAACTTTACCATTGGTTGTTGGTTTAATTTATTTCGAACACGCATATGTCCGACCATTCAATTAACAGTTTTGCAATCTTCTGGCTTCATGTTCTGCTAGTTGTTGAAAAAAGTTACATAAGTTAGTAAAGTAAGTAAATAAATAAGTCATAAAGAAATTGCGATTTGTCCATCCATTCCTCTGTGCCGCTTATTGCGGGGGTATGCTTGAGCCTATCCCAGCTGACTTCGGGCGAGAGGCGGGGTCCACCCTGGACTGGTCGCCAGCCAATCGCACGGCACATATAGACAAACAACCATTCACGCTAACATTCATATCTATGGAGGAGTCTCAGGAGAAAACCCACGCACGCACGGGGAGAACATGCAAACTCAACACAGAGATGCCTAACGGAGATTAAAACCCAGGGCTTGTCATTTAAAAAAATTGCTGACGCAGCAGTGGCATGACGCAGCAGTGGCATGACACAGCAGCGGCAGTCTGCCCTCCCATGCAGCCCACCACCACAGCTTCAAAAAAATCCTAGGGGAAACCCTGGTCTGTCTTAACAAGTATCGACATGCATGGAAACGCTGGTCAGTAGAAGCGCGACACTAAAGTTTTATTGCTTTGAATGTCAACATGCTGGAGTTTTGTGTCGTTTTAAATATGTTTTTCACCAACATTTTGTTTTCTTTCATTAGAGGCAATCCATTTTTGATTTTCCACTGTAAAAAAAAATCTTTCTATTTGGGCTGTCGGTATACATGTGAACAGTCTTGAGTGTGTGTCGCCCACAGGCTACGGTTGACGCCAGATTGAAATCAGCCTTACCTCTCCAGGCCCTGCAGTTCTATCTCTGGAGGTCTGAAAATGCCATACATGTTTGCGCAGGAAGTATACTGGTGCACATCCACATGATTGTGCATGCACTCACACGCATGCTCTGACAGACTCTCGCTAACATTTCGATACACCTCTCCTGGGTTCTTTGGCTTAATCCTGTAATGAGAGGCAAGCATAGACATTGATCTTAGTGATGATGGCTCAGGAAAAATGCTGCCCCTTAGCCTCTAGCTAATAAGCCTGCAGAGCTGGTGCTGTGAGCATCGTGGGCTCCAGACAAACTTTTTTTTTTTATTTTTTTACTAGGAGGACAGTTGCCCGAACGTAAAATTTTAGGAGAGCAAGCAGAAAATGTAAAAACCGACTTGCTCTCATTTTCACTGTATTACTGATTATACTGATAAATACTCAAATCATAAATGACTTCTGGAAGGCCTCACTGGTGGAATCATATACATTATAACTCCTATACTGCCCTCTTTCCTTCTTCCTCGGTGTTTGTCTCCTGTCCTCCTCTTTAGGAGTTAGTGTGGGTTGGCAAACTACCTCATTTGCGCATTACTGTCAGCTACTGGGCTGAAGTGTGGAGCGAGTTTGTCAGCCACAAAAAGTGTTCAATAATAATAAATTAATATCGGCAAATCAAATGAACTGGTAAGGCTGCCAACTTCTGGAAAAATAAATAACGAACACCTTGTTGACAGGCCAACTTTTTTTTCCCCCTTTAAATTGTGTGAAACAAATGTACTCCTTGACACGAACATTCATTTAATTTGATGCCTGTTTTGGAGTAATTTTGTTTAAATTAACAGAATAAGATAACAATTTAAATATCTTTGTTATAAAAATCTGTCCTGCTTAGTATAAAACATCATAAATTGAGTGTCAGGGTTTATGATAGTGCGGGTGTATCCAACTCCCGGCACTATTAAAAACTACTTGGACAAAAAGAAAGGAGAGGAGATGAGAAGTGAGCTATTTGTGTTTTATGTGAATGCCAGTTAGACTTTATTTACAAAGCACATCTCCACTTAAACAGTGTGCTCATTGTCTTTATGCTATTTTGTGCTCGTTTGTCATTAGATACAGCCATGCCTGAATTGAACAGTTCTAATAAATACTAAGAGATGGAGCAAATATTCTTTGGTGAGCTACTGATAGTTCACAAGCTACCTGTTACGATCCTATGATAGCGTCACTATGTTAAAGCCGGACACACAACGTGTTCACGTTGAACAACTTAGACACACAACTACTGCAGTGTTTTGAAGACAACACGTTATTATAATGGTGACAAGAGAGCAAGGTTGTTAAATGACATGTTAAAAAAGTAAGTTAGCATGTACCCCATGAACATGACTGCCATCGTAGTTTCCCTGTGGGACAAAAACAAGCAAACCGCATTGCTTTCTTTGCTTTAAGCACAGAATGCACTGTGGTTAAAAAAAACAAACAAAAAAGAGTCACATTTGGAGTCCGTGGACCAGAGACGAGGCAGATAACTGTAGCTAGCTAGCTAGCTAGCTAGCTAGCTCCCGCCAGAGAGATAGTGGAGCCAGGAAAAATGTGTATAAAAAGATGGTGGAATAGTCGAACTTCAGTGCGAGTCAAGCGTGGTTGTTAGTGACAAGCTGTAGTCAGTTGACTACACATTTTACAGACTGTTTTTCATTCTCACCATAATAAGGGACGTCCCCGGTCAACTCAGTTCAGAACACGTACGTTCATCTGGCCGCACATTCGTGAACAGTTGGAAAATTTACTCGCAACATCATATTTTAGTAGCAAAATGCCTAATGACAAACCTATAGTGGAAGTGGGATTGGCAGGCAATAGGAGAGAAGCGTCGGTTTGGGAAGTGGAATGAATCTGAAAACAAAAAAAAGGCCAATTTCGAGCATAATTTCCTGAGATGTCAAAGTTGGCAGACGTAGAGGGAAAGGAATTTGAAGGAAACATTAGTGTTTGATGTGAAATGAGGGGAGGGCTGGGGGAGTGGGAGAAAGAGAAAAAATATCCTTGGAAATGAAGATGGAAGGAGTGTGTGGGTGTATGCGTGAATGAATCAAGGTGAACATGTCAAAAAGTCATGCCGAAACAATCACTAGTGTTGTTCCTTATTCACTGGAGTAGGTGGTGGCCAAACATTTCTGTTTTCACTGGCAGGTAGGCAGCACCCAGCACATCCGCTTTTACTTTGCATCCTTTTGCTTCCGTTGTCATGCGGAACAAGAATTGTTGTCTTACTGTTCAGTATGTCACAGTAAATTATATATATTGTATTATTATTAACATTTCATATTGTCACTGGAACATGAATAGAACTGAGCAATCGTTATTGTTCAAATCAATAGAAGTGCCATTGTTCAGCATTGCTGCAATCGAAGAACAAAATGTGCATCCTGTTAAGGTGTGGTATTACTTTTTTGAGACCAGATGTTTCAAAATATTGGATTTTCTTATTTAAATGATGACAAGGTAGCAAAAAATGATAATTCAGTAATGGGTGCATTTACAGTATGGGAGCAAAGGGTGGGGCTGGGAGCCAGCTTCTTTCTTCTCTTTTTACAACCAACACGGATAAATAACATCTATCATCATCTATCCATTTATTGAGAGATGTTTCTAATATTTTGGTTGCTACAGGAGAGGGTCAAAATATTAGAAACTGCTGTCAGTGTGAAGCAGTGCGATTGTACACCCCTGCAAAGTACAAGTACTTCCAATAATAAACAAAGTGTTCAGTTGTGAAAGTGTCAGATAAGGTGAGCAGCTGTGTGAACACAAACCAGACCGCACTGAAGTATAATTGTTTTAGTTTTTGGTCCGGCCCAGAGTATTGGACTACAAGTGTAAATGCATTCTTCCATGAAAGCACAGAACTGGCTCCCTGAGAAATGTTTTTGTAAACTGTAATCTGCAAGTGTAGCAGGCCCATAGAGACCTCTTAATTAGTCATGTATTCTGAGAGAAGGCAGTTATAAGCCTAAAAACACACAAAGGCCCATTATCATTTGCGAGGTAAATTTCCACATGGATGTCTCAATAGAGACACAGCTTTTCAGGACAATCACAACAAAATTAAGACGAACTATTTTTATTATTGAGTGATACCTCATCTGCTAGTGATGCACTCTCATAATTCCGGACTAAATCTTGATGCGTAACCCTGCTATTACATTACTGTAATTATACGGCAGGCCTCTCCTGTAAAATAACTCATAAATGCTTAATAAGTCCATTTTACACATAAAAACCCATTGTTTTGGTGGTTCTATAGTACACAGAGAAGTCTTGGGGACCTATTATACAAATTTTCGGACCTTTGTATTGAGTTCCAGACTCCAATAGAGCAGCTACACACGATAACACGCACAGCAAGCTTTCTAGACCTTCTAGACTCTGCAGCTCTTCCTGCAGTGTTTCCTGCCTCCCACCCTCCTCCAGGTACGCCTCCTGCTGAGTCCACTGTGCTGTGATTGGTCACACTGCCAAGCCATTCCGAGGACTTCCGGACAGCTGCTGAACCCGTTTTGTTCGATTACAAAATAACAGAGTTAGCAGACTGATAAATTGTTACATACAGCTTCCTCTTCTGACTCTTCAACACGATCAAGTAACGTTTGGAAAGGCGTCGGACTTCAGCAACAGTTTGGCGGGTAGTCCAGCTTCGTATTGGCCCATGTTCACAAAACAGTCCCGTGTGAAATGCCGTTGACAGATGAGCATATTTTTCTCTTGCTGGCCAGGAATCAGCAACTCCAACCACTTCTGCCTGATGCTTGCCTCTTTAGGCACACCCCAACAAACATTTCCTGGGGGCCATTGCTCGACGTGCTAACACCGTCAACAGAGCAAAGCAGAGTGCGGGTGCCGGGCATATATAAGAAAGTCTGGGTTGCATTGATTTCAGTGGAACGCGGTGTGCAGAGCTGTCCAAAAATGCTTTCAGGGCTCACTTCCAAATGCGCAAAACTCATTATCTTACGCGTTGGCATTGTTTAACATGAGAATACAACATTGTAACAAAATGTATAGGTCAGAAAAGAGGAAAAGCATAGTAAATCCCCTTTAACAATTATATTTTCCAATACAGTCTTTTAACCAAGTACATGTGTACACTTAGTTTCCAACCTATCTATGGAACTATTGGTGTTACTTCTATTAATGCTTCACTCCTGTATTATTGACCCTAGACTGTGTAATACATATATTTTCTAGACTATAAGTCACACTTTTTTTGTCATGGTTTGGCTGGTCCTGCGACTTGTACTCCGGAGCGACTTATATATGTTTTTTGTCACAATGACAGCCGCGAGAGGGAGCTCTGGGCTTGTGTGCCAGTATCTGATACTGCTATCATTCCTGTACGACTGAAAATGTACAATTTAAACTTCAATTTATAAAAGACAACTGAGAAAGACGGAACACAAGTGCCCCCAAAAAGAAAAGAAAATCATATTCTGCAGATTACAAGCTGCAAGTAAACTAGTTATGTTATGTTGTTTAGGCTATAGTTATCTGAATAACTGTTAATATGTTACGTTAACATATCACCTATTCACGTCACATTAACAGACGCCTCTTCAGCCTGTGGTTCTCCATTTTGTTGTTATTACACTAGGTTCCCAATTTACGAACACCGAACTAGCGAACACTTGCCGATACGAACACAAGCCGACTGGTCTGTATTTTATTTTATTTTGCCATGTAGTGCTAAGGAATCAGTATTTATACTGCTACTGTACATGCTTGACCAGTAGAGGGCACTGTGACACTGCTAATGGGACCAGTAGGCAGCCTTAGAACTAATGAGACCAATAGACGCTGGGCAGAGAAAGCTTCCGGTCTAGGAAAGCAAAGTTTTTGCTGGATGATACAACCCAGACAGAGCGTGTGATTAAAGTTTATGAAGAGTTAATAGGCCTGCTTAATTCTACACCACCCACATAACACTACTTCTTTTAGAAGAGTCTAACGACGACGACCATTTGTCCTTTTTTTCAATAACTCCTCCTCCAACTCCACCACAACGGTATGCTCGACCACTCCTCTTCAAAGGTAAATAACATTTATCATTACGTATCATTATATCACTTTTATTATTGTTTTTTTCATTAATTATCCTCGTTTAATATTACTACTGCATCCAAACTCATATTTACATAAATACACATATACTGTATATGTATACATGTACATGTAGTACCTATATCATTGGTAATATTACCTTTTCCCATACTTAAGAACAATTCGACATAAGAACAGTCGTCTGGAACCAATTGTGTTCGTAAGTTGGGGACTTAGTGTACTTGCCTTTCAAGATGAAATGTCTGTTCTTGGTCTCTGATTTTCTCAAATAAATTTCCCCGCAAAAAAGCGACTTATACTCCAGTGCGACTTATTTATGTTTTTTTCTTCTTCATTGTGAATTTTTTTCTATACCATTATTTGTAACATATGCTATCCGATGATGGTGTTCTTATATTTTTTGGTTTCAAAAGTGAGTTGTACACAGTCCTTTTAAGTACTCACACATTTCTCGAGGTTGGCATGTCTGCAATCTCATGCAAGCAGTTGAGAACATTATTTGTCAGTTGTACTCAATGTTGGCAAGATTACATTTGAACATCCAAGTTATTCAAATTAGCTGCAGAGTTGACATTGAAATATACAGCCTGTAAAACCCTCGCCTGTCCAAACATCATCCAGTGGAATATCGACTTGAGGGAGAAAGATGGGTAATTTACAACATTGATTGCGCCTGGGCAGGGGGTGTTCTCACCAGTGTGGGGAGCAAGGGCCACTTGGAAGCACTTAGGGGGCCCCCGGGTGCCGGGGTTGTCTCGGGGGTTAATGCAGCCAGCGCTGCAGCCTCTTACGGATGACTGGGAAGCCCCAATAAATCACCCCCTCTGCCAGGAAGGCTGAATGGAGGAGGAGGAGTGGGGGTACAAAGGGGACCACTCCAGCTTTTCTGCGCCCCTCCCTTTCTGAAAGGCTCTTGAAATATTGGATACTTGCTGTTCAAAGTACCCATCTCATCCATGCGGTCACACACTTATGCCTATACCATTTCCTCTACAACTCCAGACCTGCACTCCATGCCAGCCCATGGGAGCCTGGGCTTCTCCCCCCCTCACAATTAAAGAACACATTAGGGACGGGGGCCATGAGTAAGGAAAGCTGGGGTGAAAAAAGGACATTGAGAAAGAAAAGAGGACGCTGATGTGAAAAAGGCTGATTAATTAAGGTTCCTCTCTGGCTGCAGAATAGATGAAGTTTCAGAATCAATTAATTAGCAAGCTAGCCTACGCACATCAATGGCTCTAATAGCCTGCTCTCATTTGTAACTTTTATTACCCCTCAACTGTGGAGTGGCTCTCAGCCAATCAGACACAGCGTTGAGTCGATGCCGTGCGGCTATTAAGTGAAACATTGGGGTGAAAATCCCTTCCATTTTACTCAGTTGAAGTGATGTTATTATTTATTTCAATAACACTGATAAGAGCGCTGTTGTTTATTTCCTTCTAGACAGGTAGGACATGCATGTCCATTTGTAAATGCGAATGTTGATATATATGATAGGAGTATGCCATTAGTTGAAACATATATTATGTCTTGCATTCTTTGTATGAGCTGCAAATGGCATCATGTTCACTCCGGCAGGTGAGTTGATGTTGGGATTTAATGCAATTTAGTGTTGAATGCAGACAAGCCATGTAAAACATCACAAACTACGTGTTTCTGAGAGCTGCATGTTCGCTGTTCCCTGTCTTCGTTGCTCTATATATGTCTATTGATAAGATAAAAGAGCAGATGAAAGTGAAACCAGATTGAGTGAGCGTGGAGGAGAGAGGCGAAGGAAAAAAAAAGGGATATTTTACGTCAGCGCAGCGTTGCGAGGGGATTAGCCTCTGTGCCTTTTGTCTCATTGAGAATTTATCTGACTTTTCATCCAGACTATTTAAAATGTTCTTACACAGGTCATGTCTGCCAGAGCTGAGATGTGAAGCGGCATCGTCAAAATAGATCTAAGTTAGATTGGCATCGTGAAGATTTTACCTCATTTGAGAGACCGTGCATCCTTCATATCCAGTTAGTATTGCATTGGTATGAAAAGGGTGTCAAGAAAAGAGAGAATCCTGTAAAAGAGAGTCAAAGTGTATCAACTATTCAGTCTTTCGTATCATATACGCCTTGGTTTTCGTCAGTAATTTGTTCAAAAAGGTCAGACGAAATGAAAACAAAAACCGAGGCAATTTTTTCCATAAAAAGTAATGTAAATAGGGCTGTGTTTTTGTTTTTTTTGTGCTGTCCAGCCATTAGCGCAGATAGTATTGTTGATCTTGATGCCCTTACATGCTAGACAGATTTTCTCTGCCAGGGAAAAGTGGAAGATACTCTTTTCCTGTTCGATAGATTTTATTTGACTTTATTTGATGCAAATTTGCAGCAGCCGGACCGGAGCAAGAGGGGACAGGGAAGAAGAGAAAAGAAGACAGAGGGGGGAGTGCGGGGACAAGAGGAGGGACAATATAGAGTGAGACAACAACGCCAGTAACAACAACAATTGCAACAACAATAACAAAGCAACAGAAGCAAACAACAGGACTAACAAAATACTATCAACAGCCACAGTGATAATGAAATAATACTTATTAGTGGTAACAGTGGAAATGAAACTATTAACTATTGACTATTAACTATTGATAGTGAACAGATTGACAGTAACTGCAATAGGGGTGTTTTCACCTCCAATATGATACCGATATTGTCACCTTGAGCCGATATTGTCACCTGATATTGAGCCGATATCAGCTCAAATAATACATAGGCCTACTTGTATGCCTTATTTTGTAGTGTGGAATGTTAGAAAAGATCAAGTGATATTACTCAAACATAGAACGACAGTCAGAAACAGTAGATATTTGTAAAACAATCCCATTTACTTCTTCATGCTTGTGGGGTCAAGCTGCACTCATAGTGTAGTGGCCGCTAGGCATAATATAGCCAGGTTTGAGGTGCTTAATTAAGCATTTAAACTCAACATTACCATCGACAGGAACTGCCTTTTTCTGCTATAGCCAATGACTTCTTGTCATCCCGTGGCGGTTTCTCACACTTTGAAAATGTTTTGGACAGCAGAGGAGGGATCCATTTTTTTGTGATGCTGCTTCAAATGCGCAATGAGGTTTGTTGTTGGTCATATTAAACTTCCCTGGTTCTGTGCCACCAAGGGAAACTTGTGCATAATCATTTTTGCATTTAGCTGCAATGTCTTTTTCAGACTTTTAACAAAAAATGCTGCCACTTGGCCGACAGCACTCCTGCTGTTGTTGTGATCATGTGGGCTCTGCATGCTGGATCTGCCGGCGCTGCTGGATAGAAGTGCTGCAGTGGAGCATGGAATGGGCTGCTTCTGTCGGAGTGCTGATATTGGCAATTTTAGATGCAGGCCGATTAGATTTTATACTCGTTTTTTTTGCGGATATCGGACCGATAGTCAATTAATAATTTTATAGATAGTAATTATAGTTTTCCATGCAGAAAATAATGCCAAATAATTGTAAATGATGAATGGATGGAACATATTGTTGATGTGGACTTCCCGTATGCCCTGCTAAGATCCAATTCAATATTGTTTTTCATGTTCTTCATCAAAATGCTGCCACTCATAGCTTTCTTTGGCCTCATGGTGGGTTATATAGCAGTCACACTCAATAACAAATACATGGACAGTGGGTCAGCAATGCGTGGATGCTTTTATTGGGCAGATGGTTTCGCACAACGATATAGTACAGGGCAAATGGAGTAGTTTGGTAAGTGCAATATTGTACGGAAACCGAAATTTTTGTGAAAATTTTACACGAAAACCGACTGATGAAAACGGCGGTGTGACTGTAACTTAAAATTCGGGCCCAACTAAAATGTATGCCAATTTGTATGCCGTTTAATTCGTAATTGTGAAAAAATATACTTTTTTTTGTAAAATCTGTGCTTTTAAACAACTATTGGTAACATGCTAGCCACTGGTGGGATAATTTGCAAAATATATGATTTGGAGCCAGTCACATACAGTACCGTCCTGTTTAATATTGTACAATAATGTATTGTTGTAATACTGCTAAGACCGAATTACTTTTATAGCACAAAAAAATCTGTAATTTTTTCCCCTCATATTCTTATTCTTTTTTTTTTTTGGTGTGAAACTAATGCACCTTTTGTACAAAAAAAGATAAATAAAAAGATGAGTAGATGGATAGATAGATACTAGAAATTCACGTAACAACGCAACGATTCATGCGCTGATGACAAAGGTGAGATGCTCAATGACTTTTGACACAGTTACACTGCAGGTCAGTCTAGCAGCCATGTTTCCTTAAAATATATCATTCTGGGAGATGGAAGGCAGTGGGATATGTTGCGGTAAGCTGACACACTTCACTCTCTCTTTTTTTGTTTGTTGAAGTCACTTCTAAGAGACGAGAAGTGACAATTTTGATCTTTATCACTAACTCTAATGGCCCCGAGCTACTTGACAGTTCAATGTGTCAGCATCATTAACACATTGGCACTATTACAGTGCCAACCTGTGCTGATACTGGTTTCAAGCTATTTTTAGAATGAGCTCCTCTCTCCAACATGCGTTCCCGCTGTTTTGGTAAGTGAGCCTATTATGCATACATACAGTGGTGTGAAAAAGTGTTTGCCCCCCTGATTTCTTATTTGTTTTTACATGTTTGTCACGCTAAGATGTTTCAGATCATCAAACAAATGTAAATGTTAGACAACACAACTGAACACAGTTTTAAATGAAACTGTGTAATTTTTAAGAGAGAAAAAGAAATCCAAACCTACATGGCCCTGTGTGGAAAAATGATTGCCCCCAAAACCTAATAACTGGTTGGGCCACCCTTAGCAGCAAAGACTACAGTCACGCGTTTGCGATAACTTGCAATGAGTCTCTTACAGCGCTGTGGAGGAATTTTGGCCCACTCATCTCTGCAGAATTGTTGCAATTCACCACATTGGAGGGTTTTCGAGCATGAACCCCCTTTTTAAGGTCCTGACACAGCTTCTCAATAGGATTCAGGTCATGACTTTGACTAGGCCACTCCAAAGTCTTCATTTTCTTTCTTTTTCTTCAGCCATTCAGAGGTGGACTTGCTGGTGTGTTTTGGATCATTGTCCTGCTGCAGAACCCAAGTTTGTTTCAGCTTGAGGTCACGAACAGATGGTCAGACATTGTCCTTCAGGATTCTT
This sequence comes from Dunckerocampus dactyliophorus, assembly GCF_027744805.1. NCBI lineage: Eukaryota > Metazoa > Chordata > Actinopteri > Syngnathiformes > Syngnathidae > Dunckerocampus > Dunckerocampus dactyliophorus. The sequence continues at coordinate 15,461,770 of NC_072831.1, forward strand.
TGGTAGACAGCAAAATTCATGGTTCCATTTATCACAGCAAGTCTTCCAGCTTCTAGGCAGCAAAACAGCCCCAGACCATCACACTACCACCACCATATTTGACGGTTGGTATGATGTTGTTTTTCTGAAATGCGGTGTTACTTTTACGCCACATGTAAAGTTAAACTTCTGTCTTGTCAGACCACAGAGGATTTTCCCAAAGGTCTTGGGTATCATCAAGATGTTTTCTGACAAAATTGAAACAAGCCTTAATGTTGTTTTTGTTTAGCAGTGGTTTTCGTCTTGGAACTCTGCCATGCAGGCCGTTTTTGTCCAGTGTCTTTCTAATGGTGGAGTCATGAACACTGACCTTAACTGAGGCAAGTGAGGCCTGCAGTTCTTTGAATGCTGTTGTGGGGTCTTTTGCATCCACTTGGATGAGTCATCGCTGCGCTCTTGGGGTAATTTTGTTTGGCCAGCCATTCATGGGAAGGTTTACCACTTTTCCATGTTTTTGCCATTTGTGTATAATGGCTCTCACTGTGGTTAGGTGGAGTCCTAATTCTTTACAAATGGCTTTATAACCTTTTCCAGACTAAAAACACATAAGAAATCAGGAAGCGGGCAAGCACTTTTTCACACCACTGTATACATAACCTATAAACACACACAACTGCTGGTGAAAAATGTCCATTTTCAGTTTTGAGGTTGGCATGTCTTCTTCTTTTTGCACACTGCCTGAATGGTTGTTGGATCCCATTGGGAGAATGCAGGTCACAGTTTTATTTGGATCATGTTCATATTATGTTTGATTTCAACAGTTATTTCTAATGTCATTCAAAGTTAACACTTTATTTTGCGCTGACCGTATTATTGTAACCCGCTTATTTTGTTGACCGACTCCTAAGGTGCATGTCCAGCGTGTAGACAAGATGTTCAGTTAATCATACATTGTGGCTGTCTGTGACCATGTAGTCCTTTCTTTTCCTTTCTATTGCAGTTGACTCCAAAAGTCTCATGACTGAAATGCTGCAATCATGAGGACATTTTATTTTGTGGTTAAAATATATCATGGGATGAGTAATGTAGTAAAAAAAACTTCTTTAAAGAGAAGATTTCTATCTTCTCCACCAGTCCGTCGGCCTGTCTTGGCCTCTGATCGGGGTCAGGAGTTTAGTAGGGGAAAAACATTTGGAGGTGATGGCAAGGGGCCCAGAGCCGCTTGCAAAACCTGCAAAAATAAATGGCTGTCCACACATGCCGAGCATTAACACACATAAAGCATTAACCCGCATTGCACTCACTTCAAATGTCGTCTTTACATCGCTGCCTGCAAAATCAACCGCTGCAAGTCACAGCCAGCCAAAACCCCTGTGACTGACTTCATTCATCAGTTGATGCAAGCAAAAAAGGGTTTGAAATGGAGCAAAATAAGAAAGCAATGTTTGGGAAGGTTCAGGTGTTTTAAGCCAGTTTGTGAGTTTTCTCCGGGTACTCCGGTTTCCTCCCACATTCCAAAAACATGCAGGTGAGGTTAATTGGCGACTCTAAATTGTCCATAGGTATGAATGTGAGTGTGAATGATTGTTTGTCTATAGGTGCCCTGCCATTGGCTGGCGACCAGTCCAGGGTGTACCCCGCCTGTCGCCCGAAGTCAGCTAGGATAGGCTCCAGCATGCCCCCGTGACCCTGATGAGGAGAAGCGGTATAGAAAATGGATGAATGGATGGAAAAATGGGAAAAATAGAATAAAAAGGCAAAACGTACTGTTGATACTAATAACTAACAATAACACAAAGCTTTGTCTTTAACTATGTATAAATTTATTGTTAGTTCTTTTACAAAATTTAAAGATAAAAAATATCAAAGTGGCCCTGCCCCTGCATCTTTTGATTTTCAGGAGGCAGCCAACATTGGAAAAAGTTTGGACATCCTTGACTTAAACTGTCCAGTGTATGTAGTTTAAGCAATACAAAAAACAAAGAAAAAGAAGACACACTTAATAACAGCTACGGCAATTCCAACAGCGACATTCTCCGAAAACACGGCGCACATGCAATGTCTCATTAACAGTATATTTTACATTCAAAGTGTTTAGCGGGTTAGGGTTAAAACATAATAGTGTATTTTCATAAAATCTATTAATTGCACAATAAAGTTTTTTCAAGTAACCCCATCATTTATTTTTGGATGAAAACAAGCTGCACAATGTTACTCTCTCTTTTCCTCACAGACAAACGCAGTGGAATAAATGAAATTGTGTGTGTGGAATTGTGGGAAACAAACACGTTCACACTGTGCATGGTGTGTTTTTTGTACTCTGCCGATCTTTATAAAGAGGACATGCTATGCTATGTTATGCACGTCTCAAAAGTTCTGGCTTGCACTTGCACTTACTGTGTGTACAGGTTCATGTTGAGTGTTTTGCATATCGCAGTTGTGCCCTCACGCCTCCAAGAGCAGCTCATTCCTTAAAGAGTCAAAGCCCCCCCCCAATCCTCCCTTTCCTCTATGTACACAGAGGCGGAGGAGAGATTGGGAGATCAAAAAAGTGCATAACGACAAGTGCGAGTGGCGTCACCTTGGGGGAGCGACACGACGATGATGATGAGTGTTCATTCGTTTGGAGATGTTTAATCATGAGCCTGGGATGATACCGATCCTTCCTGCTTGGTCAAAAACAGAGTGCAAAGCCCAAAGGTCAGAACTGATGTGTTTTGGACTATGAGCTTTGAATGCTGGTCAGACTGACTTCTTTTTGCACTGATATCAAACATTAACTACATTTCTAGGTTGAGGTGGAACATAACCTAGAAAAACTCCTTAAACATTGGTTTGTGTCTATTTTTTGCTGCCAGTAGGCTTGTTTCCTATTGGATAAATGCTGAAACAGCAAAGAAAGACAATTTGCAGATCATGCTCACCACACTGTATATTATTAGTATGGATATGGAAATGAGGAACAGGTGACGTCATTTGGGTAGCTTATCCTTTCCTGGTGGAAGACTTGAGTGCATTATTGAATGTCATGTGGAGGATTAAAAGCACAAGAAATATTAATTATGTGGTCTTTTTTGCTACATGAATGAGGAAGAATACGAAAACCTCCCAGTACAGTGCAGTACAGTTCTACACCACTGTCGTCGACAAGCTCAATGAGAAACATTCCACCAAATTGTTGTCATGTGCGTCCCCCAGAAACATTTTTAAAAAACAAATCCACAATAAAATGACCTGTAAAATAAATGTTTATTATTCAGCACAGTGTCCTGCACGTTGACCTGATTGCATATTTAATAAACACAATTTAAAGTATGAAATTAAACTACCCGGAACATTTAGAATTTACCATGAAACATTATACTGTTAAACAAATTAGAATATGAAATATTATATTTCTTACATATTTGTGTTACTCCTTATCCCAACTACACCTCGGGTTTATTTTTATTTCAACAAAAAACAACAATTTAATTAGAATTCACTCTTTAGTCTTGTCTCTGGGTTTTCACTCAGTCCTGTTAATTTAACAAAGTGGTTCTCAATTATTTTCCGTCATGTCCCCCACCCCCCACCCCCACCCCCCAGCGGACAGAATTGTTTTCACGCCTCCTGCGATCTGCAATAAAATTGAGAAACTGTTAATATCTATTTATTTATCTGTACTGTACACACTGAACCCGAAACTGACACCAGCAAAATGCAACAAAATGGAGAGCAGCGAAGCATACAAGCGTATTAAAGAGTCAAATTGCATGCTGAGTATGACAAATTCATACATGTTTGCACTAATACTGAAAGTCCTTTTGGACATGTGGAACTGTGAAAGGATGATTCATGAGACGTAGTCCATTGTAACCCTAATGCATGTTCAAATAAAACTAAACTAAACCAAACCAAAGTCGTCCCTGCCTCTCACGCTCCCCCTGACAGTTCACCGCGCATCCCACAGGGGGGCCCGGCCCACTATTTGGGAAGCACTGCTCGAACACAGTACTCCCTCTGAAAAATTTAGAATATTCAACAAATCGCATGGTCCACAGGAAGTTGCTTCACATCCTCTGCAGGCCAGGGGAAGGCCAAAAGTAAACAAAATATCCTTGTAATCGATGATATCAAGGAAAGTCCTGTTGCCTAAATGATTCTTTTGATGTTATGTTTTTTTCATATATATTTTTTGCTGAATCACTGTGATGTGCTTCGGCTCAGCATGCTATGAGTGCAAATGCAACGTGGCTGTGTTTCATCTAGTATTTTCTAATTCTATGCTAAAAAATTCACTCTTGTCACTTTCCGTCCTGTCGCTCAAATGAGTCATCTTGGCTCAAGAAACTTATACAAAATGAAATATAGTTGCCTGTGATGGGCCATTACACATTTTGAGTAGTTCAGTATGTGTATTATTCAATTTAGAGTTGAGAAAAGACAGCAATTAAAGTTCATTTTTTAGACTGTGGCAAAAAGCAAATGGCACAGATTCGGTGGAATAGCTCATACGGGCACTTTTGGAACAGTGTCAAAAAAAAAGAAAAAGGGAGCATTATTATTTTTGTGAAAGCACATTTTCGTAATGTTGTGGTAAGTCAATGCAAATATCCTTGTCATGTTTCAATTACGCAGCCAAAATCTTATTCAGGATTAGGCTTTTCTCAGTCTTTCCAAAAGCACCTTGTCCCTAACCTTGCACTAAACTTTCCTTTTTCCCTTCGCATATCTCACTGTCACTATCACCCCCTTATCATGTCAAACATCACTTTATGCGCGACTATAAGTCAACATCCCCCTCATCTATCTCTTCTCTGCCTCTCTCACTGTCTCTCGAAGTATCTTCCATTTTGTTATCTTTTTCCTGGAGCACCAGGTTGTATATGCGTGCAGGGTTGGATCGGCCATCAGGAGTACTGGGAGTTTATATGCGTGCAGGTTGAAGTAGGCCAGTCTGGACCAAAAAGTCCGGGACCACATTTTTGTCCTGGTAAATCCCTGTATGTGTGTATGTGTTTAGGGTTGGGGGTGGTAGGATTCCTTAGCGCTCTGACTGGATGAGCCCTTCTAACACTAACCTGTAGTCCCGGTCACCAGCCAGCCATATCGCCTCTTTGACAGTATTCTGAAAATAGCTTTCTCACTGCTCATTGGCCCAACTCAATTACAAGCTGTGCTCTGTGTTGACCTTAAAATGGATGATTTGAGGAACGCGAATACACGCACGCACACTCTCACACGTCTCCGTTTTCATTCTTTTCTTGTTGACAGTTTTACGATTGAGTTCTTCTCAGCGTTTATGACTGCATTAGTGTCCCTGGCTTGTATTTTTCATCACACTGTTTCTGCAGTTTATGGTGAATTATTTGCTTTGCAGGACGCCTATTATGTGTCATTTCACACCTAACATCTGCTGTCATTTCATTATATTTGACACCGTGTATATGCGAAGGCACTGTGGATAAACCACACTGTGATTTGATCTGCTTTCATTGCATTTGAGTGGAGGGAATGGCAGAAAATGTTCTTATTTTCTGCTGCCAGACATTATTTTTATTGTTAGAATCAGCAGCACTCCAGGTCTGCTTATCTCTAAGGATGTACTCACATTAGGCCAATCGTACTGTGCTTGGGCCCACTTCTCACCCAAACTTTGGCAAGTTTGGGTAGTGTGAGCACACTGATACTCCCCTCTTTTGGCACAGTTGGAACCCGGCACGATACCATACATATGCACATGCATGTGGGCAATGTAGCCGCATCATAGAATGGCTGCACTGCAATTGCTCCTTGCAAGTCACAGTAGAACACAGTGGAACCTCGTTTAGCGCACGCCCCGGTTAGCGTGTTTTGCGGTTAACATTGAACGCCAAAATGTTGCCTCCATTTGTGTACATTTCCTGTTTAGCGTACAATACTGCACGAGTTTTGTCATGTTATTAATATACTGCCTAAGTCCACCAACTGTGTTTTAATATATTTTTCATCACGAAACATCCTTGTTAGCAGTTTTGTTAGCTTGCTACTACATGGAAACAGAAACCGGAAGTCAGCTCCATCACCTGTTTATGATGTCCACAGTGGTTGACTCTATAGTTGTTGGCGAACTAACACAGTTACTTCATAAGTCTCTGCTTTTCTTTTGATCGCGGCTGTGAAATAACCCTCAATGTGTCAGCATTTTGTTTGTTAAAGAAGGTGATGAACATTATTGAATTAGTGAAATAACTCATAGCAAAACACAAAGGTGGCATCAGAGTGGGCATATTATGTTCATATGATGCACATAAATGAATGAGAAAGAACACAAAACAAAAATGGACCCCAAACGTCTCATAAAAACGGATTATTGATTTTTTTCCTTCAATTTAAAGTACATATTACTGTTTTAGTCTTACTTCACGTGCTTACAACTACAACAAAAATAATCTATCATGATTGTTTCCACTCCTCCCCCCTCCCTTCTCATTCAGTAGACTATTCCACGTTACTGGGCATGTGCAGATTGATTCAGGAAGACAGCAGCAAAAACAAAGTTGTTAGTGCGGTGTGGAGGAAGATGAAGCGGAGTTACCCGAGTGGAGCGGAGAAGGCGAGAGGAAAGTACACAGTTTTCATCAAAACTACACAAGGTTTCAATCTTTTCATAGTCCCAAGTACAAACGTAGACACACAACAGCAAGAGACGCTCTCGACAGTAGCACTGCTTTTTAGTATCAGCCGTGGAGGTACTTCAGTTTTCAGGATGAAGCTGAGCCTGCGAGTGAATGCTTTTCATCACAAATATGCGAGTATTAAAGCGGTAAAGTACGTGAAATGTTGCTTAATGTTCTTATCAATTACAGTAAAAGCATTGACATGATTCACTTGTTAGGTAATAATAATCCCCCAGGAGGATGTTATGGACTTTATTTTGCTCAGGAAATGGGATGATTTTTTGGTATTCACACTTATTAGTACTACTATGTACTAAATAGTTAAATATTAATGTTCATCATTCATTTATTTATTTAAAATTCTTTTTGGGAGGGTGTATAAACATGGCTATGTAACTAGCTGCTGCCCACATTGAAGACCTTGCGTTGAGGTGACAATATAACTTTTGTCAGTGCACCAGGATGCGGAGGGCCCCAATGACCGTGGGGCCCCAAATGACTAAATCTACCCCTGATCATTAGTAAGAGTTGTTTGAATTGGTCACTATGTGATAATAGTCGTCCACTGTCATCTGCTAGGGATACATGTTTTGATGTTATGGATCTCTCATAATCGTCCCGCACCGATTGTGTGAATACTAGATTTGCTTTTCCGAGCGTTGCACGTACAACGGAGCAAGTGGAAAAGCAGAGAGAGCGAGAGAGCTCAACTTGTCTGCATGAATTGATATCGTGGATATTTTGAGGTACAAACCCAATTTTTGCTTCTTTGCTGATATCTGTCTCGTCTTCTGTCATTCTTGAACTGTCAACACGTGTCTGTCTGTCTCCCTGTCATTCGTATTTATCTGTCTAAGCGGGAAAACCCGCATGTAGACAGCAGGCCCAGAACAGGGGAAGTCATACATTTCTCTTTTTTTTTTATTTGATTAATCTGTTGGACACCTAATGTCTGCTTGTATTACTTTTATTTAGACAGAGACATAATCAGGATGCCTTACTATTGTGGGGAGCACCACTTCCCCATAGCAGTAGTCACTAAATCTGGGAGTGTTCAGTTGATTTCTTTTGAGCTATAGAAACCATATTTGGTCATGAGAATGACTAAAATTCCAATGACTTATGAATGAAATATGATTATCATTTACTATGCAATGTTTCTGTATTTTTTCCACTCCGTTAATTGTTGATGTTTATTCTTTTATGACTGAATAAGCTATCTATAACCTGTTAAACACAGGAAGTGAAAAGACTATTGGTAATGGAAGGGGTAGGATTAAATAAACTCTGCTTCCTGCTACTCCTTTTCCGGCATGAATGAAATGAACAAGCGTAAACATGTGTACTTGTACTTTATTTCCTGTGTACGTGTACTTGTACTTCAATGTAACTTTGTCAAACGCATTTAAAATGACCATAACAATAGAAAACAAAAAGACAAAAGTCATTTATTAAGTCATTTATAACATATGATGATAAATAATAATTATTCTTATTGTTATACAATAATATAATATAATATAATATAATATAATATAATATAATATAATATAATATAATATATATAATAATTATATATAATATACATATGCATATTATAGTATATAATATAACAATGTTAATAATTATATAATGTAATAATAATAATAATAATACTATTTTTCTTGAAAACACACATTTGCAATAATAATGAATCAGAATGAAATAAGGAAAATTCTAACATAAACTGAATTTCATGTGCATTACCACATCAGTATGTGGCCTCATCTGTCCATCTGTGCGCGTGAGTGTGCGTGTGTGCGTGAGTGTGCGTGCGTGCATGTGTGTGCCGTGGTTGGCAGTAATGAATCTAGTGAAGCTGTTGGCACGAGCAAGGCCACGCTATTAACCTCTCTGCCAGCGAGACTGATCTCACCCTGTCTGTCTGTCTCGTCGGCCTAATGACACACTCACACAACTACACACATACACACACACACACACACATGTGCACACAAACACACGGACACTAACCTGTCCTTTCTAATCAAATTCTAGTTAAAGTGAAAAGCATTCTATATTGCCTAATCAGCTCTATTCAAAGCATCATTGTGACGATGTCCATGGATGATTCCTTTTCCCCACCTCCACAAAGGAGGTTACTCTTCAGAACTATTGCACACGCATTCATCTCCATTTGCCCTGCGGAGTCACGTATTTTACATTAGCCATCTGTTGATAGTAGGCTTTTATGAGTGGGATTCCTTGCTAATAGTATTTACACTGAACCAGTTGGGCATCATGTGGCGCTTTTGATCTGGCAAGACCTTAGTAGTTGCTACATCACGCTAGTAACTCTAGATATAAATCACTTGGAGTTTTCCCGTTTGTAAAGAAGATTCATGGATTTTCATGGAGGTGGATGTAAACTATGAGCTTTGCACGTGCTTTAAATTACTGTCTGTGCTCCGCCTTTTAAATGAGGTTTTGGCTCAGCTGTTTGTCAGCCAAGGAATAGCAAAGTAACATGACATGAGGAGAAAAATATGACATGTGCTGAAAAGCGCCGTCCTATTGCTTTAATGGCAGTTGTAAATTATGTTTAGTAATCTGCACAGAGCTTGGCTTGTGTGTGTGTGTGTGTGTGTGTGTGTGTGTGTGAGCGAAAGACAGCCCACACCGTCACAGAAATCCTTAGAGGAGTGAAGAGCACCTGGCTCTGTCTGTAGTCATAACAAATGACAAGCAAGGATTAAGACTACATCTGTATGTGTGCCAGCTTGTTACACAAAGTCCCCGCTCTCATATTCTCTCTCATAACCAGTGTGTAATGTAGCAGCGACGCTTGGCAAGCGACTTTCTAACTGTGCTGCTCCGGAAGGCCCCAGCTCATCCATGTGTCCCTCATTAGGGTTACGTCCTGGGACGGGCGCGCTGCACTATCCGATACACCTCATCCCATCTGTGATCCGACCGAGATGGAGATAATTTGAAGAGGACGACGCATTTGACGAGCCAGAGGACATAGCGTTAGAGTTCCTTGCAGTGCGAGTTCATTAGGCACAGGACTGCTGGGAGTCCGTCATCAGCCTGGCCTGAGCTAAATTAAGATCCTTTAGCCGAGGGACACTCGGATGAATTGGAAAATGGAGACAAGCTCATTTCTGCCACCCCATTTGGAATGTTTGTGTGTATATATTATTCCTCACTCAAGTTGTGGTTGAACTTGCAGCCCAATCGCTCCCTGATGTGATTGACTGCTACACAGATTCGCAATACAGCCACCTGCTGTGCTTTCCAGCTAATTTGTACACTGCTTTCATTTTAAACTGAATTTCAGCCTTCACCCTAATAGTGCGCCCTCCCGTAACCACTCTGCGATTGCTCCGGCAGGTGGGGCCCTATGGTCAGCAGGGGATGGGTGGCTACAGTCAGCAGCAGCAGACGGGCCAGCAGGGAACTCTGCCCTATTTCAGTCCCACCCAACAGACCCCTCCAGCCCCCAACCAGAGCCCTTACCTGCAGTCACGACCACCTCCACAGGTAACAACACAGCAGCGTGAATTATGCTTATTCCTGATAACACTATTCCGTACGCCACATCAGTAGCACTTCTCAGAGTGATGTAGTATAACGTGACCTCTCATTTATTGTGGTTAATTGGTTCCAGACCCCACCGTGATAAGTTAAGTGGATTCCTTGTTTATCAATGGGATATTTTTGTATTTAGAGCACAGATAAACTGTACACGACCTTCTAAGTATGATTTCTAAGAGCCCTCTACACATGAACTAACACCCCTATAGTCACCTTTACTCTCATATTACCTGAAATAGCAGACATAACTCGAGTAAATAAGCCATTTAAGACGTAAATAAGACTCTTAAAACGCTTGTGTGTGTTGCGATAACTGTGTTCCCCAGGAACTGTGAGTGACTGAGTGACGTCGGGGGTTCAGAGTTGAGTTTTAACTTTGCGTGGGTTACAGCTGCTACAGCAGCCTGTGTTTTTGTCAGGGATTATTGTGCCTGATAATTCAAAAGCCTGCAGTTCCGGTGATCAAGTCCGTTTGTGTTTGTGTGTCAATAACGTTACTGACACCTTGTGACCAGTGTAGAATACTACGTATCATTCACAGCATCTTTCAATGCGTCTTCGGAATCCCTTATATTTGTATTTCAGTTCATTGAGCCGTTTTTATACTTGAGAATGCTTACAGTAATTCAGCAACAAAACAGCATGATTTATTCATTTATATATTTTTTGAAAAACTTGATAGTGAAGCCACAAAGTTTAATGCACTGAGTGGCGAGGGATAACTGCACTATTTCTATGTCTGCACATCGCAGAAAGAAGGCAGGCTTGAGAGTGGAAGCTCATAAGCGGACTTGCACATATCATCACAAGAGCGACAAAGGCGATGTCACGTGCACATAAACTTTGTACGGCTCAACTTCAGTCTGATACACCACAGAAGGTTGTTACTCTGAAGTTGGGTTCAAGTTCAAGTTGTTTTGGATTTGAGTGAAGACTGCCCATGTGTTTTCCATCCACGGTGCAGCCAGTGGGATCTCTTGGCCTATGTGGAATGACTGTGGCCTGGTTAAGAACTGAACAAAATGGTGCAGGAGAAACAACACAGCGAGACGGGAGGGTTTATAACAGAAGTAGACAGGAAAGAATAGCTCAGACAGAAGAAAGAACAGTGCCTCTGAGCCCTTGTTAAAGATGAATATCTCAGGTGATGTATTAATTCATTTCAAATCTAAATCTAATCTGAATGCGCATTGCATGCTAGCCAACAATATATTGGCAATAGGAGTTATAGGCAATGTTTCTCATACATTCGTTTATCCAATCAGAAGCCTGAAAAAGCTACCATAGCTGACTTGGTCGTGCATTATAACGCATCTGCTCATCAATATAGGACAATATTAGATATACAATGACTTGTACATTATTTTTTAAATCAGAGCACATTTACACGGAGCCCAGGAAACATCATTAATGTTTTTTAATCGCCTCTATGTCATAAGCCGCAAGTCTACTGCTACAAGTTCAACACTGAGCCGGAAAATGAAAATCTGCACTCTGGTGGGAGTTTTCCACAAACAAGAGGATAAGAGGCCTAAACGCAGAGAAAAATATACATCTTTAAAATATTTCTATTCATTTAAACATGGCCTCAAAGCAACATATGTCAACCAAACCAATTATGGAAATCAGATGATAATGTTACCCACACTCCACAGATACATTGAAGTCCTGCGGAAAACACACAAATACTCCAAGTAGTAATCTTAGTAGTTTTATCATCTGTACAACCTGTACTGTGAGTTATTGGCAGCTATTATGAAAACATCATCCTCACACCCTCGTGTTTTCTCACTTGGAATGCTCTCACATACTGTATAGAGACTGTGCAGCCAAGTGAACAAACATTGCTCACTCTCAACTCAGAGATCCATGGCCAGGTTGACATTTTGTGATTGCAACCATGTGTTTTCATCATCGCAGATGATGTGGCAGCAATTGACCCATGCTGACATTTATACACCAGGTAATTCCGCTCAACCATTCTGATTGGCCATTAGCTGTGTTTCACCTGTGCTGATAGGTCCTCTATTGGTTGCCATACCAACCAGCGTGGCGATGAGGGAGCCGGTTTCCTTCTATTTGTCATTGTAATGCATGCTAATAATGTTTGAAGTAAAAATGTTTCAGTCACGTCACGTGCTTGGTAATGCTGCAGAAAAGCGACAGGACTTTGACATTATTGTCATCAAGAAGGCCTTTCTGTAGGAGAATAAAGCAGCAGGAACTAAATATTCATCAGCTACAACATTAGGTGCACCTTCACATCATCTATCCAATACAAGAACTGTATCAAAAGCCATGGCATTAAAAAAGATTATGATGCTTAGTTTTGGTTTTTCTTTTACAATATATTATTTTAGTTTACTCAGCGTTGTTTGTCACTAATGTTTTTCTGTTTTAGTTACATGAGAGGGGCATGCATATTGAACGATGAATGATAGTTTCAACCAAATCGCACCTTGTAAATTGGATGTCATTCAATTTTGCAGGTATACTTAATGTTATGTCCAGTGTGATGATCGTTGTCTTTCTCCTAGCCCTCAAGCACGTTTATGTTTGCACTGTAGTTTCACATCCTTCCCCCCATTAAAAGAATTGGGTCTTGTTGCCATTTTGCAAAAAGCAGGTCATGCTGTGTTTTAGAATTCCAAGTAATATTTGGAAATATTGATCAGTACCAAAACATGACATTTCTCCACAGACTTCCCATTGATTTGAGTGAGAGAGTGATTCAAAGAGGGAAACAATACAAGAAAAATACCATGTCTTCAATTTTGAATCCAAGAGTAAACATGCCTCGAAATTGAGCCGACACAGTACAGCAGGCCGGGATTGCAAAGAGAGAATTTAGTGAGCTTTCAGATCAGAGCTGTTCTTTTCTCTGCGTGAACGTCCGTTTTGTGTCAGTTTACGTGTGCGTGTGTCTGTGAGCGTACTAATCGAGTGAATGTGCTGTAGCATTTCTGAGCTGAGAAAAGGTCAAACTGTGACCTTTATTTGTGATTCGGGGAGAAAATGTGGCATGATGTGAGTCCCAGCAAACACACACACACACACACACACATACTAGTATTTGCGAACCCACCACAGATGAGGATGTCATTGCGGTTTTGACCCGACATTACTTGGAGAAATCCAAGCTGCAAAGTTCTCTATTTTGCACTCGCAGCTTTGTGTGCAGCACCCCACATCCCACTTCACTCCCATTAACCCTAGCCAGAGGACATCTTCACGCTGATGGAACCATTCCAGCCGCCTCTGACAAAAAATTAGCTCTGCAAGCAACTATTAGCTAGTTTAGTAACAAATCGAAGGGAAGGCAGCGCCTTTCTTTCAGTCTATTGTACTGTTGTGACCTCATCTGATTGCAAGGAGCAGTGGAGGTTATTGAGGTTATAACAAATATTTCTCAGACATCCAAGTCGATGGGACTAATACAAAAATACTACACCAGGATAGACACAGGTTGTGAAAAGAAAAATAAACACACAATTGGATGCTGGCCAGTGTTCCTTGTGTACTAGTATTTATTTATTTATTTATCGATAATTGATTGTATTAATGAAATAAAGAGACTGGGACTTTTAAAATCGCAACAACAATTTTTCTTGTAAAAAGCATAACATTTACATATATAATTGGAGGACTGCTGAGTAACATTCTAGTTATAGAGGAGGATGAAGAAGAACCAATATAGATATTGTGTTATACATTTCTAAAACAGCAAATTGAAGTAATTTTGTGCATTACTGTAAAAACAGTATACACGTGTGTGGGTACTGTGTATATATATATATATATATATATATATATATATATATATATATATATATATATATATATATATATATATATATATATATATATATATATATATATATATGCGTGTGTATGTATATATGTGTGTGTGTATAAGTGTGTATGTAAAAATATAAATACAGTATATATATAGGGATGTCCAATATTGGCATAAAAATGATCGGTTCATAACGGTATCGTTTTTTTCTGCACACACACATATATACTGTATATATGTACAGTATGTGTGTGTGGGTGTATACCTGTACAGTATATGTATGTATGTATTTTATAAATGTATGTTGACATCGTTTTTGTTGATATTTGATGCATTATAATACATATAACAATACAGTGCATTTCAATATCAATGTTGTATCCCATCCCTATTTACCTGTCCACCTATTAAAACACCCATCAATACATCAATGCACCTGCAGTGTCTCCATTGTCATAGATTCTGAGAATATTGACAATTCAAAATAGCTAAGGTAGTTGAGGTCAAAGGTAAGGTTAAATATCTACCATGTGGTAACTCTTTTTTTTTTTTACCATCTTCCGGTCTGTATTACTCCTGACTGATACCAGATGTCATGACCTATTGTTCCTGTGTAGTACTTTCTACCTTCTAAAAGTGGAAATTAAAGTGCTGTAATTTCAATCATTTTCAGATCATTTTCTATGGTGAATTTGCTTTAGCAGTATACACTTAAGTGTGACAGACTTGACAAGTTGGCGGGCTGCCATGTTTAACCTCATAACAATGTCAGAACATGTTACTGGAGCACATGAGATTCAATTCTGCACCCAGAAAGCGTGCCTTTAATTTATGTCTGGAGAGAAATGACATGTAACAGAATACAGGACATTATTTTCTTATTATTTTATGGCACTATATCAACTGTAAATATGCCTCTGAGTGGTGTATAGTTTGGACTTGTGGTCTTTGAAGAAGGCAAGTCATTCCTCATGAGATCTAGTCATGAGTAAAGCCTATTTATCCATGTCTGAAAGTGATCCTTTCCTCGATTGGTCTTGTCTGTTTCCTGTTGCTGTCGTTATTGTTGCCTCTCGGAAGCAGTTCTCAGCCGATTAAAGGAGACAGGCTCTCTGGAGACCAAAAGAACTGATTTAGGGGTTTATCATCGCCCCACAATTGTGTTGCAAAATAAAACGTTGCATCAGCAAAATTCAAATACAGTAGGCTACAATACTTTCTGGGACGCTGGTCAATCTTCAGTTTGTTCAGATTTCCAAATAACGTTGCTCAGTAATGGAAAGGGAATGAATGTGTTCCAAACTCCTGCCATCCTAAAATCTTTTTCTAAAACAGGGTTATTTCAAAGTGTGGCACAGCGAGAACATAATATAATTGGGGCCTTCCCCCCCAAAATTTATTTTGTGGATTTGCTCAACCCAGATTCTGTTTATCCTCTCATAAATAAATAAAGCAGAATTATTTAAATTTAAAATATCTGAAGATAGCTAAGCAGGTTTGAAAAAGAGTTTTTCTTTACCCTCTCAAGCTGCTCTAAACGCTGCCATTTGTGGGGTCGCTAACTTTGAATGTGCTTCCAAGCGTTATAAATCTGCCCTCTTCATGTTCCAACATTGCAAGCCACGCCCCACGTACCACACACGTACACATATTAGCTACGCTTGTTGTCAGCTAACGATAGCTATTTGACAAAGTTTAGCTATTAATGATATAAGATATACCTTTATTAGTCCCACAAGGATAAATTCCAGGTTTATGTTAGCTGTCATTGTATGTATTGCCTATCATAACCACACAATGACTCCACATTACCAGTTACTTCTCTGGGACTGCTTTTGTGCATGTGCACGCGCTAGGGACAAGGACGTGAATACAGACAATGGTGACAATGGCAATCATGTTATTTGGACCGACCGGACATTTTTGCTAAGTTTAACTTTGAATTGTGTCTAACTCAAACTAAAACGGACTCTAACCAAGGCAAGTTTTCTCTTAGAAAATCATGTAAATCCAAATCATCCGTTCCAGACACCCAAAAATTGTAACATAAAACACACAATAGACAATAATCATAGTTTTACATGCAGAAAATGATGCGAAAATAATTACAAATGACAAATGAATTAATAACTGAACGTTTAACGTCACTTTTACCTAGTTTTGCAAAGAGGGACGGGGAGGAGAGGATATTATGTTTGGAGGGCAATTGCTTTTTTTTTTAACTGTTACTGCACTCGTGGCACAAACAAATCTATGCAGAGAGGTTAAAGACTTTTTACCATGCAGAGTTTTACATTCAAAAAACAATGCCACAAACATTACATATAAAATGGAGAAATGGGCATTTAACATCATTGTACTTATAGTGGACACCCTTGGCAAACAAGAAACAAAAAGGGAAGGGATGGAGGAGTTTGGAGGCATGTTTGTCTGCACTTGCAAACTCGCCATGCCTAACGACACTGTATATGCTTGTTCTTTTTTTTATTTTCTAACCTTGCCTTAAATTTGTCAACAGACTCACTCGTTGCAGGCATTTTCTTTGTTAGATCCGCATGTAGCAGCCCCCACTAGATCCCGCTAGGCATTGATCCACACCAGCAACAACTTCTGAACATCTTTGATGGTTTGTGGTCTCAGTTTTGTTAACACGGTTACTCCTTTCGCAACATTAGCTCACTTGATCACATTGTTATTCTTCAGGATGTTACTTATTGTTAATGAGGGCTTTTCATACATGCTGGCGAGATCGGCAACACGGACATCATCTTCGAACTTTGTGATGACTTCTTTCTTGACGTGCACAGTGATCTTCACCCTCTTTGGAATGTTGCTGTCACTCGCTACCTTCTTTGGACTCAAAGCGGCTTATTTAGAGTTTCAGAGTTATTTAGAGTCGCATTCAATGAAAAAAATGCACACACAGGAGTCATTGCCGCTGAGGGGCCATTGTTTGGCCCCTGGATTCCAGAAATGATCAGACCACCCTTGTTTCTTCAGTTCCTTGTTCGTTTTAATGCCTGATACAACTAAAGGTACCTTTGTTTGGACAAATATAACAATGACAACAAAAATAGCACATATGAGTTACATTTTTTGACCTTACAATGCTGTAGCTATTCATGTAAGAACTGAAGTGATTTTGGTTATTATCAAGAAAGCTATGGAAGTTGCTAGATATCAGCTCTTAAATTAAACTTTTATGAGCTATATTTGTTATCATCATTATATTTATCCAAACAAATGTACCTTTAGTTGTACCAGGAATTAAAATGGATCAATAAACTGAAGAAACAAGGGTGATCTAATCATTTTTTCCATGACTGTACAGTATGTGCCTTACAAGCTGCCGTGGTGAAGTGTGTATTGTAAGATTTTGCCTTGGGTGCGTGATCCAAGATATTTGCGAAAACAAGCACAAATACTACAGTTTGTTATATATTGTACGCTAACCAGGCGGGCGAACACAAACCAATGCAAAATTTTAGCATACATTTTGGATGTTAACCGAAAAACATGCTAACCAGGGCAGACGTTAACCAAGACACCACTGTATTAACCACGGAATGTAATAACGTGCATGTAGAATTAACATTTCTCACAAAAAAATTACTGAGACAAAACAATCTCGCTACAAGGTCAGTTGCAGAGATGTTATGGAAAATTTGATTGCAGAGACAAATCCATCCTGCACCCTTCAATTCCTTTTTTCTATTGTATGAATGTTGCACTGGGCGCACTGGTGAGTCTCCTGAGTCGTTTCCCTTTCACTACCATTTTGCTTTTCCTTCCTTCCTTACTCCCTACCCGCCACCTCCCGTGCTTTTAATCACACCAGGTTAATTAAAAGGCCGTTGAGCTTTTCTGCAGCCTGGCCCCTAGCTTTACAACCCCCTTGCTGTGGTCTGCTGCCTCCTATAGCAATCCCTCGTCCATCCACACAAACACACTCACACTCACACGGAAATTGGAGCTCACCTTGGCCATGGGGAGGTGGGATGGGGAGGTTGAAGGAACAAGACAGAGGAAATGAAAGTCAGCAAAGAGGGTGTGTGAGTGAAAAGAGGGTGGTGGGAGCACAGCGTGTGGGAGGGGGGCCTAAAGTTCAGTGTCATTAATTGGTCACCATTGGAATATTAAGTGCAGAACTCTGTTAATTAGCGTGATAATAAAAGTGCTGCTGGCTGGAAGGGTATGGAAGGATGCAGGGAGGACGGGTGACAGGGAATGGAGGGCAAATGGCAGCCGAGGAGGAGAGGCAGAGCGAGGCTGGGTGTTGGGTGATAAGGAGATGTCCGTGGGTAAAGGTCTGGCAGTGGTAATTTGCGGAGAGCCGCGTTAATTGTCATAACCTTTTAAATGGCAGAGTTTATCTGAGCCCTCTAAATGTCCCCACGTATCTCCACGGCAACCCAAGGCCTGCTGCACTCAGATTGGCTGCCTCTGACGAGCACTTAAGCTTGATGAATTTTACACATATGCATTTATGAGTGTATACGCGCTCGGCATATAAAAACATACTCGGGGAACACTTTATTAGGGACACCTGAACAATGTAATGACTTCCACTGTAGCAAAAACTGTATCAGAGACTCCAGCATCGCAGTATCTGTGTCAGTAATAATGTTTGCTTGTACTGATACCATTACACCTTGAATAATTTACGCTTCATCTATTTCGAGGTATATCAAAACATATAGCAAGCAACAACGTAACACACCAGTTCAGTTTCAGACTTAAAGTAAACTATTTTATCCTGCAAAGCCTTTTATTGTTGTTCATATGCTGAAAAATTGATTATATTTCAAAATCTGCCTCAGACACTTGACGATACTCACCATAACATTAGGTACATCTGCACAGTATAATGACATCCAGTGCAAGAGCTGCATCATAATCTGTGTACCCACAAAAGCATGTTAGTGGACAACTACAGTGTACCCCACCGGGCATCTTACAGTCTATTATGATACTGTCGACCAGGGGTCGTCAATTGCATTTGTCCAAAAGGTAGGATTTGCCACCTGCATGTGATTTAAAAAAAAAAAAAAAAAAAAAAAAAAAAAAAAAAAAACAGACCCATTGCATGCATGTGTGGCATGGGCCAGCACTCCTGATTCTGAAGGCCTTGGACAGATTGACATGCTACTGGTTTAATTTATTTGAACATGCATACAAGTTACATTGGAAATACATCACATAGTACAATTCACAGTTCCACATGTCCAAAAGGAGTAGGAAGAAGCAAAGCTTATTTAATCCTAACCCTCATCCGTTTCACATCAATTTCATTTGTTCACTTCCTGTATTCCAGAAGTACTCTTTGCTGGTTTAAAATACACAGGAAAATGTAATGTAATAAGATGGTAAAATACTAGTCAAAGTTCTTATCACCGTAACTACTTCATATGACAATCATAATTAATAATAAGTATGAAATAGACAGAACATAGTTGGATAATAGGTGAGTACTGACAATAAACTCATGAGAATGAAGAGCTAGTAATGAGTGTTTAGTGATTAGACGTAGCATTGTATGTACACAGTGGTTCAGCACTCTTCTTCCTTGTACTTTGCACACATGAACTGCTTGTATTGTTTCTTGAACTTGCTCATGTTAATGCATTGTTTGACTTCCTTGCTCGATCCGTTCCATAATTTGATTCCACACACTGATGTGCTGCAGGTTTTTAGCGTTGTTCTCGCGTATAAGTGTTTTAAGTAGGGGTCATATTTCTCCTCTCTTGTTGAGAACAAATGTAGGACATTTTTGTGTAGCAGATTGTTTGCTTTATGAAATGTGAATTTACCAGATCAGCAAATTTTAGTAATTGTGATTTAAAAAATAGAGGATTTGTTTGTTCTCTGACGTAGCAACACATACAAGCTAAATCCGATTAGACAAAAAACATCTAACATACATAAACTGTCCACGTACTGGAAGCAGTGCAGCTAAGTGATGCGTTACGAAATCAAGATACGACTGTTGGGAATAAATTAATACAATTTTATGTAACAAATGCTAGAATTGAAGTTGTAACTATAGAGCAGTGATATTCTGATAGTGTTTAGGCAGAGAAGGCCTTGCTGGCCATGACTGCACACCTGTGATAAAATCAAAGATGAGGGAAATAGTGCTCACTTTTAATGTGAATGGAAGAGATGTATTCATTTCATAAAAATGTTGATTGGTTTTGGTTTGCACTGACTAGAAGGGCACTGAGAGGCTTGTTTTGTATATATACTTATTTACTTGTACTGTATTTCTGAAGAGAAAACTTTTTCTTGGTTCAGTGTTGTGCTCGATTAATTACTGGCTTCAGAGAATCCCAGTGAGCTGCCTCAAATTGGATACAGATTTCTAAAATATTTGTTTTCTGTATGTCATAACAGCTGGTCTAATACATTTGTTAAGAAGTGTAAGGTGATATAATAAACAGATCACAGTATAATGCAGTGCCGTTTCTACATCCCTAAATGTCCACAACTGTATAAGCCACATAAAAGTATGTGTGTGCGTGCGTCTCACACTTTTTTTAATGCAGTCTGTTTTTTACCTTCACTCTGACTGGCATTTGCTAATTGCTCGACTGGAATCCACCGCTTTTTTCTTTTTTTCTCCCTTCATTTTCCTTTTTTGATTTGTGTTTGTTTTTGTGTAGCTGTGCTACAATTCAAATGCAAATGACCAAGAATAGGAGAGATGTTTTTGGATTGGTTAGGACAATCATAATGGCTCTGAACAAAGCAAGGCCGGTAGTTAGTGGCCCAGCACCCTGGGGGCCTCATTTAGCTGCCATTTGTTAGAAAATGCCGCTACATTTGTTCCTGAATACACACTTCACAGACAGGGGAAGAAAACACACACAATAAAAAAAAAAAAGAATGTCAAAGTCGAGCTTGCCAACGTTTTGCCATTGTTCCTCCGTGATGGGGAGCAAAAGTCATGTGGGTGTGTTCCAGTTGGGGTGGATGTCCGCTTTAATTGCGAGCCAAACAACAGAAGTTTGCAGACAGATGGGGCTAGCGGTGACAGCGACGAAGGACGCATGTGTAAAGGAAAGATTGTACAAAGCCTCGCTCTTATTTGATGAACTTCAATGAGCATTATAGAATGTAGTTAGTTATAAGTCACTGAGTAACTCCCAATCTGATGTTATTGTCACAATAGTTGACCAACAGTATCGGGATTTTGGGATAATTCACATATTGTGAAATTGTGAAACTGAAGAGTGAAACGGTCTTCCTGCACATTAAGGGAAAAAAAAATAAGTCAATGAAATAATTTAACACAGTACAATAATATGTAAAGCTAATATGGCCAATAACAGTTCTTACCTAGTTATTTTTTACATCACAAAACAATGAATCGAATACCTAAAGAATTGTTAATTGTATAATTGATTAATCATTGATTCATCAAACAATTGTTACAGCTCTAATGATACACGTCTATTTACTAAGTTTGGGAAACGCATGTCATTTTGGACTGTTAAATCCGTAGGAACCTTGTGGATATGTTTCAGGTGGGCAAGTTATTCTTATTTTTTTGCCTTTAATGTTGCTACCACTTTTGAATAAATTTGGCATACTGGCTCATTCGTGTTGATGGACTCACCGTGCTCAATAATACTCTCACATGCTGGCTGTAGCATTTGGCTTCGTAAGCATATTTTTCCCTCCTAACTTCTAGCACGTTACCTTGCATTGCTCCTCACGAAGGTCCACTCTTTTGCTGTGTGTGTATGCCAGCGGCCCGCCTCCCCCCATAGAGACAACGCCACTGTAGGACAGAAGGGCTCACCCTGTCCCCTGTTGTCGTATGAAGCGTCTAGGTGCGGAACCAATGCACAGAGTGAATTCTTTTCCTGGCTGTTTGGAGGCGAGAGACGAGGAAAACAGACACGCATGCACATGGCAATATATGGAAGCCAGCAAAATTGTCCAGCTCATTTTCATTTATCATGTGATTAATTAAATTATTTATTGTCACGAGACTGAGAATGAGAATGAGATATCATCATGATTTTAATCTCGTAAGATCGCGTGACACCCCATTCTTTACACATTTTAAAACGAAGCCTGGAGCTCTTCCAACTATCTGCAGTCAGCTACAAACGTTACAAATGTTAACCATTTTTTTCCCCTCAGCGAATAGGCTAACTTACCATGATCTTGCTGTTAAAATATGAATGTAATGTTAGCACTGTAGCTGACATGCTAGTTTTGCTAACATTTGTGTTCTTTGTGTCTTAATGGTACTGTATGTTGTTGTATGTGATATATACTATAATTATGTTGGAGTGACAGTGTATATGTAAAAAGTAGAGAAAATTGGCAACACAACAGTGCCTATTTGAGCCACACACTCATGAGCAAATAGCTCATTAGCATTAAAGCTACCGACACACAAAAAAATGTGTCCTCGGTAGACTTTACTAAAAACACTTTTAAATTCCAGTATCAAAGTATCAAAGCTAGATTTCAATACATAATTGTGGCACCTGTGAGACCTTAAAATAGTTCAAAAATAGTATAATGTGGGCCATGAACATGTTTAAGCTGACCTACCTTTCAGAATGCACATATTGCGTTATTGACAAGCCACAAGTGTCCTTTTTATGTTTTTTTCAGCTTTTAAATCAGCTTTAATAGATAGCAAATCAACACTGCATCTTTTGACAAAGCTCATGATGTTATTCAGATGCTGCATTGATTTTTTACACCAAACTCAATATCATTTTAAATACAAAATCGGCTTAAAACACTGTCAGCAAATAAAACAAAAGTAACAAAGAGAGGCTCTTGGCGAGTAGCAGCGCAGCTAGTCTTTGTAAAGCATGTTGCTATTAGTTGTTTACATACCCGGTGTTGACAGTACAGTACAGTAAGTAGTAGACTGTAGTAAAGTAAGCGATGATGCTTGTGCATTGATACCGATGCAAAGAGACAACAATACTTTTCATCGCAATATGTTGACCCATCTCTTGTCAGCTACATGTGGCATTATCCCAACGGGGATGACCTACGCACATATAAAGTACGCATGCATACCCTTGCCTGTGTGTGTATTTGGTTGTGTGGGTTTATATAGGCAAGTAAATGCTTGCTTATTTGTGTGCCCTATGAGGTCTTGTAGACTCCTTGTGTTAAAGGTCAGTCAAAGTGCTGCGATAGAATCCGGTGTGAAGGACACGCACACATGGCACTGGAACAGACCTTGCTTCAAATGGACCCATTAAGAATACACGCACAGATATACACAAGCGTCGCCGCAGCTCTAATGGTCACCTTTTCCGTGATGATAATAATAGGCTGCAGCCTGGGATGAATGCCCATCATTTGCATGAGGTCCAACACAGCATTTTTTAAAAAGCAGTCACAGCAGATGAAAGTCGGTCTGCCCTGTGATATATTCCCAGCATATGTGAAATAATCAGCATGTAAATACAGTGTGTTGTGTAAAAGAGCAAAACACTGAACAAAACATGAAAGACAAGCCGAACCTTGGCGTGTCATACTCTTTGCAAGGCGATGTGGCTCCATCCCAAAGCTTCCACGTCATGGTTCAGCCAGTGTAATTAGCATGAGCATGTGTGTGCTTCCGGAAAGTCAGTATTATACTCTGTTTGTATGTGTGTGTACGTGCGCACGCTTCTCAGGGTCTCATCTACGCGCCGTGAGCGGCTCACAGTCCTTGGTGTCTTGGGCGTAGTGTGTCAGCGGATTGATTGACTTACATGTTCAAGTGTGTGCTGATGTTCATTGTGAGTGTGTGTGTGTGTGTGTTTGTGCGTGTCAGCGGGGGGCCCTCTCACAAAGGCACACAATTAAGCTTAATTTTTAATGAATATTAATGGCATTAGTGTCAGATTTTGTGAGATGTGCATCTTGCAAGGTGCTGTGGAATAACTAATTCATTTGGTAGTCATGAGGGTTGCAGGGGCGGTGGTGGAGGGTCTATTGATGAAGAGGAGCAGGGTAGCATAAGAGACGGAGAGGTGGGATAGAAAGAAAGACAAGATGTTGAGGGTAGGAGAAGAGAGAGAAGGGAAACGGCTGGGAGATTGGATGTGTATTGTGTAATGCGTGAAAATGAAAATAATAAATATATTGGAATTATGATAAATGACACAAATAGCACACAGTCATTGTCACCTTTACCATTAAGATCATCGCATTATTCACTGAGAAGTTAGGGAGAATGCTTAAAAATACTCACAAAATGTGGAAAACAAACGTGCATCCGGTCCTTTAAGCTGCTGTGTACCACAACTGGGTGCAGTAACTCCATAATGTTTAGTGATGGTTCTGCAGGGTTTGTGTAAACCCCCTAATAGCCTCCTTGGTGGGGGCAATAAAAGGGATGATTTTAAGAAGTGATTCATATGAAAACATATTTTCCCACACATGTATTCATTTATTTCCCAATTTATGTTTCTCGATGGAAAAAATAATCCATGCTAGGGTCAGACTGTGTCTCCATTATAAAACCTTTTATTAACATTGTCTAATTTGCATAGCTGGCCACGATGCAAAACTCCAGCCTGAGTGGAGATTTTCAAAAGCTCTGACTCAGTGTTTGTGCATGGATGGGTACAGCTGAGCATTTTTGTTTGTGTCATAATAAGTGTGCAACATTATCTAATGTTTTTAAACGTTATTTAACAACAGAACATGGAGTTAATGACTTACCGGAGTTGGTTTCGTTTCACGCAGCGGTAAAGGAGGGGCGTGTGCACAGGCGATTAAAACATCCGTGATGTTTCCGGGGTTCACATAACGCGTACGCGTCATTGGACATCTAATATCTCAACTATATTGATGACCAGATGTGTTATAATGTGCAACCAAGTCAGTTGATGCAGCGTGAGGATGCCATCTACTGTACGGAGCTGTAACGACAAGCTATGCAGGCAGTCCCATTATGTGTTTGTGAGCGACGGTGAACAGGTAGTGCCAAATCTAAAAAAAAAAAATAATAATAATAAAGTAAAAGATCTATACCAAATCTATTTAATAATAAATGAATATATGGGAAACACTGATTTTAGAGGCGCATATTTCTCAGACATCTGTGGCGCTCTTAAGGGCCAATCTGGAGGTTGCTGTATTTCAATATAAAGCTTGAAAGCCTACTCTTTTGGATCTATATGATCTACGTCTTGCACAGAGCAGAGCAGAAACAGAGCATGTTTACAACTACACATGTTAATTTTACAAAGATAAAACTGTTCAGTGTGTCAAAATCCAAATTATTTCCTCAATTTTGTATAAAAAGAGTTGAAGACTGATAAACCAAATGGAGCTTAACACCATGGCTGTAAACTTGCCCCGGCTGCTTCCTGTTTTGTAGATTGGTGGCTTGCTGTCATGCCTGGGTCATGGCGTATTTTACCCGACTTATATTGCTCAAGACAGGCAATCAAGCAACTACAAAAGGAGGCAACATTTCACCTCATCCCATGCTTGAATGTAGAGTTCAAATGTGTGCAGTGCATCCAGTCAAAAAGGCCAAATGCAGTTCTTAAATGATGTGAGACATGAAAAATGTCAACTAGACAAAAAAGAAAGTGGCTATGTGTGATGGTTGGATCACTTTTTCGAGCAGCGATCCCTTTTAAATGACATCTCTTTTGAGTATCATTCAGTTCCAGGGCACAATTTCTTTTAGAGTAATATGACTTTTGACCCTGCCGTTGAGGAAATGAAATTTTTGTCTCTGGGATTAACAAAGTCAAACATCAAACTGACATACAAGCTACGCTTGAGTCCAACTGATCGTGCGAGCGGGAACACCAGGGCTCAGACTCCAAACAAGTGTCAGCGAGCAGGATTTCTGAACATCTCACTCGCCGTCTTCCTGTAGCTGGGATTAACGCTGTGCTGCAATATTGATTTACGTCTGCATAAAGCCTCTCTGGCTCTATATATTACAGCACGTTCAGCAGTCATCTATTCAATCAAATCTAATATTACACTGGCTCTCCACACAGCTGTCTAATAGCATTTAACTCACAGTTTGATTCCTCTGCACTCCCTCATGTACTTCAAACGCTTGCTTTTCAATATCCTTCATTCGTTTCCACTATGCCAAGATGAAGTCTTTTGAAAAGCGCAGAGGATGAATGAGTGCGTCTCTGTGTATGCATGCGCAAATGTGTGTGTGGAGACAGGATTAGCTGTGGCCTTAGGCTTAAGGTATGGAGCGGAGTGTATTTTAGAAGCTTCTAAATTAGCCGGGAAATGGGATTTTGAGACAATGGAGTGGAGGGAAAAAAAGCTCAAATGAAAGGATGCACTCGCAGCGCTCCTTCATTTGCCTCTGATGTTTTTCTAGACTTTTTTCCCTTTTAATCAACACTCCCCTCTTCATCTTCTTGTTCACCTCCTCTCTGTGTCACCTTTTGTTTTCCCTCTCCCATCCTCCACGTGCCCTCGCTCCCTCTCTCGCTTACTCTGTCCATACAGTTGACAGCGATGATGTAAGAACGTGAGTGTAAACAGTAGTATGAGGCTAACCCCATTTTGACCCACTTAAAACAGAAATTCCCACAAGCACGCACACACACGCACACGCACACTACAATCTCATATGCCTGAGTAAATATTGGACTTTGGTCAGCCGGCACTGGGTGTTCAACCGTCTGTTGTCTGTTCATGGCTTTTTGTTTATCTGTTTTTTTTTGTCTATGAAGATCATTTTTCCGCATTTCCCAAGCATTCATTTTTTTGAATGCCTCCTTATAGCCTTGATTTTTTTCTTCATGTTTTTCATGGTTAAGCAGCAACCAAAGCACTTCAATTAGCGCCTAGGTTCCCAAAGTGGGGTACGCGTACCCCCAGGGGTACGCCAATTGTAATAGGGGGTACATGAATAAAAATTAAAAACAATTAGCGCCTAACACTCTCAGTTACGAGTGCGCCTGAACGCCTCACGGCGCAATGGAGAACGGAGTAGAAGCAGGAAGGAGACAGCACGCGATATTGTTCATTGAATCATATGAACAAATAAGTGAGTTTGATGATTATTTTGTGCATCAATAGTGTTTAATCTCAAAGATTTTATTTACATTGGTGATCCAATCCCCGCACAGTGCAGCGGTGAAAACCTGTCACTGTGAGTGGGGCTTTATCGTGAGTGGGGTTGTATGTATTTTTGTACTGTCATCGTCGGTGGACAAAAAAAGTGATGCTCAAATTCGAGCCATTCAAACGGAAGAATGCCAACATCCGACTGGAATAAGGATATGATGACTTATCTATTTATCAGTGCTCATGTAAAACATTATCAAAATGTAACCATGCAAAATACACATTTTGACCCAGAATTAGGTTAAAATTAATTAACCAATTAATTGTGTTCAATAGCTCAAGTCCATTTTTAAGTGTGCAGGAGTAGGGGGTACAAATGTCTGAATGCCACTGTAAAAAGTTTGGGTACCACTCACTTAGTGGGTAAGCCACTGGAGGTTTATTGGTCATTGTATCCCTGAAAAAGACACTCGCCCCCAGTTGCTCCTGATGCTCCCACCAATATAAACATCAATGTGTGCTTTTAATGTCCATCCATTCATTTTCTATGTGGCTTCCAATCGCAGTGCTTTTAATCTAATATGAATAATATGATGTGACACTGTCCACCTTTTGTAATTCTGGGAATGCAACAAGTTCTCTCAAAATGTCAATGAGAAATTGTGCTAAAGTACTGTGTCTTAGGCCACAGTGCTAACGTGCAAACGGGAGGTTAGGTTCCAGAAAATGCCCATGTTCAGTGAAATCCGTGTAGTAGGAGTTGATTTTTTTGGTTTTTTCGTTCAATATATACTTTTGCGTTTACAGGATATAAACATTTTCCTATAAAAATAAAAATATGATAGCTTTTAGAAATAAGAAATACAATTTTAATGATCAATCTACGAGGTTGGACGCATAAGAAATTATTAATAGTGACTCACGCGAATTTGACAACTTCTCTGACCGTGCGTCTTCGGCTTCGTCCTGGCGCGGCTCTGCTGTAGCGTCTTTCTCCGCTGAAGCCCTTGGTGCAGGTGTCTTTTTCCGAGTGAAGAACATAGTTATGGGTAGTTATTGCCGCTCTTTTTTTCTTCTGGGCCAGAATATTCTTATAAACAGACAGGCCCCCTTCGATTATATTTGAGGACTGTAATGAACGAAACATCAGAGGGTTCCATTGTTGTGCAGCTCGCTGAAGTTAATTGGCCATTCTCACCATGGTTGCCAAGCAATCAAATGTTAGTCCATCCTCCTCATCTTTAGCAACAGTTGTGTCCTCTTCTTCCTCATCCTCGCTTGGTGGCTCAGTCAGCGGTTGTGAGTGGGCATCGACCAGGGCATTCATGTCATCAGGAGTCATATCATTAAAGCATTAAAGTCTTATCGTCGACATTGTGAGTTTTGTCGGTGAGAAACAAACATACAGCACTAAAGAGCCACACTGCTAGCGAACAATTATGTAAATTAGGCAGTCCCTACAGCCCTTTAGCCAATCGGGACGCAGAACACAATGCATGTTCTCCCTTAGCGAATCAGGATGCAGAATACAATGCGTGTTCATAAACAGCGAGTCCACGTAAGGTGAACCGTGTAGTACAGAGGGAACACTGTACACTGCGTGAGTCCATTTTTGTTCGTAATGTATTTTTTTTTATCACAAAACGTCCTTATTAGCAGCCTATTAGCTTGCTACTACTTGGAAACAGGCGCCGGAAGTCAGCTCCGTTGCTCTACAAAGTCAACCTCTGTTGACTGTAGTTTTTTACTAACTTACAGTACACAGTTTCTCCACACTCTTGAATTCAAGAAATAACTCATAGTAAAACAGGAAGGTGGTGTCTATGTTGATCTTGCTTCCACATCGTGTCTTTGCCAACAATCACGTCTTCAGTGAAGGTCAAAGCAACCTTAAATGTTCATTGAAATGTTCACTGATACCATTCATTCGTCATTTATATGTATTTCTATGCATTTCTAATTGTTCTGTGTATGATTAATGACGCTAACCAATGCTCCGCTGTATTGCATCTTTATTCAGAAATAGAAGATTTAAACTGACAGATTAAAAAAAATCAAATCGCTTGAGTAAAACGATAAACGTACTCAAAATACAATCATTCTAATTTTCTTAGTTGATTAATCTGAAGCTTGTTGTTTCAGTTAATGGAGTAATTGGTTACGCCATAGATGGAGCAAATCAATATGAAGCAAATGCCTACAGTTAGTGGTTGGGTCCGCAACATCAGAAAAAAGGCAAAAATGCCCGTCACTGTCGTCCAAAGTGAAAGCTGATATGTGTGAATATCTTGTTTTGGCTAAAACAGATCATAAAAAAGATAATAGGTCTGCTTTCATGGATGACTAAGGACATAAAAAAAGGCTGAAATCAGAGGATATTTACAAATTTCAATCAAAAACACATTAATCAATTACCAAAATAGTTATAGATAATTGGGTAATAGATTAATCGATGAATTTCTGCAGCTCTAATTTGGTTAGCAGACTGCCACCTGGTTCATAGAGGATGACAAACAGACATTATGACCATTCTTTTGATGCCAGAGTGACTCCACCTTTGATAGTAAGTTCCTGAATTAGCCCCTTTTTCACACCCTCACCAAAAAGCATTGGTTTTGCATTTGTAATTTGTAATCCTGCTAATTGTGTTTGCCCTTCTATTTACAGTTTTATTGTGTCAAAATGATTGCTGTGAAAAAGTTCAGTACAACAGTAACATTTGTCTCGGCCTATTTTGCACAGTACAGGTGGTCCTCGGGTTATGAACGAATTCCGTTCCTACAACTGTGATGTAAGCTGAGCTTTAGGAGCTATGCACACAGAAAGGTTTCCAGGTCAAAATGGTAGAAGTATTTTATTGTTTCAGCCTCTCATCCACACGAAAACGATGTTCTGGGTGCCTTGAAAAGGTATTTTTTTTAAACGGCTTCCAGAGTGGGAAAATCGGAAAACGTTGGTTCGTCCTTTCCGTGTAGACACGCAATCCGCTGCTGTTTTAAAACGATGGCGTCACGTGACCAGAAGTGAGCTTTCATGACAAACCAACAAGCCAACAGTGTCTTGACTCACCGCAGTCGACATTCTCCCGGTATTTTCTTGTCTTTGTACCCCCAAAATGACGCACATGTAATTCCACTTTGTCGTAAATCTAGACAAGCCTTGGAAAGCGGAAGATGACGGACGTATGCGCATGCGTCCTTTCTTCTTCTATAGTACGGTGTGGCCTGTGTATGTAGTATGTGTATGCGTGTCTGTATGTAACCCGCCATGTTTCGCACTGCCCGCACCGGGGCTTGAACACAGGACCTTTGCAATGGGAGGCGAGAGCGCTGACCACACAGCCAAAAGCCCGGACTGTTGACCGCGTGTTCAATGCAGCTCTTGCACAGCCTCACAGGCTGGCATCCGTTACACGTATACACGTGTCTGTTCACAGCGCCACACGTAGGTGTGCCTTTTCCATTCCATTGTTTTCTCTCAGTGATCCGTTCCCGTATCGATGCAACTATTTACTAATCCGGGACAGTGTGGATGTGAATTTTTTTCGACCCAGCCTCCGAATAAAATCTCAGGAGCGTTCCTGTGTGGACAGGGCGTTAGTTGGAACTTTAACTTAAATTATACCGAAATGAACACTAAGTCACACACACTGTACACAGAACACATGAAGGACTCACACCCATACATTATTAATACTGTACAAAAAGAGAAAGAGAGTTACCTGTGCCCGACAGAAGAATATACAAGCGCAGTAATACGTAGGTGGACTCACTACACTGAGGAAGGACGTCACTTTTGTTCAATTTTGTTATCTCATTAACTTTAACCTCCATTATGTGTCCCAGAAGTGAGGCAGACTCTTCCGGGGGCCAAGGAAAAGGAAAATTAACTTAGGCTTTGTAAAATGTTAAGTGGAGAATCAACATTGGCTGCATGACCGGTCCAAGCCACTCAAACCATCATCAAGGATAAAGATGGCGTCTTTAAACATATAAAAGAGTCTTCTTCTATGAAATGAAAATGTAAAAGTAAATGTGCAAGCAGTGGTTAGTTTCGGTTTCGATTCCGGCTATGTCAACAGCCGCCTCTGTTGACGTCAGTCAGTTAGCCAGTCCGAGGGGCGTCGAGATAAGCGAGTTCCACTGTACTGCTGCAAGTTTTAAGATAAAAATAGCATCTTGTTACTGCTTCTGGGGTTTAATTGGCTGGTAATTGAAATGTGGATTTCCAGGAACTACTCTAGGGCTTTTAAGGTCATTACATTACCTTCTCTTAATAATGGATGAATGAATACATTAACTTTTGTCTCTCTGTGCGTGCAGCTGTTAAGGCAGCACGCAAAGTGTGTGTGTGTGTGTGTGTGTGTGTGTGTGTGTGTGCGCAGGAACTTTGGAGGTAAAGTGGCAACAATATTAACTTGATATCAGATTTCACATGCAATCTGCTCTCAGTTCTGCACAAGAGTAATTCAGCTCTGTTGCACAAATGACTATGCTATTAATTTGTTAATAATAGATTCATTCTCAGTTGTCGGCTGAGAAGGATAATCTCCTGCTGTAACATGATATCCACTAGCTGGCAGGAGTTTTGCCCAAATACTAGAGCCTAATTACACATGAGATAAGGAACAAATCAACGGGACAAAACAGATTTTAAAAGTAAGAAAGTAAATACGTGTGTTGCGTACATGTGATGCTCTGCATGTTCAGTATGTTTGACATGAATGACGTGCATGTGTGAGAGTGCTCCTATGTCATGTCCAGCCGTCAGTTATCGCTAATCCTTCCACTCAGAGCTCTGTAACCAGTCGCCATTGTGCTACCAATGCTTAACATGATGGCGGAACTACCACTGGAGAGAATGAAAAGAAGGTAGAGAAGGAAGGAGGGACTGGTATGAAGAGAGAGAGCGAGATCAAGGAGGTGGGCAGCACCTCCAACAACGGAGAGGAAATTGGTTTACACTAGATAGGCTTGTGATTACAATAGGGATGAATGTGTGTCTGTTTATTTATAATATTTAGTGCATGAATGAATGTTTGAGGTGGTGTGTGTCTGTTTTCTTGATCATTGTGTGTCCTTGCCTTGAAATTTCATGTGTGAATGCTGAGGGAGTCGAGCATTCCAACTGTGATTGTCCACCAAGAACCGTGTGCAGTAATAACAGCACAGTTCCTTGATGGATCAAACATCAAAAAGTGAGTTTTGTGTGTCGTTCAACTGTTTCATGCTGTATTACACACTACAGTATATAGTATGTAACCCAAAACCCAAAGCAATTGCTGTGATATTATCAAATTAGTACTCAAAAAGTAGAATGGGTTGAATTTGCATGATATCTGGGGACTGTTGTTGGTTTGCATGTTTAAACCTCTAAACCAGTGGTCCCCAACCCCCGGGCCGTGGGTCATTTGGTACTGGGCCGCACAGAAAGAAAAAATAATTTCCATTATTTCATTTTTTTATGTTTTATTTTGAAAAGTGGCCGGATTCTCTCTGTTACATCCGTCTCACTTGACGCATGTCCATTGTGCGTGAGCTAACTTTATCTCATGCCGCACAGATAGACTACTACTGTATTTTTACCATTTTTCTTTCACCTCATATTTGGTGTCAAATGCTGATACTATGTGGGAATGCATAAAGGTAAGTTTTGATGACTTATTGAGTGCTAATGTGCACATTTGTCTCAAGTTAATTCATGCTAGCACACTGCCTTTACCACACACGTCAAACAGCGATGTAATCATCTTTGTGGAAAAACTTGGCTGGAACTTGAACTGGTGGATGGTGGGTCGGCATTCATTTTGTGCTTGATCGCTACAATGTATGTCCCCCCCCCCCCCCTTCGGTCCGCGAGAGATTTGTGGTAACACAAGCCGGTCCGTGGGTCAAAACAGGTTGGGGACCACTGCTCTAAACCACAATTATACTGTATGATGGCCCGACTGTTTTCTATGGGGGGAAAAAAAACCATTTATGTTCAGGTAGTACAAATTGTGTGTAATATGAGTAATAATCTTATTAATTTACTAATTTGATTTTTACCACATTTAATTTATCACCTATTTAGTGTTATGTATTGTCAGGCAGACGCTACAGGAGTTTGAAGTCCAGGACCACAAGGCTGGCAAACAGCTTTTACCCACAGGCCATCAGGCTTCTCAACGAAGCACTCACACACGCCACACGCAACACACATAACACTTTATTTATTTATTTATTCATTCATTCATTCATTCATTCATTAGTATTCATGTCTCTTCTGTTGTTGTTGCTTAATTTATTGGTATTAATGTTTATTGTGTTCTTATTCATTTTCTTGTGTTTTCTTTCTTTTTTGGGTGAATGAACAGAACAAGAATTTCATTGCATAGCAGAACTACCTGTTTTACTGTGCATATGACAATAAAACTCTTGAATCTTGAATCTTATATTTGGCATTTACTTTTGGAACCACTTCACAAGAATAATACACTGAAGAATAGCCTGATGAAGGCCTTATAGATGGCATTTAAAAATAAGTTTTAAACGTCTTTAATAGACTGTAGTAACTCATTATTGTATAAAATATAACATTTTTCAGTAAAGCCCCTTTGTCAGTAATCATCCATCCATCCATCCATTTTCTATACCACTTCTCCTCATTAGGGTCGCAGGGGTATGCTGGAGCCTATCCCAGCTGACTTCGGGCGACAGGCGGGGTTCATCCTGGACTGGTCGCCAGCCAATCGCAGGGCACATATAGACAAACAACCATTCACACTCACATTCATACCTATGGACAATTTAGAGTCATGCATGCATGTTTTTGGAATGTGGGAGGAAACCGGAGTACCCGGAGAAAACCCATGCATGCACGGGAGAACATGCAAACTCCACACAGAAATGCCCAATGGAAAATCGAACCCAGGTCTTCCCGATCTCCAGACTGTTACCGTGTTGGCCAACATGCTAACCACTAGACCACCATGCGGCCTTTGTCAGTAATCAGTGGTGACAAAATCAGAAATGAGTCGATAAAGTATCAATTTTAGCAGTAGACTGACCTTGTAAAGAGTGAGCCCACACTAACTGTTGAAAAATATTCGTTAACGTTTTATTCACAAAAAGTGTAATTTGATCTCTCTTTTTATCTTTGAAGGAGGCACAACACGAGAGCTACAGCACCAGAGGTCCGGGTCCAGGGAACTCTGGGAAGAACAACAATGAGGATGGTGTCTCTTCACAGGACCGCCCTTCCAGTCTGCCGGTGAGTGAGTGACAATACTATTGACCAATGAGCACATAGCATTGCTAAACGTGTCCAAGACAATACAGACACAGTAAATACAGCAGCACATATCAAGGAGGCACTCTCATCCACATTACAGCACATCTTTTATGTTTTTGTTTGTGTTCGAACTGTGGTAGACGAATGTTCTGCCTTTCCACGCACGTTCACTTCTGAGCTTGTGTCCAATTGAATACGTCCATTTACCTCATGGCCCACTGCTTTGTCTCTTGTTTGTGTTTTGACTGGTGTCCACCGCGAGTGTCCAAAAAGCATCAGTGGTGAAAGCATCATGCGCTCTCCCACAGGCGCAGAAAAGCATATGCACAGTCACAAGCACTTGTGCTGAAGCGCACCGTCACACATGCAAACCCACACGCACTGCCTCTCGGCATTTGAGCTCGCTCAAACTTGTTAAGCAGACAGCCGCCAGGAGTAATTGAGGGGGAAAATAGTCAGTCGTCGTATTAGTTTTGGATTGCTTTGCTATTTTTTTGGGGCTAGACTAATCAGTTAAGTCATTTCTCGCAGCTCCTCTGCATTTTGAAGAATAGCATAAAAAGACATTTACAATTCTTTGGCTTAAGCTGCTTGAGGTCTCTGGCAGGACTTGGGAGTAGAATGTGGAGAAGTGCGAGATGAAGGGTACAAACTTTAAATTAAGTCAGGATGTCGTATGTTCATTGGTTATCTTGCAACACACATTGATGTTTCAATTTGTTGAAAGCTTTTGTTGGTTTTGAGCGCTCGTGCTGACACACAAGGACAATGCAATAAATGTGGGATGCAGACGAGGACTACTGTGTATTACAAAGCATACACACTTCCTGTCTTTTTCGAACACTGAGTTTGTCTTTACTCTTTTACTTTTCCTATCTGCTTTTTTTCCCTCGAAAGTCCCATCATAAAAACATACCTTATTGATGACCTGCTGCATTGGCAAAATAGCCTTGATGTATCAGGGTGTGACTCTGCAGCAAGAGTTCCAGTTGCAAGTGATGGCACCACGACTACCCCATATTCCCTCATAACTAGTGCATGTTGCTCTCACACCCCATACAAAATACATCTATGACGGATAGGTTAGCCATATTTACAGTGTACCTGGCCACTGCACGGTCTAGAATGGTAGAGGCAGGATGGTCAGCTACTGTGTGTAAATAGTGGCATTGTAGCAGCATGGCATGGTGCCACCCCCTCCAATGTGTTCAATGAAGAAGAGCAACAGGACAACAACTGAGGACATCCATCTTTCTTCTTGGCAAGCAAATTTTTGACCAGGCTAGGGGATGGGCAATACGGATTTAAATCCATATTGCCATATATTCTTTAGCATTTCAGTTAGAATAGAACCATTTCAAAACAGGTAACAGACTACAAAGGCTACTCCCTTGACTGATGATGTAGGTGGTAATGTATTGCAGTGTATATTTTTCTCTCTGGACTCTTAATGTATTTGCTAATTTCTTGTTCATAACTGGTTACTCTCTGTGGTAACACGGTTCCAGCTAGACTTCTGTTAATGTGTACTAAGCACTTATTCTTCTTGTTTTCGCTCCTTTACATTCAAGCTACATTACATCGACCACTTGTTGCAGCAGGTTACCGTCCATTTTTGCAGGACACGGCAGTTGCGTCGACATGCATTATTGCGATAGATAGGGTGATATAAATAAAATCCTTTTTTGTAAATTTCCATGGTTTATATTGGCCATTCCTAGACGAGAATAAGCAGACTTCACCGTGACGAGCTCCACCCTTTAAGTGCTGTACCACTGAGGTTGCCGAAAAGGGTACAAAGTGTTGTTTTGGTAGCCCTCACAACTTTTGATGACGGAAACAAACAAGCTTAGCCAAACTATGCTGCTTGGTGAAAACAGGTCTTTCATTTTAGGGCGAAAAGGAGAGCGAAAATGAGAGCTGTACTCTTCCAGTGAGCTGTCACGGCGGTGTTGTAACTGTTGTTTTTTTCTCTCTCCTCATTTTTCTTTCTCTCCCTCTCTCGCCAGCGTTTGATGTCAGATCTAAAGCTGCTGTCATCTCTTCTTCCTCTTTCTCACTGGCAGGTGGGAGGGAGAGCAGGTCGGCGAAGTGTCATGTTGTTGTTTTGGGACACGTCTGTTGTGTGATGTGGCGGGATTTTTGAAGAGAGACTAAAAGAAACTGTGCTTTTGTGACTTATCATGAATGCAAGTGTCCCCTGGGTCTCTAAAGTGTGTTGCACATGTGCTATATAATGTCTCAAATACAATATCTGCCAGTAACAGACATCCTTAACTACTTTTACAGTTACTATATAGGACTTTATATCGATACACCTGGCAAACTAATGACATTCAAAACGCAAAGTGTCTTATTTAGTTAATGATGTCTAGAGCAGTGGTTCCAACTGGCTTTGCTGCAGGACTCACCATTACCTTTCACATTTGGTGACCTAAGTTGCAGATTTCTTTTAATGCAAAGGTCTCAAATATTGTATTTATTTAATAAATTACATTTAAATTTAAAGGGAGAGTTAAGCGGCTACCAAGACGGTGCAAACTTTTGAACGTGTTGCAAGCATTACATTCTGCCCAAAGCAAGAAAAAGCGAGTTCACTTCTCTGATTCAACACTCAGTAGGTAAGTTTCATAATAATAGGAGGACTATTTCTTCTGTAGACCACCCCTGTGCCTGGGTCAATAGATCGAATTGGACCTGTTGAAACGGCTCCCAGTACCATCATACTGTACCTGATATGAATTCTCCAAAGCATCGCAATGTGAGCTTTGACTTTATGTCACACTCTTCTTCAGTAGCTTTGCAGCTAACTAGCTGTGTGTCGTACAGACGGCACATTAAGTCCACACTCAATGTCCTTCCCCTCCCGCTCAAGCTGACCAAGTCGCCCATAAACATGGCACGGACCTCGTGGTGGCGTAGCAAGCAAATTGCACCGTCGCGAGGTGCCTTCACAGTCTTTGGTTCGTTACATTATTATGATTATTATTTTGTAAAGACCCAGTGGGTTGCGACCCGCCAGTTGAGAACCACTGTTTTAGATGAAGAACTGTGTGACACCAGCACCGAAATAAGGCACCAATATCTACTTATTTTTTTGGTCTGGTTGCTACCGTTTATAAGTCGGCAACAGTGCTATTATGGTACATTCTTAACGCCGTCGCCACAATGCAGGGGCATAATCCAGGTTTAATACCTCATAATTTAACACAAGATGAAGGACGAACAGAGAAGCAGTCAATGGTGCTTGTGCTTGGCAAATACCACTTCCAAGTGGAGACATCCAGATTCCTATCTTTAGGGATTTTCCATTGAAATCTCTTGGCCTTTTCTGACTTTTCACACAGTTCCAAAAAAAATAAATAAAAAAAAAGTGACAAAACGGCTCTTGGCTGCCATCGTCTTCTTTCAGTGTCACACATTCTTGGTTTGTACAGTACAAATGTGGTTGTTTTGACCCGCATGTGGCTTAAAATAAAAGCACTCACTTTCATTGGAACCCATGAGGTCAACTACAATATGTAGGGCCCTATGATATCCGTTTTCTTTGTTCCCCAAATTCTGTTTTCTTCTGTTTTAATTTTTAAAAATTCCAAAAAATCCTTCCATTTATTGAAGCAATACATCATTGGACAATTTTGCATATCCGTTTTTTCAGAAACGGATGTAGCTTTGCTAACTTTTTCAGTGGGACCCAATGTTCCCCCTAATTGTTCAAGTGTCTGAACATACACAAAGACTACCTAAGCATTCCTTGTACTTCTGTGAGCCCAATCAGACGTGCACACTGGTGTATCCTTACAGCTATCATGACCGGGAGAACCTGAGTGTACAGCTGGACGAGCCACCCGCCGTGGCTGGGTAAGGTGCATTCATGCCGGATATGCTATGTGAGCAGTCGCCGTGCGTCCACGGAGGTCAGGAGAACCATAGCTGGAGGAGTCACTGCCACGGGAGGAGCCGCTGCTGTGGCCAGGCAATGTACACAATGTACTTTTAACTTGTGACACACGCAGTCCTCCTCTGCCTTGCCCTTGTGACCTGGCAAGGTTTTCCTGCGTGCACGCAGAAATTAATTCACATCCCAATGTTCTTCCTACGGGCTTTGCGTGCTGTCTGCGGGTTTGGAAACCCGTGCGATTTTCCCCATTTTTCCACGTAGCCAGCACGTAGGAGCACGTGCGTCGGGATGTAAGGCCCGCTTTATTCCTGTCCGCTGGGCAAATATTTCCCCACACAAACGTTCCTTCTCCTCATAATGTCAGCATTTCATTCAGATTGTGTCAGTTTCCATGAGATTCCGCGTTTAACAGCAGATTACATTTTTAAGGGGAAATCCCGTAATTCCATACGCAATTCCGTTAACGCGGAAATCATAGGGCCCTAAATATGTTTCATGACTAGTCATTATTAGTCAACCTTAAATTAGTTAATATTCTTTAGTTAATGGGAAATAATGTGATCGGCTGGCAACCTGTCCAGGGTGTACCCTGCCTTTCGCCCAAAGTCAGCTGGGATAGGCTCCAACTTACCTGAGACCCTAATGAGGCCAAACACTATAGATAATGGATGAATGGCTGCATAATCGCAAATAATTAATTCAAGGGTGAAACTGTCTCCATCAGAAAACCTTATTTAGGCAATGTTTTAAGTAACATTCATAACTGATATGCAACTGTGGGGGACAAATGTGAAGAGGGAGGGACGATGCAAGTCGTCTTGCAAAAATGCAACGCAGTTCACTTTGCGGTGTACAATTCTGTCCATCTGTCCAGGTGAAATCGCATAAGATATGCTGATGTCTTGCAAGTCTTGCAGTGGTCTGGCATAACCCTACGCATGGCACCAGATAGAACTGTAGTTGTGTTGCTCCATTTTCACAGTGCCAATTTTGGTTGGTTACTGACCTACTACTGTGCTATTTCTTGCTGTATGTTTGTGGTCAGTAGGGGTGTCACAAGACACCTAGAGTAACTCACGAGCACCAACCACACAAGATTTGAACATTCATTTTAAGAAAGATACATGAAAAAAATATGACTGGACAAACAAACTTTTTTATTTAAGTCACAAAACAATGCAGGTGTGTTTTGAAATATTTATTGTCCCACAAAATGACACTAAACGATGTTATTGTACATAATATAACGTAATATGTTATAATAATATGTAAAATAATAATAAATAATATATCATAATAAAGCAGTATTTCCTTTAATATGTCATTTTTCACTCTATAAAGTTGTGAAATTGCCGTTTGTGACGTGTTTTTTTCACAGACAATTTGTACTGTCTGTTAAACGTTTGCAGCATTTCTTGAAACGCTGGCTTTTCAACTGTATTAAAGAGCAGCATTTCCTTTGTGAACGCCCACCATTTTGTGCTGTTATATTCGTATTTACTTTGCCGACCAAACAGATCAGTGAGTCTTGACTGTCGGGACGAAGGCTCTGCATCTCGATGTATAGTTTTTTTCCCAGATGGGAAAACCGGGTCGGGTGGATATAGCTGAGGTGGGCTAGTTCGTTTTGTTGTCTTTTATATTGCTACCACTTTGAAATAAATTTGGCATACAAGCTTGTTTGTGTTGATGGCTACCCTTGCTCATTAATATTCCCATGTGGTGGCTGTGGCATTTGGCTTTGGAAGCATCTTTTTTCCATCCTAATTTCTACCTTACCTTGCATTGCTCCTCACAAGGCTCCACTCTTTTGCTTAAGGTGTGCTAGAGGCTCCTCCTCCGCCACGGAGACAAAGCGACTGTATGACTGACAAGCGGTGACACTCTATTTGCTGTTGTTCTATGAAGTGTTTAGCTACTGAATCATTGCACAAAGAGAACAGGCTTCCTGTCTGTTTGGAGGTGAGAGGCGATGAAAACTGCCAAGCATGCACATGGCAATATATGGAGGCCGGCAAAATTATCCAGTTCATATTCATTTATTGTGTGATTCATTTATATGTTTATTATCGCAAGACATTTTTTTCTGAATGAGAAATCAGATTACGTTTTAATCTTGCAAGATCTTGTGACACAATATCTTAGTGGTCGATAATGTCGCTAGTACGTGAAATTGATTGGAATGTGTTCTCTGTGTTTTGCCGAAAGTTGCATGGCTGTAACAGTAACACACACACACACACACACACACACACACACACACACACACACACACACACACACACACACCCGTGTTCCAGTCAGTACATGTTCCCAGCTCTCTAGCGCTCTCCTGACAGCCTGCCAAGCTGGCACGCTGCCTCCTATTCTGCAAGACATGGTAGTGGATGGCCAGCCATGTGGAAACACAGAGTGAGAAAGAGGAGGAGGTGGGGGGCGCTGATGTGATGGGGGGGGCAAGAACAGGATGAGTAAGCAAATAAGAGAAGAGAGAAAGGGCGTGAAGCGGTGAGGTGAAACGTGGTTATCTTTTTGTCACTTGTTCAGGGTGAGAGGGATGCTGAATGCAGGCTAGGGGGTTCAGGTGGCAGCATGCTATTCACACATGCACGCACACTAACACACACACTATCCCTGTATGTTTTTTATGCTCATCTGCCCCCCACAACCCTTAACTTATTTTCCCCCAAAATTGTCAAATACTAACCCTCCTGCTTGTGTCCACCTTGCCCTCCTCTGAGTGTTAGGTCATGAATGATTGACAGGACACAGCTGGAGAGGCCTGCTTCTCTCCCCCGTTCTGTCTCTCTCTCGCCACAACCACACACACACACACACAGACACGTCTTAGCACACAAACGCACGCTTAAGTGAACTTTGATGCACGTTCTGCCAGTTTCACGCACACTCACACACTGAATGTGTGCGTGCTCTATCAGAGCATG
Source organism: Dunckerocampus dactyliophorus (assembly GCF_027744805.1). Classification (NCBI taxonomy): domain Eukaryota; kingdom Metazoa; phylum Chordata; class Actinopteri; order Syngnathiformes; family Syngnathidae; genus Dunckerocampus; species Dunckerocampus dactyliophorus. Next base: position 15,502,915 of record NC_072831.1, read on the forward strand.
TCAGTCTGCCTCTACAGGATGTACCCTGACTGGCTCTTCACACTACTGCCTTTTATTTGAGAGTCCCCCGGCAGGCAGACAGGCCAGCAGGCAGCACACAGTAATGTCATCCAGCAGGGTTACATTCAGACTCCACACTGGCACACACTGGGAATGAGGGGGGGGGTAAAGAGTAGACTGCAGTAGAGGTCCGAATCCCAAGAAATGAGAGGGAGATGAAAAAGGGATGAAGTCCGACATATTTTTGGATCACATTCATGTTACGCTCACAAAGTCCCTTGGCAGTTACTGTGTTCCCGCTGCAATCCCCATGCAGAAATAACTGCTGCATGAGCTGCTGTCTTCGTCCATTTTTGTGGAAGGAGAAGCAAGAGTTGGGCAGGCACAGAGACAAGACGTTTTCTGGTTGCTGCCGTCTATTCTTAGAAGGGGCAGCAGCGCTGAAGGCCACAGCAGCTCCCGGCTGCCACTGCTGCGAACACGTCGCATGTCTCAGAATAGGAGCGCTAATCTGAAGCCAGTTTCACGTTGAGAAGAATGCTCCCGGTCACACCACGCCACCAGAACAGACTTTTAACTTGCAAGGCTATTCACTTTAAACGTTATTTATTGAAAGCATTTGAAACTGTTACACATTTATAATGTAGAGTGGCACCTAGGTTTTTGTTGTTAATTCGTTCCAAACGGTCAAAACTGAGGTCATTTTGCCACCTAGAAAAAAAAGTAAAGCCAATGACTCCATTTCTACATGTAAAGAAACAATGTGAAAACTTATAAATGGTGAATGGATGGAACGTATTGTTGATGCAGACTTCCCGTACATCTTTGCGAAATCCAATTTAAGAGAGTTTCTCGCCTTCTTTATCAAATTGGTGCCACTCGCCATCTTATTCGGACGATTATTTTGCTAATTTTAATCCAAAATTGTAGTACATACTGCATTTTAGCAATAGTGGTTTCAGAGCACAGAACAATAAAATGTCTGTGTTCTGCACAATTACAAGTTCAAGTAAACAAGATTTGTTGTTCGCCCCGGAAAAAGGAAGTGGAGTTAATGGCTGTCACTCACCTACGGCTCATGCACAGGCACATGCCCGTAGTATGTACACACATACACATATGTGCAGAAGCTATCGACAGTTTGCTGGCTGAGCAGGAAGAGGGCGTGTGAAAGAATTCTATTGTTGTGAAGGCTTGTAGCAGTTATGAAAATGTGCTAAGACACCCACGGAGTTCCCTTGTGATAAGATGTGCTGCCCCATGAGCTGAGCAGCTGACCAAGGCCAGGCCATGGGTCAGCACCCCCTCCTCACACGCCAGTTATTTTCCACTACTGTGTGACTTTGCTTCTGCCTTAATAAAAAGCGGGCTGGGACAGCAGAGTTTCGACAGTCTGGGGAAGCGAACACGAGAGTGTGAGCTTTGCTGTCTCGCTCGAGCGAAAAGACAATCTTGGCTGGGATGAGTCTGTTTCTTTGAGTAGTTATACAGTCCAGTACTTGTCTTGGTTATCCTCAAAGATTTCCCTGACAGGGCGGGATATAGTACGTTTGAACGCTAGCGCCCCCATGCAGTACCTAACCATGACATAACCAGACAGTACCTTTTACGATAAATTGGACTAACATAGTAAATCACTATAGTAACATAACAAAAACTAACTAAGTAAAAAACAGTTTTTGCATCTATCTATATTCGTATATTATTTTTTGTATTATTTGTATCCTCTCCAAGGTTTCTTCATTTGGTTAGCAATGACTTTGTCAAGACTACACACTTATTTGTGGATCCTATTAAACCTGGTATACTTGCTTCTTAAATTTGCATGTCATGCACACAGAGTAATCCATGTATTTTCTCTGGCCTGTTTTAACGTCAACCCAGATATAATGACTCAGCGGGTCAGAGGCATGGTCTTCATTTAAAATGCAGACAGTCTAGTTTTACGCTTGTATGCCGGCCTGTTTTCTTTTGTTCCTCATGAATCATTTAGCATGCACACACAGTCTCATGTACTGTACACACATTTTTTTGCTTCTCCAGAGTGAACACGTGTTTTTTTTTGCTGGGGCGTACCATTCGTCCCCCGTATAAAGCCGCACAGGAAGCGGAAATGATCTGAGGTAAAATTCCTCTTTGCCGCGCCATCGGCATCCCTTTTAAGAGTTCACATGTCTGGAGTCCAATTAGAGTCAGCAGCAGTTCTGGTCCACAGTCTTTTAGTGAGAATATGATACAAGTAAGTTTTGAAATGTGGGGAAGTTGAAAAGAGACCAGCCATTAGTTGCTCCTTTGAAACTTCTGTGTTACTATGAATTCCTCCCTGCGCTAACCCACCGCTGATACTGTGCTCCTGTGGAGGAGAGACACACTAAAAGAAAATATCCCAATGGGGATCTGTAAAATATTTTCTTTTCTGAAGGCTTTTAGTTGTATCTTGATGGCTTGACATGGGTCTACCTACTGGGAGCTCTGATGGCCAGGATAGGTTGTTAAAGCAAGCTGGTAACACAAGGCTGAGCAGCAGTGGCAGGGAGATGGGGGAGGCCATGTTTTCTACCCATCTACCCTTGACGGGCTGGTTGGTGAGAAGGGTAGATATGTGTGCGTGTGTGTGCGCGCGCGCTTACACGTGCGCACCCCCAGGATGTGAAAGGCTTTATGATTTGAGACTGAGGGGAAATGGAGAGGGATGAACTTGGTTAAGAAAACACTAGTTCAGTTCCACTGGCGCCTCTCCACCGGCTACAGGGGAGGAAGGGGGAAGGAGAGGGGGAGAATAAGAGATTGAGGATTGACCCTTGAAGGAAATAAATGTCCCCTGTCTGCATCCTTTTTAATTCTTTGCCCAGCATTTCTCATCATCTAGCTGGTGTCCTTTGGCAAGATTTGTTTCTACTACTGTCTAATTCATTAGGAAGGCAAATTTAAATTTCTTCATCCACACACAAGAGATCGGACACCGTATTGGGTATTGGGTTCCGACAACAGCGTAATTCACGTTTTGAAAATGCCCGATGCCACCTGCTGAGATGTCCGATCCATGAGCCACGTCTGTTCTTTAATGTTGTCAGCAAAAATAGTTAGAGGAATAACCGCACACATAGCCAGAAGAGAATCAACGAACATAACTGTCTCCACACATGCACTGCAGCCATCTCACACAAACACACACACACACAAAAATAAGCACACACACACGGTCAGACATCACCAACTCTTAACACTACCCAAAACATCCGGACAGAGGAGTTTATTACAGCCTCATATGAAATGAACAATAATGATAATGTAGCGACCAGTAAGTTATGTGCAAAGTTAAAAGTTCTGCGTTGTCGGGCTGCCTGTGAAGCTGTCAGGCTGAGCACTAGTGCGTGGGTGCAGCACTTTGTAATCGGAATTGTATCGATATTGGCAGATATCCAAATTCAGGTTTCGGGATCTCATTGGAAGTGAAGAAATGTGGATTGGTGTATCCCTATGACACACACACACCTCATCTGTATCTTTGTGACGAACACAATCCTGCCTTGTGATAAAAAAGGGCAATGCTGCACAAGTAAATGGAAAATGAATGACTGCAGTGCCAAGTATGTGTATGCTGTGTACATTTCTATGTGTGTGTGTGTGCGTGTGCGTGTGTGTGTGTGTGTGTGTGGGGCACAGAAGCAACAGAATGTTCAACAGTGTGTGCGTGAAGGCTATGCTTACAGGAGGAGTAAATGAATGTGAATGTTTTTGCATTGTCCAACAACAAATTAGGTCTTTTTGCTCATAATGGGGTACTTAAAAATAAAAATAAAAAACGGCAATAGCATAATAAAATGAGGCTACATCTCTATTGCGTACTTGATATGTAGATTTCATATTCACCAGCACTAAAAGCCTGATCTATCTTTCTGACACGAAGCTTTCTTTCATGAATGGTCATTTTCTGTCATTACCACATTCATTTTTAAATATGCAGTTAAAATGCCTTTAAATGTTATTTAGCCAGTCTGAGCAGAAGATTGGAAACATCCATTTTGTATTCATTAATAGCTCGGACATGGAAAGTGTTCATTAGTAATTCACTGTGTGCATGTGAATGTGCGTAAGACTGCACACACAATTCCTCGTGTTTCCTCTTTAAGCTACAACATGGAAATAGCCAAAGAAACGCTGCAGATAACAAAAGATTCTTGATCTCTCCTTCACTCCTTCCTCTGCCTCACATGCTTACCATCCTAGCCCTCTTTTTCTGCCTTCAGTCATCCACTGGGTTTATTTTTATGTGTGATCCTGAGTGCCTGACATCCCAGCACATTGACTGGAATGAAGGAAGGAGCCCACAGAGGACTGGAGGAGAAGGACAGATGTAGAAAAAACTTGTTTCAAGGAGGAACTCAGCTGTCATCAGCGTGGCTCCCTCTGGCTGCAGGGAGGCTGAAATTACATCTGACTTGGAACTTGGAGGCAGCAGCACTGCCAGCGTTGCTATAGTGAGAGGATGTGTGTGTTTGTGTATGTGTGGGTACACACCTTGGGAGGTTTATTATGCATGATCCACACTGTGATGAGCCCTGATGGCACTATACAGTGCTGTTATTAATCTACTGTCATCAAATACCTGTACTTTCAACTCCTCCACACACGCACAGCAACCACATCAGTGCATTTATGCTGAAATGCATTCCCATACACAAACACTACTTTACTCGCTCACGACCCAGTTCACAGCTTGATTCTGGATTCATGTGGTGCCTTTTAAAGATTAAGATAAAGTTTTTCAGGCTTATTATCTTTGAGAAGGTTTAGCTGGCTGCACACTGTGCTCACAGGCAAACACAAGTGCAATTACACACACCTACTGTACACGCAAAGTTGCTCAGATTGTAGATAGCTGTGTTTGAGCTGCTCCACTGAGTTTTGTGAATATTTATGGATCTAATCTCATCAAGCACTGTATGAGAAGTTTGACAGACAGACAGACAGACAGACAGCCATTATGTTCCATTAATGCAGGGCCAGTCTCTTGCTGAGGGCCCAGTGTCAACACGCATCTCCCAATAGTCTCCCACTTATACATTTTTCATGAACACTGAACGCGAATTAGTGACGGATAGCTGCTGCAAATTGCTTGTTCTCCATGGTTGGGGACCGTTGGGGAGAGAGACAAAGAAAAGAAGGGTGAAAGTTAATGTTGAATGTGGAATACAGAAAATGAGAGGGGATGATTGGAAGGAATGAAACAGAGAAAAACACTGATTTATGTGTCCCAGAGGCGTGCATGTTTGGCATACAATATCAATAATTATCAAATGTGCCATGTGTACATGTTACAGTGAATATTCCAATTAACGCCTCACAGAGTCCTTTATAGTCCTAGGGTCCATGGTCTACAAAAGCAAATAACCGCTGTGGTCTCTAATTAGCTAAACATTGCTGTTAGCAGCTGTGGCTGTAGGCAACTTCCTGATGTATGTAGCTGCCTGTTACTTTGTCCACCTCAGAATGTGCTGTATGGTTGCACTACTCAGCTGTCGGCGTGCATGTTACACTTGGCGTACTGTTATTTACAATGAACTCATCAGCCGTATGGCAGCATTGGGTCTGTTGCTGCTGTGTTGCTTGTATTTGCAATATACTTGTTCATCAAATGTTTATTTTGAATTGTTCTTTTCATTTTCTCATGCACACCTAATTGTATTTGTAATAGTGTATGTATTTGTATTTAATTGGACTTTAAAGGGCATATTAGCTCAAAACCGTCTAGCCACTTAATGCAATGATGCTCCAGTGTGTAAATGTGATGTTCTTTGTAGCAGGACACTTGAACTTACAGTGTCCCTCGTGATGTAATGTTGTCCATTACTCATCCTTTCTCACATCTAATTGTTGGAGGTAAGAAAATAATGATAGCCTAAAGAATGTTGAAATACTACCAACTAAAACTAGGAATTGTTCATTTATTCATTTGAGATGTTCTTGTTATACATTTTCCCTCTGTCTTTTGTAGCTTTCCTTCCTCTCCACATGTTGTTTGCTCTCCTTGTCCAATGTAGCACATAGTTCTGACCCCAATTTTAGCCTGCTCTCCCCACTCCAATATTACACACATTCACTGGCAGCCTTTTCTTGCCATTACAGACCCTCGCTACCAGACAGACTGATGAACTCAATGTTAAAGTTCTTCTTGTAAAGTTTTTCAATCTCTGTAAAGAAATGTCTCTGTAAAGAAATGTTGTTTTCTCTACCTTGGATATTTCCATTGCCTCTTCTTTGTTGGAGAAGAAAATCTTTCCAATTCTGAGATTTTTTGAGTTTCTCAGTCAATAATGCCTAAAATCTAATCATAAAGTGCAGGCATATGCAGGTGTTGAGTCTCTAGGTTAGGAGTGTTTGGCCTTAGCGGCACAGTCTATTGAGTGCTGTTCTTTTCTAGTTGGTGTTTGGTTTGATGTATGAAGATGTAAGATGGGTGGCATTCATAGGCAGGCCTAAAGCTATGTCATTAAAAAATGTTTGAATTTGAAATGCATGCATTTTGCATTCTCATTTGATTACATATGTGCTGTATATTTTTGTATAGCAACTGCAAAATATAATACATAAATAAAGACAAAACAATTATGGTTGACCATCCAAGACGGGCAAAATCATTAATAAATGTTTTTTTTTTTAAATTAGGAATTCTCTTAAATGTGTGGAATTGTTTGTTGATTAACACCTTGAAGCAGTTGAGGCAAAATCGAGTGCATTACTTAGCTTTAATCAGCAGAGGTGCTGTTGAAGCAGTTTCAGGTATACCTGCTCTAAAGAAGAAAACCGTAACGTAATTTATTGGCGGTTGAGTTACAGCCACAAAAATCTCCACTATCGGACAAAACCTCCAGGCAGCAATCAATTACTCATCCCTTGTTCAACTGGCATTGACTGACTGTCTTTGTGCATACTCGGGCATTGTTGGTCTTCCAGTGGACCATGGACATATTTGACAATCCACAGTTCAAATATACTGTTAAACAGTGCAGTATACTGTAACGTTAGCTGACTTCTAACTTTACGGACCGTAGAAGGATTAAGTGTGTGTGTGTGTGTGTGTGTGTGCGCGCACCATGTACCATGTGCAGGGCACGGTCTATGATTGCTGCTGTAATCAGCTCTGTCCTGCCAGCCACAGTTATTACAGTTGTCAATATGGCGCTCAGGGCTTTATAGACTCAGGCTACATAACACCGGCTGGATGGTGGCCAGAGCCTTTGAGTGTGTGTGTGCTTGTGTATTTTGTATCTATTTATGTGGCCTTGTGCAAGATTCTCTCTCATCTCTTTTGCATCTATCTTAAGTTCTATTGCCAAATTGGTTAATTTTAACAATCGGTGCGACAGCATCGATACTCTGAAGATGGGAAAAAGCGGAGAGAAACGAGACACTATTGTCTTGAAGGCATTTAGGCAGGAAGAAAGCAAAGGCTTAATGATGGAGATGAAGAAAAAGGATTGAAATCCGGAGGGGTTTTCTCCTGGTGGCATTCAGCCCTGCCTTGATGACTGTCCAGTCCACTTCAGCTTGTTACTGACCTGCCAGCCTGATTGCTAACAGCGCTTGGCACTGAGCGACCATGCATGGGGACCAAAATAGTGTGTGAGGAACATTTACTTTTTAGTGAGTCACACAGTCATACATACTGTTTTGGTATTTTTTTTCTATCAGTAAAGATTGTACAGAGAAACCGGGTTTTTATTTATTAGGAGCTCCTAGATTACACCGTCCCACAGAGAGAAACAAGCTGCTGTCTGTACGAGTGTGAATGTCGAATAAAGACACATCCAGTTATAATCAGTGTGTGAAAGTACATGGGTGGGGAATTTTTTTCTCAAGGGGAGTCGACACACTCCTTCTCGAGAGGAGCCAGCTAGCATGGACAGGCCAACTGGAATGTATATAGCTAGCTGTGATAAAGATGAAACAACAGTGAGAGGTGAAAAGTTCACACAAAAATAATTGCAACAAAACAGAGCAAAATTTCATACGGTGGAAATATTGATTTTGCCACTACAATACACACAAGCACACGCGCAATCAGAGTCACTGAGTGCCCGTTTTTGCATTCTCATTGCTCTTTTGAAGTGTACGACCATCTGTCACACTTGGCAAAGTGATATGTACTATCACTTGAAAGTGTGAGTTCCAGCTCTGGTACCTGCTGTTATCATGAACTTCTCGCCTCCATACTCTTGCAAAGTATACAGAGCGACTACAACATTATGCCTAGTCAAAGTGTACTACATCGGATACAATACATTGTATTTATTGGCAGCTGTGTGACGGTATTCGTATTCAGGTGTTTGGGTTCAAGTGCTTGGGAACACTTCGCTTTCTCGATGAAATACGTAAACCATGGGTGTCCAACGTGCGGTCTGGGGGCCAATATAACCCCCGAGCTTGTGTTTTATTGGCCCACGGCACACTGTAAAAATAAAATAAACACGCAAAAAAAGAGCATAATGTGATGATAATAACTACTAATAAGCCAAAGCTTTGTCTTTAAATATATTTTAGCCTTTTTACAAAATCAGAAATATCAAAGTGGACCCCCATATCCTTAGATTTTTTTTTTTAGACACCCCTGACATAAACCAACGAATAAACGAGTAAGACAAAAGCAGTGATCGGGCATTGTTCAATACAAGCTATTGTTATTATTGTAAATGCTGCACTTCAGACAATAAGGAACTTACATTTACAGTGGAACCCCGTTTTTTGTATTCTCTGGTTTTCAGAGAATTTCGTTTTCAACCAAAATTATTGCCAACGATATGTCTTACTTTTCGTACACTGCCTCGGTTATCATACGGCCAAAGCATCCAGGCGTTAGTCATTCAGTCTTTGCGAAGAGTGTGTAGTGGTTCTTTAAGAGTTGGCGCACTACAGACAGATTTTGGTCCAGGGAATCCATTAGTCATCTTTATTATGTGCCTGTGTGTGGTTTCTTTGTTCATTGAACGTACACAGAACAATGAACAACTCTGTTTCTGTCACCTTTCTTCCCCCTAATAAGCACTGCCGTAATGAGGTGTTCAAGCACACTGTGTATTAATGATTGTTTTGTATGTGTTTTTATTACGGCTGCAAAATAACCCACCATGACGCCAGAGAAAGTTGCAAATGCTTTGATAAAGAATGTGAGCACCACTATTGAATTCAAGTCAGAAATCTTATCACAATAGGACTTTAAAATGAAGGCAGGAAGTTTCAACGCAGGTTGCAGAGGGAAGGTTAAAGGAAAACTGCACTGCAAAACAGTTAGCATGTGTGAGTACATCTGCTCGCACAGTTAAACAAAGGCTGTTGGAAAACGCCTTGATGTCAAGAAGGTGCAAAGAAGCCGCTGGTATTCTGCAGCCAACTGAGCGGGCTCGCCCACAATTTTTTCAAAAAAGAACACAGCCGTGGAAAAAGAACGGTACCAAAACATCCTTCTCCCAAACATCCAAGAACAGCTTGGTGACAAGGAATGTTTTTTTCCAGCATGATGGAGCACCTTCCACCTTGAGGCAAAAGTGATAACTGGCTGGCTCGACATTTTGGGTTCATGGCCTTAAAGTTAACCTTAATCCTTTTGAGACCTTGCGGTCAATCCTCAAGAGGCGGGTGGACAAACAAATACCTGCAAATTCTGACAAACCCCAAGCATTGATGATGCAAGAATGAGCTGCTGTCCGTCAGGATTTGGCCCACAAGTGAATTGACGACATGCCACGGTGAATTGAAAAAGAAGGGTCAACACTGCAAATATTAACTCTTCACAGTCAAAAGTTTTAGAACACTCCAATGTCTCTGGACGAAAAACCTAGTGTCAAGACGCTCCGTCTCTCTTCCATTCTTAATTCCCTTTTTTCTTGCCATTTTTGTAGCAACAAATGACTTTCTCCAGTACAATGCATTTCAATAAATAACTGGAAAAGTGGGTAGTGTAAACTTAATGTAGCTGTCTATAAAAGCCTTTGACGTGTATGAAATGCTTGTAACTATACTTCAGTATACCACAGTAACATCTGACAAAAATATCTGAAAACATCGAAGAAGGAAACGTGTGCTATTCTGAAAATGTTTGGCCACGACTGTAGAACTGATCTGTATCATGCTGAGAACTGCCTTTGATATATACCTTAATTAGAGCGTCAACATATTAGATTCATTGCTCAGTGTAATGCAGTCCTGTTCCAGCAGCCACAGTAATAAACATAATGTTCAATTAACACATCTTGGCAGCGTCAAACAAAGCTGAGAATTATATTTATAAAAGCTATTGCATAGATTGTGCACGTGATCATAAAAAGGTATATGGACAGCAGACTACTCGACCGAGAAGAAGATAAAAGCAACAGAAGTGAACACGTCTTCTTCAATGTGTTGGAAATTACTCCTTTAATCTTCAATTGCTGATTCTTTATATGATTATTTCTTTTTTATTTTCATTGACTTGACAATGTTTTACTTTTGTTAATTATCCTATGATGCACATTTCAAATATTTCAAATCACTGAATCAAAAACTAATCAAAAACTAATTGTCTCGAAAGAAAGTTTAAATGATAAACACTGTTGTGTTCTTGGGGAAATTCTGTCACATTTAGATGTTTCTGTAATTTTGCACACAAACATAATCTTTCATGCTCTCATCTGGGCTCATTTTCTAGTTATTGCTTTACATAGCATTTGTCCTAATGGCTTGTGTTTCTTCCCAAGTTGTCACATCCATTAGCAGCTGCGTTACTTCCACATCACAGCTTGTTTGTTGGTGGGAGAAGAAAAAACAATGGCCAAGTAGCCTAGAGATGAAAAAGCTGTCTGTGAGTTGAGTTACAGTCCATATGATTTGTTGTCTTTCAAGTGTTTCCGTCTCTTCTGTTTTTCATTCCTGATTTCCATCCTTTCTCTTGCACCCTCGAGGCTGAGGCAGCGTTTATCCCTCTAATGAGCTACCAGCGCGTTTTTTTGTTTATGCGTTTTGGATGGACGATATTTATCATATTCTCAAGCTGACATTTGCATCATGTGCACAAAGCTAAGTGTTCAAGCCAAGGGTTTTTTTTAGAGGAAGTGGCCACTGGGGTTCAGAGGAGCTCGGCACAGTGGCCCGTGTTGTCTTGTTATATACTCCCAGCCTTATCAGTATGCAAGCTAGCTGGGAGCTTTGCATTTGACATGGTTGCTTTAAAAGGGCAAGCACATTTTGTAACACACAAAAACACACTTACTGTACATGCACATGGTTGTACTTGTTTGCTCAGAGCAATGGCAGCTTCAAATGTGTTGTTTCTGTATTATTTTGTCCAGAGAACGTGGGACTGCTGTGCACGGCCCGGTTCAACATTGCCTGAGTCATTCTTCTCCTACACACTGATATGCATATTGTGTAAACATATTTACACATATTTATACAAAGAGTATGAGGAGGGAAGGGTTTATTGGTGAACCACTGTGTAAAACAACATCCAGGGCTTGACTCAGTTAGGCTGCTTTCATCACATACAGTACATGATTTCCTTTCTCTGGTCCTTTCACGTTCACCTCATATTTGCCAGTACAAAACTCACTTTTTATCTTTGATCACGTTCTGTCTGTAGGTGTAAAGGCTAGGTGTGCCCATTCTTATTCAAATAGTGTGGAATTCGACTTTTAGTTAACAAAGCTTGAGCTGAAAGTGCATGTGTTGGTGTGTGCATGTGTTTGGGGTTAAAATGATGTGGAAATCAAATTCACCTTGAAGTGCCCTTCTCTCTCTCTCCCTCTCTTCCCTCACTATGCTTGTGTGTTTTTCTACCTTCGCCTTTGCTTTGAACACACTGAAGCACAGCGGTTCAAAGCATTTGTGTATTCGTGTGTGTGTGTCTATGTATGTGTGTGTGTGTGTGTGTGTGTGTGTGTGTGTGTGTGTGTTAGCAGTCCGGTTTGAGGAGCAGGGCAGAGAGAGAGAGAAAGACCTGCTGCTGCACTCCTCTAACATCCCATCTCCCCCTTCATCCGTCCCCATCAAAGAAGAGCCAGGCTTAGAGGAGCACTTGTCCTTCTCCTATCAACCCCCTCATCAATGGAAAGCAATGCAGGGCAGTGGAGTGGGGGAGGCAAGGTCACCAGCAGGAAGGAAGGGAGAAGAGTGAAGGAGGAGGTTGGGAAAGGACAGATATGAATTGATTTAGATGAAGATGAGATGTGACTGGGGTGAGGAAATGTCAGAGAGAAAGAGGAGTCCTCATTCAGGTCTTGGTTACCTTTGACATCCTCCTCTGCAAGGGGACGTTGGCTGGATAGAGCGTGTGGATTTAAAAGGTCCTCAATTGACTTTTAAATAATGTTCTCCAGTGTTCCTAGAGCCTGTTTATGCTCTCCAAACATGAGACATACAGTATCTATCATCTCACTCACATGTTTGCTCCACTTTTGAGAGGAGACAGTCGGTTTTGAAGTTCAGGGTTTTCATGAAGCCATAAATGAAAAACCTTCCTCACGGACATGATACCGCCTCTGATATCCCTAGCTGGATGAGCCCGCCACGTGTAGACGGGTACCACTTCACAGAAGACAGCGTTCAATAAAAGCAGGCTTTGCTACACAGCACATGATAAACTTGAGACATGTTAGTTTTCTTATTTGTGCTTTAGTTCAGCAAAGAGGCTAACCAGGCATTATAGCCTGTTAAAATGTGTATGGTAGCACTGTAGCTCACGTGTTGCTAATGTTTGTGTCCTCTCCCGCTCCTTAAATGTTTTGTAGCGACTATCACATCCTACCATAGTGGCTTCTAAGTGTGGGGAATCCAGGTCATAACGCACCTGGAGAAACAATGTCCAAACAGACAGTTCTATTTGTGGAATGTAAAAGTTTATTACATAAAAATGAACGAATGAATCAGGGATGCTCCGGTCAGGTTTTTATGTTGCCGATGCCAATCATCCACGAGTGAAAATCGGCCGATACCGATCACATACATTAAGTGTAAATGTTTAAATAAAAAACATTTCCATAGCTTACAGTATGTCAACCCAAACAAAGTGATTATGTTTTACCAGAACATTAACAAAATGCTGCTCTTTCTCGTGGTCACACATTATTAACTGAAAACCTGAATGAAAAGCAGGCTTGCCTCGTAGTCGTGGGAGGGTCTCCCTGGTGCCAGCAGGCACCATGTTTGTGACCGCTGGGCTACATGATATGGGAAGGATAAAGGGGAAGCATAAAGTTTCGACAAATATCACTGGTGAAACTTAGAGGATCAGGCGCTTACTTGAAGGAGACTTTGGATGCAAGAGCATCCAGCAGGACCGCAGGCAGTTGGCAAACCCGGTTTCTCCACCGCCGACGATGTCCTTCCATCCAGTCTGACGAATTCAACAACTGTTTGTGGGCGTCTTCTGCATTTTGGCTAATTAGCCGCCGATCACATCGCGAGTCGCGAAAATTCACCACACTTTGCCAACTGCCGGCCCCCCAAATACCGCACCAAACTAAAACTTTTTAAGGCGTATTTTGCTGGGAAAGTGGGTGGGAGACGGTCACTATAGGCTAGCTACAGCAATGGGGGCGGAGCTGATCGCCGAAGGGGATCGGTGTTTAAAAGCAAGTATCGGCATATGCCGATACCATGCTTTTTCAGGGAAATTGGCCGACACTGATCGGTGGCCGATCTATCGGCGCAGCCCTAGAATGAATAAATCACTTGTCCATAGTTGCGGTGTATGACGGCAGATTGGATGGATGGTGAGTGTGGAAATATGATGCAGGAGCGTGTAGCAGCAAGCATAAGTATGTCTAATTGTACAGGTGAGCGTGTAAATAAGTATGTGTGAGCGGTAAAAACCGTGAAACCTCTGTCCACCATGTCACTTCCGCACGCATAAAGATATCCTCAATACTGCCACCAGTTGTTAGGTTTGGTGTGGACAGGAACCCAACATGCAAGACAGAGGTGCGTGCAGAAAAAAACAAAGTCTTTATTCAAGATCTCAGTCCCACATAAGGCATAGCACAGAGGCTAGGAAAAAGTACAACCAAAAATAGACTCCAAAAAGAAAAACGTTTCAACCACAAGGTGTAGCAAAATGGTAGTAAAAAGGTAAGCTAAACTAAGGGCGAAGCCAACAGTGCTTGATATTAAGACGTAGCAGGATGCTCGCACAAACAAAAAAAAAGAAAAGGCCAAAGGAGACACGCAGGACGCCAGAGCAAAACAGAAACAATTATTTGCCAGAGGAAAAACTCGAGCACAACTAGGGAATACGTGAGCAGGTAATCCAAGAAGCAGGGAAAAGTCATCGCTGCGCAAGCATGAGCTGAGAACAACTCAGCGTCCTCCCTCTGTAACAGCTGGCATAAGTAGGCCTAATTGCCACACCCAACTCAGCACTCAGGTTGCCTAGGCATGAAGAAACACACAATGAATGCACAGAAACCAGCAAGCACACAAAGTCCAAACAAACACAAAACACAGAACATAACACCAGTGGTCAAAGAAAATAAAGTATAGTTCACCAAAATTAAACAAACACCAGCACGAGTGCTGTGCGATATACCTGTCATAGTGCGACATTAAAATGTCAACTATACCATATAATCTTCTATCATTGATATCGTAGTTTTCACGTCTGGGCTGTGCTTAGCTCAGCTAATGTAACGGCAGCTCTGCTATCAAGCGCATTAAGAAAACGGGTGGAAGAATAATACTTGAAAATTTGAATGCACAATATCATACGTATAATATTGTATCCCAAAACAATCAGGGAATAATATGTGCAGACTGGAGCAGTAATTACAGAAATGAAAGAAGCTGGTCCACAGAAAACACACTAGACCAAACAGAAGAAACGTTTGGACAGGAAGAAAATAACCATACCGTCCTTGTTTCGGGAGACAGTAAAGGTCATTTCATTTTTGTCTCTCTCCATCCAAGCTCTTTCCATTTCTGAAATGGCCAACTTAATTCTGCCTCCCTTATGGGGAGACATGTTGCAGCACGCTATAAGGTCCACAGGAGATGGTTGATTCACCACACGTTTTACAGCATGTTTACCTTCGCAGATGTACCCTATCAGTTCACTTCTCTCTGATTTTGTTATTACAGCCTCTGTCTCTAACCACAATTGGGTTTGAAGAACTGTTCTCACACCTTGTCACCACAAAATAAAACAGTCTGTACCACAAGATTACATAAAACAATATGAATTACACATTTTTTGTCTTTAATTGCCCATTGTTCTTCCATTCAAAGTCTACATGCACTCAGACTTTTGTTCTCCATTCCCGACCTCAACTGTGTTTGATTCTTTTCTATTTCTCCCTCTGGGAGCACACTGATCCCTTTTTTCCCCTTCTGTGACCTCATTCCCTCTTATTTTCCTGTCCTAACCACTCGCAGACTGGGAGTGCCGCCGTCTCTATAAGTCATTTTCTGTTAAAATGCATTTGGATTGGCTAACCAGAGCGGCCTCCATTCCTTTTACCACTTCCATTTAACCAGGAAACCAGCCAGCTCGCCGGTCAGCTGCCCTTGGGGTCAACTCGCTCCAAATAGCTTTTCCTGCGGTGCTTCAGACTGGTTTTACTGTTGTGTCTTGCCCATTTCCAACTTCTTATCTTCTTCTTAGCTCGCAACTAACAAAAGAGGAAGATTGCGCAAGTGCGATTTGGGTTATTTTAATGGTTCTGTGGTTCATGCTCTGTTCCAGAAGCCTGGTAACTTCCATATAAATTGAAGTACCTGTTACAGTGGAACACAGTCCACTCAAGGATCCGAGCCCAACACCTACATTTATAAAAAAAAAATTAAAAAAACCCTCACAACTTGACTGAAAAATGATAAATCAAACTCTGTGGCTCTTTGGAACGAGAGAGTTTTTATTTTAGCAAGATCAAAGGCAAGAAAAGCAATGACGTGTCAATTATGGCATCACATTAGATGATTGCTCTAATCTCATCCCTTTTTAATCACATCCCCTAAAGAGATGTGCTAAGAAAAGATCTTGGCATTGATATGATATGTTGTGATGTATTAACCAGTCCTAGTTTCATTTAATTCACACACATTTTCTGAAGGAATTGCAAATCCTACGTATCATATTATAATGAGAATACTTAATGTTCACCTGCTATGTTAGTAGCGTAATTGTAAATCACCATACATGACACACATCATTAGCGTGAAGCAGTCAATGAAAAGGCCAGACATAAATTCCCCTGCAATGTGACGTGATTTGAATGTATTTGCGTAAAACACGAGAGGAAGATTAACACAGCTGTGGGAAATAATCACACCTGTGATTGGAAAAAGGATTACAGATGCGGCTCTGCCTTTCACCACTAATGTCTGCAGGACAGGACGCTGCTCAAACATCAGACAGTCACTAACGCTGCCTTGCTTTCCTTCTCAAAGATGACTTTAATGTTTTCTGTCATGTATATGTTTTACTATCGATGCTCGATTTAAAACTGATAGTGGCCTTAAAGCAAAACTACACTTTTGTTGGAATTCTGCCCATCTACAGTACAATCCTTATGTGAGACATAAACACACGTCTTTCTCTTTTCTGGGCATTCTAAAGCTATAAAAATAGATAAAAAGAGGCAGCTCAGAATGCACATAATGGGACGCACCTATGTCGCCTATAAAGCCTTCTGAACAAACCTTGAAAAACTGTTTGAAAAACTGCACAGAAAAGAGAAAGTCTCACATAAGGATTGTGGATGATGGGTAGAATTCCAAAAAAGTGCAGGTTTCCTTTAACAAGATGAGGGCAGTACATGCAGCACAATAAAGTCCATCCATCCATCTTCTATGCCACTTATCCTCATTAGGGTCGTGGATAAGCTGGAGCCTATCCCAGCTGACTTCGGGCGAGAGGCGGGGTACACCCTGGACTGGTCGCCAGCCAATGGCAGGGCACATATAGACAAACAACCATTCACACTCACATTCATACCTATGGACAATTTAGAGTCACCAATTAACCTAACATGGATATTTTTGGAATTTGGGAGAAAAGCGGAGTACCCGGAGAAAACCCACGCACACACGGGGAGAACATGCAAACTCCACACAGAAAAATGCCCAGGGGAGCTTCGAAAAAATAAAATACAAACGCCCCTATAACAGTGGTTCTCACTTGTTTTCTGTCATGCCCCCCCTAGTTAGTCAGCCTTTTCATTTGAAATAGACACAGATCACATGTCTTACAGGCAGATGAGCAAAACACAGCATGAACAGTTCAACACTCCCAAATTCTTTTTTTCTGCGAACTTATTTCCTAAAAGCTAGCTCTAACCAGCATCCAGAACATCGCTGACATCTATAGCCACTCAAAACAGCAGCTCAGAACTACACAATCCACCCGTTGTTACCGTAGCATTACTGACACCAAGTGACCAGTGTAGACAGTAATATATATCATGTCTTTAAATGTGTCTTCTGAATGCCTTATGTTTGTATTTTTGTTCAATTAGTCATTTTGTGCTTGAAAATGCTTAATTTTAGGCCAAGAATAGGTACAATTTGCTTAAATAAACGTATTTTTTTACTAATAGGCCGTAGTCAACCACAAAGCAGTGATAATTTATGAATTAATTGATTTTGAAAAACCGTGATAGAGTGAAGCCACAAAATTCAAACCGCGAAATGGCGACGGACGACTGTATTTGATCATTAGAATCTTTAGAGATTAAGGTAAAACAATAAATCAAACTGAAGCTAATTCTTTTCACAGTTATTTGTGAATTGTGTTTCTTTTTTGAGAAAGAACATTTCTTTCTTCTCAAAATGTCTAAAATTAGGTTCATGTGTACCATACCAGGGGCAAAAGACAAGATTGTTGCAGAGCAATTATAGGAGGAATCTGTCTCATTTAAACCGCGGTTTGCACTCCATTGTTGAAGTGAGTGGCATCACCATGGTGAAATGAAAGAACTCTCTGTGGCCTTCAGAAAGAAGATTGTCGATGCATACAGTATGTGTCTGGTAAAGGATATTGAAAGATCTCCAATGAATTTGGAGAATTGGAGTGTAAAACAAGTAAAATGCCAACATGCCCAGGTCACGCTAGCCAGCCTAGCATGTTCAACACAAGAGCAGACTGCAACATGGTTAAAGAACTCCCCGAAAATGCTCAAATATACAGGACATACAAGAAGCACTTGCCACAGCTGATGTCAAAGTACATGCATCTACCATCAGAAAGGGAAATCAGTTGAACTTCAGCACGATACGGTGCTGTTTTGTAGATGCCAACAAAAGGCTGATTTGTGCACAGTGATCTTGCCTCATCGCCATTCTGCCATCACAACAATACATGTACCTTGTATATGATACTTATCTAACAGAGCTGCTGCAGTAATTCCGTATGACGACTATGATGACAGTAAAGTATTCGTACATGCGGAAATCTTTCTTGTGGTACATAATAATCTAAATTATGTTTATAAATGGGTGTAGAATCCAGGTTAATACTTCCATGTTTTTATTTGAAAGCTTATTTTGCACTGAAGAGGAAGTCACTGTGTGCACGTGTACCTAGTGTAACTAGACAGTAGTTGCTGTGTGAAAACAAGGAAGTAAAAAATACTTCAACAGGTTGATATTAACATAAATTACGTTTTTTGCGTCTCAAATGTTTTGTCTAAAAAAAACAGTCGACCACGTATGTCATTGTGCCAAGAATCGGGGGGGGGGTTCTACATAACTAGCCGCTACAAGTGAACGGGTAACTTCTGTTATAGATATAGGCATCTTACAGCGGAGTTGGTTTATCCGTAATTGGAATAATAAAGACGAAAGCTGCATTTTCAAGAGTGAATCAGGAGGAGGCTTAATGTCAGCTAACTGATGTCATATGACATCAGGTGACAAGCGACCAACACTACCTTCGCGATCGCCGTAATGGACACCCCTTAAGTAGCATGTACAGTATGTCCATTCATACATTGTATTACTTGACATTGTTTTCACATTAAAGAAAAAAAAAACATTCCCAAGGTGCTTTTATTGAGCCGTGACGCCCCGCCATGATCGCTGTAGCGGAATCTTTGACTATTATTAACACAACATAAAAAAGAAATGGCTCCAAGGGGTTTACTAGCCAACAAAGGCTGGTATCTTCAACGATGGTAAAGGGCTGGTCATCCAGCGCCATCATTTCCATGATGAAATCACAGATTGCATTAGCTCTCGGGTCGTCTCTGGCAAACTTCTTTTACACTTTTCAAATGTCGCGGCGAAAGTAACAAGCCCTGGGGCGTCGTTGCGATGCTGGCGTTTCAGGTGGCTGATAATGTTTGATGTATTGAAGTTGATGTTTTTTTTCCCTCATTGCGGAATGCAGAATTTTTTTTTTTCATTGGTGAGCTGAGCTATTTTTTAATGTTATTGGATTTATTTGTATGACATCATAATTCCTCATATAAGATAATTATTGTCCCCCCTTAATTTTAATAATAATAATAACACAGTGGACCGGGACTTGATGAGTTGTTCAGCAGATAGGTTGGCAACGTACTGTAAGAGGGACCATCTGAAGTCGAAAGCATTCTTTATAAAGGCAGCTCTTTCATTGACTTTGACTAAATAATGCATTTGTACCTAATTTTATGGCCGATGGATGAAGAGTTCAATGAGGAAGACAAATGCCTGGAACATAGCGTTATGTCCTTAATGTGCTTCTGGCAAACTTTAGCCACCAAAGCTAGAAGGAGCTAAATTGGCAATATAATACACAAGATTGAACTGCTAGCATAGTGGGGAGTATAACCAGCACAACTTACATGCAAGCGCTAGTTTTATGCTGATATTAGAAATATCAGCATAATATGTACCTCTATCTCTGTCGGTGTCTGTATGTGTTTGTGTTGTGTTCCATGCACCAACACCCTGCAGCCCCCACACACTCAGACACTTCTGTCTGCACAAACGCCATCCCCGTGAGACAGCAGTGGCGGCGGCGGTGGCATTAGAAAATGTCCAAATACGACGGCATAAACAAACGGGCGGATAGTTCTCGGTCTCTCTCTGTGAAGTGATAATGTGTTCCCCTTGCTGTTTTTGTTCTCATGTTAATGAAGTGGACCACATTTGTAATCACTTTCAGAACCTCAGCCAGGGGAAAAGGAGAAACGGCGAAAAACAAAGGCTCAAACAAAATGAATGCCGGGCTCTTGTTTGTGTGTTGGTGGAGTGTTTGGGAGTGTGGCAGTGGAATATGTTGTCCTTGCTGCTGAAAGCTGTGTTTAAAGAAATCCTGATACAATCCTCCAGCTTCACCATCGCAGTCACTTATTACCATGGCTCGCTACATACGGCCAGGTCAAAGGTCAGCATGTGCATGAAACTGTATGGGATTAAATGTTTGTGGTCCCAATCAATTAACTCTTTTTAGTCCAGTTCACTATTTTTGGTTTGACTAAGTATTTCCATAGTCAAATCTGATTTGTCAGATTTTTTCATAATTGACAAATGGTCATATATACTGTATATATACTGTATGATATTGCAGTCCAAAAGCCTCTTATTGTGGGTGATGTGGAATCGTAACTCATCCTGTTTGAGTGGAGATCTGCTTAATAAATAAAGTAGTGTACAATTGAAATGTTGCCATTCATAAACACAAATAGTAGACAGCTCTAACAGTCATGAAAGTTGGAGACCCCTGCAACGTGGACACTGAATGTATTCTATTTTAACTTACACTGGGCAGATTTCTATTTAATGAAGATATTTATTTGCTTTGTTTTATTCTGTTAATTTTGTTATCTTGAACTAAAAAATAATATCTTAAGCAATTTATTTTCCATGTATGAATGTGAGTGTGAATGACTGTTTGTCTATATGTGCCCTGCGATTGGCTGGCTACCAGTCCAGGGTGTACCCCGCCTGTCGCCCGAAGTCAGCTGGGATAGGCTCCAGCATGCCCCCGCGACCCTAAAGAGGAGAAGCAGTATAGAAAATGGATGGATGGATGGATTTTCCATGTATTCATACTACTCCAAAATATGCATCAAATTAAATTCAGGTGGTGTGTCAAATAGTGCGAAAATGGTTTCACACAAATAAACACTACACCCAAAAGTTTATTTTTTTAAATAATTACCTATTTTGCCAGGGGCCCTAGGAATTGTCTAACAGTAGCCCTGACCATTAGCACTCATAATATATGAACTGAAAAATGTACAGTTAATCCATGTGGTCGGTATCGGTCGATCTCACTCATGGTTGATTAGTATCAGAATCAGCAGCATAAAACCCCGATCAGAGCATCCCTACTTATTTTTCCACTTCGCACAACTTGAGAACAGACCTGCACCTTTTTGGCCTTGGAAGAAGGACACACATTGGTGTTTAATAATTTGCCCTATGTGATTGTATTGTGAGAACTGGAACTGGACTCCCTAATGGGAACAAACTGGAGAAAAATGCTGTTCTTGGCCAGTTTTTTAATGTAGTTTTGAATTATGTGAAAGTTTTGGAGCTTGTGTTTACATGTACGTGGTGAAGAACAGCTGCTCTTTCAAAACTCTCCAGACATCGTAGTCATTGCTGGACAACTGCTGTCGACACAGACTCGCTTTACCTTGTTCACGAGGGAGAAATATATTTAAGAGACTGGACGGAGTGGTGGAGTGGGATGGCAGACAACTCTCTTAAACTGCTGTCAACAACTATGTAATTTTGTGTGGACGTCTCATGTTCAATGATAACATCACTTGCAATCATCTACCTCTCCATCTGTGTGCTGTATAAATACATATGCTTGTGTGCTGCTGGTCATCAGTCTGTGTATATGAGTGCTCTCGGTGCAAGGCTCCAGTAACAAGCTATTGATTGCACAGGGCCATAATGAAAATACTGAGAGGCGAACAAGACATACAGTATACAGGGACATGTGGCAATGCATACAAAATGACTTTAATAACACATGGGCCTGTATGGTTTTCTTTTTTTATAGATAAACTAGATTCCAGCTTTTTACGCGGGTTACGTTCCAGGACCACCAGCGAATGGCGAAAATTTGCGGGGAATTTGAGACGGCCATAAAACATTCCATTTTTGACCCACATCTTGCTCCTCCTCTCCCTCCAAACCCACCTGCTAGCTTAATGTTGATGTTTTCTGATT
This sequence comes from Dunckerocampus dactyliophorus, assembly GCF_027744805.1. Classification (NCBI taxonomy): domain Eukaryota; kingdom Metazoa; phylum Chordata; class Actinopteri; order Syngnathiformes; family Syngnathidae; genus Dunckerocampus; species Dunckerocampus dactyliophorus. The sequence continues at coordinate 15,525,052 of NC_072831.1, forward strand.
TTGGATCAAAATTTGCGCTTAGCGGCTGATTAAATTCAGCTCCAGAACCCTTCCCCGTTAAACACATTTTAAATTTACAATTTATAAATACCCACCACTAATGAATGATTGATTGCACAGATGTCACGCTGTAGAAGTTATAAATAACTTTCAGTTTTGTGTCTCAGAGCAACAATGGTGCATTCAAAAACCGCTGAACATCTCAATGCATAAGGAAACATAAGGACATATACTTGTACAAATGGGGGGCTTTTTTAACAGTGGGACATGCATGCTGGACATTTTCCTTGTATTATCACATATTTATAAATTGTTACCAACTTACGGTGGATGAGATGTGTTTTCTAGGGATGCTTCAATCAATCAGCAACCAGTCAATATCGTCCGATTTACGTAAAATTTAGATTTTTAAGATTTACGCTGTCAGGCTCTACAACACCTGCACCACCTGAACCATGTTGTAGTCAATATGCATTCTTTACACTGTACTCTTTACTTGCGTATCTTGCTTGCTGCTGTAACAAGTGAATTTTCCCGCTGTGGGATAAATAAAGTACAAATACAGTAATCAGCATATACCGATAAATGCCTTTCAAAACCGACCGGCGGCAAACCGTACATGTGTGCTGTGTCACGCTGTGCCAACAGCCTTATTGAGCCAACAAGGGACAAACTTTGCCCTGTACTGCCATGAGAATCCAAACTAGACGAAATGCATTATGGGAAGAAGTTAAAATAGCTGTTTATTTTAAACTCGTATTTGGTACTTGTCTTGTATATTTACTAGCTACTTTTTGAGTGTTAATTTGCCGTGTGATGATTTTAGCGTTCTTTGTAAGATGACACCATAAGTCAGACTGTCACACTGAGCAATGACCTCCTGCAATTTCCTTTGACAAGCTCCACGGGAGCTCCCTGATAACTCGTGATTGGCTCCCGCCAAAGAATGATCTACTGACTTGTGAGCGGCACAGTAATTAAAGTATTAGTAGTAGTTCTGAAGTATAGAAGATATCACGAGATTAGAAATGGTCATAAATTAGCTGCACCGCTAGGTTGAACATTTTACAAAAATACACTGGGAATTACGGCATATATTAATTACAAATTTTTTGTATGGACTACTTGAAAAAATGTAAATCATTTGCAAGCAGAGTCTAAGTAAAATGAACTACACATGTTTACGTGAAGTTTGACGAGGTAAAGCAATATGCTAATAAATGTTACTTAAGATGTTTTTATTTTTAATCATTCATAAAAGGCAAGTAGATCTTACTTGAGAATAATGTAAAGGTTACATGAGAATGGCCCTTGCAATATTTACTTAGATTGTCTACATGGAAAAAGTTACTGAGCTTTTTTTTTTAAATAAGAGGTAGTCCAGATTTCTTTCAGTGAAGGCTGAATTGCACATATGCTGGGATTCACTGGAGACCTTTTTTGGGGGTTTCTTATTGAAAATCTTTTTGGATACTTTTCACTTTCTAACGTGTTTCTACTCACCAGCTGCAAATGTTTGTATGAGCTCAATATCACTGATGAAGTGTAAAAGACGCAGGACGAGCTGTACCGTATGATGTTGCTTTTATAATGTCACAAAACAAAAATGTTCCCCGTGTTTTCAGCTTTGGCTACAAATTCATCTGTGGTTTGTACAATATTGATCACGGCTTTCATTAACATTTCTCATTTAAAAGTTTGCCGCAGCACAGACAAATACATAATCACTTTCTTCATCTCTGCATCTCTGTCTCAAATACACACGCACGCACACACACACGCACACACACACACACCTGCTTTGCCACTGGCGTGATGTTTGTGTCCCAAAGGTAATTAGACTGAGGCTGTTGCTGGCTGAGCTACAACAGCTCAGATACCTTCACTGACTCTATGCCACCTGAATGGAGGGAACACCCCCTTTTCTGCGTGTGTGTGTGTGTGTGTGTGCATGATTTTGTGCTTCCTGATGCACATGGTTATAAGGTTTGTGTGACATGCTCTTGTGTGTATGCGTGTCTCATCACTTGCCTGCACACGGTTGTTTTGACATCAGTGTGATCTCGGTGATAAACCTGAATAATGGGAGCATATATGATCATCTTCTTGTAGATGTCTTTCTCATACACGCATACACACAAACGCGCGCACACACACAGGAAGAGACGAAAGGGTAGACGTGTGTATTACGGAGGAGCAAACATGACAAGGCTGTTATCTGCTATGCTCTTTATGAATATCACTAGATGGTCTTTAGGATAGATGGTGCAGGTTTTGATGATGGCTGTGTCACTGCAGTGACATTTTGGCAGTTGTGTTGCTCTCACACGCTCGACACAGCGCTACATAATGCACCCAGATCAAAAGCGAGCACAATCACAAACGCTGGGATTTTTGTGCAAGCTGTCGCCGTCTTTCTCACACACTCCGTACACATTTTTGGGAGAAAAGTGTGTGTGCTGCTACATGTGATTCTTTCTACGACACAAACACACACTTTCCAGCTCTGCGCTAGTGGGTGCTGTGAAGCTGCTTTAAGCCTAGAGAGTTTAGCGCGTTCATCCTCTTCCTGTTTGTGTTATCTCTTTTTTGGAGGCTGGAGGCAGAAATTGAGCTCTCCTGTCTTATGTTTGAGTTAACTATTCATATTTTGTATGTGTAAATTTACTACGCTACTACACTAGCCTTTCAAATGTACAGTAGCATTCCAAGACCACCTGCGAATGATGAAAAACCGCAAGTAAATGATACTGCCATAAAAATGTCTATTTTTGACACATGGCTTGTCCCCCTCCAAACACTCCTGCTTGCTTGATGTTGACATTTTCCTCCGATTTCCAATCAACCTTTGCAATAAAAGTGACGGTTGTAATTCTTAAATTAGATTCAGCTCCAGAGCCATCCCTGTCTCTTTTCAATTACCATTGTTCACTTGCGACACAACCCAGGTTTAAGCTGTAAATATGCCGCACGCACTTGGTGAACAGCATAAAAGCATAAAATGTATAGGTACACTTCACTACTGAGATATAATGTAAGATGATTGATGAATACATGGAATCTCATTCACGGTGTAGCCTTTAGCTTGGTCGCCAGCCTGGCGCTAGCAGACAACACAAGGCGTTTCTCAAGCCAAGTCACAGAACACAACTATGGTGCGTTCAACAACCAACCTATGTTGAATAAAATGTTTTCTGTAGGAAAAAAATATATATAGTACCAAAAACTCCACAAATTTGCGAGGTCACGAATGCTAACTCGTGGACATGCGGGGATCCACTGTATGTCCTTTACTTCCTTATTGTTCTTGAGTTTGTTTGTTTTTCAATCAAGTTCCGTAGTTGTTCAGCTATTTAAATGCAGTTGATAATATAACGTGAAGGCTTCATCACCATAATGTACTAAACTATACCAAAAACAACTGCATTCCATTCTTCCAAATGATAGATTATCCGTGATGAGTCTTCAGGAACAGGATGGAGGGTACATCCACAGGATGAAAAGAAGAAAGTAGATTAAAAGAGAGGAACAACTGCCAGGCTGTTTCCTCCCACCTGTCTACATTTGCAAGAAGAAACAAAATTGCAAGTGAAAAAAGACAAAGATGGCAGACGCCTGGGAAGACTTGAAAAGGGGAACTGAAACAAGAGGAAGAGAGGAGAGAAGGAAGAGAGCCGATATGCGTGTAGCCCCAAAAGGCACATCGGTGTTTGAAGCCAAAGCGCTGGAACAAGCGGTAGCATCGACTTCATAGAGAATGGGTCTCCGGGTAAACAGGCACAGTGGAGGGAGATGTTGGTATACTGGGAACGCTGGAAGGGAAGGATCAGCGCTCATTAGACATCCAAGAGCACACACAGCTGCATTTCTTGCCATAGCTAAAGGATTTGGATATCTACAGAAGATGGAGCTTTTTCAATCCATTTGATGAATTTCTCACCATCTGATTTATTTTCTGCTCTCATGTTAGTAGTTGTCATTGATAATTTTAGTTACACTTGCACAATCTAATGAGCTCTACTGCAAGAGCCGTGTAATTTATATGGGTCAGTCTCCTGAAAGGGGGACCAGAGAGAGTGCCGTCACTTCGAGGGGCATAACCCACAGACTACAGTCTTTCGCAGCTATCACCAAATATACCACATAATACACTCAAAACACACTGTATAGAATATTTTCTTTTGACGATCTGATGTCAATTTCAGCCCATTTGCGCATCGCTGTTTTTTGTGTGTCACAACGGCAATGAAATAAATAATACATAACGGTGGAACTTAGCTTTCAGCTGCTGTGATTTTTACACCTCATAGAATAACACCTTGTTGCGCACCAAACGCAACTCCGACAAAACATGTACAAGTCGATATCGTAACCAGCTGTAGTCTGCGCGCAATGTAACTAAAATTGAATCGCAGAAGACATGCACAGGTCTCCAGACAGCGACTGAATGGTCGCGTTTTTTGACAAAAATTTGTGACATTGCGAGTCAATTTTTCGTCTTACTCGTGCATGTGCGACTAGTTAATTTGCCGATTTTTTTCTATTATTTAACACTTGTTGTTGCTGACAAAAATTCTGCTCCACACTTTGCGTCTAGTGGCGTTCTGTCGCAGAAGCTAACGTTAGCTTAGCTGAAATGACACTGAACTTTAACAGTGTCTACATTATGTGGTATGTTTCACTATTATTTGTCGTAGCTTCACCTCAGGATGCAAAGACGTCAGCTGGTGTAATCAAAAAGGTCTTTATTTTCCAACAATTACCTGACAAGCAGTGGCACGGCTCGCCAAGGCTGCCACACAAAAAGTGCTAAAGTCCAAAGCGAAGTAGCAGTAGAGAATGTCTTAAACTTACCGTTGAAGACTCGAATAATCCCATGCAGACATAATGGTCCAGCCATGTCCTAGTGAAAATACTGTGCTTAAGAAGCCTGCTGATTACTGACAACGAACAGCTAAGACCGGTAGCTGCCTCAGAACAAGATCAAGACAACTCAAAACAGTGCAAAGCAGGAAATGGATATACCAAAATAAGAGAACAAAAGGAAATATCAGCGAACAAAGGCAAACCAAACCCATAAGTCCAACCTGTGATGTGGAACATGACATTACATTCATTTCAGAGCCTGTGTCAGGTATTTGTTGACTTGACACCTATAGTATATGATTGTAGTCATTACATTCATGATGTATTGATGATAAATGCACAGACCCCACTCCGACTCCTCAACGTCACACTTGAACTTGACGCAACAGAGCAGTCTATCAAGTTCTGTTTGTTGTTTTCATAATGTAAATACAGGCACTACTTCAACGTCACTGATGTAAAGTGTCAAGTGTACAATTACTTTTCAAAGTAATTTGACCAACACTGCTTGTCCAGGTACATTGGCACTGCAGTGTTTGCAAAAGCTGACTTTACAAAGCTGATGACTTTACAAAGCAACAATTGCTCTGAGATTAACAGGCGACCAGTTCATTAACCACTTTTTGCAAAATCAGATGGGATGGCTCCACCTCACCCGCAAACGTGAACAGCTACAGAATATTAATGGAAAAGTGTACCTAATGAAATGGACCATTATATTTCCACTCATGGCCTGGAAGATTTCAGTTGTTGTCACTCTGGATGAACTTTATCTCGCTCCGTAGCAGTAAAAGCACATGTGTCCTTGCTCTTAAAGAAGTGTAAGGACAAAGCATTGTCAGTGAAGCAGCTAAAAGAAAAAAAAAAAATGAAGGATCACAAGGGAGAAAAGGGATGAATGAGTGTATAGAGAATGAGAAAGATTGGCGATGGAGGAAGTGAGTGAGAATAACAAGAGAGGGAATTATTAAAATGTCTTTAGGGTGGATAAAAGCACCAAGTCATTTTCCAACACAAGGGGAAGAGGACCGGTTGGGGGGGAAAAAAAAAACGCATTAGCTGAACAGGGTTTTCAAACAGGGAGACACAGTACTGCTGGTTTTTACCTTGCAAAAAATGAATGCACGGGTGATGTTTTCTGTGTTAAAAAAGCGAGTGACGGCACTTTCATCTCATTCTTTCTTTAGTGTGTCTGTGATCTCAACTCTGGAGGATTTCACTGCAGTGCTTTTGAAATCAAGTCCCTGTTCCCCTCGATGCTTTGCTTGCCTTCCTGTCTGCCACTCTGTGTGCGTTTTGTGTGTGTGTGTGTGTGTGTATTCCACGTCAGAGTAACAACGGCAGCTACAGAGATGCGCCAATAGGAATCCAAAGGCTAGCAAAGCTAAGCTCTGAGGGCCAAACACATCCACAATGTGACAGCAGGGACACATTCACCCTGGGAGAGTGAGAAAGGACACGCCGCTGCATCCCACTGAGACAAAGCATAGAACTCTCATAATGGACGCAGTCACTAACACTATTTATTCTTTTTTTAAAAACATGTCTCATATGCGTGTTTTTTTGCAGCACCCATAAGGTAGTGTGTGTAAATGACATAACATCTTTGACCTCATTGTGATTAAAAAAAACAAAAAAACAGCAACCCTCCCCTCTCATCCTATGAATTTTGGAATTTTTCCTCTCCATTTTAAATGATCTTAGAGGAATTTGTTGACAGTCTCATCAAAAGACACCCCCACCCCCATTTAGTTTTTACCTTTCTACATCATCCCAGCATCGCTTTTCTCCATTTTCCTTTTTGATTTTCTCACGAGAAGAACCAATAACCAAGAAGAATATTCACTGTTCACAGAGACTGAGGCACGTGGATTCTTTGTTTGGGCCTAGTTAGGACTAGGACTACTTTGTTAGGCGCAATAAGCGAGACAGTGTATGAAAATCGAAACATGTTTTTGGCGATAATTTTTGTTGAAAACGTAATTGTACGAAAACTGGGGCATACGAACCTTGGTTAGTGTCGTTAATTTGTTCCAGAAGGTCAGTCTATATCCAAAATGGATGCTAACTGAATACATTTTTCCCATAAAATTATATAATGTAAATCCAATTAATCTGTCCAGAAAGCCAAAAAAGTTAACGCAAAACATGTTTTTATTTTGTAGTTTTACAATTAGAGTTTTATATGTAGAAACAACTTGGAATTGCATAAATACATATAAATGCTGAATGAAAGGGATAAATGAACATTTAAGGTTACTTTTACCTTCATTGAAGACGTGATTCTTGACGTGACTGT